>NC_091436.1:64312412-65021576 GCF_964237555.1 Oryctolagus cuniculus
GTGGCTCAGATTCCTCTCCTATGAAATGCATACAGTCATACCTATTTCATTGTCCTAAGAACTCTCTCTCTCTCTCTCTCTCTCTCTCTCTCTAGCTGAACTTTCAAATAATTTTTTTTCTAAGAGCCTGCCTCCAAAGAAGATGAGATATGCTCAGGATGACCATGACAGTCCTAATGAGATGAGTTTGTAACTTGGAGAAAACAGCAGAGTATGAGACAAAAAGGGAGAATAGCGGAGCATGAAGAGACTGGCCTAATGGCTGAGACGCTGAAGAGGAAATTCCTTTGTTTAATACTTAGAAGAAAGAAACACTGTTCTTTCTGGGGGAAAATCCTGTGGGTCCTGTTAGAACACATTTAAAAAAAAATAATAAAAGTCAGTTTGGAAGGGTTCCTTGTCAGTGCTACAGAAAGGAAGGAGATTGGAAAGGTGGTAGTGCGTAATATCCTAGAGGTGTGTGTTGAGAAAAAAAAAAAAAAGAGCCCAGCTTTCCACATTCCAAGGGGTCCCCTGAGACCCTCTCACACCTCATTAATTAGATGACTAAGCAGGAGACTTGGAACTGTTGGAGGGGCTTGTGGCCTACCCTGGCCAGAAACCGATGAGAGAGAGATGTGTGGGTCTTTGTGAAGTGGACCACAGTATAATAAAACCAAAACAAAGCTCCTTAGGGCCTACCAAGGGAGAAGGCTATAAAAGAGGAAAATAAACCTACCATCTCAGGCTGACTTTTTTCTCCTAATGAATATTTTTTTCCTATGCAGTTTCTGCCAAGAGAATTCCAATGATTTTTAGAATTTCTTCTCTTTCTCTTCTTCCCCATCTCCCCTTTCTTCCTCCTTTCCTTTCTCCCTTCTTGCTCCTCTGCCTCCCTTTTATTTCTCTCTTTCTCTCTCTCTCTCTCTTTTTTTTTTTTTAATAAGGAGAGTGGCTAGTCTTTTTTGTTTGTTTTTAAGATTTCTTTTATTTTAATTGAAAGTCAGAGTTACACACAGAGAGAAGGAGAGGCAGAGAGAAGAGAGAGAGAGAGAGAGAGAGAGAGAGAGAGAGAGAGAGAGAGAGAGAGAGAGAGAGATTGGTCTTCCATCCACTGATTCACTCCCAAATTGGCCACAACAGCCGGAGCTGTGCTGATTGGAAGCCAGGAGCCAGGAGCTTCTTCCGGGTCTTCCCACACAGGGCCATCTTCTCTTGCTTTTACAGACTATAGTAGAGAGCTGGATCGGAAGTAGAGCAGCTGGGACTCGAACCGGCATCCACAGGGGAAACTGGCACTGCAGGTGGCAGCTTTACCTGCTATGCGAACAGCGCTGGCGCCCCCTTTTCTTTCCCTTTTTCTTCTCCTCTTTGTCTTCCTCCTCTTCCTTTTCCTCTTCCTCCTTCTTTTTAAAGATTTACTTATTTATTTGAAAGTTAGAGAGAGGGAGAAATGAAGAAACAGATCTTCCATCTACTGGTTCACCCCGGAGATGGCTGCAACTGTTGGGGAGGAGCTATGCTGAAGCCAAGAGCCAGGAGCTGCTTCTGGGTCTCCCACATGAGTGGCAGGGACCCAGGCACTTAGATCACCTTCCACTGCGTTTCCCAGGCCATTAGCAGGGAGCCGGATCAGAAGTAGAGAAACCAGGACCCACACTGGTGCCCCTATGGGACCCTGGCTTGGCAGGTGGTGGCCTTACCCAGCATGCCACAAAGGCGGCCCCTTTGTCTTTCTGTTTGGTGTCAGCAAATTCTTTCTGTTAAGCCCCAGAAAATAAAATACTTTTGATTTTGTAGGCCAAATTGTTGCTGTTGTGGCTACTCAGCCCTGCTCGTTGGAGTGCAGAAACAGCCCTGGAAAATATGATGGAACTTCAGAAAGTTTCTAGAACACGGAATTAAGAGATGTTTATTTTGGTGTCAGCCCCCCCCCCCAAACT
Organism: Oryctolagus cuniculus; assembly: GCF_964237555.1. NCBI lineage: Eukaryota > Metazoa > Chordata > Mammalia > Lagomorpha > Leporidae > Oryctolagus > Oryctolagus cuniculus. The sequence continues at coordinate 64,314,335 of NC_091436.1, forward strand.
TGAAATCCATGCATACAAGGGGTATTCAAAAATTTATGGAAAATTCAGATTATGAAAAACTATGCAGATCTGACATTGTGGCACCGTGGGTTAAGCCGCTGCCTGCATCCCACATTGGAGTTCCAGTTCAAGTCTTGGCTGCTCAGCTGTTATCCACTCCCTGCTAGTGAGCCTGCGAAAGCAGTGGAAGATGACCCAAGGACTTGGGCCCCTGCCACCTGTGTGGGAAACCCAGATGGAGTTCCTGACACCTGGCTTTGTCCTGGCCCGGCCCTGGCTGTTGGGGGCATTTGGAGGCTGAACCAGCAGATGGAAGATCTCTTTCTGTCCTTCACTCCTCTCTGTCACTCTACCTTTTGAATAAATAGGTACATAAATCTCTAAAAAATAAGCACGCATGGGTTTTAAAATTTCTTTGCACTAACATTTTGAAGTATCCTTGTACATAAATGGATGCATATAGCTGCGTTCCAGAAACACTTTATTCACAAAAACAAACTGTGGGCCAGAAGTGGCCCTCGGGCTATAATTTATCAGCCCTATTCTATGTTGTAATAATTAAAGTCCACAGAGAGATATAGTTGCAACTAATTATTAGGGACAACAAGGTAGCTCTCTGGAAGAAAATAAATTGATATCCATATCTTGCTCTGCTTTTTTTTTTTAAGGTTATTTATTTATTTATTTTTTGTCAGGCAGAGTGGACAGTGAAAGAGAGAGAGACAGAGAGAAAGGTCTTCCTTTTTGCCATTGGTTCACCCTCCAATGGCCGCCGCGGCTGGCGTGCTGCGGCCGGCGCATCGCGCTGATCCGATGGCAGGAGCCAGGTACTTATCCTGGTCTCCCATGGGGTGCAGGGCCCAAGCATTTGGGCCATCCTCCACTGCACTCCCTGGCCACAGCAGAGAGCTGGCCTGGAAGGGAGGCAACCGGGACAGAATCCGGCGCCCCGACTGGGACTAGAACCCGGTGTGCTGGCGCCGCAGGTGGAGGATTAGCCTAGTGAGCCATGGCACCGGCCAAAAAAGGTTATTTATTTGAGAGGCAGAGAGATCTTCCATCTGGTGGTTCACTCCCTAAATGCCTACAATGGCAAAGTTGGGCCAATCTGAAGCTAGAAGCCAGTAGCTTCTTCTAAGTCTCCCATGTGGGTGGCAGGGGCTTAAACACTTGGACTATCTTCTACTGCTTTCACAGGCCATTAGCAGAGAGCTGGATCAGAAGTGGAGTCGGGGCTCAAACTGCATCCATATGGGATGCTGGCTCTGCAGGCAGAGGCTTAACCTACTACACCACAGCACCGGCTCTACCTTGCAAAAGGTTAGAAAAAGATATTAGAAAGATATGGGAAAATTACTTTTAACATCTCAGAATAGGGCAAAACTTGTCTATTAAATAAAATTATGTTGAAGTAACAGATCCAACCTTATTAAACATTTTGCATATAAACTGTAAGACTTAAGACAAGTGATCAGCTGGAAAATATTTGCAACTCATGTCACAGATAATGGGCTAATCTCATTAATCTGTTCATTTATATAAATCAATAAGAAAAACCACCACCCAATGCAAAGGTACAACAGTGCTAGGACTAGAATCCACAGAAAAAGAAACACAAATAACTGTTAAATATTTTTCAACTACATCATTTATAAGAGGAAATATATAAATATGAGTTACACTCAAGTGCCACTTTTCAAATATCCAGATTTAAAATTTTTAAAAATTAATTTCCAAGCAGAGTTACAAGGATGAGAAACAGAGAAAGATCTTCCATCTGCTGGTTCACTCCCCAAATGGCCAAAATGGCTGGGGGTGTGCCAGGATCTTTATCTGGGTCTCCCATGGGGGTGCAGGGGCCCAAATACTTGGGCTTTCTTCCACTGCCTTCACAGGCCATTAGCAGGGAGCTGGATCAGAAGTGGAGCAGCTAGGACGTGAACCTGCACCCACATGGGATGCTGGCATCACAGGCAGTTGGCTTAACCCACTGTGCCATAATGCTGGTTCCCCAGATTTTTTAAAAAAAGATTATTTATTTGAAAGAGTTACAGAGAAAGGGGGAGATAGATAAATAGATAGATAGGTAGAATGGGACAGAGAGACAGAGAGAGAGAGATCGTCAGTCTGCTGGTTCACTCCCCAAGTGGCTGCAACAGCCAGGACTGGGCCAGGCCGAATCCAGGGACCTGGAACTCCATCTGGGTCTCCCACATAGGTGGCAAATGCTCAAGGATTTGGGCCATCTTATGCTGCTTTTCCAGGTACTTCAGCAGAGAGCTGGATTGCAAATGGAGTAGCCAGGACTTGAACCTGCGCACATATTGGATGCCAGCATCATAGGCAGCAGTTTAACCCACTGCACCACAATGCTGGCCCCAAAATTCCATACATTTAATGAAACATTAGATTGGCAAAGCACTCCTTTATATTGTTGGTGGTATGTAAATTGTTCAACATCTGTGAAGGGAATTTGGTAATGTCTTTCAGAATTTGAAATGGACATCCTTCCTGATGCAGCCGCTCACTTTTAAAGAGTTTGGTCTATAGATGTAATTGGGCATTTGCAGAGTGATGCTCACACAATGTTAGTAATTGTTGTACACTCTGAAATAGCAAAATCTAGGAACGCGATGTGTGTGTGCCAGTAGTGGGCTTACTCAGTCTCTCTCAGCGTATTTGTACCATGGCTGTTTTAGAGCTGTAAGATACTGACATAAAAAGATCTCTGATGTGTATTATTAGGAAAAATGTAGCAGGACAGTGTGCATGGTGTGCTTCCAGTTGTATAAAGGAGAGGACAGAATGCACATTTGCATCTGTTTGTGTGTAAAATCCTCTGGGTGAATACACACAAAACTTCTGACGTGGGTTCCTGTTTGATGGGTAGAGGGGAAGAGTTTTATGGTGTATGATAGAAGTAAGGAGGAGATCTTTTACTGTGTGCCTTTTTATTTTTTTTTAACTCTGATACTGTTATCAATACTAAAAAATTAAAGTCAGTATAACTTGCCCAAATAGTTTATATGCACATGCGTGCATGTGTGTGTATGTGTGGGGGGCACATAATATACCTCTTGGTTATTTTTAAGTTCATGGGACATAATATTATTTTTGGGTTATGCTAATCATAACATTTCCTACTCTGTGTGTGGGAGAAGAACTATACTGGAGGCTTAACTGTTTTTCTTTGTAGTTACTGATTAATCAGTCACGGTAAAACACAAAGAAGACACTTTTTTTTTTTTTTTTTTTTTTTTGACAGAGTGGACAGTGAGAGAGAGAGAGAGAGAAAGGTCTTCCTTTTGCCATTGGTTCACCCTCCAATGGCCGCCTTGGCTGGTGCGCTGCGGCCGGCGCACCGTGCTGATCTGAAGGCAGGAGCCAGGTGCTTCCCCTGGTCTCCCATGGGGTGCACGGCCCTAGCACTTGGGCCATCCTCCACTGCACTCCCGGGCCACAGCAGAGAGCTGGCCTGGAAGAGGGGCAACCGGGACAGAATCCTGCGCCCTGACCGGGACTAGAACCCGGTGTGCTGGCACCGCAAGGCAGAGGATTAGCCTATTGAGCCATGGCACCAGCTTCAGTGTGGTGTTAAGGAAGAACTAGGCTGCCTTGGGAATCAGTAAGTTCCCCATGACTGGGGCTTGTTCAAACCTATATGGCGCCATATTTTGATGAGCTATTGTAGAAAGGGTAAAAATTCTAAGTCACTTCCCCTGTTTCAATTCTCAGTATCTATTTGAAAAGAAAAAATGAAGCCAGAGGAATTAGGCAAGAGAATGAATTAAAGGGCATCCAAAATGATAGGAGAAAGTCAAATTGCCATTTTTTGCAGGTAACAGGACCTGATAGATTGAAAACTCTAGGGACAGAAGTTTATCCTGGAAATTAAGATGCCTGTGTCCCACATTGGAGTACCTTGGTTTGTTACCTGGCTGTGACTCCTGACTCCCATTTCCTGTTACCACTGGCCCTGGGAGGCGACAGAGATGATTGAAGTAATTGGGTTCCTGACACCTAAATTTAAGACCTATATTGAGTCCCTGGCTCCCATCCTTGACCTGGACCGGTTCTAGCAATTTCAAGTGTACAGTGAGTGAAGAAGCAGATGAGAATGCTTGCTCTCCCCCCACCCCAACTGTCTCTTAAATAAATAAATATTTAAGAGGACAACCTTAAAGACTCTACCAAAATATCAGAACTAACAAGTGAACTCAGCAAAGTTTTAGGATACAAATTCAACATAACAAAAATCACTTGTGTTGCTATATGCCAATAATAAATTATCTGAAAAAGAAATTGAGAAAGCAATTCTCTGAGTACCTATGATAAAATAAATAACTGGGAAAAAATTTAACCAACAAGCTAAAAGATATGGATACAGAGAAATGAAAAAACTTACATGTTCATGAATTGAAAGTATTAATATTGTTAAAATGTCTCTATACTCCTCAAAACTATATACAGGGCCAATGCAATTCTTATCAAATACCAAGAATATTTTCCACAGAACTAGAAAAAGCACAACTTAAATATTGTATGGAAGCACAAAAGACTCCAAATAGCTAAAGTAATCTTGAGTAAAAAAATAAAGCAGGAGGCATTATATTACCTGACTTTAAAATATACTTCTAAACTATGGAGCTGGCATCCCATATAGGCGCTGGTTCTAGTCCCAGCTGCTCCTCTTCTGATCCAGCTCTCTGGGGAAGCAGTAGAAGATGGCCCAAGTGCTTGGGTCACTGCCTCCGAGTGGGAAACCTGGAGGAGGCTCCTGGCGCCTGGTTTCGGATCGGCCCGGCTCCAGCCCTTGTGGCCATTTGGAGAGTTTCTCCCTGTTTCTTCTCCCTCTCTCTTTCTGTAACTCTGCCTGTCATATAAATAAATAAAGACTTTGAAAAAAAAAATGGTGAGGGAAAAATTGGATAGCCATACCAAAATAATGAAACTAGACCTCCATATCTCTTACCATGGACAAAATCAACTCAAAATGGGTTAAAGACCTATATCTAAGGCCTGAAACTTTGAAACTACTAGAAGAAAACCTAGGGGAGATACTTCAGGACATTGAAATGGGCAAGGATATTTTGGATCAGGAAGCAAAAACAAAAATAGACAAATGGGGATTTCATCAGACTAGAGATTTTGCATAACAAAGAAAGCAATCAACAGGTGAAGAGAAAATATTTGCCAGTTATATATCTGACAGAGTTAGTAGCAAAAAACCTAAATAATTCATTTAAAAAGTGAGCAGATCTAAACACTTTTTTTTTGTTTGTTTGTTTGAAAGGCAGGCACACACACAGACTGACTGACAGAGAAAGAGAGATCTTCCATCTACTGATTCACTCCCCACATGTCTACATCAGCCAGGGATGGGTCAGGGTGAAGCCAGGAGCTCGGAACTTAGTCCAGGTCTCTCCTGTGGGTGGCAGGGACCAACTACTTGGGCCATCGCCTCTGGTCTCCCAGGGTGCACATTAGCAGGAAGCTGGAATCAGGTCTTTTTAACTATTCTGGTATGCACACAGTAATCCCAAGCATGTCTTTCGTAGGCCAGACATGAGCTGCTGAACAGACATTTCTAAAAGGAAGACATACAAATGGCTACCAGTTATGTGAACAATATTGCTAACCAGGGAAATGCCCATCAAAACCACAGGCGATCTCACCTCACTCCAGCTAGAATGGCTGCTGTCACGAAGACTAAAGATAACGAGTACTGGTAAGGTTGTGGAGAAAAGGGAACACTTTCTCACTGTTGGTGGGAACGTGACTTAGTCCAGCATAGTGGAAAACAGTTCAAAGTCTCCTTAAAAACTAAAGAGAACGATCATGTGGCCCAGTAATCCCCTTACTGGGTTATATCCGAGGGAATGAAATCAGTCTGTCAAAGAGACATCTGCCCCCTGTGTTTATTGTAGCACTGTTCACAACAGCCAAGAACTGTGAACAACTTAAAGGTCCATCCACTGATGAGTGGATAAAGGAAATGTGGTTCATATACACAATAAAGTAGTATTCAGCCATAAAAAGGACCAAGTCCTGTTTGCAACACATGGATGGAAGTGGAGGTCATTATGTTAAGTGAAATAAGCTGTGCATAGAAAGACATTTTTTTTTTTTTTTTTTTTTTAAGATTTACTCATTTGTAAAATTCATTTGGAAGGCAGAGTTAAGAGAGAGGAGAACAGACAGACAGTGCGATCTTCCATCTACTGGTTCACTCCTTAAATGGCCGCAATGGCCAGGGCTGGGCCAAGCTGGAGCCAGGAGCCTGGAGCTTCTTCTGGGTCTGCCACATGGGTGTAGGGGCCCATGTACTTGGGCCATCTTCTGCTGCTTTCTGAGGTACATTAGCAGGGAGCTGGATCAGAGTGGAGCAGCTGGGTCTCGAACCAGACCAGCATCTATATGGGATGTTGGTATCACAGGCAGAGGCTTAACCTGCTACGCCACAATGTTGGCCCCAGAAAGACAAGTACTGCAGGATTTCTCTCATATGTGGAATCTAACCAGAGGCTGGGAGAGTAGGATTTGGGGAGGTTGGGGAAAGGTCAATTAGCAGGTCCCAAGTTGGAGTCAGAGAAAGAACTTCTGGTATTCTGTTGCACAGTAGGGTGACAATAGATGTACTGTCTCTCTTTTTTTTTTTTAATTCAGGAGAAGGGGCCAGTGGGTTGTGGTACAGTGGTTAAGCTACCACCTGCAATGCTAGCATTTCATATGGATACTGGTTCAAGTCCCGGCTGCTCCACTTCCAATCCAGTTCCCTGCTAATGTGCCTGGGAAAGCAGTGGAGGATGGCCCAAGTACTGGGGACTCTGTCATCCACCTTGGAGACCTGGATGGAGTTCTAAGCTCCTGGCATTGGCCTGGCTCAGTCCTGGTGTTGCAGGCAATTGGGCAGTGAACAAGCAGATGGAAAATCTCTCTTTCTCTCCTCTATCTGAAACTCTGCCTTTCAAACAAATAAATAAGTCTTTAAAAAATAAATATTTAAGAGAAAGGACTTTGGATGTTTTTACCATAAAGAAATGATAAATGGTTGAAGGGATACATGTGTTTACCCTGATTTGAACATTACCCAGTATGTCTGTTGTGACATTACGTGGTACCCCATGAATGTGTCCCATGTTATGCAACAGTTAAAAAACAGATTATACACTATGCTTCATAAATATATACAATTTTTAAAATATTTATTTTATTTATTTGAAAGAGTTACTGAGAGTGGAAAGGCCAGAGAGAGAGAGAGGGAGAGAGAGAGGTCTTCCATCCACTGGTTCACTCCCCAAATGACCACAGTGGCCAGAGCTGATCTGATCTGAAGCCAGGAGCCAGGAGATTTTTCCAGGTCTTCCACACGGGTGCAGGTGCCCAAGGATTTGGGCCATCTTCTACTGCTTTCCCAGGGCATAGCACAGAGCTGGATCAGAAGTGGAGCAGCCAGTACTCAGAACAGGCACCCATATGGAATGCTGGCACTGCAGGCCGGGGCTTTAACTCGCTGTGCCAGCACCGGCCCTAATACATACAGTTTTTATGTGTTAATTAGAAATAAAGAAAAAGAAAATGGTGAAGTAAACACCATGTATTTTTTTTTTATCATAAATGGTAAGATTCTTTGGAAGAAAAAAGCTGAGACATTTAGGTGCTTTAGAAATGAGCTTGTGGGGCTGGTGCTGTGGTGTAGCGGGTAAAGCTCCACCTGCAGTGTTGGCATCCCATATGGGCACTTGTTCAAGTCCCAGCTGCTTTACTTCCAATCCAGCTCGATGCTATGCCTTGGGGAGGTGGGGGAAGATGGCCCACGTCCTTGGACCCCTGCACCCATGTGGGAGACTTGGAAGAAACTCCTGGCTCCTGGCTTTGGATCAGTGCAGCTTTGGCCATTGCGGTCATCTGGGGAGTGAACCAGCTGATGGAAGACGTCTCTCTTTCTCTCTCTGACTTTCTGTAACTCTGCCTTTCAAATAAACAATTTTTTAAAAAGAAAAAGAAATGAGCTTGTGGATTACAAAGAAGGTAGCAGTGGTGAATGGAAAGGACCAAGGGTGCCTGGGGTTGGGGCCAGCCATGAGCTAAGCCAGCTGAGCAGGAGAACACAACCCACGGACGTGCAGGTACTCAGGCTGGGAGATGAGGGGGACGCAGGTTTCAGTGTCTTGCTGGCAGAACAGAACAGAATGCCTCCTCTTTCCAGAACATCCTGCCATGTGCAGATGGGAAGTAATTTTTTAGAAAATAGCTAGAAATTATTGACATTGATTTTTCAAATCATCCCTGTTTGTTCAGCTGGTGACACACCTGGCAGCTAATGGTTTCAAGCACGCTAATTTGCAGTCTGCGTTAGCTGATATTCATACCTTAGCTGGATATAGCATCTAATATGGCAGAAGACTCTCCTCAGGAAGAGTTTTATGAGAATGATGCTGGATAACCTCCAGGCAGCATTTGGGAAGAGGACAGAGGCTGGATGGCAACCAAGCCATCAGTAACCCTTCCCTACCCTCTCCCTCCCCTTTCCCTTTCCTCCATTTAAAGCTGTGTCTGTGGCCTTCTGGGCAAAGACGGGGTGCTCTGTGGGGAGATGGCATCCTGGTACTCAGGAGTTTTGAATACGTCACATAATCACATGTGTTATTAACGCCCACTGCACTTGTCATCTCGTTTCCAGTGCTGTGGGATTCAACCGATGATCAGAGATGGTAAAGCTACTGACAGGGTTGCAGTTGGACACCAGGTACATCTTAGGCCGTCCAGAGCCTAGCAGGACTGTGGTGCATCATTTTATACGTCAGCTTGGCTGGGCTACAATGCTCAGATGTTTGGTCAGACATTATTCTGGATATTTCTGTAATGGTGTTTTTGAGATGCGTGGATTTTGAGTCAAAGCATATTAACCTCCATAATATGGGTGGGCCTCATCCAATCCACTGAAGGCCTCTGTAGAGAGGCCTTCCCCAGGAAGAAGGAATTCTGCCATCAGACGGCCTTGGCCTTGAGCTGAAACAGCGCTTTCCTGGGTCTCCAGCCTGCTAGCCCAGCCTGTGTGTTTTGGACTTTCCATAACCACATAAGCCAATTTCTTAAAAAAAGAAAGAAAGAAAGAGAGAAAGAGAGAAAGAAAGAGAGAAAGAGAGAAAGAGAGAAAGAGAGAAAGAGAGAGAGAGAGAAAGAGAGAGAGAGAGAGAGAAAGAGAGAGAGAAAGAGAGAAATAAATAAATAAAGAAAGACAGACAGACAGACTCTCACCGCATCGGAGTATACACACATCCTGTTAGTTCTGTTGCTCTGGGTAACACTCACTCATACATCAACCCTGTTCTTTTTTTTTTTTTTTTTTTTTTTTGTTTTGTAAAAGTGTATTTGAATTATTTATTTTGCAATTGAGATTACTTATTTACTTGAGTACTGTGATTTGCCTCTCTGAGTGCCGGTTTCCTTGTGTATAAATGAGAAAGGCATGTGGACAGTTGTTGGTGGGCAGGTTATGCAGTATTTTGCACCCTGCTGGTCACTGGACTGGGATATGAATGCCAGCCATGGATCTGTGGCCAATCAGCCTTAACTGTAAAAATGCCCGAGGGGCCGGCACTGTGGCACAGTCGGTTAATGCCCTGGCCTGAAGCGCCGGCATCCCATATGGGCGCTGGTTCTAGTCCTGGCTGCTCCACTTCCAATCCAGCTCTCTGCTATGACCTGGGAAAGCAGTAGAAGCTGGCCCAAGTCCTTGGGTCCCTGCACCCATGTGCTGGCTTCGGATCGGCACAGCTCTGGCCGTTGCAACCATCTGGGGAGTGAACCAGCAGAAGGAAGACCTCTCTCTCTGTCTCTACCTCTCCCTGTAACTCTGTCTTTCAAATAAATAAAATAAATCTTTAAAAAAAATGCCCAAGGGAATGGCAAGAGCTGCACAAGGGAAGGAAGCAGACTCCTGAATGACTGTGTGGAGCCACCAATCTGGACCATTCACCTCGAAGTTGTTATGTGAATGAGAAAGAAGTGTCTTGCCAGCGCCGCAGCTCACTAGGCTAATCCTCCGCCTTGCGGCGCTGGCACAGCGGGTTCTAGTCCCGGTCGGGGCACCGGATTCTGTCCCGGTTGCCCCTCTTCCAGGCCAGCCCTCTGCTGTGGCCAGGGAGTGCAGTGGAGGATGGCTCAAGTACTTGGGCCCTGCACCCCATGGGAGACCAGGAGAAGCACCTGGCTCCTGCCTTCGAATCGGTGCGGTGCGCCGGCTGCGGCGGCCATTGGAGGGTGAACCAATGGCAAAGGAAGACCTTTCTCTCTGTCTCTCTCTCTCTCTCACTGTCCACTCTGCCTGTCAAAAAAAAAAAAAAAAGTGTGCTCCTCGAGCCATTGTGCTGTTAGTCTCTCTGGTACAGAGGCCGAGCTTTGGCTCTAACTATTACAGAGCAAGGATTTTTGGGAGGATCAGATGAACAAAGATGACCGGGCTCTGCACACGCGCTGACAGTAGTGCCCTTTCTTGATTCTGCAGCGGCAAAGCCTCCACTGGGCCTCAGGAGCCCTCTGTAAAGTGGGAGCTCTGGGCCCCATGATGTCTGGGGATTGTACTGTGTCTTCCCTGACCAGCAAGAGGCTGCCTCAGCACAAAGAATTGTACGAGATATATGAAATGCCTAACAGGCTTTGTTAATTACCACCAGCCCTGTCCGGATCATATTTAGGAGCTAACAGCTCACATAAATAGTCGGAAATGAATGGCTATTCAAAGCAACTGACACCTTAGATAAAGTTAACTTTATAACCATTTCACATGCTGGTGGCCAATCTCTAAAGTGCCCACATGAGCTACAATATGTTAAGTGTCATTAGTTGTCTAAGGACTTGGCCAGAAAACCAGTTTAGAGTGACAGGATTTACAGTTTCATACTCCTGCGAGGGCCCCAAATCCACTAAACCACATTAGTCTGGTCAGAGCCAAGTATTACTCTCAGCTGATTCTTATTCTACAGAAAAGCACTCCCATTTGCAAAGTCCAGTGTATAATAAGTCTATATAAATAAATATATAAGTAAGTAAGTATATAAAAGGAGCTTTACCATAGAAGAAACATACATCTAAAGTAATTGTAAGCATATGTTTTACAAGAAAAAAGAAAAGTGATTGGCTGCTTTAAATGGACATGCAAAGCCTCATGTTCTTGCAGGATGAGAAAATTGAATCTTTCCTGTTCCTTCTAATGGGCAGAAGAATTGGGTCTGATGTGTGCAGGAAGTAGCTTATGAAACCTTTGAAAGGAAATATTTTCACAATCTCATTGACACTGCTTTCATTTGAGTATCAAAACTTAACGTTGGCATGTAAGTTGCCTAGCCATTAAGTTGCCAGTTAAGATGCCCACATCCTACATTGGAGTGCCTGCATTCAATTCCCAGCTCAGGCTCCTGACTCCAGCTTCCTGCTAGTGCCAACCCCGGGAGGCAGCAGATGATATCTCAGGTCATTGGGTTCCTGCCACCCACAGAGCAGACCTGGTTTGAGTTCCTGGCTCCCAGCTTCAGCCTGGCTCAGCCCCTGCCACTGGGGGATGTTGCCTCTCAAATAAGGTAAAAAACTTCATGCTGGAAAGGAAACCATTACTAGTTTCCGTTGGGAGGAATGACCCATCAGGATAAGTCACAGGAGGCGCGTCTAGCTTGGAAGAACAGTGCCATGGAGTGAAACATCCAACTGTGATGGAGCCTGCGTGAGGAGCAAGATCAGCCTGGAAAACGTGTGACAGCGTACCACTTTGAAACAGCTGAGTATAAAGCAATAGAATTTCCTTGGAGCTACACATGCCAAACACTAAAAAAGCAAGTTCCCCAGGCCAACTGTTGCCTTCTTCTTCTTCATTTTTTTTTTTTAAAGATTTATTTATTTGGAAGGCAGAGTTACGAAGAGAGACGGAAAAATAGAAAGAGATCTTCCATCTGCTGGTTCACTCCTCAAATGGCCATTAACAGCCAGAGCTGGGCCAGGTTGAAGCTGGGAGCCAAGAGGTCCATCCCAGTCTCCCCCATGGGTGCAGGGGCCAAACACTTGGGCTATCCTCCTCTGCTTTTCCCAGGCCCTTAGCAGGGAGCTGGATCAGAATTGGGGCAGCCGGGACTTAAACCCAGGCCCATGTGGGATGCCGGTGCTGTAGGTGATGGCTTAACTCACTGCACCACAATGCCAGCCCCAACAGTTTCCCTCTGACACTGGCAGCTGCTTCTCTAGCGATGGCTCAAACAGAGAGCCAACAGGAACCATTTTGGCAGGAAAGACAGATCATCTAAGGTGCTTAATGAAAGAAGAGATCTGCGCTTGTTTGTAATAAGAAGTAAATATTACTGGTTAAGGGCACACTGGGGAATTTTCTTCATAGTAATAAATGTCAAAGAGAAGCGCTTTGCCTTTATTATTAGACCTGAGACTAATTTACCCAAATACAAAGTTTTCTTTACCCAATGAGAAAAAGAAAATGAAAACTAAATGAAGTGAGTAATTAAACAGGGGAAAGAAACAAAAAAATGAGACTGTATTTTACCTACGGCCTCCTGGGCTTTCCTTAGGGGACAAACTGTTAGGAAGATCTGATGCTGTGAGAATTGATGGAATGGGTCTGTGGCAGATGAGAGAGGCGGGGATAAACATGCTGCCTGTGCAGGTGCTTCCGGTGCCTGAAGAGGAGGGACAAAGGTAAGACAACAGAGCAGACCTGAGTCCCACGGCTCTGTGTGGAGAATTACAAAGACAGGAGTCAAATGCATGTTCACCTGGTTTGGCTTGGGTTGATTTGATTTTTGTGCATATGAGTCATTGTATTAGGATTCTGCAGAGAAGCAGAACCAGTAGGCTGTGTGTGTGTGTGTGTGTGTGTGTGTGTGTAGAGATTTATAGTAGGGGATTAACGGGATGGTTCAGGTGATTATGCAAGCTGAGGAGTCTTACAGATCTGCAGCGGCCAGCGGGAGACTCCAGGCACTGAGTGTGTCGCTGCAGTGGGAGTGTGCAGCCCTGAGCCCCAGCATCGCTGAGGGCCTGTGTCCCAGGGTGAGTCCGCGTCTCCAGGCAGGAGAAGGCCTAGGTCCCAGCTCAGACCTCCGGGCAGAGGCAGTAGATCGCCTCACTCTGCTGTTTGTTCTGTTCAGGCCTTCAGCAGATTGCAGGAAGCCCACCACTCTGGGGAGGGCAATGCACTTTACAGTTTACCTTCTGTGTGGTAATGGCATCCAGAGACATCGTCACAGACATACCCAGAATAACGTGTGGCCAGCTCTCTAGGCACTCAGAGACAGGCAAAATGAAACATATAGCCACGCTGTGTAGTTACTGAACTTAGAATAATTGTGGAAACAGTGCATGCTCTTGTGATCACACGGGACCCTCTGTTCCTGCCACCCCTTCTCCCCATACTCCCAACCCCATGAAATGAGCCTCAGAGAGAGCACACGCTCAGAGGGGGGGAGGAAAAGAGCGATTATTCTCACCCTCTCTCTCAGTGCCCTCTTTTCTCCTCATTCCTAGAGGAGGAAGGTAAGAAAGGCAAGACAAAACGGCCAGCATGAGGAACTTGTGTCTCGGGAAGAACTGGGCTGTCTGTCCCTGGCTCAGAGAATGCCATGTGCCCAGTGCTCTCTGGGCATAGAGGCTCCAGGCCACAGCCCATCTCGCACAGACTCCTCCTCTCGGCTGTTCTTGGCCGAGGTGCCTTCCATCTGTTCTGGCTCAGCAGCAAGCCACACCCTGGTTAGATTACTAGCAAACCGGTAGTTCTTTTGAGCAAGCAGTTTCGTACAGTATACCAGAGGCTGCCCATGTGTGCATTCTTTGAACTAGGAACTTTGCTTCTTGGTCTCTATCCTAAGAAAGTAATCAGATCTTTTCCCCAGAATTTCTGTCTTCCTTGCTGGTGGTAATGATGGGACTTAAAGTCACCTATTGGCATAAAATCAAAATTAACTGTGCAATAACATATTTGTTTTTTTTTTTTTAATCATTCTGCTGCCTTCTGCTATGGTATTCCTCCAGTTTTTTATTTTGGAAGTTTTTAGAAAGAAAAGACACAATAATACTACAAGTGGGAACCCATATATCAGACATCAGACTCACAAGTTGCTACTTTTCTGCCACATTTGCTTTATTGCCCTACGTATATACATGTGATATATATAGTGTGTGTTATGTATGTAATACATACATTATGTATGTATATTATGTAGTACAATATTATGCTGTACATACATAATACACACGCACATTCACCTTTGTTGGACCATTTGCGAGTTGCAGGCATTAAGATTCTTGACTCCTAGAAACTTTAGCAGGTGTATCTTAAGAAAAAGGATATTCTCATCTAGAAGCATGCTGGTATTATCACACCCCCAATACTTAATACTTGTGAATAACACTCTATAAACTGTAATCTATATTCAACTCTTTCTAAATGTAGCCAAAGCTCCCTTTATACCTATTTTTCCCCACCCCAGATTAATTGAAAGATTATACCTTGCATCCCTGTCTCCTTAAATCCAGAGTATTCCCTCTTGCTCTCTGCCTTTTCTTTGTCTTTCATCATACAGGTATTTTTGAAGTCTCTTTGCAAGTTGTTTTGAGATAAGTCTATAATGTGTTTTTTAAAAATTGTTTCCTGTTTTTATTTTTATTTTTTAAATAATAAGGGTAAATGGGAAACAACCAAAGTATCCAAAACAGGGAAATGTCAAACAGATTTATGAAGCTGCTAAAGACTTTTTGATACACTTTTTAAAAATTAACTAAGGGAGTGCTTGTGTGTAATGTTTAGTGCGGAGAGCAGAGCCAGAGTGCATGTGTGGTAGGTGAGGAAAGGAGGTGGTCTGGGTGTTTGCCAGCGCCGCGTTTGTGCAACCACGGAAGGCATCCAGTGGTGCTGACTGCAGCGCAGCAAACCTGCCCCGCGGCGCTCTGGGGCCTTGCTCATCCAGATGCCCACGGGTTGTTTTGGGAGGAATTATTTCCTGACTCTATCTCTACACGATGGAGTTAGTATTAAATTTAGGAATAGATCCTGGGTAGATTCTTCAGTTTGCTGAAGTTGATTCCCAGTACTCTATCTCTGTGAGGGCTCATGACAGATCTTTCTTTCAGGCTTCTACTCCAGAAAGAGCCATCCTTCTCTGAAGCTATAAGTTTATTTTGACTTCTGATGAATGTGTATCCTGCAGCTGATACTGTTTTACTCTTTGAAGAAGGCACTCAGATTCCACTCAGCTCCTCCTGACACTGAGCGTTTTACTGTGTGCCCGTGGCTCTCGATGGCAGCATCACACCATCTTGATGACTGCAGCTTTGTACTAAGTCTTGAAATCAAATAGAGTAAGCCCTCCAACTTTGTTCTTTTTCAGAGTCGTTGAGCTATTCTATATTATTTGCAAGAGTTTTTAAATTAGCCTGTCAATTTCTACAAAAAATAAAAACCTATAGAGCGAGCTTGTTGGGGAGAGTTGACATCTTAGCACTATGAAGTCTTCCAATCCTCAATGAACATGGACTGTCTATATATTTAGATCATCCTTAATTTCTCTTGGAACTTTTCTTGAAGTTTTTGGTTTACACGTCTTACATACATTTTATTTAAATATATCCATAAGTGTTTCACATTTTTGATGCTATTTTACTATATAGCTTTTTTATTTTATTTTTCAATTATTATTCTATAGAAATGCAGTTTATATTAACCTTGTATCTTCCATATTGCTATACTTCCTAATAGTTATAGATTTAAAAGTTTCTCTCTTAAGATTTCTTCATGAATGATCATTTCTTCCCCAAATGAAGGCAGTGTTATTTTTTCCTTTCCAATCTGCACGTCTTGGATATCTCCTTTTTCCCTTGTCTCCTTCCACTGGCCAGGACCTTTGGCGCAGTGTTGAAGGGAAGTGGTAGGAGTGGACATTCTTGCCTTGCTCCTGAGCTTCCGAGGAAAGCGTCCCGTCTTTCCCCACTGAGTACGATGCAGGCTCAGATGCCATCTGACAGGTGGAGGAGGTTGCTGTGTGGTTGATGTGCTGAGAGATTTCATCACGAGTGGATGATGGATTGTCGGCATCTGTTGAGGGGACCCGGTGGTCCCTGTCCTCAGGCGCTTTCAGTGTGTTAGTAAAGACAGACAGACATCACACAAGTGAGAATGAAGACTGTGATGTGTGAACAGTAAGGGAAACCTTGGCTGCGGAGACTCTCACTGGGACCTAACCCAGCCCACAGGCAGAGGTGGTCTCTTTCAGCTTGAGGTTTACATGGAGACTGAGAGAAGAGCCGGGAGTTGCCAGGCGGAAGGGGTGAGGAGCAGAGGAGGCGCTGTGAGTCCTGTTTTGGAGTCTTCGCCCGGCTGCAGGAGAGACAGCTCTGTGAGCTCTTCTCGTGATGCCAGCTGTCATTCACCGTGCCGCTCTTTTCCCATTGCATGAAGGGCTGACAGAGTTATCTTTTAGAGACAGAACATGGCCACGGCGAGTGCGCGTCTCCTCAGAGACAAGGAGAGGCAGCCAGCCCGGCTCTTGCCCTTTCTACTTCCCGTGCCTGGAAGCTCAAGGACACATAGGAACCTCCGCTTAGGTAACAGGGTCTGACCTCACCAGCACAGGCATTCCAACCTTCTCCTACTTAGGACCTTGAAACAACTTTATGTTTCCTGCTCCTGAATTGGTATTTGTTACACATATTTCTTATATCCCAGGACCTACTTAACTGTTTTTGTAGAACAAAGTAGGTTAATAACAAACCAAAAGTAGATTATAAAGAAATAAGCAAGGAAAAAAAGTTAGGGATATAAATAAGAGCTCTGGAGAAAGTGTTCCTTTCTTGCTAAGTCCCTGCCTCTCCCTCTCCAAAGCAGCCGTGCTGGCTGGTTCCCCTTCAGGCCACTCCACCCCCGATGAACCATTTCTCTCAAAGCAAGCACACAAACCCCTTCTACTTGAAGGGTTTTTAAAGGTTAGGCTACTGGGAAGGGTACTAGGAAAAAAAAAAAAACAGGAGAAAATGAGGAATGTTCTAGAAGATTCCCAAAGCCTCACTGTTCCCGATCTCTGACCTGTGTTTTCTGAGTCCCTTTCAGTACAGCATTTAAATGACCCTTTTGATTTTTCGATCAGCATTTTCTTTGTTTTTTTGAAAGAAAATTTTATTTATGTCATTTATTCGAAAGGCGGATAGGTAGAGGGAGACAGAGATACAGATGGAGATCCGTCTGCTGGTTCATTCCCCCCAGGGCCTGCAACAGCCAGGGCTAGGCCAAGCCAAAGCCAGGAGCCGGAAACTCAGTGTGGGTCTCCCATGTGAGTAGCAGGGACCCAACCACTTGAGCCATCACTTCTGCCTGTGAGGATGTGCATTAGAAGGAAGCAGATGGGGAGCGGAGCCGGGACTCAAGCACAGGCACTTGGGTAAGGGGTGTGGACGGCTTAACCAGTTTACCAAATGCAGCACCTCCACTGGTTATTTTTATCCCATGATGTGACACTAAAACTGTTCTTTAAGCAAATTTAGTTTCTTCAAAGGCCCAGCTTCTACCCACATGCCTATGAGGACCATCGGGACAGACATTGGGTACCTCCCATCTTAAGAGCAACTTTGCTTTTATGAAGACCCCGGGACGTGGACTGCCCATATAGGAGTGAACTCCACTGGGTGTCTTCTTACATCCTGTGCCTTTCATAATTCCCGTGACTCTCCAGAGTCAATGCCTTGTGTCAAGGTCTTGATAGTTTTGTTCCTGGCACCTGGGGAGTGTGCCAAGGTGGGAGAGTGGGAGGGGTGATGCCTACATTACTGGGGCAGATGCTCAGGCCTTACTGCATTTTCAAAAAGACTTTTCTTGGGGATAGCACTGTGAAACAGTGGGTTAAGCTGCTGGCTGCAGTGCTGGCATCCTGTATGGGCACCAGTTTGAATCTGGCTGCTCCGCTTCTAACCCAGCTTCCTGCTAATTTTCCTGAGAAGACAGTGGAAGATGGCCCAAGAGCTTGGACCCCTGATTCCCATGTGAGAAATCTGGATGAAGCTCCTGGCTCGTGGCTTCTGTGGCCATTTGGGGAGTGAACTAGCAAATGGAGGATGTCTGTTTCTCCTTTCTCTCCCTCCCTCTCCTTCCCTCTCTCTCTAACTCTGCCTTTCAAATAAATGGTTTTCTTTTTCCTAATAGGCAGTGTGACAGAAAGAGAGAAAGAGAGAGATCTTTCATCAAGTGGTTCACTCCCCAAATGGCCACAACAATCAGGGCTGGACTAGGCCAAAGCCAGGAGCCTGGATCTCCATTCTGTTCTCTCAAGTGGGTGGCAGGCGTCCAAGCATTTGGGCTTTCCCAGGTGTGTTAGGAGGGAGCTGGATCAGAAGTGGAGCAGCCGGGACTTGAACTGACACTCCAGTGTGGGATGCTGCCATCACAACTGGCAGATGAACCTTCTGTGCCCTAACACTGGCCCCTCATTAGTGCACAGTTACATAGAAGACATCTTCCACCCAGTCTGCAGAGCCATGGTTGGAGTGGCTTAGTTTCTCGGCTCTTGCCCTGTATTGGTCAGCCTTTTATTACTATTAGAAAATCCCCAAGACAGGCTACTTCATAAATATGAGAGGTCTACTTTTGGCTCACCATTCTAGAAGTGCAGGCTTCAGACAGCATGGTGCGGGCCCCCTCTTGGCTGTATCACATCATGGCAGGAGCACACGTGTCCCTCTCTGTGTGTCTCTGTGGTCTCTTTTCCTGCCCTTATAAAGCCACTAGAATTCAATCACTGGGCTCCACCACATAATGCCTTATGCTAAGATAGTCACTCCCCAAAGATTCCAGGTCTACCTCGTTAGTCGGATTAGGTCTTGACATTCTTAATATCGTTAACTTAGGACACTGGGGCTTAAACTCCTGCGTGAGTTCAGGGGGACAAATCACATTCAAACCATAGCATGTCCCATTTTTCCAGATCTCATTGGCTCGTCTGGCCTGGCTGTCCCCTGAACCTCTCAGTCCCTGGATATGGCTCTTACTGTTCAAAATGCTGCAGAAGTGCCTGTGGCTCCAGCCAGAGGAAGCAGAGTGGGTCTTTCTATAGCTGTTCTTCATAGAGCCTTCTGTTGGCCCCATCTTGACCTGCTCAGTCTTTCCCACCAGTTCCTGTGTAATCTTTGCAGTGTGTGGCACTGTAAATTAGCAACCTACCTCGCCAGGGGAAGTGGATTTCCCAGGGGAATTTGTTGCTTTTTGTCATGCTTTCTTCATGCCATGCTTTGTTTCGTGAAGGACATAAATTCCTTTTCCTTGCCAGCAAATTCCCATCCCTTACCTCTCATGAATGACTAACGCTGAAACCAACAATGGAGGCTTGTGGGTGAGATTCTCAGGATATTAAAGCTGTCCTTCACCACGATTATTGAGTGCTGGGTCACTGATAAGCAGCACATACCCATGGGCTGGCAGCATCCGCACTCCAGTTGCTTCCCTAAACCGGGACTGGAGGGACGGGGCCTCTGGGGAGAACCTGATTCCCAAAGTCAGGGTGTCGTGGCACCCCTGTCTCATGTTTGTGTTTCAGTGAATTTATTCATTGATTTATTTGAAAGGCAGAGTTACACAGAGGTAGGAAGAGACAGAGAGCAGGAGAGACAGAGAGAAAGGTCTTCTATCCAATGGTTTAACTCCCCAAATGGCTGCAATACTTGGAGCTGGACTGATCCAAAGTCAGGAGCCAGGAGCCTCTTCTGGGTCTCCTATGTGGGTGCAGGGGCCCAAGCACTTGGGCCATCTTCTGCTGCTTTCCCAGGTGCATTAGCAGGAAGCTGGATCAGAAGTTGGAGCAGCTGGGACTCGAACTGTACCCCATATGGGATGCTGGCATTCCAGGCAACAGCTTTACCTGCTACACCAAAATGCTGTCCCCAGTCAGGGAAATTTTTAAACACTCAGGGATGTTTTAAGAACAAAAGGAGGGGCTGGCTCTGTGGCAAAGCCAGTTAAGCTCCACCTGTAGTGCTGGCATCCCATATGGGTAGCAGTTCAAGTCCTGGCTGCTCTACTTCCTATCCAGCTCCCTGCTAATACACCTAGGAAAGCAGCAGAAGATGGCTCAAGTGCTTGGGGCCCTGCCTCCACATGGGAGACCTGAAAGAAGCTCCTGGTTCCCAGCTTCAGATCAGCCCAGCTCCAAGCATTGCAGCCATTTGGGGAGAGAACCAGTGGATGGACCATCTCTCTCTCTCCCTAACTCTCTAACTCTGCCTTTCAAATAAAATAAATAAATCTTAAAAAAAAAAAAAAAGGAGCAAAAGGAGATGTGATGGAAGATCACTGAGTAGGTTTTCTCAGAAGTCTGAAAAGGCCAGACCTGCTTCATCTGTTTTAGGCCACTGCTGTATTTTTAAGCAGGCAGAATTGACAAGACAGCGTCATAAAGTGCTCATTTAGTGGATGAACTCTTCCACACACACCGACACTGTATTTTGTGTTTACTTTCATTCGCTGTGTGGATAGTTTCATTTGGCCATCTTGTCTGAAGCAGTGTGGCATGCCCGGAGGGCAGGGCTGGCCCCCCCACCCCCCTGCCCTCCAGCCCCCACCTCCTGGTGCTGTCATCACCTTGATTGGCCCTGGAGGGAGAGAATGGAGGATTTGGTGAGGTTGGGTTGCCAGGAAACGACACTATGGGTATAGCAGTCTCTAAGTCCTCTTCCCTCCCCTACCCACCTCTGGCAGATTTTGTTTTAATTTAGTACATGTGCTTCCATCATCAAAAATAGGAAGCTATAAACCAGAAAGAGTCCCTCCCACGTAGCCCTCATCACTCATCTTTTTTTTTTTTTAAATTTTTTTTTTTGACAGGCAGAGTGGACAGAGAGAGAGAGACAGAGAGAAAGGTCTTCCTTTTCCGTTGGTTCACCCCACAACGGCCGCTGCAGCTGGTGCACTGCGGCCGGCGCACCGCGCTGAAGCAAGGAGCCAGGTGCTTCTCCTGGTCTCCCATGCGGGTGCAGGGCCCAAAGACTTGGCCTGCATTCCCGGGCCACAGCAGAGAGCTGGACAGGAAGAAGAGCAACCGGGACAGAATCTGGTGCCCCGACTGGGACTAGAACCCGGTGTGCTGGCGCCGTAGGCAGAGGAGTAGCATATTGAGCCGCAGCGCCAGCCTCACCTCTTATCCTCAACAAGTGACCACTATTCTCTCTCTCTTGTTTCTTCTTTTTTTTTTTTTTTTAAAGATTTATTTTCTATTTACTTGAAAGGCAAATTTACAGAGAGAGTAGGAGAGACAGAGAGTTTCAGAGAGATATTCCATCCCCTAGTTCACTCCCCCAGTGGCTGCAATGGCTGGGGCTAGGCTAGGCTAGGCCAGGCCAAAGGCAGGGACCCACAGCTTTTTTTCCAGGTGTCTCATTAGACTCACAAGTGGGAAAAAATTTCTGTTTTTTTTTTTTTTTTAATTTATTTAAAAGGCAGAATTAGAGAGAGGGAGACACGCTGAGATCTTCCATCCACTGGTTCACACCCCAAATGGCCACAGTTGCCAGGGCTGGGTCAGGCTGAAGCCAGGAGCTTCTTCCAGGTCTCCCATGTGGGTGCAGGGGCCCAAACACTTGGGCCATCTTCCATTGCTTTCCCAGGTGCATTAGCAGGGAGCTGGTTTGAAAGTGGAGCAGCCAGGTCTCCAACCAGTGCCCAAATGGGATGCTGGCAGTACAGGGAAAAGCTTCACCTACTACACCACAACACTGGCCTCCTTCCAGATACTTCCATGGACACATTTTATCCCCCTCATCTTTGTTAACACTGTTGGCACTGTGCTTTACTCAAAGGTATGGGGTATGTCCTTGTATTTTTACTCATGCTTTTCTCATATTGATTCAAGAACAACTTCCTCATTCTTTTTTTTTTTTTTTTTTTTTTTTTTTACAGCTAGAGAGTATTCCATGTGTGGATTTACCACACTTGGTTACCGTAGTTGATTATCAGTTCCTGTTTGGTAGACATCCCAGTGGTTTGCCATCTGGCTGTTATGTGCATGCCTCAGAAATGGCCCTTGTATGGGGTTTATTTCCTTGTACAAGGGAATGCACGGTGAGCTTATTAGGAAGACATATTCATAGGGTAAGGAGATGTTTGTACTTTAGATAGAGACTGCTAAATGGCTTTTTGCAGAAGCTAATTTATCCTCCTACCAGCAATGTGTGAGTATGATAAGTGAAAAATGATATTTCATTGCCATTTTCATTTCTTTTGTAATGGGCTTTAAAAATTTTTAAGAATTACTCATTATTTCTCCTCAGTCAACACTTTCTTACGTATTTGCAACTTTTTCTATTGGGTTATTGACATTTCTTATTGATTTGATTTTTCTCTATCTGCTATTTATCACTTGGTTTATGATTTTGTTTGGGGGAGGAGAAAAATATTTTTTAACATTTTTATATAGTCAAGTTGATCAGTCTTTTAAGGTTTTTGAATTTTGTGCCATGGTTAGAAAGACTTATTTTATTTTGCAGTTACAAAATTTCTTCTATTTGGGCTGAGAGTGCACTGCAGTAGCTGCTTCTCTTCCATTCCACCTCCCTTCTAAAGCACCTGGGAGAGCAGTGGAAGATGGCCCAGGTACTTGGGCCACTCATGTGGGAGACCTGGATGGTGTTCCTCGCTCCTGGCTTTGGCCTAACCCAAGCCTGGATGTTGTAGTCATTTGAGGAGTGAACCAGTGGGTAGAAGGCATCTCTCACTCTCTTTTCTCTCTCACTTGCCAACTCTCCCTCTCTATCATTCTGCCTTTCAAATAAATAAAATAAAAAAGAATCCTTCCAAATTCTAACATTTCTACATATTTATTTTTATAGGAGTTTTTAATCTGTATGGAATGTATGCTTTTAAACGTGCTTCCAGATGGCTATCCGGTTGTCCAGCGAGCAGGAATTCACTAGGCTCTTTTGTTTCTGAAGCATGACCTAGTTGGGGACACTTCCTTATTTATTGCGTCAGTCTTGTTTCTGAGCAGTATGAGGCCTAACACAGCAAAGCCCCAGGCGCCCTTCTATTACTGTGACAACAGGGGAGCAGCCTCTCCCACACAGTCACACCATCCTGCCTCAGAGACAGAGCCCTGCCCAGGGGTGCTTTCACGGGGGACCCCAAATGTTGCCCCCCAACCCGCCTCCCCGTTCCGTCTCCACAAACAGGGAGTGTGCACCTGCTCAGAACCGCCACTCTCAGGGTTGGAAGTAGGCTTTGGGGCTGAATACCTAATTAGAAATTGGCTGCTGAGAGAATATCCCTGGTGATTGCTTGCTCTGGAATTTTTCTGGGTGGCACACAGAGTTTTATTACCCAATTAAAATACAGCAGATTAAGTGATGCAAAAGGAAGACTGAGTAGGCAATAAATCTGCTGTGGAATGGGCTGCGGAAGCCCACCCTGAAAGGCATGGATTTATGGTTTATAGAGAATTAAGAAAAGGAAGATCTGGTTTACCAAAAGGAATCACTCGCCGAGTGTATTCTTCAGGGAGACCGGATGTTTGCCTTGTGGGTGAGGGGGAGGAGGCTGGGAGTGTAGAGGCGTTGGCAATGGGGAAAGATAAGTCTTCCAAGCTGTGAGTGAAAGCCCCGGATGCAGGGGCACTACAGGGTGAGTGAAGACAGCCAACGGGACTGGGATGCGCCTCCTGGTGAAGCCCCAGGCTTCTGTAGCACGCCAATGACTGACGGTGACAGATTTGGGAGCTTGGCAGTGCCCTGTGTCATATCCCATTGTGGTCAGAGCCAGTGCTGAAGTGGTGAGGTAGGAAGAGCAGGATGATGTTCTTGTTAACTTGCACAATACTGTGAATCTCCTAGGGCTGCGGTTGCCATGGGCCACAACCAAGTGGCTTCAAAACAGGAGTGTTTTATCTCCAGGCGTCTGCAAGGTTGGTGCCTTCCGAGGGCTGTGAGGGAGGGGTCAGCCCCAGGCTCGCTTCCTGGCTTGGGGCTGGCCGTCTTCTCCCTGTGTCTGTTCACGTGGTCTTTCCTCCATGCTGGTCTGTGAGTCCAAATCTTCTTCTGTAAGGACAGCAGTCATATTGGGTCTGGGTCCACCCTCAAGAGCCCATTGTAACTTGGTTACCTGGGTGACTCTGTCTCCAAATAGAGTCACGTTCTGAGAAACTGGGGCTTAGGACATCAATGAATAAATTTTGGGGCCACACAAGTCCACCTCTGACACTGGACTATATTGAACCATTTTCTTATTTCTGCATGTAACCCCTCTCCACCCTACCCTTGTCTGCCCCCAGATCTAATTGGTACATCTTTCTTACAGTTCTCACAGAATTTGTTCTCAGTGCTGGGTTTTAGCTCACCAGTGAGCTATAACTGACAATGAAGACATAAACACGGGTTGTTCTTATCCTGAAGGTGAGGAGGTAAAGGTTTCTCCACAGAGGTGAAGGACACGGGACTTCTCTCCGGTCTGGCACACTCACTTTCTGAGAGGGATTTGTCAAGTGTAACCCTCTGTCAGTTATCACATAGATCCACTGTTCTGTTGAAACCATCCAGCTGGCCTCATCTGGCCTGGGGCTCGTGGCCTGGTACATGTTTGGCCATGAAACATAGGCTCCGTGGAAGTTGGTTGTGGGTTGTGTCAACATGAACGTCCTTGCCTTTGTCCCGCAGCCACGGGGATTAGTGATGAAAAGTCTGGGTGTCCTGGACTGGACTTGGAACACCAGTGTGCCATCAGCAATAGGTATAGGGCCAGCTCCTCGCGGCCCAGGTCATGATGGCTGCTCCTGGCCTGAGAGCTTCCCTAGTCTAGATTTCTTATTGGGATACACTGATTCTGTTCACTCATTCATTCTACAAATACTTACCATAGCCACTCTGTGCCAGTCACTCCCCTAGGTAGTGGGGATGTCTCTGTCCCTGGGCCATCCTAGGCTACCACTATAGCCACTCTCGGGTGACAGGTGTTCACAGAGTCACATAAGATGAATTGTCTGCCTGGTCTCTGCATCCAGGGGAGATCGGACAGATCATTTCATGTCCAATGGTAAGGGGAAGGATCCTACTCCCCCAGCCCAGAGGTGGGCCCAGTGGCTTTTATTAGGGCCTGCTGTTGATCTATAGAAGACTGTTTCTTCGAACACCTGCAGTCCTTACTCCTCCCCCTGTCCCCTCGGCCTCACTCCGAGGACTGAAGTGGGCTCCCGGGTGTGGGTGCAAAGGTGACGGCATGGCCTGCAGTGGGGCTGTGCGAGGCCACAGTCCTCTCCTGCTTGGTGGTTACCACATTGGTGCCTCAAGCACTTGGCCTTCAGAAGTCTGAGCCTGGAGGAGATTCCCCTGGGCTCCAGAGACTCCAGTCCACTGACAGACGTGGCCACTGACTGGTCTTAATATATGTGGCCATCATTGCCTGTCCCTCCACTACCATATGTGGTGACTTCAAAAAGTTCATGGAAAATGTGTGTTCTGAAAAACACACATGTGTGGATTTGAAAACTGTTAACTCCAGAATAAGCTTACCTTTTAATTCTGTGTTCTTTTGAAAGCATTTTTTTTTTTTTGAGAGAGAGTGTGTTCACTCCCAGCCTCTGGCTTATTCCCCCAAATGTTTCCAGTGGCTGGGCCTGGGCCAGGGCTGGAGCCAGGGGCTGAGAACTCAACTCAGGTCTCTCATTGGTAGCAGGAACCCAATTACTTGGACCATCACTTCTGTCTCTCAGACTCTGCATTAGTAGGAAGCTGGTATCAGGAGCCAGAGCTGGGAGTTGAAGCCAGGCACTCCAGTATGGAATGCAGGTGTCCCAACTGCTGTCTTAACCACTAGGCCAAACTCCAACCTCTAATCCAGCTCTCCATGAAGTTTTTGAAGTCCCCTCTGTATGCTGTAATCTGCCTCCATTGAGACATCACAGCCAAGTTGTTTATAGACACGGATGTTCCTTCTGACAAAGACACTCTGCCACATAACCAGAATACAACCCTGGAAATTGAGGTTGATGCCGATAAATCATGTAGGGAGGAAGTGTTTTCCTGTACCATCTTAGGTGTAGGTGGTAGGGCCTGTGAGTCAAGTAATAAGAGATTAAAGAGAGAGAGATGTAATCATGGCCGGCGCCGCGGCTCACTAGGCTAATCCTCCACCTTGTGGTGCCAGCACACAGGGTTCTAGTCCCGGTTGGGGCGCCGGATTCTGTCCCGGTTGCCCCTCTTCCAGCCAGCTCTCTGCTGTGGCCAGGGAGTGCAGTGGAGGATGGCCCAAGTGCTTGGGCCCTGCACCCCATGGGAGACCAGGATAAGCACCTGGTCCTGCCATTGGATCAGCGCGGTGCGCCGGCCACAGCGCGCCGGCCGTGGCGGCCATTGGAGGGTGAACCAATGGCAAAGGAAGACCTTTCTCTCTGTCTCTCTCTCTCACTGTCCACTCTGCCTGTCAAAAAAAAAAAAAAAAAAAAGAGAGAGATGTAATCATGCGTGTGTGAGCTGTCAAATGAGGAGCTCCCCAAACAGCTAGAGATAGAGGTTTATACATAACTTAATAAGAAGTCATGGTAGTGTTTAAAGCCTCACAGGATAGAAGGTTTGCATGGGGCTTGTTTGCACAGTATTTTAGAATGTTTGGTGCCCAAGGTCAAGCCTCTTTGTTTGGAGACTGTAGGAGTAAGCAGGAAGCTATGACTTGGTGCTTTTCTGTCTGTTGTAGCTCTGTTTGGCTTTGAAGTAACTCTATGTCACTGCAATAGGTTATCAGTCCCCTGTTACTACCCTCATTTCCACAGTCCCCATTCAAATTTTGCCAGTTACGTCAATTGCATCCATTTGATTAAGCAAAAGGATCCCTTTAGGGCTACTCATTGCGCTTAGATGTCACATCTTTTCTTCAGTCTAGAAGAGTTCCTTAGTCTTTGACTTTCAGGAATTGCAGGCCAATTATGACAAAATGCAATGTGTTTTCACCCATTCATCTATCCATCCATTCACTCATCCACTTCATTCAGCGCTGGGATGAACTGATGGTGTACTGTGCGCTGACCTGTCTGGCACTGGGGTGTGTTATGCAATAGATCAATGTAGACTTTCCCTCGGGGGAGGCCTTTTATACCTCCACAGTGGTTAAGAATCCAGATTCAGATACAGAATATCCGGGTTCAGGTCCCAGCTCCACTACTTCCAGCAAATCTTGGGCCTACTACTGAACTTTTCTGTACCTTCAAGAAAGAGGGAAGGTGAGCAAAAACACCTGTCACATAAGACAGACGGTTGAGATAAGTTAATACCAGCTTCTCTTATTAAATATCAGTAACGTGTATCTTAAAATTAGACATTCTGTGGGAATATGCTAATTGGGCTCTATTTTACATTATTCTAAAAGGGACACATTATAATACATTACACATCAACCTAAAGTACCCCAGTGAATTTTTCTTTTTAAAGGCTTATTTATTTATTTGAAAGGTAGAATGACAGGGAGAGGGAGAGAAAATCTTCATCCCCTGGTTCCCTCCTCAGATGGTCATGATGGCCAGGCGGAAGCCAGGAGCCTGGAACTCCATTTAGGTCTCCCACATGGGTGGCAGAGGCGCAAGTACTTGGGTCATCTCCACTGCCTTCCCAAGTGCAATAGCAGGGAGCTGGATCAGAAGCAGAGCAGCCAGAACTCATTGGTGCTCACATACAGGAAGACAGTGTTGCAAGTGGTGGCTTTACTGGTTGCACCACAACACTGGCCTCTCCTGGCCAGTTCCTTAAAACATGACCAGAGTACACCAAGACACCTAGGAGACGTCAGGATTCACCACCTCAAAATATGCCACTTCGGCGTAAGAATTATTGTAAGCTGGGGTCTTTTTGTCTCTTGAGTCCTTACCTGCCTAAAAGCAGAGCTGTCTGAAATGAATCAGTTGTCATACATCTGCTCCTGGAAGCAATTTTAATTGTTTTCCCCCTAGCTGAGCAGTTGCCACCATGCTCAGACAGATATTGTCCCAGCTATCCTGCCTCTCCTCTGTCCTCCAGGGCCCATTTACCCTTCAAAAGACTCATCTGGGGGCTGGCGCTCTGGTGTAGCAGAAAAGCCTCCACCTGTGCCACCGCCATCCCAGATGGGTGCCAGTTTGTGTTCTAGCTGCTCTGCTTCTGATCCAGCTCCCTGCTGATGGCCTGGAAAGCAGCAGAGGAGGCCCAGGTGCTTGAGTCCCTGCACCCACGTGGGAGACCTAGAAGAAGCTCCTGGCTCCTGGCTTCAGCCTGGCTCAGCCCTGGCTGTTTCAGCCCTCTGGGGAGTGAACCAGTGGATGGAAGATCTCTCTGTGTGTGTCCTTCTCTGTTTCTCTGTAACTCTGACTTTCAAATAAATAAATAAATCTTTAAGATAAAATAAAACCAGTCATCTAGGGGCGGGCATTTGCCTTAGTGGCTAGGATGCCACTTGGGACACCCACGTCTCATATCAGAATGCCTGGGTTGAGTCTTGCCTTTGCTTCTGATTGTAGTTTCCTGGTAATGCACACCCTGGGAGGTAGCAGACCTCCAGGTGCTTGGGTCCCTGCCACCCATGTGGGAAACCTGGCTTGAGTTCCCAGTTCCGGCTTCAGCCTGGCCCAGCCCTGGCTGTTGCAGGCATTAGGGAAATAAACCAACAGGTGAAAGATCTCTATCGATCTGTCTCCCTGCTCAACAAATAAGTGGAAAATAAATCAAAAGTTCAAAAGGTCAGTTGTATTTTCATAAGTGTACTTTCCTTCTACCTTCCTCTTCTAAGAAGTCATTTGCTCTCCCCAAAATGTCCCTTTGCCTCTCTCCATCTCATATATTATTTGGGAGATAGATAAGTGGTGTCCCAAGTTCTAACTGCCTCTCTGAGTTACATTTTTCTGTAAACACCCACATGCTATTTAAAGAAATATCTGCTTTTTCTCTTGTTAATCTTTCTTTTGTTAGTTCAGTATTCAGCCCCCAGTCAGCCTGAGAGTCCAGAAACCCAACCTCACTCCCATATACCTGTGTGCTAGAAATATAGATCTCATGAGGATGCACAGTGTTTAATACATTGCCCATCAGAAGAGGAAGATGTCATCCATGGTAATCAGTGTTTTTCTTCTTTTAATCCTTCTCCACAATTGTCTTCAAAACATTTGTCAACTTTTCTGGTATTCATTGTACAGCTGTAGGCAAAAAAAATAGCTGCCTATGGAAAACACTTGGTAAATGTGTTCAGGACAAGCCTGGGTGACAAAACATGACTTACCCAGGCCATGAGGCTGTGAGTCCACTCGGAGCACCAGCAACACACAGAGACCATCTCCCCTCTGTGCATGCTTGCTGTGCTTCCAAATGTTCCTGTCACTTGAATCTGGAAGGTAACTGGGAATTTCTTTACATTATTTTGCAAGAAACAGGTCAAACTTTTGGAGACATAACTATAACGCTTTCCACCAGCCTAACACAAAGGCACTCTGACTTGACAGATGGCAAACATCCTATGAAGTTTGGGTATGAGAAAACAAAAGGTGTTGTTTTGGGGAGACACTTGGCAGGCTACACTTGCATATATGAAGCACTTGGCATAGAGAACGTATGAGTTGTTTTACCTCTATGAACACAACGTTTTACTGGGAAAGGCAGGCAGGTCCACACAGGACCGATAAGGACCTTTCTGAAGAGATCAGATACGGTGATAGAGTGTGGCCGGTGAGGGACCCTATTCTGGGAGCGTGCTCAGGTTGATCTCCTTGGGGAGGA
The DNA here is from genome assembly GCF_964237555.1 of Oryctolagus cuniculus. Taxonomy (NCBI): domain Eukaryota; kingdom Metazoa; phylum Chordata; class Mammalia; order Lagomorpha; family Leporidae; genus Oryctolagus; species Oryctolagus cuniculus. Next base: position 64,344,077 of record NC_091436.1, read on the forward strand.
CTGAGAAGCCAACCATGAGGGGAGCCGGGGCAAAGTCTTCCAGCGGGTGCGGGAGCCAGCGCTGTCACGCATCACATGGTGGCGACAATGACAGACTACTGTATGTGACAGTGAGCCCTGAGATTCTGTTACCTAGTGATGCCCCAGCCGTCTTCTTTTGTGTATGTACACTCTATGATCGCACAAGATGGCCATGTCTAACACTGCACTTCTCAGAACATGTCCATGTCCATTAAATGACCCACCACTTGGCTGAGGCAAAGGTGAGGCAGAGCTGTGGGTGGACCGTGATTAGAGAGCAGGGCATGGGGAGAGCCCTGGGAGATCAGGCCAGAGAGGTCCTCAGAGCCCTGGCTGTGTAGAACCTTAAAGATCATGGTGCGGAGTTTGAGTTCTATTCTAAGGGCAATAAGAAATCACTGAAGAATTTTAGGTGAAGAAAACATATGATCTGTGTATGTTCTCCGGTCACTTTTGCTGGAGAGATTGGGCCAACAGAGATTTCAAGTGGAGAACCAGAAGGCCAGTTAAGAGAACACTTATTTAATTCAGGTAAGAGCTGGGGTGGTGTTGAAGGTGGGATGACGAGACAAAAATAAGGATTATTTTTGAAGGAAGCATGAGCAGACTTGGTATTGGGTGAATGAAATGGATGAGTCAGGGATGATGCTGAGTCTTCTGGCTTTGAAAACTAGGAAGATGGTGGTGCCATTGATGTAGAGAAGGGAGACGGTATCTAAGGAAGTTTGCAGAAGTGTGTCTGAAGCCTGGGCACGTACACACCCCAATATAAATGGAGAGCTGTGTTTCTCATGCCTTTCTGGAGGCCTCATTATTTGTAAAAGGCAGTGTGGCTAACAAATGATAAGGTGGGTATCATCCCACAAAACTGAATTCTGATTTTTTGGTTTCAGCCCCTTAGAGCACCTGAAGGCTTTTTCTTTGGTTCCTTCTTGTAGTTCCTTTTGTGATCCCTGTTTGTTTCACCTTAATGGTTGAAAGCGTGAAGCTTGTAAATGATTCTCATTGTATAAGTTAAATCAGAGCTACCAGCCAACGTCCCCCCAGTGGGTCACCATAGTAGTGTGTCCCCTCTGTCTCTCCTCACATGTGAAACCGAGTAGTGAAGGTCAGGAGTAAGTGACCTTTCTGCAGGGAGTAGGTGTGTGTGCTGCCTCGGCATGAGTGGCCACTGGTGGTGGTAGACCACTAGTGATGGGGAACAGAATGTGCCACCCCTAAAATGCCATGAGTATAAGGATTATTTTGAGCTAAAGAGAACTGATGGATATAAATATAAGAAAAGGTCTTTTTCTAATTTGTCTAAAAGTAGGACATAACTTTGGAAAGCTATCTCCCTTCCCTTCTCTCCCAGGAGGACAAAAGTTAATCCCCAGAGACAAATATAAGCCCTGGAGAAGACATGGGAAGGATCTACATAGCCGTCCTTACCAGCCAATGTCCTTCTACCTACGCATTCGCTGTCCCCCAGTCTGCCATCCTAGGTGTCTTGTCACTTTTCTATATGTGTGTTGTTCTCTTGTTCTCTTGTGTGTTGTGTAATTCCACCCCTTTGAGCTTCTCATCTCTGTGTACTCTCATTCATACACACAAAACACGTGTTAATCCACTTCTGTTTTTCTCATGTTAGTCTCACTTCTGTTGGTCTCATTTCGAGAGCCCCAGATAGACAACATAGGAGGGAAGAGGGAAAAAGAATGCTCTCTCTCTCTTCTATACTGCGGAAAGCAGAAAGTCCAAACTGAGAACACCAGCTGCAGGGGAGTCAGGGTGCAGGGAGGCCTGAGGTCTGGCTGCCTCAGTTAGGAGCTGTGCCACGTAGCTGGTCGTTGGCTTCGCTGGTCCTGCTTTCCCCATCCAGGGAACATTTGAAATACTCTTTAGGTTGTGTTGCAGAGACAAACTACTCTGAGACTCAGTAGCCCTGTGACTCAGTGCAGCCAAACGTGATTCAGATGTGGGCCAGTGGTGGGCGGGGAAGGGGGGGTTCTCTTCCTGAAGACCCTGTGATCTAGATGTCCATCAGCTTGTGATGTAGTCTTAGGGTGCTGCCTCCAAGGTTGTGGAAATGGGAGAGAGGAGGGAGGACTACATGAAGTATGTTTAACATTTGGACCTGGGAGTGGCTTATGTCACCCTTCCCCCACCCCAACATACACACGTTGGCCTGCGCTGAGTTGCGTGGCCCCAGTAAAACTGCGCCATCAGCTAGAACATGTGGTTTATCAAGTGCCCAATAAGAGACAAAATAACATGCGACTTGGTTAACAAATGGTATTGTCTCAGTCAATGTAGTAAAATGTCATCTCTAGCTCTCTTTTTATTTATTTATTTATTTATTTATTTATTTTTGACAGGCAGAGTGGACAGTGAGAGAGAGAGACAGAGAGAAAGGTCTTCCTTTTGCTGTTGGTTCACCCTCCAATGGCCGCCGCGGCCGGCACACCATGCTGATCCGATGGCAGGAGCCAGGAGCCAGGTGCTTTTCCTGGTCTCCCATGGGGTGCAGGGCCCAAGCACTTGGGCCATCCTCCACTGCACTCCCTGGCCACAGCAGAGAGCTGGCCTGGAAGAGGGGCAACCGGGACAGAATCCGGCGCCCCGACCGGGACTAGAACCCGGTGTGCCGGCGCCGCTAGGTGGAGGATTAGCCTAGTGAGCCGCGGCGCTGGCATCTCTAGCTCTCTTTAGAATGATCTTTGAAATGACCAAAATTGGAAAAGAAAGTGTTCGAGAGCAGGTAGGCCCCATCGGTTGGGCCTTTGGTGAAGGTTTTTGGGCTGACAGGGTCCCATGGGGGTTCTGAGCGGCCCACAGCAAGAGGGAGTGGGAATGTGTGTCTGTCTGTGTCTCTCTGTATGAAGCCGCCGTGATTCAGCCATGGACTGCATCCCGGCAACCCAGCCCAATCCAATCACTTGCAGAGGCCCCACCTCTACACTCCTTGGTTAGAGTAAGTTTTCACCCTCCTTGCGCCATCAGCTTAGGCATGAGTATAGTAGAAAAATCGTGTTCAAACCACAGCAGTAGGCAAAGGGTACACGTGAGCCATAACATGGATAGCCTCCCTTCTGAGTAAGGCGAAAGAGTTGTTCTTTCAGAAGGCACAAAAGGAAAGTGGCCTGAGAAGAGGAGGTGGGGACTTGAGGGACTCAGAACTGGAGCAAGATAAAGTATTGTAGAGAAAGAAAAACTTTGCCCTTATCCTCTTTGGTTCCATATCTGGGAGTCTGTGAATTAAATTGAACAGAAGACAGATCAATGAGTGGAAAGCATAGAAATCATATTTGTTGTTAATATTTGTACATGGATTGGGGGCTTCAGAGAAAAGTGAAAACCCCAAAGAAGTGATTAATTCAGGGGCTCCCATATAAGGGGGTCTTCAAAAGAGTTCGTGGGAAATACACCATTCTGAGAACACTGTACAAGGATTTCAAATTTTTTTCTGCCTAAATAAACTTCTCATTTCAAAATCCTATTTTTCTATAAACTGTGTGAAACATCCTTGTTTATCATTTTAATGAAGGATGATAAGTCATGTAGACATGACGAGACCAAAGACTGGAGCGGCGTGCTTCTGGGCAGGTAAATTGTGGCAACATGATGAGAAAGTACATGGGGGTAGAAATGATGGAAGATAAGCTTTGTTGGTGTAGACTCACCTTGGCTCAGACTCCCCGCCGCCGGTGATAAGGATGCTGTCTTAGAGAACACCTTTCTCATGGGAAATTTATGCCCAGGTTTTAGGAAGAAAGGGGGAAGGCAGAGAGCTTTTCCTCCCCCTGCTATTTCTTAGTTGTCTTCAGCTCAAAGTAATAAATACACTGAAATGGTATATTTTGGGGTGGCGTGATCTGGTCCCTTTCATTTTTTTAAAGAATTATTTTATTTATTTGAAAGTCAGAGTTACAGAGAGAAAGAGAGAATAAGGGAGGGGGAGATCAATCAATCTTTGATACACTGGTTTACTGCCCAAATAGCTGCAGTGGCCAAGGCTGGACCAGGCTGAATCCAGAAGCCAGGAGCTTCCTCCAGGTCTTCCATGTGGGTGCAGGGGCCCATGGACTGGGGGGGCCATCCTCTGCCGCTTTCTCAGGTGCATTAGCAGGGAGCTGGATCAGAAGTGGAGCAGCCGGGACTTGAATCAATGCCCATGTGGGGTGCTGGCACTGCAGGTAGTGGCTTTACCTGCTACGCCACAGTCTCTTTCAATGTCTTGGTTGTTATATCTTACAAGAGAAATGAAAATGCCTGAAGAAGAAAGTTTTCTGTTGAACTAAAAGCAGATGGCATTGCTAAGAGTGAGCCAAGAATTTTGTAAGCAACAGAAAGGTAAAGTTTACAACATTTGTAGGAAGGAGGCATGAAGTTCCAAAATGTAAGGGTGGGAGGTGGCAGTACGCGGAGATCTGCAGGGTGACTTCTACAAGCTTGAAAAATTAAACGATGTTTGAAGACATGGGACAAGCACTGGGGACCAGAGGTCTCCAGTGAGACGTGTTTCTGTTCAAGACCAGACTGTCTTGGCGGTAAGTCTTTAGGAAGGCGAAGCCAGCATCCCTGGGATGCTGCTCCTCCGTCTCTCTATGCTGCTCTTTCCATCACCCTGCTCCCTCTGCTCCAGCCATGGTGAACATCAACATCCCAGCTGATGGCCTCTGGCTGATGCCTGCTTCATTTAATGCCAGTTCCCTCTAGCACCCTCAAGCACACTGCATAGTTTACTTTCTATAACATTTATTGTTTTTCTTTCCCATTGAAGTATAAGCTCCACCAGGGAAGTATTGATATTTTGTGAAATTTTTCCCCCCACTGACACAGCCAAGGCACTTAGTAGATGTACCCAACATTTGTTGAACTGAATCCATCACATGTATTACGGAGTAGTCCCTAATGGGTTAAGTGGCGTGGAGGTTTGTTTGCCCCCAAAACAACAGCTGCGAAGAACAGAGAGTTATTGTATAGCCGGGAAAGCCAAACAAGGGGAAATCAGAGTGCACGCTGGAAGGGTCTTTTTGTGCTGTTGCTTTGGTGTTTCAGGTTAGGCCAACGGTGTTAACATCACTTAAAGCATACTTTGTAGTTTTTAGAGTAATTTCTCTGGAATGTTTTTCTTTCCCCCTAAAACAAGTGCGCACTGTAAAGAACACAAGCTTGGGTTTCCGCTCCAGAGGAAAACCTTCAGGTGGCGATGGAATAGAAACCAGCGCCTCCGGTCCATCTTTCATGACCTGGGCTGTTTGAAGAGGGGCGTGTTGGGACAGCCATGCCGAATGAGATCATTTCTGCCCGTGTTTGTGAAGGGCTTAGCCTTGCCTTGTTCTCCTGTGGGGCTCAAGAACCTGGACATTTTAGAATGCTTTTTAAAAATTAAACACAGAGCTTCAGTTGCTCGGATGGCACAAAAGTGGAGAGCAAAAAAGGCCACTGAAATAATTTCTGCGCTTTCGCTGCCGGCCGCTGAATCCTTTGGAAAGCGCAAATCCATGCGGAAAGAGTCAACGTTTTTACGTAAGTGACAGTTTGATGGCCATGTTGTGGTGTCAGTGGCACTTGTTTAGAAACACTACCCCTGCTCCAGAAACATTGAACATCTCCTCTGATGGAGTGCCCGAATTCCCAGGTTTGCCTCACTAGCCAGCCGGTCCTGGAATTTGCATTTGTTTACCAATCCCTTAACTTCTGCATCAGGGAAAAGGAACACGTTCATGCTCTGAGTCTGTCTGGAGGGGACATTTTTGTAGTTTTCTGGTGTGTTTCAGAAGGCCTGGGTGACAGTGTGCAGAGGTGAGTCTTGGCCATGGTGGTCAGTCTGGTGCCTCCGACTGTAAGGCCTTTGTGCACCTGTTCTTGCCTTTTGGGCTAAGCCGAGAGAGAGGCAGCATTTACCCCTGTATGTCTGCACCCCACAGTGGCCATTATATCAAAATTAATTGTATCATCAGGTCCTAGTCATTAATTTTAGTATATTCAAGAACAGTGGGCCATTTATTTACAAATTTGCTTCCACTTCTAATTCTTTACTCAATAGCATCGGTGGATTAGTCCCCTGCTGCGGCTTTATTGGACTGTCAGCTGTAATAAATAGCTCACTCCTCCACTACCTAATTACTGTGTTATAACGAGAAGTTTTGTAGGCAAATTGATAAAAATGAGAATGAGATTGTTCATCGTATGCTGAGTCTGATTCTGTGGCTTCGGGCAGAATTGCCCCCTTCTTCAACAATGCTAGTGGGACTTTCATAATAAAAATATTTTATAACCTTACCAACAACCGCCTGAAGGGTTTTCCCTTGAAGTGAGAGATGGTGGGAGTTACCAAGCACTCAAAATCTAATCAGATAAACTGTCCCGATTGCCAGGAGCAGATCAGTCAGGCACACAGCCGGCTAAGTCACCTCACTCACTTTTTAGGCAGAGCAGTACCTGAACCAACCTGCTAGCCTGGTAGAGGATTATTTCTGAAGGACCACCAAGGAAACAGCCATCCCGCGTCTCTGAGTAATCCATTCCTGTGCCTCTGTGGGCTGTTGTTTCCCCAGTAAAAATGAGAGAGCCCTCCCTTGCTCCTCTTGGGGCTCAGGAAACAATCCCCCAAAGGAATGGCACTTTGGCATGCTGGACATCAGAAAGGCTCAGAAGTGGCCTCAGAACCAAGGCCCCTTGGGCCTTCTGCTGGCCTGAATTGGGGGAGGAAGGGCTAAAGATGAGTGTTTGCCTCATGGTCTGAATTCACTGCTGTGTTCTCTCCAGGCACAGATCCTGGAGAGCTGACTGCAATAAAAAGGCAGACCCTTTGTTTGCTAGCTTTTAATCACTTGCTCCAGAACCCCACTTGCTGGCTCTGGAGTGTGCCCCACACGGGGCACCCAAATTGTAAGGTTGGAAAGGGCATGATCTCCTTCCTGCCCATTCTGGGGGCCATGGTTGACAAATCTGTGACACATACAAGTAAAAAGGAGAAAATAGTAATGATGTCACGTCTTCACAGTTTTATGTAACATGCAGTCTTCAGGATGAAGACCGAGAGGCACCGGGGAAGGCGGGGGGAAGGAAGATGTCTGCTTTAGACTGAGATTTGGTGAATCAGATCTGATGAATTTAAGTTTGATGAATGTGGTTGAAGGGTGTGACTCCATAGTCGTACACTGGGTGATGAAAGGCCCATCTGTTCAGCTGCCCTAGCCCCTCTATTGTAGTGGTTCCTTCCTCCGAGGAATGTGGCAAGACACCTTTGGAAGGAGGGTCTTAGGAGCTAACCCTGCTCAAGCCCAAGTCAGAGAAATTCTCGCTGGCCAGCTGTCACCTGGGCGGCAGGGGAAGGTTGGCATCACTTTATGGCTTGCTTTGGGGGAAGAGGTTCCAGTTTCTATGACTCACTTAGGGAAGAGGAGTTCTAGTTTCCAGGAATTACTTAAAGAGAAACCTATAGGCAAGAGAGATAAGAGGGTAGGAGGAGGGCGGAGAAACCTTGGTTGGAAAGCTGCCTCTGAGCCCTCCAGCGCCCTGTCGCCCACAGTCCTCCGCAAACCCAGGCACCCTGCTTTGGGGCCTTGTTTTCTGAGCTTCAATGCTCCTCCACCTGGAGAGCTGGGTGGCACATGGCTCCCATGACAGGGAGTGGCCAGTACCTGCTGGGAGGATTGTGAATGGGACAAGAGAAGGAGGGAGAAAACAAAGCAAGCTCAGGTGAATCAGGACAGCGATTTAAGGGTTAACTATTCCCAGGAAAAGAAACTGCAGTTTCAAAATGGAGTGGAAAGTTTCTATTTCGTGATCCTCAAAGTGTTTAAAAAGTTATCTTTTACAGTGTTCCCATAGATGACTCAAGTGGCAAAGTGTTTGGGGCATGTGACAATTCAGAGGTAGTTATTGTTCATAGAGATACATGTCTTATTTTCATAGATTTTTTTTCAGCTACCTGGAAATACCTAATAATAGGCAAAGAAATTTCCACAAGCCTTTGAGCGCCTTTCTGGCCTCAGCGGCCACCATACCAAACATCATGCCATCCATAATATATTAATTTAGAACAGAAGAGGTAGGGGCAGATGATGACACACAGCTAAGAGTTAATGCTGACTGCCGGTGAGAAGTCTTCCTCAGCATGTGCGATGACCACACCCCTTCCTGTATTTCAGGATCTTTCCATCCAGGATCACTGACGTCAGCCGCAGGCCCACGTTGAGGTCACCAGCAGCTGAGGTGGGGTGGGGTTGGGGACAGAGAGATCTTGGGAAGGGCACACTGCTCGATGTACAGATATGAAATGCAATCATTATAAGAAATGTCAGATTATTATTTTTCTAAATTCTCCTACATTTCTTCTCTGGTTTCATTTAATTTTATTTTGATTTCTGTGGGTTGGGAATGGGAGGATGGCAGTTCCCCTCTGACATGAATTCTCTTGGTCTTGCCCAAGAGACAAGATGCTGTAGAGCTGATTTTCCAGAGCCCTGTTCTTCGCCTGTAAAAGGAGGCTTTTTCCTTCTGTTCCACGGTGTCTCAAAGAGAAAGCTTCCAGAAGTTACGGGAACAGATGAGAGATCAAGTGCAATTCCTGCGACCTCCATTTGGCAACAAGGAAATGCCAACAAATGGATAAAACCTCCCCAACGAGTTGGTCCTGTTTCCACAAAGCCATCAGGGCAAATGTGAGCTGGCCAAGTTTAGAACCGAATTTCCAGGTCTTCGGTTTTTGAACTCAAGGGCCTGGGTTATGTAGGTCACGTCCTTGGTCTTTCTGAGCCCTCTCTGTGTACGTGCACGTGTGATCCTGGCTGATGCCGCACACCACACCTGCTGTTTCTTCTGAGAGTCTGGACTGTGTTAGAGAACACCACCAAGTTCTTTAATGCAGTCCAGAGATGAGCCAGCGTGGAAAATAATGAACTTAACTTCTAAGATTTAACGATATCTCCCTTTTAACTCTCCTAGATTTGATTTGTTAATTCTTTTTTGCATGCAATGTTCATGGGCTGATGAGGACCAGCTGGTCCAGCAACTCAGCCACAGCTTCTGCTGACCCTGTGAAGGGGAGGGCGTGGTTTGCAACTGACTACACGCCCGCCATTGCACTTGGAGCTCATTCTGTCTAGAGTTTAAAATCCGCTTCCAGATTCTCAGAGGAGGCTGCCGGGGCCCGGTGCTGGGGCTGTCAGTAGTTACTTCTCTTTCCAACTGGGTTGCCAGTTGTTTCAGGACACTCTGGTAGCTTTGGCTTCTTTCCTAACACCCTGGAGAGTTTTGCTGTAGTGGCTACCTTTTTCTCCAGTTTTCACACAAAGAGCAAAGGACTTTCCTAAGGAAATGGAGAGAGAGAAACAAGAGAGATCACGTTTAATTTAGACACTGAGCTATACCTTTAAGAGAATGAAAACCCAGGCTACTGGCAGGGAGAAAATATTTGCAAAATGCATATCTGATAAAGGGCTGGCATCCAAAACATACCGTGAACTCTTAAAACTCAGTACTAAGAAAACAAACAACTCAATTAAAAATGGGCAAAAGACCTGAACAGAAACCTCACCAGAGAAGATATGCAGATGGCAAATAAACATCTGCAGGCATGCGCCACACCATATGGCACCAGGGAAACTCATACAGAACACCAGTGAAGTACACAGCACTGCACACCTACCAGAACGGCTGCCATCGCAAACACTGCCAACCCCCTAGGGACGCCCATTCATTGCAGGTGGGAAGGCAGAATGGTACAGCCGCTTTGAAATACAATTTGGCAGCTACTTGCAAAAGGAAACATTTTCTTAGCATACAACCCAGTAAGCATTCTCCTTGGGATTTACCCAGAAGAATGAGAAGCTTATGTCCACAACCAAAACCTGTGCATGCTTTATTCACAATAATGTCCAGGCTTAGAAACAACCGAGATGTTTCTCAACAGCTTTGTGGATAAATAAGCTGGGCTACATCCACACAGTGACAAATTATTGCACACTAAAGAGCAATGGAGGAACCCTAAATGCATATTGCTAGGTAAAAGGAGCCCGTCTGAGAAGGCTACATAGTATATGAGCCCAATCTATAGCCTTGGGGAAAAGGCAAAACTCTGTTAAAAAGGTTAGTTATTTTCAGGGGCCTGGGGGGAGAAGGGTGGAAGTGAGAGCCCAGGGTATCTTGAAGGTAAATTGTTCTGTCTGATCCTACAGCGGTAGACACAGGTTGTTATCTGTTTATCCAAGGTTATTATCCATTTATTCAATCCCGTAGTATAGCCAACACAGTGAACCAAAGGGGAACTCTGGACTGTAGCTAGTAGTAACGCATCAATATTGGCTCATCCGTGAAAACCGGCATACCACATGGAAGCAAAATGTTAACACTAGGGGAGCTGGGCCAGGTAGGCTGGGAAGTATATGGGACATTCCTAACTTATGCTCGTTAGTTTTTTGCTGGAAACCTAGAACTGCTGGAAAAAAAAAAAAAGTTGATGAATCTAAAAGAAAGCAAAAAGATAGGGGTGAGAGAGTGGGGGAAATGAGGAAAGTCTGGCCAACGTGGGTCTGCATCTTGGTGAGTGACAGCCGGGGCACATTTTTGCCATGGTGTTTTCCTGACACACAGGAGCCCGGCCACTGAACCAGCGTGCACGGTTCGCTGTCTTGGAGCTGCTCATGGCGTCACAGAAAAAGAAAAGGACTTTTTCAAAAGGGCAGAAGTAGGAAAGTCAAGAGGCTTCTGTAGCTGTAGCATTTGAATAGCTCTTCACAGAAACCTCGGAAGGGGGCCTTGCAGCTGGAGCGGCCAGACCTGAGCAACCTTGAAATAGAGTGATTAGGAGCTTTGATGTGGTGCTTTGTGCCACATTCACAATATTTATTCTTCTGTGTGTGTGTGTGTGTGTGTGTGTGTGTGAGAGAGAGAGAGAGAGAGGGAGAGAGGAATGAGAGGGAGGGCGGGAGGGAGGGAGGGAGGACCTGCCTGAGAACAAGAGAGACTAAAAGGGAGGAAGGAGGATCTTTAATTTTGCAAAGTAGCATAACTTAACCTGGCTTTTCTCTTGTCTGTCTGCCTGTCTTTTCCTCCTCTCTCTCCCCCACCTCTCCCCCTCCCTTCCCCACCCCTCTCCCCCTCCTCCCTTATTCTCCCCCCTCCTCTTTTCTTTCTTCTTCATCTCTTCTTTCTACTTCTTCTTTTTAAAAATATCTTTTATTTATCTGAGAGGTAGAGTTACAGATAGTGAGAGGGAGAGGAGACAGAGAGAAAGGTCTTCCTTCCACTAGTTCAGTCCCCAAATGGCCTCAATGCCAGGAACTGAAGCCAGGAGCCAGGAGCTTCTTCCAGGTCTCCTATGTGAGTGCAGGGGCCCAAGGACTTGGGCCATCTTCTACTGCTTTCCCAAGTCATAGCAGAGAGCTGCATTGGAAAAGGAGCAGCCAGGACTAGAACCGGCTAGAATCAGCGCCCATATGGATGCTGGTACTGCAGGCAGAGAATTAACCTATTGAGCCACAGTGCCAGCCCCTCTCTTGTATTTATTTCATGGAACCACATTTCTTAATCAGTATGTCTTTGTATTGATATTCTTTCAGGCCAAATTCCTGCTTCTTCCTCTTTTCACTCTGCCACTTTTTTTTTTTTTTTTTATAAAAAGGGAACAGATTTTGAGTATTTCATATATACAGTTTTAAGAGCATAATGATACCCTCCCTCTCTCCTCCTTTTCTTATTTTTCTTTCTTTCTTTATTATTTTTTATTTGACAGATAGACAGTGAGAGACAGAGAGAAAGGTCTTTCTTCCATTGGTTCATCCCCTAAATGGCCGTTATGGCCGGTGCGCTGCACCGATCTGAAGCCAGGACCCGGGTGCTTCCTCCTGGTCTCCCATGTGGGTGCAGGGGCCCAACCACCACTTGGGCCATTCTCCACTGTCTTCTTGGGCCACAGAAGACAGCTGGACTGGAAGAGGAGCAACTGGGACTAGAATGCAGCGCCCATGTGGGATGCCAGCACCGCAGGCAGAGGATTAACCAAGTGAGCCACGGCGCCGGCCCCTCTTATTTTTTTTTTTTTAAATTTTTACAATGACTTTTGATTTTCTCTAAAGTCATGGGCTCAACACTCCACTAAATAAAGATTTCACCAAGTAATAAGTAGAAAAACCACTTTTCCTCAAGAGTGTAGACAAGGGTTCTAAACAATAATCATATCAAGAAGTCAATTTCACTCAAATACATTACTTTTTTTTGTACTCTGTATTTTAACTACCACAAATCAGGGAAAACTTAGGACATTTGTCTTTTTTGGGACTGGCTTATTTCATAAGTGTAATGGTCTCCAGTTGCATCCACTTTATTGCAAAATACAAGATTTTGCTCTTCTATTACAACTGAGTAGTATTCCATTGTGTGTGTATATACCATAATGTCTTTGCCGAGTCATCAGTGGATGGACATCTGGGTTGATTCCATATCTTAGCTGTTGTGAGTTGACCTGCTGTTAACATGGGGGAACAGATAACTCTTCTGTATGCTGATTTCATTTCCTTTGGATAAATTCTCAGGAGTGGGATGGCTCACAATTTTTATTAAAAAAAAGAAAATGCTGTTAATACATTCAAAATGTTTCCTTTGTTTACTGATTTTTCTCCCCTCCTTTTTTCCTGAGGGGCAGAGAGAGAAAGAGAAAGATGCAAAGAGAGTGCCCATCCATTGGTTCAGTCCCCCAAGCGCCCACAATGGCTGGGACTTAGCCAGGCCTAGATATGAGAGCTCAGTAGTTGGCAGGCACCCAACTACTTGAGCCATCACTGCTGCCTCCCAGGGTCTGCACTGACTGGAAACCGGACTCGGTGGCTGGAACCTGGAATTAAACCCATGCACTGTGGAGTTAGGGCGTCTTATCGTGTGTTGTAACTGCTAGGCTAAACACCCACCCCTCCCTTCCTTCTTAATGGCATACTTGTCCCCCTTGGATGGACTCCACTTCATCCTCTGCTTCCCAGCTCACCAGGAGTCTGGAGACATGGCTGTGGGCTTCTGGTTAGCCTCAGTTTGAGACAACCCAAGTCACGAGAGAGCAACCGATTTTCCCAACATGTACCTTACAATTCTGGACGGCAAAGGCTACTTTGTGAAGGACAGAAAGCAAGTGTGTGTTTTCTTAGAGAAGACAGTAAGACTCCAGAAAGACCTGGTTCTTGTCCCCGCCAAATGTGTGACCTTGAGACAACTGCTTAAGCTGCCTTAGCTTCAAGAGCTTAAATGTAAATTAAAAACCCTTTTCCTGTGTAAGGGCAAAGACCTGGACTTCTGCGATCCCAGGGTTTCACCCGGGTTTGAGGTTCTAAGAGCAGCAGCCGCCACCTGGATTGGAAGATTTTGAAACTTGCAAGGCAGAGTTGGGTCATATTTCCCTTGACTACACCGCAGCCATAGCATGTTATTAGTTGTCTTAACAGCTACCCTTTACTGAACAATTTATGAGCCACTTACTTGCCTGGGGACTCAGACTTGTTGAGCAGTGGTTATTATGGAGAGAGAGGGAGGGAGCAGCCTCAGTGTGGGGCCAGCGGCCCACCCAAGGACTCCAGCTGCTGAGAGCAGGCGCTGTCTGGGGTGAGGAGGCTAAGGAGCTAAGGGAGAGGGGGAGGAAGGTCTTCGAGATCTTTATCGCTTCTCTTGCTGCCCTCCAGAATCCCCTAGAACATGTACATAGCTTCAAGGCAGAGGCACCTGGAGAATTGTCACACACACACACACACACACACACACACACAAATTCAGCATTCACAGCTTTTATTCTGATGTACCTTCAAAGTTGACCTACACTGGGCTGCACTGGGCTGCACTGGGCTGTTTGGGTTGTGGGTAGAGAAAAGCATCAGAAAATTATCCACATACAAATGAAAATGCCAGGTAAGAGGTGGGAGCAGCAGTGGAGGCGGCAGGAGGCCGGGGAGAGAGAGGGATTTGAGGGAGCAGCTGCCTTTGTCACAGCTTGGGAAGAGGGTGAGCCAAAGAGGATTTAAAAGGGCTTCCCTGAGTGTTGAAGGATTCTGCTTCCTCCTTCCAAGCTCCACTCCCCTGACCTAAGACCTCCAGGAAATGTCAAATGACTTGAAGATGGTTTGCACTCAAAGCGATTTTTACTGCCACCTGGTATGGAGATGGCTGGGAGGAGGCCCAGGCGTAGACTAGATGGGCCCAAGAGGCTTTCCAAGCAGATGGCGTGTGCCAAAGGTTGTTTGAAATGCAGGCCCAGTAGCTTCTTCCCCAATAAAAAGAGCACACATCTTTAATGGCTGAGAGTTTACACAGCACTTTCCCATCCATTGTTTCACCTCGGTCCCCATGATAACCTAATAAACCAGGCCTAGTAAACTAATATGATTCCTGCTTAGAATACAGGAATCGAAAGGTCAGTGACCTGCCCAATTCACATAGCCGAGAAGGCAGGGCCTGGGCAGAGTCCAGCGCGGCTGATTCCACTCGTCTCCGTTCTGGGCTCCTTGCCATCGCAGCCTGTCCACCGGCAGCAGCAGCCGGTCACTCTCCTTCCCTGCCTTCCTGCCCCCAGGAAGTTTTCAAGTGCAAGGATGGTAGAAAGCACATCATAGAGAAAGATCCCAAGAGCTTCTTTGCACTGTGCATGAATCTTATTGGGAGAAGTATAACTTTTTAATATTTAAGGGACCTCGGCTCAGTGGCTCCCTGGAGATTTTGACTTACCTGCTCATTATAAAAATTTGGGAAATAAGCCACAAGGTCGATACCTGGCCTCCTCCTCCCCTTTGCCATCCTTATGACCCGGCTAACATGGGAAGGCGACTGGAGGTGAGGATTAGTCTGCTGAACGCACAGAACGCTACCTTGACATTTCCTCCTAGCTACTGAAAATGAAATGCTTCGTAACTCCAAAAGCGCATTCCCAACTCTCCAAATGCGTGCAAGGTAAATGGTTGGCTCAAGGCAGGCTTCACAGCTTGGCAGCGTCAGTGACCATGTGGCCAACCCACCCAGCACCCACAGGTTTTAGGTCCTTGACCTGCTCATTTTTAAGGAGCAGGAGATACTGAGGTAGGGGAACCAAGTGAGCTGAGTCTGGAAAGTTGGGAATGACAGAATGGCCGATGAGCCACGGGGACAGGAGTCTAATAGAGAGAGGATACTGGGTGGAAGAGCGTGGGAATCAGAGCATTGCCGAAATCTCCTTCAGCATCCTGCTCACGCTCGGGACTCGCGTTGCTCAGGACTTCACCCAACATCACCATCTCTACCCATAATGCTCCGTAAGTCCAGCTTGTGCTTTCTGCCTGAACTCCTCCTCTCCCCATTCCTTCTCACTTCCTGTCTCTTCCACACTAGTGAATAATACCACTTCCTACCTGGGGCTCCAAGTCAGAAGCTGAAATGTCTCTCCTACTCCTCCTCTTGTGTGCCAGATTTGAATATTGGAGGGGATCAGAATGTGCCGACCCCAGAATATGCCACATCAGCATACAGAGTGTTGAGCTGAGAGCGACTAAGCAGCAGCTAACATGGGAGGAACTCTGTGCCTTCCTCCTGTCTGCCCAAGAGCAGGACGTAAATTTCCCTTTGTGAAGTGTTCCTCTTCCTTGTCCTTGTAGAATAACCTACATTGCTGGAGACAGAAAACTGGCACAAATAAACCTTAATGAAACAACCCTTATCTATCATCATTTTTTCCCATGTATCTCCCTCCCTACAATTTATTGCCCCTGGAGTCCCAACCCCTTCCTCTCTTGTCACTTCTTCACAAATTTATTGCCCTTTGTTAAAATGGCATATGAGCCCTTGGGTCTGACTCCTTTAGGTCTTCACTTTTCTTCTATGAAGGTCTCTGTGCACATAAAGTAATGTAAAATACTATATCAGATAAGATTTGTATGCCATTTTTCCTGTTAATCTGTCTTTTGCCAGTTTTATTCACAGGCCCCAGTAACTTAACAGAACAAACACCTTCAGTATTTATACAAGGCCATAAGCAAAGTGAAAGTTCTCCCTTCAGCGAAAGGTACCTCCTTCTTTGATGACTACTTCTTTCCATTGGAGTCTCACGCACAGAGATCCTTCATGTAGAACATTTTTTACCAGTGTCTTGGCTTTCCATGCCTGAAATGCTCTCCTGTGCCCCCTGAGATTTGAATAGGTCTTTTGCTCTTCACATTACTTGATTACCAGATTTTTCTCTTTTGCTTACTAGACTCTGCAGATAAATATATCCTCCTTTCATCATTTCTGTTCCTGTGATTGTCCCATGAGAATTCTTTTTTTTAAAGAAACTGTTTATTTAATGAGTACAAATTTCATAAGAACAACTATAGGAATATAGTGATTGTTCCATCATAGCCGGCCTCCCACCCACACTCCCATCCCACCTCCTCCTCCCTCTCCCATTCCCAGTGCCATTCTTCTTTTCTCCATTAAGAAAAAAAAAAAAAAACAAACAAACAAAAAAAAAACCACCTGTTCCTTGACAGTGAAGACAAGGGCTATTCAAGTCATTGCTTCTCAATGTGTCAATTTCACTTCTACAGAAGTGTGATTTCTTTTTAGTTGCTCTGTTAATTATCCCATGATAACTGTTTAAATGGAGCTGATGCACTTGCCAAGCTTACTTGAGGCTCATGGAACATCTGCACCCGACTTGCACAAGCCCCTTGAGCTGTTGCTTTTATGATCTTTCTGATCACTCAGCTTCAACTGTGGAAACTCCCCTCTCACTCAGCACCCTGGAGTGGTCATGACCTCCCCCAGGGAGAGGGAGAGGGACTGCAACCCGCTGACCCCAGAATAGTGCAGGCCTTCTTCATATTTGCTTGGACTGTGGAAAACCTTCTGCTCATCCTCCCTGCCTCTGAGCCTCTACCTCACCTTCCTGTTGGAAACACCAGGATACACTCGAGGTAGAGGAACCCACTGAGCCACGTTTGGAAAGCTGGGAATGGAAGGAGTTCCATGGAGACAGGAGACTGGCAATAGAGAGGATATCAGGTCAACAAACATGGGAACCAAGACCTTGCTGAAATCTAACACCACAGGTGGACCCACGGGGCTTCGAGGAGCCGGGACAGGGTGCGTGATACAACTACCTGTGGCATGATCATATTCGGGAATAGTAAGAAATGTTTTCCTTTTCCAGCCTTTCTGATCTTGGCACCTGTTTTGGAGGGGAATTGGTGGTGACTAGACAACGTGGGTCTCTACTGACGGGCCAGCTTGGACCCTGCCTGTGCTGGGGCTCCGCCTCGCTGGAAGACCTTGATGCTCCTTGATATGTTGAGCTAGACAGGGCCCCCACTGCCGTTCTAGCCTTTCCCCTGAGCGCCTCCAGGAGGTGGAGATGACGAGCAGATGGCAGGAGAGAAGGAAGAAAGACCTCTAGGACAGACAAGCCCTGTGGGAGCAGAGGAAGAACGGGATGGCTCAGCAGGTGCGTGAGGCAGTGGCTCTGTCCTTAGATGCACTTGTGCACAGATGACAGTGACATTGTGGGGCCTCCTTCTCGGGCCTCAGCTGATGCCCTAGCACCTAGACTCAACCCTGGGCATGGCGCAAGGGCAACGTGAGCAGGCTGAAGTGAAGGTTCTGCCACCAAGTGTGTGTGTGTGTGTGTGTGTGTGTGTGAGTGGGTGGGGGGTCCTATTAGAAATTAAGATGTAAAAAAGAGAAAATTTGATGTCTTTTGCCAGGGAGAACTTTATATCCACCTTGGCAAAATGGATTTCCTGGCAGTAACCCCCTTCAAGGCAGGAGCATGCCAGTTTCTTTGTATGCTCGCCCCCTGTGTAGCACACCCAAAGGCAGTGATTGCTCTCTTGACCATCTGAGAGCACCTCCCTCCGTTCCTATTCAGACGTGCACTCTGGATCTGACTACAGCTGAGGTGCTCTGCCTGCTTCCACATACCTTAGGGGTTTAAGAACATGGAGGGTGTTCAGAAAAAGGGGAGTTAGGATTTGACAGTTTCTAACCGAAACCCACACCTGTGTCCTGAGTTCCGGAAACTTATGTTTAGCTGTCTTCTGGACAGCTGCTTTTTTTTTTTTTTTTTAAGATTTTATTAATATTTATTTGAGGAGCAGAACTACAAACAGAGAGAGAGAGACAGAGAGAAAGGTCTTCCATCTGCTGGTTCACTCTCCAAATGGCTGTGACAGCCAGAGCTGGCCCAATCTGAAGCCAGGAGCCAGGAACTTCTGGGTCTCCCACGCAGGTGCAGGGGCCCAAGCACCTGGGCCATCTTCCACTGCTTTCCCAGGTGCATTAGCAGAGAGCAGATTCAGAAGTGGAACAGCTGGGACTAGAACTGGCACCCATATGGGATGCCAGCACTGCAGGCAGAGGCTTAGCCTACTATGCCGTAGCACTGGCCCCTGAACAGCTATTTTTAAATGTCCTACCATTCCAGCTGGTGCCATGGCTCACTAGGCTAATCCTCCACCTGCGGCACTGGCACCCCGGATTCTAGTCCTGGTTGGGGCACTGGATTCTGTCCCAGTTGCTCCTCTTCCGGTCCAGCTCTCTGCTGTGGCCCGGGAAGGCAGTGGAGGATGGCCCAAGTCCTTGGGCCCTGCACCCGCAAGGGAGACCAGGAGGAAGCACCTGGCTCCTGGCTTCGGATTGGCACAGCGTGCCAGCCTTAGTGACCATTTGGGGGGGTGAACCAACAGTAAAGGAAGATCTTTCTCTCTGTCTCTCTATCTCTCACTGTCTAACTCTGCCTGTTAAAAAAAATGTCCTACCATTCCCTCAAACCTAAGAGATAGAAGTATAAATGTATTACCCCAGGCTCTCTCCTCTTCCCCACGCTCGTCTCAGTCATTGGCTCCACATACATCACCCTTGATTCCTCTTTCTCCTGTAACATAGTTCATGTCATAGTGATAACAGTGACAGTGCTCACGGACAACTTTCCCTGGGTCTTCCTATGTGCCAGGCACTGCTTTAAGAGCTTTATATGTGCAAACCCATCTAACCTCTCATGGCTGAGCTGTGAGATAGTGTTGTTACTGTTCCCCTTGGGAGGTAGGAGACTCTGAGGACAAGTTACTCAAAGACAAACAGCCGGGGAGTGGTTGACGTGGGATGCCCATCTGTGCAGTACCAGTATATGCCACGGGCTTGTACTCAACTGCCATTTTGTAGATTTCAGAGAGATGCCTGGTAAAAAATAATGAGTGACTGCATGTCTGAAACCATCAAGGACTCGCCTACCGTCATGGCATTCTACAGCTGAACATGAACTCAAAGATGACCTAGTTCTCGGGATATTTGACAGGTGGAAAAGAAGATTTAGGGAGGACAGGAAGGGTCTTCAGGTATTTGAAGAGCTGCCCCCTGGAAGAAGGAAGAAACCCAGCAAGGCTCTGGAAAAGGGGCCAAGAAGTGATGTGTGTAGTTGGGAAAAGTCACACAGCAAACAACCAAAAAGAAAACTCAGCAACATGGGAATAGGTAGGCAACAGAGTGAAAAAGACATGGTTTGGCACAGTGGCCGCAGTAGAGGCTGGATGTAGCTGACGAGAGGGACGATTCTCCATCCTCAGGGCCAACAAGCACACGAGAGAGCAGAGACTGCCCTTATTTCCTGGTTTTGGGCTGGGTCCGATGTTGGATTGTGGGGTTGGACCGAGGTCTCTCCAAAGCTTCTGCACGCTCTCAGTGCCAGGTCTGTTCTCTCTGTTCATCCAGCTCTCCTCTGCCTCCGGCTTACTCTCCAGTCGGTCCCTAGAAAAACAGACTGTTTTTGGGCCCCTGAACTCCCCCCTCCCAAGTTCAGGCAACACGGCCACTTGCAGTCGGCGCTGTGCTGGGGTGCTCAGCTCGCCCTTCCGGGTGTGGGTTCTCACCATTCCGAGGTGGTGCCAGCTGCTGCTGGCTGGGCTCATGGTCACTCTCTAGAAACTGCCTCAGCAGAAGGCACCTGCCTCACCCAACCCAAGAATTCTACTGGCCTTAAAGCAGCCCTGTTCCTAGGACGGGTCTGTCTGTGCTGGTGGCACGAAGATGCCATGTCTCCTTTTTGGGGGTCTTTCTGACTCCAGGGCTCCCAGGAGGTGAGCTCATCATTGCAACTGCATCACCATTCACCTACTCCCTCTGCCTGATCCTGCACCCTCCCTAATGTGTGTGGCTCTTGAGGGCACGACCCAACCACATTCAGTGCCTAAGGGTGCCCCAACACAGGGCCGTGAGCCAGGTAGCTAAAACCAATGGAATCTTCCTGTCACAGTTCTGGGAGGTGACAAGTCGGAAGCCAAGTCATTGACAGGGCCATGCTTCCTCCGAAAGCTCAGGGTTGTGCCTCTCTCCTAGTTTCTGGTGTTCCCAGCCATCCCTGGCATTCCTCGAAAGTCAGAGTTACACAGAGAGAGGAGAGGCAGAGAGAGAAAGGGAGAGAGGTCTTCCATCCGATGGTTCACTCCCCAGTTGGCCGCAATGGCCAGAGCTGGGCTGATCCGAAGCCAGGAGCTTCTTCTGGGTTTCCCACATGGGTGAAGGGGCCCAAGGACTTGGACCATCTTCTACTGCTTTCCCAGGCCATAGCGGAGAGCTGGATTGGAAGAGGAGCAGTCGGGTCTCAACCCGGCTTCAGGCTAGGGCGTTAACCCACTGCACCACAGCACAGGCCCCATGTGTGTCTTCTTATAAGGATACCAGTCTTGGTGTCTTCAGGGCAGCCCACCCACAGCAGCCACCCTAGTTGAGTTAAGCATGTGTCTTAACTGCATCTGCAAAGATCCTGCTCCCAAATATAGCCACGTTGCTGGTACAGGTCTTGGTACTTCTAGCCATCTCCTATGGGGGGCATCATCCACCCCACAGCACCAACAAATCACCTGCTTGCAAGTCTTCCCCTCACAATCTGTCTTCCAGGGAAACCAACCTGTGACACCATCCAGATGCCAGTTTTCTTGTGGTTCTGAATTCTAGCCCCAGAGCTGCAGCTAATGGCTCACTCTCTACGGTGCCTCTCTGGTGCCTCTGTTTATTGGGTTCACGTCCACTAAGACATCAGAATCTGTCCTTGCCCTCCCCCTCTGCCTTCCTTTTTTTTTTTTTTGTTTTGTTTTTTGTTTTTTGTTTCCTGTGTCATACCAGTGAGAACTGCTTTGTCTCTGGGCAAATAGGATAGGTGTTGTTAACCAGCTTTCACAGCCACTTTCATTTACATAGAATGTGGTTCCTTGGTATTTACGTATTCACTGGTGCATAGATTTCTATCCGCATAGTACCATCTGTCTCAGTGGCCCTGACTGAGGGGTAAGGTGGAGGAAAGGAAAGCCAAAGCAGAGGGGGAGAGGAAGAACTTTTATTTAAAGCTTCAGATTTTTTTTTAACTATAAAAGGAATTCATGTTCTTTAAAGGCAACTTGGAAAATAGAGAAAAGACTTTTAAAAAAATTCTGTATCAACACAATCACTTTAACATTTCTATATTTTATATTTTTTCTGTTTTATTTCTTTGTTTCACTTTCATTTAACTTTATACACAGAAGACCAGATATCTGTGTACAAAGATTTCTGTGTATAAAGAAGTAACGATTTCAACCATTTGCACACACGCACACACACACAATATAAAAAACTGTAAAAAAAAAACTGAGAACAAATTTTACAGTTAATTTTCATAGTACAACTCATTGAGGAGAGAGATCCTGCATGGGGAGTAAGTACACAGAGACTCCAGTTGTTATTTTATTTTATTTTATTATTATTATTTTTTTTTAACAGGCAGAGTGGACAGTGAGAGAGAGAGAGACAGAGAGAAAGGTCTTCCTTTGCCGTTGGTTCACCCTCCAATGGCTGCCGCGGCTGGCGCGCTGCGGCCGGCGCACCGCGCTGATCCGATGGCAGGAGCCAGGAGCCAGGTGCTTTTCCTGGTCTCCCATGGGGTGCAGGGCCCAAGCACTTGGGCCATCCTCCACTGTACTCCCTGGCCACAGCAGAGAGCTGGCCTGGAAGAAGGGCAACCAGGACAGAATCCAGCGCCCCAACCGGGACTAGAACCCGGTGTGCCGGCGCCGCTAGGCGGAGGATTAGCCTAGTGAGCCGTGGCGCCGGCCTTATTTTATTTTATTTTTTTACAGGCAGAGTAGACAGCAAGAGAGAGAGAGAGACAGAGAGAAAGGTCTTCCTTTTCCATTGGTTCACTCCCCAAGTGGCTGCTGTAGCTGGTGCACTGCAGTGATCTGAAGCTAGGAGCCAGGTGCTTCTCCTGGTCTCCTATGTGGGTGCAGGGCCCAAGGACTTGGGCCATCCTCCACTGCACTCCCGGGTCACAGCAGAGAGCTGGACAGGAAGAGGAGTGACCGGGACAGAATCTGGTGCCCCTACCAGAACTAGAACCCAGTGTGCTGGCTCTGCAGGCGGAGGATTAGCCTAGTGAGCCGTGGAGCCGGCCTTCCGGTTGTTATTTTAACAATTAACGCTCTTATGTATGACGTCAGTGATCACCTGAGGCTCTTGACATGAGCTGCCAAGGCTATGGAATCCTTTTTTTTTTTTTTTAAGATTTATTTATTTATTTATTTGAAAGACAGAGTTGCAGAGAGCAGAAGGAAAGAGAGAGAGAAAGAAGTTTCCATCCGCTGGTTCACTCCCCCAGATGGCTGCAATGGCTGGAGCTGTGCCAATCCGAAGCCAGGAGCCAGGAACTTCTTCTGGGTCTCCCACCTGGGTGCAGGGGCCCAAGGACTTGGGCCATCTTCTACTGCTTTCCCAAGCCATAGCAGAGAGCTGGATTGGAAATGGAGCAGCAGGGTGCCCATAGGGGATGCTGACACTGCAGGTGGCTCCTTTACCCGCAGCAGTGGCCCCTTGGAAGCCTTCTGAGTCCACAATTTACATCAGTATTTAGACAAGGCCATAAGCAAAGTGGAAGTTCCCTCCTCTCTTTAGAGAAACCTTCTTTGATGACCCCTTCTTTCCACAGGGATCTCATTCAAAGAAATCCTTCATGTATAACATTTTTTTTTCAACAGTGTCTTGGCTTTCCATGCCTGAAATGCTCTCATGGGCTTTTCAGCCAGTCCAGAATGCCTTAAGGGCTGATTCTGAGGTCTGAGTGCTATTTAGAGCAATTGTCATTCTATGAGTATGCTGTGTGGACTGCTCATGTTGGAATATTCTCTCCTTTTTTTTAAATCTTATTTATATGATCCCTTTAACACTTAATCCTATATGTATGATCAATTTAACACTTAATAAATATGATCACTTTAACACATAAGATGGCATTATTACCATTCAGCTTAATGAGATTTGGAGTCCCATGGCAAGTTTTTAGCTGTACCCTTAGAAGTAAGTCCATAGGAATGTTTGCAGAACTATTCAGCTTTACAGTTACAAGCTTCCTCTTCCCTCTCTTATTCCCACTCTTATTTTTTACTGGGATCTATTTTCAATTGACTTTATACACATATGATTAATTCTATGTTAAGTAAAGAGCTCAACCAATGGTATTAAGAAGAAAAAAAACTTCCTCAACAGTCAAGACAAGGGCTGTTCAAATCATTGCTTCTCAAAGTATCAGTTTCACTTCTATAGGTTTCCTTTTAGGTGCTCTGTTAGTTACTACAGATCAGGGAGAACATATGGCATTTGTCCCTTTGGGACTGGCTTATTTAACTAAGTATGATGTTTTGCAGATTCATCCATTTTGTTGCAAATGACCGGATTTCATTTTTTTTTACTACTGTGTAATATTCCATAGAGTACATATCCCATAATTTCCTCTTCTTCTTCTTCTTTTTTAAGATTTATTTGAAAGAGTTACACAGAGAAAGAAGGAGAGGCAGAGAAAGAGAGAGAGAGGTCTTTATCCACTGGTTTACTCCTCAGTTGGCTGCAGTGGCTGGAGCTGCGCCTGTCTGAAGCCAGGAGCTGGGAGCTTCCTCCAGGTCTTCCCATGTGAGTGCAGGAGCCCAAGCACTTGGGCCATCTTCTGCTTCCCCAGGTCATAGCTGAGAGCTGGATCATAAGTGGAGCAGCTGGGACTTGAACTGGCACCCATATGGGACACCGGCACTGCAGGAAGCGGCTTTAGCTGCTGAGGCACATATGTGCACCAGCCCCCATATAGTTTCTTTACCCAGTCTTCAGTTGATGGGCATTTAGGTTGATTTCATGTCTTAGCTATTGTGAATTGAGCTGCAATAAACATGGGAGTGCAGATAACTCTTTTCTTTGCTGATTTCACTTCCCTTGAGTAAATTCCCAGGAGTGGGATGGCTGGGTCATAAGGTAGGTCTATATTCAGATTTCTGAGATATCTCCAAACTGTCTTCCATAATGGTTTTACCAGTTTACATTCCCACCAACAGTGGATTAGGGTACCGTTTCCCCCACTTCCCCAGCCAGCATTTGTTGTTTGTTGATTTCTGTGATCTGAAAACTATTCTAACTGGGCTGAGGTGGAACCTCATTGTGGTTTTGTTTTGCATTTCCCAATCAACTAGTGATCCTGAGCATTTTTTCATGTGTCTGTTGGCCAATTGGGTTTCCTCTTTTGAAAAATGTTCAAGTCCTTTGCCCATTTTTTTAAACTTGTTTGTTTGTTTGTTTTGTTGTTGAATTTCTTGATATCTTTGTATATTCTGGTTATTAATCCTTTATCAGTATATAGTTTGCAAATAATTTCTCTCCCTTTCATTCTATTGGTTGCCTCTTCACTTTCCTGTTTATTTTGCAGTGCAGACATTTCTCAATTTGATGTAATCCCATTTGTTAATTTTGGCTTTTATTACCTGTGCCTCTGGGGTCTTTTCCAGGAACTCTTTGCCTATGCCAATGTCTTGCAGGTTTTCCCCAGTGCTTTCTAATAATTTGATGGTATCATATTGTAGATTTAGGTCTTTAATCCATTTTTAATGGCTTTTTGTGTAAGATGCAAGGCAGGGGTCCTGCTTCACACTTCTGTGTGTGGAAATCCAGTTTTCCCAGCACCATTTGTTGAAGAGACTGTCCTTGCTCCAGGGATTGGTTTGAGCTCCTTGGTCAAATATAAGTGGTTGTAAATTCTTGGATTGATTTCTGGCATTTCTGTTTTGTTCCATCAGTCCGTCCATCTGTTTTTGTACTAGTACCAGCCTGTTTTGATTATAATTGCCTTGTAGTATGTCTTGAAATGTGGTGTTGTGAGGCTTCCCGCTTTGTTTTTGTGGTATAAGATTGCTTTAGCTATTCGAGGTCTCCTGTGTTTCTCTATGAATTTCAGCATCATTTTTTCTAGATCTGAGAAGAATGTCTTTGGTATTTTGATTGGTATTGCATTGAATCTGTAAATTGCTCTCAGAGGAATGGACATTTTGATGATATTGATTCCTCTAATATATGAACATGGAAGTTTTTTCCATTTTTTTTTTGTATCTTCTATTTCTTTAATATTTTATAAATCTCATCGTAGAGATCTTTGACATCCTTGGTTAAGTTTATTCCAAGGTATTTGATTGTTTTTGTAGCTATTGTGAATGGGATTGATCTTAGAAGTTCTTTCCAGCCATGGCATTGTCTGTGTATATAAAGGCTGTTGATTTTTGTGTATTGATTTTGTATACTGCTACTTTACCAAACTCTTCTATGAGTTCAAATAGTATATTGGTAGAGACTTTTGGATCCCTTATATATAGAATCATGTCATCTGCAAATAGGGATAGTTTGACTTCCTCTCTCTCAATTTGATCCCTTTGATTTCTTTTTCTTGCCTAATGGCTTTGGATAAAACTTCCAGAACTATATTAAATAGCATTGATTAAAGTGGGCATCCCAGATCTCAGTGGGAATGCTTCCAACTTTTGCCCATTCAATAGGGTGCTGGCTGTGGGTTTGTCATAAATTGCCTTGATTGTATTGAGGAATATTCCTTCTAAACGCATTTGTTTAGAGTTTTCCTCATGAAAGGTGTCATATTTTATCAAATGCTTTCTCCGCATTTATTGAGATAATGGTATTGTTTCTGTTCTTCAGTTTGTTAATGTGATGTATCACATTGATTGATTTGCGAATGTTGATCCATCCCTGCATACCAGGGATAAATTGCTGCTCCCCCACTCACGGAGGAATGACACCGGACCAGATGCTGTTCTCTTTCCCGGGTCCTTCCCGGATTTGCTGCTGCTCCCCCACCTCCGCACTGGTGAGCTCTCTGACAGACTCTCTCAGGGGGGCGCGGATGCGCATGTTGTCTCTCTCCCCCTTTTAAGGGGTTGGGCCAGGAATCAGCTAATTAACGAAGCAACTGTGTAAGATTTGTTTACTCTCTCAGTGCCATATGATAGGAGATCAGATGCATAGTTAGTCTTAATAGTCTCAGTGGTCTAGTCTAGTCTCGGTAGTCTCAGTACTTATTTCGCCATGTTGTGGGAGACAGGCCCTGCTCCCCACATAAATCCTACTTGGTCCAAGTGAATGATCTTTCTGATGTGTTGCTGGATTAAATTGGCCAGAGTTTTGTTAAGGATTTTTGCTTCTATGTTCATCAAGGAAATTTGTCTGTAGTTCTCTTTCTCTGTTGCATCTTTTCCAGATTTAGGAATTAAGGTGATGCTGGCTTCATAGAAAGAATTTGGGAGGATCCCTCCCCCCCTTCAATTGTTTTGAATAACTTGAGAAGAATTGGAGTTAGTTCTTCTTTAAATGTCTGGTAGAATTCAGTGGTGAAGCCACCTGCTCCTGGGCTTTTCTTTGTTGGGAGGGTCTTTATTACTGATTCAATTTCCTTCTTGGTTATGGGTCTGTGTGTTGCAAGTGGAAGCACGGAGCCCCGCCTCCTGGAGCCCAGCTCACTTCTCATTCGCGGTGGTGGTGGGTACGAGCTGGGGTGCACAGAGCCCTGTCTGCTGGGGCCCAGCTCACTTCTCAGTGGTGCATGGAATGGGCTTAAGTTTTCAATATTCAGGACTTCTACTTGTTGTGCAGCTTGCGTGGTGGGGAAGAAATTCTCTGAAATGTTGTGGGCCTTGTTCCTGGTGGGGGGGTTGTTGAGGTGACCCTGCAACTGATGGGCGTGTGCATGGGAGGCCAAGGAGCAGAAGATGTAAACAAACAAGATGTCTTCTCCTAGCCAGCTGCAGGTCTGGGTGGGGAGGGCAGAGGAGGGAGATGGGCAGTGCTGTGCCGGGCCTCTCTGTTCCTCTATGCCTTCTCTTTTTTCCTGCATGGAACTTCAAAAGCAGTTCTCCAAGCTCTCCTTCCCGCTGCTGTTTGCAGCTCTGTGGTCCTGTGATTTCCCATCTCACCTGGTCTGTTGGGGGCTGGTGCCAGCCTCCCCAGCCCAGACTTCTGCCACGCCTCCGCCACTTCCCTTTCTTATTTGCTGTTTCATCGTGGACCTGCCCAGTCTCTGTTGTTCTTCTGGGCTTCCCTTCGCGAATTTCCCACGGCTCTGGGTGTGTATCTTCTCTCCTTTTTAACTATCTGTTTTGCCCCACATGACTCAGATTGTCCTGTTGCTATGTTGCCATCTTGGGACCCCCTCTATTTTATATCTGTATAACCAAGCCCAGCAGTTTTATGTTTTCATTTAGCACTATCTCAAAAGTCTTGATAACCATATTGGCAGCATAAGCCCCTTCAAACAGCTGTGCTTCAAGTTACAAAAACTCTTTGCCTGTTGGACATTGGGTTGTTTATGTTTTCTCACTATCAGTCCATTGCAGGTGTGAATATCAGGGTACTGAGAACATTTTTTCTAAATTCAGTATTTCCTTAAGATTGATACCCACAAGTGTGAAAGAATATAGACTTTTTTTCTTAGTATAAAATAGCACACGATCAATGTATACATTCGGTAGTGGTGGCGAGGCGGGGTTGTGGTGGGCGTTTTTTACGTTTCCAGATGTTTCTAGGTCCTGTGCTGCCTCCGGGCCTTTGCAGTAACTGTATCCACTGCAGGGAGTGCTCTTTTAGCGTTTTCCATGAGTAGATTCTTTTATCCTTTTACACTTAGCTGTCACCTCTTTGGTGACATTTTCTTATTTAAAATTTTCTTAAAATGTCTTGGAATGACCAGTATCTGCAGTTTTTCTTGTTTATTTGCCTATTTCGTGGCTCTCTGCAAGGCAGCAGGAATCCGGTCTGTCTTGTTCAACCTCGCAGCCACAATAAGTTGGGTGACTTATCCCCAGGCTGTTCCCCTGGCTACTCCCTCCTCCCTTGCTCCTGGGTTTGAAGCACTTGCTGCTGTCAAGGAAGTAACTCTGACCTTTCCCTTCCCGCCTTCCCTGAGTTTGCTTGGGACACAAGGAAGCTGACTCAACTGTGGTTATGGGAGCAAGAAGACAAGGTTTTCAGACTTGTGCCTCGTGGAAAAGAAACAGTAAACGCGTAGTTGTGCAAAGTACTAGATTGGTGTGAGTCTCTTGACATACTCAGTGTATGTTTCAAGAGGAATTAAATGTTAACTTTTCATTTTAATGAAAGCTGACCTAGTTTATCCAGTATCGTTTGGAGTTGGAATCATTAATAAAATAAGACTCCATACAGGCTGGTTCTTGTTGATTGCTCTGCACCCTTCCAGGTGTGTGGAATGCCTTTTGTCCACGTAGACTAAAGTTAAGTTCCGAACTCCGCCGTGACTGTGCTGTGTGTCTCGTCTGCTCAAAGATAAATACCAAATGAGGTAAAGATTCCATTTTAACCGCTTAATAAATGTTTAAGCAGTCTAGTAGTATAACATTGACTAAAGCTGTCAAATATTGACTAAAGGGAGGTAAATATTACTTGAATTAGCAGTATAACCAGTCAGTGAGAGAACTGAATAAAACAGATGGGGATTATGGAAAGATGGTGGGGTACACCCGAAGACATTTAATCAACCTCCAGCCTGAGAACTGACTCTCAGCGACTCTAAGAAAACCCTTTTAAGAGGCTGGGTTTGGTCCTGTTTTTCTCCACCCAAAGGAGGATGTCAGGACAGCTGGCTTCCTTCCAGAGTCCTTTGTGTATGTTCCTTCCACTGAGTGGCTTCCTGATACATCTATCTGGGGTCCCTTCATAATAATAAAAATTTTATTTCTGGGGGCTGGCGCTATGGCGTAGTGGGCTAAGCTCCCGCTAGCAGTGCCGGCATCCTGTATGGGTGTCAGTTTGTGTCCTGGCTGCTCCACTTCCTATCCAGCTCCCTGCTAATGTGCCTGCGAAAGCAGTGGAAGATGGCCCAGTTTGGGCCCCTGCACCCATGTGGGAGACCCAGAAGAAGCTCCTGGCTCCTGGCTTCGGATTGGCCTGGCTTGGTGTCCATATAGTTTGCTGGCATCACAGGTAATGGTTTATCTGCTACACTACAACACCAGCCCCAAAGGCTTGTCTTCCTTCCTTCCTTCAATTTATTTATTTGAAAGTTGGAGTTACAGAGTGGGGGGTGGGAGACAGAGAGAGAGAGGTCTTCCATCTGCTAGTTCACTCCTCCAAATGGCCACAACAGACAGAGCTGGGCTGATCTGAAGCCAGAAGCTTCTCCCAGGTCTCCCATGCAGGTGTAGGGGCCCAAGCACTCGGACCACCTTCTACTGCTGTCCCAGGCGATAGCAGATATGCTGGACTAGAAGTGCAGTGACCGGGTCTTGAAGTAGCATTCATATGGGGTGTCAGTACTGCAAATGGAGGCTTTACCTGCTACACCACAGCGCCGGCCCTAAAGGTTTTCATGCTCTTCACTACCAGAGCCCTGCTTTGCTCCACCTTCCAAGATGGCAGGTCAGGCCTGAGATCTTACGAAGCTCTCCTCAGCCCACACTTCTTCATACGATGTCTGTGCGTGTAGGTATGTGTGTATATGTATGTGTGTGTGTGTGTGTGTGTGTGTCTGTGCGCATGTGTAGGGAGTGACAATTAAAGCCATTGACGGGGCCCACAAGTGAGAAGCAGCGCTGTCACGTGTTTAACCTGGCACACCAGAGCCTGTGCCTTGTGGGTTTGGTTTGGGGTTTTGAAACACTTGTGAGTTTTGCTTCTCTGTGGCGTCGTAGTCCCCTTGACTTGTCCTGCCTCCAGCAGAAGTTTCACATTCACCTGAAGCTCTGTGAGAACCTACAGCTTCAGGTGACCTTGGCAGGAAGGGGTCCCCCAGAGGGATTTCGGAGTGGCTAGACCACAGAATACAGAAGCTCAGTGGCCCGGGGAGGCAGGTCGCTGAGGGCCAGATCCCTGCTCCAGGTCTTCCACTTCGGGCAAAGTTTTACACCTCTCTGCGCCCCAGTATCCTCACGTTTGCAGTGGAGATAATAAAAGCCCTGGTTTCATACACTTGCTGTGAGAGGAAAAGATTGAGTGTGCAGAGAGCTCACACGGCGCAGTTCGCAGACGCTGCCTGCTGAATGACAGCCACTGCCGTGGTCGCCCTCTGGGAGTCCCTGCTTGCGCCTGGCCCTGGACCTACAGCTGTGAAGACACAGCCCCTGGCCTTCCAGAGCCTATGGTCAAAAAGACCACTCCAATGTCCTGGGACAGGGATGGGATGTTCTTACTCTTCTGTCACTGGCACTGAGCTCATCTGCCTTTTAGTCACCGCAAAGGGAGAGCGCTTGAGGAAGTTGGGGGAGGGGTGGTGGTGGTTAGCACTCAGCCCCACCCAGAAGCCCCATGGGAACTGAGTCCTCTTCACTGGCCACAACCACCCTGCCTCTGCCTGCCTGCCACTTGGTCCCCCCATGGTGCCAGAGAGGACTCAGTGAACACCCGCTGCTGCCCCACAGGCTCCAGGCCTGTCTGTACCCATGGTTTGGTTTGGTCCGAGAGATCACCCTGACCGACATGTCTCTCACCAGGATGCAGAAACTCCCCTGAAGCAGAGGGGGTGTCTCACATGCTGGGAGGGACTCTAGAGGGGAGCTTGGATCAGGTACACTTGCTGGTTTGGGACAGCTCTTGGTGCCAACCTTGCTTGGCAGAGCTAGGACAAAGGCACACGCTCAACCCAGTGCTGGCCAGAGAGCGGGAGCCAGCAATGTACTGAGCTTCCGGGCGCAGAGGAGGTCCTTGAGCTGAGCCTTAACAAATGAGGAGGTGTTTGATGCGCAGCTGGTGGGGAGGAGGGGGAGGGCCCTGACCTTAGCGGAGCTACAGGCATTGCAGTAGGTGAAGAGAGGTCAGAGGTGAGGCTCCGAGTAGCCGCAGACCTGGGGACTGGGGGTCTTCGTGAGAACTCTGAGCTTTGGTCAGTGTTGGTCAATGTTACTGAAAAAGCTGTCAAGTGACCTGGAAACCTTTGTGTTTTCACAGATCACACACACTTCTGGGTTAGATGATGAGGAGGTGGAGTGAGTTTTAGAAGTTCACATATAGCTTCTTCACAGTATGCATTTTCTACAGACTCTTTGAAGATCCCTTGTATGCATGGATTTCAAGTTGTATGTGTGTGCGTGTGTGTGTGTATGTATGCCTGAAGAAATGTGTCTTCTAGTTCCATTTCCCACATTTTCCATGAACTTGTTGAAGTGCCTTTGTATTTCTGCAAGGATCCCTAAGGGGATGGTGATGGGGAATGCCAAACTCAGACAGGACCCTTCAGAGGTAGCTCCATTCAACAGGGAGACCTCGATGTTATGTAGAATTCAGCCAGCATGTTTCTATGAAGAATGTCCTCTTAGCATTCAGCTTGCCATTGCCCAGAACACGTCTCCATCTCCTAGGCCCTGAGGCCCCCACTCCCCCCACTGAAGGCTGGGGTTCCTGGTGGGGTTGTCTTCACAGTGAGCAAGAGGAATGAAGGTGCAATGTGAGAAGGAGACCGGGGCGGGGAGTGTGTGAGGGAAGCAGGGTTGCATTATCGGGTAAATTTATGTGCCTGGCATTTTGATCTCACAATCATCTGGAGAAGTGCATCTTTTTTTTTAGAAATGAAGACATTGACACATGGCTCTAAGATATTGGCCAATTACAGAGCCACTTAGTGAAAATAATAATTACAATGGAAGCCCTACGGTTAGTGGTGTGAGAGATTCAGCTCCACCAGGCTCACAAGATCTGGCTGTGATCTCAGTTTCTGGTTATGTGTCTGCTGATGTGTTGGTAGCTTAAAATCAGCTCTGGTGAGAGCCTCAACACCATAAACACCCACATGCGTTAAAGGTGCTTTTCTCCATAGAACCAACAATTGAACAGGTACCGGCACACTGCTCCTTATAATTTAAATGTTGCCTTAATCAAATCTAATAGTTCACTGAAGAGATGGTGGCAGCCCAGCCGGGGTCAGCCATGCAGTGGGGACGGTGCAGAACTGCGATGGCTTGTGTTAGGTGAGGATGATGCTGCCTTATCTGTAACTGCTGGTGTAAAACTTTGCTCTTTCGTCTTCACATTCTGCACAGTTTCCCCACAGGCATGTGAAGCTCTGGTTGGAGATGTGTGACTTCCCTAGGGGAAGATTGAGGAAGTGGGCTATGCAGGGAGTCGGCTGGGTGAGCTGTCTTTGGTGGAGCTAACGGTGTAGTTTGCTTGGAGACTGAGAGCTACAGGCCCTGTTTGACAGAAACCAAGCAGGGCCTTTGTTGTAGGAAGAGATTTTGTGTAGGGAATTTATATATATCCATTTAGGGGCTAGACCTACAAAGGTGTTTATACCCAGTTCCCTTACCAAAAGAGAGGTGTCAATCTCCCTTTTGCTAGATTCTGGACCCTGAGAAATCTATTGTTTTCTAGAAGGTGGGGAAATGGATGACAGTTTGTTCAGGGCTCTCTCCCCTCAGAGTTGCTGGACAGACAAGTGCTAAAACCATTTCTATCCAACCTGAACTCTTAGACTAAGGGAAGGTTGAAAATATTGAACTTCTCATGGATACAAAAATGAAGGGAAGACAAGGATGTTGTTTGATCACATATATAAAGAAATTATTAGAAAGCAGAGACCATCACATCGATTCTAGGAAATGTGAAATCAAAGTTGCACAACCCAGAGGGGCACATACGCAGCAAGAGCAACCACCAAAAGGAGGAAGAGGGCTACAGCTGGCGGAGGAGGTGACACAAGGGCTCATGGCTGAGGTTAGGGCCAAAACGGGAACCAAGGGCTTCGTAACTGTTAGACCGTAGGGTATGGAGATTACAGCAGTGCCTATGGTGGTGTTCGAAGCTGTAGTGGCCATGGCAAATATGCTTGTGCAGCTTATAACTATGGAAACCAGGGATGCACAGACTGCAGTGGTGAACAGATGGCAAGGCATCTTGAGGGGGAGGCAAGCACCAAAACAGTGCGTGGCCATACTGAAGGAGGACTTCAGAGAAAACAGGGAAGGCTAAAAGAGACCCATCTTGCAGGCTGACCCTGAGGATCAGTCTCCTGCTGATCTAAGATGATTATTTTGTAAACGACTTCCTAAGCGTACAAGACACCACTGTGTCCAGCTGGGTTTGGCTGCCAATTAGTTTTCTTTGTTTTTACTTTGCCCTTTGCTGTGTTATGACTCAACGTGGATTTGTTTATACAAATGTAATTTGTATGGTTTTATGTTAAAAAAAAAAAAACTCAAGTACACTCTTCCATATGTGATTGCTAAAAGGAAAAAAAGAAACTCACTCTTTGCAAAGACTCAGTTGTACTGTACATATCGTTAAGTACCCAGGAGCCCATCCCTACAATGCCTGTCAACACCAGTGACTTGACTTCTGGCTGTGTGTGTGTGTAGACACGTGCTGTTTATTGCTTTTAAATGGGGAATAGAATATACTTTAAGATATAAGATGAAAACATTTGGGTCTATACACAATAAACTGTTGACAGTGGACACTTACAGTATATTATTTTGGAATAATTATATATACACATATATATGGCTAGACTTTGTCAATTTTTTTCACTTTTCTGTGTTGCCTTGGTTATTTAGTCATTTTAAAGAATTTAGTATTTTCATTCTATTTAAACAGCAGAGGGACACACACACACAACACACACAGAAAGAGAGAGAGAGAAATCTTCCATCTACTGATTCACTCACCAAATACCCCTAACAACAAGGGCTGGGCTAGGCCAGGAGCCTGGGATTCAATCCAGGCTCCTTTATGAGTGGCAGGGAGCCATCCCCTGCTGCCTCCCAGAGTGCACATTAGCAGGAATCCGGATCAGAAGCTGAGGAGCTGGGATGTAAACTAGACAATCCATGCATATGGGATGTAGGCATCCCAAGTGGTGTCTTAACCTTGTGCCAAGTGCCCATGCCCATTTGGTCATTTTTAATAAGTATCTGTGAAGCCACCATTCAAAACAAAAACTAAAATCTTTTAAGTTTTTTTTTTTTACTTTTGAATTTTCAAAAAAGATTTACTTATTTATTTGAAAGGCAGAGTTACAGGGAGTGGGCAGGGGGTTGGAGGGTCCATCTTCCATCCTCTTGTTCACTTCTTAAATCGTCACAAAGGCCCTGGCTGGCCAGGCCAAAGCCAGGAGCCAAGAGCTTCATTCAGGTTTCCCATGTGGGTGCAGGGACCCAAACACTTGGGCCATCTTCTGCTGCTTTCCCAGGTGCATTAGTAGGGAGCTAAATTGGAACTGGAGCGGCCAGGACTTGAACTGGCACTCATACAGATTGTTGGCCTTGCAGGTGTTAGCTTAACCTTAACCTGCTGTGCCACAATGCAGACCCCAAAAGCTAAAATCTTTATCAAAATTTACATTTAACTGTATGGTTCCTTTGCTCCCTTCTCAGTCCCCTGCCACCTCCCACATCTGCATTATCCTCAAATCCATGCTGCTCATTCTCTTGCTTTCCTTTTTATGGAGTTTTATTGCAAGTGTTCCTAACAAGTATGTATGAGGGAGGTCTCCAAAAAGTTCATGGAAAACAAGTATTATGAAACAACTACATGTGGATTTCAATTTTTTTTGCACCAAAATTTATTTATTTATTTTAAAGATTTATTTATTATTTATTTGAAAAAGTTACATACAGAGAGGAGAAGCAGAGAGAAAGAGAGAGGTCTTCCATCTGCTGGTTCACTCCCCAGTTGGCCACAATGGCCAGAGCTATGCCAATCCAAAGCCAGGAGTGAGGAGTTTCTTCTGAGTCTCCCATGCAGGTGCAGCGGTCCAAGGACTTGACTTGGGCCATCTTCTACTGCTTTCCCAGGCCATAGCAGAGAGCTGGACTGGAAGAGGAGCAGCCAGGACTAGAACCGGCGCCCATATGGGATGCTGGTGCTTCAGGCCAGGGTGTTAACCCACTGTGCCATAGCGCCGGCCCCCAAAATAAATTTATTGATTCCATTTTTCTATGAATTTTTTGAAGCACCCTCATATCTTTATTGTAATTGTCCCAAAATTTTTTTCTGACAGGCAAAGTTAGACAGTGAGAGAGAGAGACAGAGAGAAAGGTCTTTCTTCCATTGGTCCAACCCCCAAATGGCAGCCACGGCCAGCACTGCACTGATCCGAAGCCAGGAACTAGGTGCTTCCTTCTGGTCTCCCATGTGGGTGCAGGGCTGGAGCACTTGGGCCATCCTCCACTGCCTTCCCAGGCCACAGTAGAGAGCTGGACTGAAAGAGGAGCAACTGGGACAGAATCTGGCACCCCAACTGGGACTAGAACCCAGGGTGCTGGCGCCGCAGGCAGAGGATTAACCAAGTGAGCCTTGGCACCAGCCAATTGTCCCAAATTTTATGAAAAGAGGGTAGGAAATGTTGCATCTCTTGGCACTTCAGTTTTTTTCTGCTGAGATTTGTCCAGGAGTTTCGCTCATTCATTTTGCTACTGTCTATATGTTTTAGCAAGAGTATGTTGTATGTTTTAGTAATAACTTGTTTAAATAAAAAATATTAATGCAATTATCAGAGGGAATATCATATGTATTAGCAAAGAGAGGATTATGTAATGCTTTAGTGGGAAGTAATATTGTCCCTCCCAATTTAATATATGCGGATGTTTCAAAGAGTTCCTGGAAAAATGGAATTCAAAGATACTGCACATTTTTCATGAAATTTTGAGAGCCACCTTGTACAATCTTTTCTGATTTTGGATTTCCGATGTCTAGTCTTAACACCTTAATGGACTTCTGTTTTTCTCTTTCTGACGTCTAATCGAGAAGTCAAGCTTACTGGAGGTATTATGTAAAATGTAACATTCCAGAAATAACTCAAAGGGCACTGTAATCACATTCATCATGAATTGCATGAAGTTTACATTCTAAAGATGCCAAGGAACCTTTCACCTTTCTGCCTGGTTATGCTTTGCAAAGCATTAGATAGCTCAGGACAGCTGGGCATCCAGAATTTTCTCCGGCCCTGAACAAACCTGTTCATGTCAAAGACATTTCTGTCTCATCTCCTCTGTTTGCTGCTTAGCATTGAGGTTTGGTGAGCTGTATGGTGGCGTTCTTCATTTCTAGTTTAAAACAGCATTTGACAGAGTCTTAGGCCAAGCAGGGCTGAAGCCCTTGTTCTGATACCTGGGAGTGTGGGAAAAGTGGGGAGAACTGTCCAGAGGGATGTTCCAGGGCCCTCAGGTTTTCCCCAGAAGCCCAGTCTCTCCAAGCCAGCTGTCTCCAAGACCCTTGCCCAGGGAAAGGCCTAAGGCTTCTTTGGGCCCCAACAGCTGGGCCCTATCCCTAAGGCATCTTGGTTCCCAAGGAGACTTTAGGTGACTACTCCAGTCTGAGAGCCTCTGAGGGGTATTCAGATAAGTTCTAGGAAGAAAAGACAAAATGGGGACCAGTGAGAAGATAAAAGACTTCCAATAAGAGGTGAGCAAGAAAAGCATTTTCTGCCAACATTGTGAAAAGTGGAAAGAATAGAAGTAAGCTTGCTTTGAAGCCAGTACTAAAAAAAAACCTGCTTCGGCAAAAAGAGACTAAACGTCTCCCATAAAGAGGGTTTTGTAACAAGAGGAAAAACTCAAGGTTAATCTGCGACACTGGTTCGGGGATGCCTAACAACACTTGCCCCAGTGGTGGGCTTTCCGAGGTCCCAGGAACACCCCTGAGCCCAGATGTGGGACCGAGATCCAGCTGCCCACTCCCCTCCCCCAAGCCAGGGCTACTCCCAGCAAGAGGAGGGGCACACCTTTGCCAGGGGCTGTGTGCATCTACAAGGCTCCCCAGTCCTGGGAGAATGGGCCACCCCACCCTGAAGGGCACGCATGTGCAAGTCAGCAGGTGTGCCTCTGCAGGCAGCCTCATCTGTGAGTACAGTGTGCAGATAGTGGCCCGGTGCCCCACAGGGAGGGCCGCCTTCTGAATTCGCTTCCAGATTCGCTTTTAATCCTGCAGTCTGGGGCGTGGATCCCTGCTCAGAGCAGACGGGTTCTGGGTGAAGCTGTCAATCATGCATACCTCGCTCTGAAAGAGGCTGGAAACACATTCTGGACATAGGCTTTGAAGTGAGGGCTGGGGCACAACCAGGAGACCAGGTTCTGGAAGGGGGCCTTCAAGTCATTCTGCTGCAATTTTGCCAAAGGCAAAGCAAATTTTTTTCTTCTAGGTTTATCCTGGCCAATTCCCTCCCAACTGCCCCTCCCTCCACCCTGGTCTGGCAAAGCAGTGCACTGGCCTCTGGCAGCAGAAGGGGGTACTCACCATCTGACTGGGACTGGCACCCCTGCTCCTGTTTCCTACTCAAGCTGAGGCCTCCATTCACACTGGTGAAAGGCAGTGCAGGCACAGCAGCCCAGCCCTGCTGCCTCCTGCAGGAAGCCCTCCTTGCCTCACTGATCTCTGAGCAAACACTAGACAGAGCCACTGGGCTCCACCCAGCTCAGTCCAGGTGATCCTGTTGGCATTGGGGCCTCAGTTCTCCAGTGGCTCTCCTGGCAAAATCTTCTTTGTGGGGAAATTAGGCACAGGAGGCAATTCAAAGATGGCGCCCAAAGGAAGTAAGGTGGGCGGTACCCAAAAAAATCGTTTACCACCAAAGCTGATTGGCTGTGCAGCATCAGGGGAGGTGACAACTGATGATGAGTGTACAGACATATGGCTGGTCCTGTAAAAAGTCACCCTGTAAAATGACCTTTTAAGTAATTGGTTGGTCCTTATGCCCTGCCCCAGTAATCCTAAGGACTTGTGCTTTAAAAGGCTTTGTTATGTGCACAATAAACCGAGTTCTTGCTTGCTTGACTTGACTCCCCGCTGCGTCTGACTGTCTCCGGGATCGGGAGGCTGGGGAACGGGGGAGCAGCGCACTTACCTTTCTTCGGACCCGGTTCATCCTCGTTCGGGTGGACTAAGACCCTACACTTCTTGCCCTGTTATCAGCTGTGTCCTCACTCCAAGGAACTATGTGGAGCATACGGGAGTCCCGGCCCAGACGTGCACAGAGGCTAGGCAGGCACCGCCCACTAGCTGCAAGACCCAGACATGCTGCCTGCTGTGCCATCCTCCCAAGTGAGGGTGCAGAGACATCAAGAT
Source organism: Oryctolagus cuniculus (assembly GCF_964237555.1). NCBI lineage: Eukaryota > Metazoa > Chordata > Mammalia > Lagomorpha > Leporidae > Oryctolagus > Oryctolagus cuniculus. The sequence goes on from NC_091436.1 coordinate 64,382,411, forward strand.
GATTTCTCAGCAGGGCCTGGGGGACCCGGTGGGGCTCCGAGTGGGCTCAGCACCTCCCGCGAGTCACATGGTGGGCTGGGAGGTGGTGGTGAGCACACAGTGGAGCTGGTGCCCCACACACGTGTAGGTACCTCTGCTGATGGTGTGCGTAATGACGCTCAGGTGCACCTTGTCCAGGGCCAGGTGGTAGGAGTGGGAGAACTCCAGGGTGTTCAGGAGCAGGGAAAGGAGGAGAGAAGCCAAGGAACGGAAGCCAGGAGGCTGCTCAGTCAGCTGGGGCCCGCTACGACTGAGCTGCACGTGCTCACGGCTGCCTTCCTTCTGGAACCCCGCAAATGGCTAGGCTGACGGTGGACCGCCACTGCAAAGGGACCAGACCTAGGCGTGGGAGGCGGTCGGCTCCGGACAGGTCAGGCCAGCCCAGCTCCTGCCAAACCGGCCGGACTGTACTTCCTGTTCTTCGTGGTTATTTCCCTTTAACTCTGTGATGTTTAGTAGTTTTCCCAAAGACCCACCCAGTTTCAGTTTATCAGAGCAATGAAGAGTGACATCGGGGCCGCGGTGGGGACAAGGACACACTGGATGAATACAGGCTATTGGTTCTGCCTGCTTTCCCTGCCGGCACACACTGCCCGGGCATTGCTTTTATCAAGGGAGCGGTCGGTGCCGCTCTTCTCTGGCACCGTGTGACCCAGTACCTTTACCTTCTACCAGGATAAACAGGGAGCAATGGTTTCCCTCAAAGTTTTTTTTTTTTTTTTTTTTGGGGGGGGGTGGATGCATTTTAAAAAAATGAGCAGATACTTTGTAGAGTAGAATACAAAATTCATATGAATTTTAAATATTCAACACAGATCTAAATGTAAATTTCTAAAACAAATTGAAAAAAATTTTGAATTAAATGCATTTCTGGTTTCTGGCCAGCAGCCCCTGCCTGGCCCTGCCTGCTTCCAGGCTTTCTTGGAAGAGTCAGTGTCGGGATTCAGGTTGACATGACCATGGCCATCTTGGATGTAGCCACCCTCCTGGGTGATCCCAGCGGTCATGGCAAGCCCCGTGGGGTAAACAGAATCGTCAAATAGCCTGCTGCCCCTAAGTGATACCTTATCTGATGCCCAGAATGTCCCTTGTGAATGGTATTAGTTCTTAAAAAAGTCCAGGTGATTCCGATTAGTCACAGGCCACCCTGGGCTGCGAAAGCTTTTTCTCTGCCTGCCTCATGGCCAGCAGAGGCGCAGGTCTCCCGGCCACCCGAGACCACACATCTGTCCCTCAGCGCCCCCAGGAATCCACACTTGGTGTAGTCCTGATCTCTCCCCATCTCTGTGTCAGGCTTCCTGGGAATGAGGAGTGTGCACTCTTATGCTGTAGGCAGTATGTCCATGGAAAAGCTGGAGGAACAGAAGGGTCGGAGGGCTTAGCAGAAAGCAGTGAGATTCCTAGGCAGTGGCAGCGACATTGAAGACGCTCCTCTGGCTCGCAGCGATGCCCAGGAAGAGGTGGGGTTGCCCAGGACTGTGGGCTGAGCAGGCTGGTTGGCCCCCGGAGCCAGGTCACACGGAAGTGAGTGATCACCCTGCCAGGTTCCCTTCTAGACCTTCAAGGGAGGTCTGGAACACGTAGAATGAGAAAGGACTTTCTGTTCCATCAGGGCCACCTTCCTCTTTCTACTTGTAGGGACCCGGAACCTAGAGAGGTGAAGTGACTGGCCTAAGGTCACGCCTCTAGTGGCAAAGATAGAACTAGAACCTGGGTCCCCCATCTCCTGAAGGGGATGATAGGAAGCAAGGTTCTGTCTCCCTCTTTCTTCCAAGTTTCAGGATAAATGTTCTTAGTGACTATTACTTCTAGGTTAAATAAACCCTTCAGGGACAAAACTTTCTTTGTAGTGTGATTGGGTAGCATCCCAAGCATGGATGAAATGAAGTCTTTATCATTCATTCATTCATTCATTCACCCATTTAAAGGGCATCAGTTGCTTGCCTATGTTATATTAGACCCTATACACACTCAAGCAGTGTGGCGTGAGGCTGGGAGACACGTTGGTGACCCGCCGTTGTGGCACATCATGAGTGTGGGGCCCCTGTGCACAGAGTGTCTAGGGAAATACAGGAGGTTATCTATCTGCGATGGGGCTGTGGGTCAGGGGAGTTCTTTCAGAAGTGTCCATTTATAAAAGAGTAGTGACATGGTTAATAGACTTGACACTTCTGCCAGAATTCTTGAAACATTTTGAACTTGGTGGTGTGTGTTCTTGGTGGTGCTGATGGTGGTGGGAGAGGTGCTCATACCACCAAGTGTAAGATTCGTGGCCTCTTTTGGGCCACACAATGGAAACAGCTCGCGCCCTTCAGAGACAGCTGTTACCTCGAAATACACGGCAACAAGACAGCTCATCACAGTTGCTGTCTTCTTTTTTTTTTTTTTTTAAGATTTATTTTATTTATTTGAAAGAGTTACAGAGAGAGGTAGAGACACAGAGAGAGAGATCTTCCATCCGCTGGTTCCCTCCCCAGATGGACTTAACGGCCAGAGCTGTGCCAATCCGAAGCCCGGAGCCAGGAGCTTCTTCCAGGTTTCCCGTGCGGGTACAGGAGCCCAAGGACCTGGGCCATCTTCTACTGCTTTCCCAGGCCATAGCAGAGAGCAGGACTGGAAGAGGAGCAGCCAGGACTAGAACCGGCGCCCATATGGGATGCTGGCACTTCAGGCCAGGGCTTTAACCCGCTGTGCTATAGCACCGGCCTGCTGTCTTCTCTTGATTGTTGCTGCTGCTGCACCCACGCAGCTTGCCCACTGTCACTCCCACGTGCTGAGGCTGCTCCCACCTCAGGGCCCTTGAACTTGCTCCTCCCCTTCACACATCCCCTACATTTTTTTTTTTTTTTGTAGGTCTCTGCCCAAATGTGCTTTTGGTAGGAAGGGCTTTCCCGATCACCTGGCATATCAATTGTCACATTTCTACATGGTGGGATCCAACATTTTCACCAAAGATTATACCTAGATGCAACAACAACAGCACTAGCAACCAAAAATGATAAATCAGTGTCCTGATCCCCAGCACCTTTCGTAGATGGTTCCTTACTTGGGGAAGGGGTCCTTGGAGATGTGAATATGTGAAGGATGTGGAGATGACGGCGTCCTGTAATATCTGAGTAGGCTCTCAAAGGACAAGCATCCTCTAAGAGAATGACAGACGGAGACAGACAGAAGAGGAGGCTGTGGAAGCTGGAGACAGACTGGGGAGGTGTCACCTACAAGGTGAAGCTACGGGGAAGGCTGATGGCCACAGAGGCAAGGGAGGGTCCCCTCCTGGCGCTCTGGAGGGTCTCACCCTACCAACAGTTTGCTTTTCGACTTCTGGTCTCTACAGACGGGAGAGAATACCTGTCTGTGGTTTTAAGCACCAAGTCTCTGTCTTGGCAGTTGCGGGAGACTGACATAAAATCCACACCTGTCACTCTGTCCCCCTTTCCCTTCTTTGTTCACTGCATTGTTCCTGTCCCTCAGCGTAGTGCTTGGCACCTAGTAGTGCTTAGGGCTCACTCCCTGGACAAAAAGGTAAGATGGCTGGCAAGATGCATGAAATTAACTTGGAGTTTGTTACTTTTTGTGTAACTGATGAGACAAAAGAATTGCAGTTCTGATGAGGCAGAACTGAGTGATGGGAATAGACCTGGACTTAAATCATGACTGTCATTTACTAGGTAATGACTTTGGACTCTGAGCTGCAGTTTCGTTAACAGTAAAATAAGGCCATGCCCATTCTCACTTGGTAAAGTTGCTGAAAGGGTTGATGGGAATCACATTAGTGGAGTGCCTGGCTCAGCACCTGGCAAGTGGGACTAGAGGATGTGTTCTTTTCAGGGTCTTAGGACTCACAATAGAGGCGGGAAGGTATTCCTAGGAGTGGTCATTTGCTCCTGCGTCAGCCCATAGGTTCCTCCATCCCATGCTTCCAGGGCCAGACCTTCCGACTCTTGTTGAGGGTAGGATTTGCTTGCTTGAACGCGGCACACTTTATGATTCTCTGCTGTGAGATGGTGGGTCCTCTCTCACCTTTATTTCCCCCCTTTGCACACTAACTCTTGCATTCATCTTCTTCACCGGAGCACAGCCTTTGTGTTGTGAAGAGAAGGGTGGAGAGCATTTTTACAGCTGCAGCTTTGTGGCGGTTGCTGGTTGTCTCTCACTGTCAGAACGAGCAGTCTTTCACAGCTTTCCCTTTCCTGAATATCAATTGTGACATTTCTACATGGTGGAATCCAGCATTTTCACCAAAGATTATACCTAGATGCATCCATGCACGAGAACACACATGTGCACAGCCACAGGAAACTTCATCGCCTTTAAAAATCTTGGTTGGAAACCGCTGCAGTACTGGAAATATCAGTAGTTTAATTTTTTTCTTGACGCTCTCTCTCCTTATCTAAAACATAAATTGAAGATGTTCCTAATTCGTTCTTCTGTCAGACAAAAACCCCGGAATTTGCCTTGGCGATATCATTTCTAGATCTGGTTCAGAATATAAATGCTAAGGTTAGCCTCAGTGCAAGCAACTGGGGATTTCTCTTAGTCTCTGGCTGGTCACGTGGAAGCTGTGTCTGTCATTTCTTTTCTTTTCTTAAGCCATCACATAGGCACCAGACTTTCATGGCAAAGAGGAATAAGAGGCCACCATTGCCTATCAAGAATTCCAGCCAGGATTTCCCCAGTCTGTTCCTCTCTGCACTTTTACTGGTTCCTTTGATAAGAACTTTTTCTTGAGTTTGCAGGCTGACTTAATTTAAAGCATTGATCTCATCACACTTTTTAAGCTTCTGGTTAAAAATAGACTATCTCCTGAAACTCCCAGGGAAGAATCAGTTCTGTCCAGTCTCACCGCTGATTCATAAAGGGCACTTGACTGAGCAGAGAGTGCAGGAATCCAGTGGATGTTCCCAAAGTTCCGGTTTTTTCAGGGAGTTTAATTCCCCATCTTTGTCAGCCGTGCAGACCTGAAGCAGTTAAAGTGAATGCAACAGAGATAAATTTGATTTTGCATGTATTAGAGCAAGCATTTGCAAAAAGCCTCTTTGACAGAATGTTCCAGTCACATTCAGTATCAGCAGATTTTGCCTTTCTTTTAACGTTGGGGAGAGAAGGGTTTTAATCACACATTGTAGGCAAATGTGTTATATGCTTTAGTGTGGAGAGAGCAGAAGTTGTTATTATGATAATGTTAATAAGACTTTTCATGTACTACATTTGGGTTGACACTTAATTCTAATTGATAAAAGCCTGCAATTAGTCTTGGTAAGAGCCGAGACCAGCGTGGCTAATCAGGATTGGAAGTGGGACTAATGGCACCATGATCAGACTGATGAGCTGTTACATATCTGATGGGACAGCCATGTCATGAAATGATAAGAAGGAACCTGGGCCAAAGTCCTCTTGAAATTGCCCCTTCTCCTTTGTTTTGCAGTTTGTTCAAAAGGCTCCCTTAACCTCAGCTTCAAAGCACAGATCCAAGATAGATTTTATGAGCTGGGAACTTTTGTTTCTTAATCAGCTCAGCTTTCCTGAGGGAGACAGACCCACAAAACAGGGGAGGGGGCTCATTCTTTACCACCTGCTCATCCAGGAAAAGGTGCCTGTGATTTTATTTGGGCAGCACAGGACCAGCAGCCCAGGATGGTCGTGTTGAGTTGGGGACTGAAAACCTTGGCGGCTCTGAGCTTTAGTTTTGGAGTCTGTTAATGGTTAGATTGTTGCTTGGAATGGGTGTGGCCCAGAAACACAGGGCAGAAATGGCAGTAGGAACTCGGCAGGATGTGCTGGGTTTGAGTTCCAACTTCTCACGGGGGTTGAATTCCTCCCAGCATCCTTGGGCTGGGACGATCTGGAGCTGAACCCTCGTCAGTGCATCAGGTCCTCATCACGGGTGATTTCCTGGGTTCAGCGCAGGAACCTAAGACACCAGTTCCATTTCTGTTTTTTGTTCCAGAAGAGGCAGAAGCCAGAGGCTGGTGTTCTAGGGAAGGATTCCATAAAGTTTTACCTAAACGTTCCCAAAGCCACTCAAACCCATTAAAAAAAAAGCGTCATCAGTGTCATTGGCGTGTCAGGTTGATGACACGGATGAAGTCATGGTTGTGTGCTCACCGTGGCAGTCGTGGTTCCGGAACAGGCTGTTGAAGGGAGGCTTGGAACTCAGACTCAGGCGCTAACGGGACACTGGGGAGGAAAGCACTGAGAAGTGGACTTCTTCAAATGAAAACTTCTTCCTGGAGAAAGGCTCCAGGAAGGGAATGAAAAGGTAAGCCACGGGCGGAGATAAAATATTTGTAAAACATATATTTGGTAAAGGACTATTATCCAAGATATCCCAAGAACTTTTCAAACTCAACAATGAGAAAACACATAGCTCAGTTGAAAATGTGCCCACGACCTTAACAGACATCTCCACAAAGAGTTCCAGATAGCCAATAGCCTATGTGCATATGAAAAGTTCAGCAGTACATACCACCGGGGAACTGCACGGTAAAGCCAGGAGATACCGCTACATCCCTAACAGAATGGCCGCCGCCCAGAGCACTGGCGACACCACGGGCTGATAGGCGTGTGAGAGAGCAGGAACGCTCGTCATTGCTGGTGGGAACGCAGAATGGTACAGCCTCTTTGGAAGGCAGTTTGACAGCTTCTTCCAAAAGTAAACATTCTCTTGCCATACAGTCCAGCAATCGTGCGCCTTGGTATTTACCCAAAAGGAATTGAAAAATTCTGTCTACAGAAAACCTGTCCATAGACGTTAATAGCAGCTTTTTTTTTTTTTTTTAAAGGCTGTAACATATCATGAATCATGGAGGTTGTTAAGTCTTTTTTTTTTTAAAAGGTTTATTTATTTATTTGAAAGTCAGAGTTACACAGAGAGAGAGGAGAGGCAGAGAGAGAGAGAATCTTCCTTCTGATGGTTCACTCCCCAATTGGCTACAATTTTGGCCGGAGCTGTGTCGATCTGAAGCCAAGAGCCAGGAGCTTCCTCCGGGCCCCCCACGTGGGTGCAGGGGCCCAAGGACCTGGGCCATCTTCTACTGCTTTCCCAGGCCATAGCAGAGAGCTGGACTAGAAGAGGAGCAGCCAGGATTAGAACCGGCGCCCATATTGGATGCCGGCACTTCAGGCCAGGGTGTTAACCCACTGCGCCACAGCGCTGGCCCCAATAGCAACCAAGGTGTTCTTCAGTAGGTGCTGCATCCAGATGATGCAGTGCTATTCAGTGCTAGAAAGAAACAAACTGTCAAGCCATGAAATTACAAAGCGGGGGACGCTTATGTCCATTTTTACTAGCGGAAGAAGTCAACCTGAAAAGGTTACATATTGGGTGATTCCAATAAGATGACTTATTGGAAAAGGCAAAACTGTGCAGACCATATGGAGATCAGTGGTTTCCAGGGTTAGGTGAGAGGGATGGACTGGTGAACAGGCAGAGAATGGAGGAATGTGAGCACAGTGAAATTACTCTGTGACATACTATAATACATGTGGATACATGGCATCGTACATTTGCCCAGGCCCACAGAATGCACAATACCAGGAGTGAACTCTAACATAAACTGTGGACTTTGGTGATGATTTAATAATGATGTGTCAATGTAGGTTCATCAATTGTTAAAAAAAAAAAAGTAGTAGTCTGGTGGGGATGTTGGTATTAGAGGGGCTGTGAAAATAGTGGAGAGTATATCAGAGCTCCCTGCACCCAAATGAATAAATAAAGAGGTACCAAGGGATTGGGTATCTAAAATACCCAGCTTCAATACTCGGATAAGAAAGTCAAAGCTGGAGATGGCAGAATCTGGAGAGAGGGATCAGCGATAGACTGAGACGTGAAATCAGGTTGACCATGTGGTGTAAATACGGGAAACTAACCCAGATGAGAATTCTCTGCACATTTGTGCATGCAAAATGCACCAAATGAAAACACCTAAAGTTGCTCGTGATGTGACTACTGCAGCTACTTTTAGCTGGGGGTGGGGGTGGGAGAAGGGCGTAGATTAATTATAGCAAGTTAAACCACATAAACCCCATCCCTAACTACCCATACCCTCCCAGCAAGTGAAAAGTTGCCTCAAGGGTACAGCATCTTGGAAAGGAACTTAGTGCATTGAAAAGTGTATCACTGTTCACTCACTGGGCAGTGGGACACCCGAGGGGCCTGCTCAGTCCACCACAATCACTAGAGCCTAGAGCTGAGCTTGATCTTGTACTTAGTGTTCAGTGCTGGTGCATTTCTTAGCAAGCCCTCTGCCGCACCCTTGCCACACTGGCATCCTGGCAGGGGTAGCTATCCCATTCATACAGCCCAGTCACCCCTCTCTTCTCCCCACCCCTGCTTGCTCCACTGGGTTCTCACTGGCTGGGAGCCAGCTTTCAAAGCCCACCTGCAGGTGTGGCATGTCCAAGGGCTTGTGCTGTTCTGCAAGGTGGCTCTTCCAAAGTGCCTTGAAAAATGTTTCACTTTCTAGAGTCGTAGGCAAGACAGACATGGAAGATCTCAGCAGAGATCTGAGTGTCCCTGGCTCCGATTGCACAGGCCGACCTGTATCCCTCATCCCTGAGCCCCCTGCCCAGCCCACCACCATTGTGGGGAGCAACCCGGACTAGACTAAGTTACTGGAATTAAGACTTATTCTATGCATCTGCTCTCCCACAATATGGCGCTGAGAAGGGAGAAACAGCTTCTACACAGCTGCCTCCAGTTCAACCAATAAACTGTAGGACCTGCTCCTGATTGGAGGAGAGCAGCGTACTCGGCGTGTGGGTAGCAGAGTTGGGATTGGTGGAAGAGGACTATAAAGGAGGAGAGAGACAACATGCACCAGGAACATCTATCTGAAGGAACACCTGAGGAACATCTGAGCAGCCCCCGAGAGAGCCGGCCGGAGGTGTGCCGCTCCCCCGCGGAAGTGGGGAAAGTGGCTAGGGGGAACCACCCTTCCACGGAGGTGGAAGGGACGGTAGCCAACCCGGGAAGAACCAGCAGCAAACCCGGGGAGGGCCGAGCAGACAAAAGAACAGCGCAGGGTCCTGTGTCGTTCCTCCACGAAGAGGGGGAGCGACACACCATCATCTCCCACACTGCCCTTCTGGCCTCCCACTTACACCTCAAGCTGAAGGACAAGTCAGCAGAGGAACGTTCTTAGGAAAGCATCTCTGCAAGAAGAGGGGAGAGCAGGTGAGACAAACCCACAGCTGTTCCCTCTGCAGAGACCAGAAGCTCTGAGTAGAGAATTTAAAACAAGCCAGTTCCAGAAAGATCCGGGAGGGTAGGGATTTTTTTTTAAGTTTTTATGTATTTATTTATTTGAAAGGCAGAGCATGAGAGAGAGAGAGAGAGAGAGATTGAGATTGATTTTCCATCTTCTGGTCACTTCCCCCATGTCCATGTCAGCCGGAGCTGGGCCAGGCCAAAGCCAGGAGCCAGGAACTCCATCCAAGTCTCCCACAGGAGGGTGGCAGGGACCCAAATACTTGAACATCATCTGCTGCCTCCCAGGGTGTGCATCAGTAGGAAGCTGGCCTCAGAGGCAGCCGCAGGCCTGAAGCGCAAGCGTTCTGATAAGGGATGTGGGCATCCCACATGGTATTTTAACTGCTGTACCACAGCAGCTGCCCCTGGTGAGAAATTGTTGTAAAGGCTCTTGAAAGCAGTGACAGTTTTAAAAAGGAGAAGCTTCATTGTAGGGTCTTGATCTGAGGCTCTCAGAGCAAAACAAATTCAAGGAGACCTCTAGGAACTGAAGTCACCCAAGAGAATCTCAGCAAGGATTCTCTGGGAATTGAGGAAGAAGCCCCTAGCAGGAGACTCGGAGGTGGTGCTGGAGTAGCCTGCACTACTGGTGATGATGGATGAGAAAGGGGGGCACGGAGGGGAGACCCCAGGGTCAGAGGTCGCCCGCTAGGGCACGAGGCCATGGTCTGGGAAATGATGCTTCAAGCCAGAGTTTTATCTGTGGCTGCCAAACAGGAGCTGGAGCACCTTTGGTGCTTGGAGTCCTGATGAGAGGTAGCTTGGGTGCAGCCGCCCCTTGGGAGGACAGACTACTGCTGCCCATGGACCCCGACGGCACGCGTGCGCTGGGTGGCAGGGGCGGTGCCCGTCTGGAGGCATGCTTGCTGCTACGCCCCTGGCTGGAGCTCAAGGTCTGGGCCCAGTGGTTGCTGCTGTTCTGGAACCGTGGCAGAGCTTGTCAGAGCTTCAGATCTGAGGGGAAAATACCATATTTTCCAGTCCCAGTGTTGTATTAAATAAATGACTAACCAACCATCCCATTAAAACATGCATCGCTGCCACCTCATTCCTTATACCAAAATGGATTCCAGATGGAGCAGAAACTTAAGTGTAAGAAAGTGGAATCATAAAAGTACTAGAAATAAACAGGGAAGAATTTTAAAATTAAATAATCCCACACTAGTTCTAGACCTTCTAAGACAGAATGTATAGAACACCAGTAAGTTGAGCTCCATAGCAATTTTAGATTTCTGCATAGTGAATAATTACCATAAAGAAATAAAAAATACAAATACAAACCTAGGGAAATATTTTACAAATGTTTATCAGACAGAGATAATTTACTGAATACATATATCTATAATATTTATTTGAAAGTCAGAGTTATATAGGAGAGAGAGATTGATCTTCCATGTGCTGTTCACCCCCTAAATGGCCACAAGGGCCAGGGCTAGGCCAGGCTGAAGCCAGGAGCCAGGAGCTTCTTCCAGGTGTCCCACATGGGTGGCAGGAGCCCAAACATTTGAGCCACCTTCTGGTGTTTTCCACAGGCCACTGGCAGAGAGCCAAATCAGAAGTGGAGCAGCTGTGACTCGAACCGGTGCCCATATAGGATGCCCGGATGCCTGCATTGCCGGTTGCAGCTTTACCTGCTATGTCACAGTGCTGGCCCTGTAATTTACTGAACATATTTTAAGAAATTTGGCAACCCAATAAGGAAAAGACATACAACTTAGAAAACAGGATAAGCATTGTAGTGCAATGAGTTAAGCCACAGCTTGAGACATAAGCGTCTCATGTCGGAGCACTGATTTGAGTCCTGGCTACTCTGTGTCCAATCCAACTTTCTGCTGATGAGCCTGGGAAGGCAGCAGAAGATGGCCTAAGTACTTGAGCCCCTGCCACCCATGTGGGAAACTAGGAAGGAGCTCCTGGCTTGTGGCTTTGGCCTCGTACAGACCTGGCTGTTTGTAGGAATTCAGGGAGTGAACCAGCAGATGGAAGATGTCTTTCTCCCTCTCTGTCTCTCCCTCTCTCTGTCACTCTGCTTTTGAATAAATAAATACATCTCACAGTTTTGGGGCATAGGAGGTACAAGGTCAAGATGCTGGCAGAGTCGGTGTCGGTGACGACCAATTTTCTTGGGCATACGTGGCACCTTCTTGCCGTGTCCTCACGTGGTGGAAGGGGCTAACTAGCACCCTGAGATCCCTTTTATAAGGGCACTAATACCACACGTGAGTGTTGCATTTTCATGACCCCACCACCACCCAAAGGCCTCACCTCCTTGTACCATCACCTCGTGTGCTAGGAGTTCAGCATCTGTGTTTGAGGCAGGTGGACACACATGTGCAGATCATGCCAACCGTCCTGGAAAGAAATCATTCTGTCTCTGGCCAAAGGACTGGAAGGAGAGACAGTCGTCACTGTGTGTGCACATACGGTCTGTGTCCCTCCAGATCTGTATGTTGAAATGCGATCCCCATTTTGGTGGTATTTGGAGGTGGGGCCTTGGGGGAGGTCCTCGTGCGTGCATTGGTGACTTGTGAAAGGGTCAGCGGGAGACCCGGCTTGGGCCCTTGCTGCTCTTCTGCTTGGCCATGACCGGAGGACACAGCTTGCGTCCCCTTCTGTCCTTCCCCCAGACCACACGTGCGGGTGCTGCCTGAGACGGCGCCATCTGTGGCCCAGGCCCTTACTGGACCCAAGGCTGCTGGCGCCTTCATCTTGGACTTCCCAGCTTCCGAGACTGTGCCCAACACATTCTGTTGTTTACAGGTCACCTGGCCCGGGCGTCTTGGGACTGCAAGTACACGGGGGCCGAGGCCGTGCCCATTTGTACCTTTTCAGTGTGACATGCACCTGCACCGCCTATTCAGAGTGATACTTTGTTTATAACAGAAGCAAGGTTTGGGGTAGCGCATATCACACAGTCTTATTTGTAGAAAAGATCAATATAGGATACATAGAACATAATACACAAAATAATAATGGTTGGATCTGGAGCAGTAGACAGGAGGACTGGGTGAGAGGAAAGTTTTATTGTATATCCTTTTGTGTTAATTTTTTTTTACTGTGCTAAAAAGACTAGTTGACTTTGGAAGTGAAAAATAGTTTACTTACGTAGTATACTTATTAGACTCATAGTACAAATGCAATGAAAATAAAAGCTACAAAAGCTTATGTGTAGTTCCTGCCTCAGGACCTTTGCACCTGCTTTTCCCAGAGCCCAGCAGCCTTTCTGTCCATCTCCACATGGCCCATTGCTGCTTGTCCTTTGGCTTATAGCTCAATGTCATTATTTTAGAGAGGCTCACTATCCTCCCCATGTATCCTCCGTGTCACTCCTCAACCCATTTCTTTTATTTATTTATCTATTTATCGATCTATCTATCTATTTGTTTATTTGAAAGGTAGAGTTGCAGACAGTGAGAGGGAGAGACAGAGGGAAAGATCTTCCTTCTGTTGGTTCACTCCCCAGATGGCCGCAATGGCTGGAGCTGTGCTGATCCGAAGCCAGGAGCCAGGTGCTTCTTCTCGGACTCCCATATGGGTACAGGGGCCCAAGGCTATCTTCTACTGCTATCCCAGGCCATAGCAGAGAGCCAGATTGGAAGAGGGGCAGCCGAGACTAGAAGCTGCACCCAGATGGGATGCCAGCATCGCAGGTGGAGGATTAACCAAGTGAGCCACGGTCCTGGTCTCAACCCATTTCCTTATTTAACTTTGTTCAGAGCACTTGCAGCCCTATCTGCCCACCTTGTTTGTTTCCTTGTATGCCTATTTACTTATTTGCTCCACTTGAATGTGAGCTGCACAGGGCAGGGCCTTTTCAGTCTGGTCACTCTCTAGGATTGTTTGTGATAAGTGGATGCTTCAGTGAGGAAGGAAGGAATAGAGCTGTCTCATTTCCTTAGAAATCCTTAATAGCAGTGAATGCCAAGTCTGTGTAGGTGTACCTGTAACAGAAATGCGAGAACAGGAGTCATAATGTTGACACTGGTTATCTGCGATGGGTAGGAGTACAGGGCATAGTATGTTCTTCTTTAAAATATTTATTTATTTGTTTAAACACTTTATTCACTTATTTGAGAGCCAGAGAGCCAGAGAGAGAGAGTGAGAGACAGAGTCAGAGAGACAGAGAGAGCTCCCAACCTCAGGATCACTCCCCATATGCCTGCAGAGACCGGGCTGGGAGATGGGCACTCAGTCCAGGTCTCCTCCGTGGCTACCAGGAACCCAGTGACTTGAGCCATCAGTGCTGCCTCCCAGGGTCTGCACTAGCAGGAAGCCAGAGTCAGGAGCCAGGTCTAGGAAACAAACCCAGGCCTCCAGTGTGGGACATGGGCATCTTAACCGCTAGGGTACACCGTGGCTCCGTATTATATTTTTGATATTCCTGTGATAGTTAAACTTTGAATAATGAGCACATGTAGCTTTCACACACTTACTTAAGTTACAAACGTAGCCGATTGCAAAGAACGGGCAGGGTTTGGGGAGATGACGCTCTGGATCCACACTTCCCAGTGTGGCTACCAGGCACAGGTGGCTGTTGAGCTCTTGAAATGTGACTAGTGCGACTGAGAAATGAATATTTTCATTTTATTTAAATGAATTTATATTTAAAAAAATTACATTTAAATATTTGATTCAGTTCTCTGAACACCTTTAAATATGTTCCAAGTTGCTTGAAACAACTTGAGTATGTGAATCTACTTTTTCAAGTATACATTTTATAATGTCTATATTCAGATTAAGTTTTTCCAGGGAAAATGTGACACCCAAATTGAGATGTATGTGAAGTCTAAATACATATGGGATTTCAAAATTTAGTGCAAAAATAATGTTAAGCATTTCATGATTAACTACTTACATGTTAACATTAGTATTTTGGATAAAAAGGGTTAAACAAAATGTTATTAAAACTAATTTCACCTGCTTCTTTTTACTTCTTAAAATGTGGCTACATTGGTATACATTTTCTTTTTAAAAAATTTTATTTATTTTCTTTTTATTTGAAAGGCAGAGAGATGGAAGTCTTCCATTTGCTGATTCATTTCCCAAATGTCTGCAACAGCCAGGACTGGGCCAGACCAAAGCCAGGCACCTGGAACTCAATCCGAGTCTCCCACATGGGTGGCAGGGGCCAAGTACTTGAGCCATCATCTGCTGCCTTCTGGGATGTGCATTAGCAGGAAGCTGGAATTGGTTGCAAATCTTGGATTCAGACTCAGCTCTTGGATATGGAATGTGATTGTCCCAAGCAATGTCTTTTTTTTTTTTTTAAGATTTATTTATTTATTTGAAAGTCAGAATTACAAAGAGGCAGAGGCAGAAAGAGAGAGAAGGAGATATTCCATCTGCCAGTTCACTCTCCAAATGGCCACAATGGCTGGGGCAAAGAGCTTCGTCTGGGGTCCAGGCGAAAGCCGGGAGCTAGGAGCTCCCTCTGTGCCTCCCACATGGGTGCAGAGGTACCTGGGCCAGCCTCTGCTGCTTTTTCAGGCATGTTAGCAGCGAGCTGGATTGGAAGTGGAGCAGCCAGAATTCGAACCGGTGCCCACATGGGATGCCAGTAGTGCAGATGACAACTCACTATGCCACAGCACCGACCCCAAATACATAAATCTGAAAAAAATGAACAGAGAGCATCTTCGTATTCCTAGGAAAATCATTTTCCCTTGTGGTCCCCTCAGGAGTTCTTGGAGCACCGGATGAGAACCACTAGTGCAGGTGATGGTGGTGACAAAGCCAAGTGCACGGACAAGGACTCTTGGCCCTGGGTGCAGGCATTTGCTTTTAGAGTAGCTGGTGTCAGAGTGCAGGGTCACAGCCTGGTGTCTCCTCTCCCTCGTGGGCCGCATCCCAGAGAGTTCACAGGAGGGGCTGGGGCCCCTGCCTGTCCTGAGGGTGCACGGGGGTGGGCGGGGCTCCTCAGCCTCCTACTTCAGTCATCACAGAGAGACTGAGACCTGGGGAGATAGAAGTGTGCTGAATCTCATTCTGGGTACCTCGTGCTCCTTAGCCGAGTGAAACCTCTGACCACGAAGGCGAGGCGGCTATGTGGCTGTTGTAATCTCTGCTTCCCAGGTGCGGGAACCGTGGCCCAGAGGGCTTAGCTCACCTACCTATGGTCTCTGGGCTGGCAAGCTAGGGAGCCACCCTCGGTTCTGTCTGGCTCTGTGCGCAGTGTAAACCATTTAGCAACACTGTGTCCTACTGCCCAGGAGCCCACCCAGCTCTGCTGCGCCATCCAGTTTTGGAAGGAAGTCCTCCAGGGAGACCTCATCCCTCGGCACAGGTTCACAGATGCAGAGGGTCAGGAGAGGGGCCAGTGCCTTTTCATTCTTGAGGTTGTTTTAACGGCGGGTACATTGTTTCTATACAAGACCCATCAGACCCTGGCTTACCTCTCCCATTTCTCCCTGTGGGGAACGAAAGGATTTTGCTTCTCACTAGGTATGGATGGGTTCCGGGAACAGACATGACCCAGAAAACATTAAACTACTGGATCTTCTCTCTGGGACAAAAATCTTGGCCCCGACTTGCCATATAATCTCAGCAAATCTCCCACTTGTTCTGTGACATCTTATCTGTAAAATGGTTTAGACCCAGGTTTGGTTTTTTTTTCCCCTGCTTAAATCAATCCCTGAATGAATTTCAAATTTCATCTCAAATGCTGAGCCGCATAGTAGCATGAAAGTGGACTATTGGGCCAGTCCATCCACTGACCACCCTTCCCCATGCTGGGCTCTTCCCTGCAGGGCTGGGAACTGGCATGAACCTGGCAGAAGACAGGGCTGCCATGGGGGCAGGACACGGAGCAGGTTCATTCCTTAGGGTTGAGGGACGGTGATGTTCTGGGGAAGGGACGCAGAGGAGCCAGGTCAGGAGAGGCCTCATTCATTCCTTAAGGAAGAACTTTGCCCACCCCCCCCCCCACACCCTCTGCCCCAAAACTCCCAGGAGGGTTGGGGCAGAGTTGGGGGAACAGACCTGCATGTGACAGAGTAGGACGCCCTCCCGGGCTGCCCTTGTGGGAATTCCACGTCTCAAGTGGATGGGCAGGTGGCACATGTGGATGGAGTTATTGCTGCTCTGGGTGCCTGATCACGTGATGAGCTTGCTTACAGGAGTCAGGCTGACCTGGACAGATCACCGCATCGTTTGTTTACTAGCTGGGTCCTCTGTGCCTCAGTGCCCACACCTGTCAAACCCAGCCCAAATGACCGGCCTGATCACAAGGCTGCAAAAAAATAAAGGAGGCACAGGAGCCCCTCCGAATGCAGGGAGAGGTTCTGCGAGCCAGCTACCCATGCATGTCCTCTTGAACCAGGGACAGTGTGTTTTGAAAATTAAATCATTAGTTTCACCTCCTATTTCTTCAGAAGTATGGAACTAATGTTATTTCTTCTATTATTGAACTGGAAGAAACTGTAATCACATCTTGCCCCGATTCTTAGAGTAAAACAAAAACATTGACAACTGGAGTTTGGATTGTTGTTCTCAGCATAACTGTTGCCTGGCCAACCTGCCCAGGGGTATGCTACTCTCCTTCCCTGTATGCTGGGTTTTCACAGCACAGCCATAAACAAGGCCATTGCTTTGCAAAAATATTCCAGGGCTGTATCAGTTTTCCCAGGGGTTTCAGCTCAACCCTTTGATATTCAAATAATGTCTTTGGAAGCACTTATTGTCACCTCCCCCTCCCCCCTTTTCTCTTCAAATGCTAGCTGGTGTAGCTTTTCTACATCCTCATTTGCTAAGGGGCTTCCTGTGTCTGATTTGAGCAGTTTGCCAATATCCCTTTCACCCACTTCACAAAAAGGTGCTATTTCCCAAGATTTGCCATCTTTGCATTTTTGTGCTTACAATCTGAAAAAGAGGCCACAAACAGCCTAAGTGATGGCTTCCTGGTATAATGAGGGGAGGGTGGGATGACCAGGGCAGGACTGGGATAGAAAAATGGTCAGCAGTTCCTTCAGTGTTGTGAAGACTTGTGTTTTCTCTGCAACCTCGGAACTGAAACTTGGGTATTGAGTGCTCTTATAACAAAGACCAAGGGAAAATACCAGCCAAGAATTCCAAACAAGGAAGTGCAAATAGGTTTCACCCAGTGGGTCAACTGTGATGGACTCCAGGAGCTGTTGGAAGTATTGTGTTGTGAAAGATCCTGAGGCTCTTTTTTTTTTTTTTTTTTTTTTTTTTTTTTTTTTTTTTTGCCTCGCTAGGGAAGAGAACTATGATTGATCGATGATACTTGATGGAATGCGGGAGGAGTCAGTGGCAGTCCAGTTCCAACAAAGCAAATGCACATCCACTCTCTTACAATGTGGCCAAAAGTTGGGAAGGATATAAAAAATGAAAAAAAAAATCATCATTACCCAGAATGAGTTCACAAAGAGAAAGACACCGGAATTGGTGACTATTTATAATGGTAGCAACTGCTTGGCTGCTGTGCCAGCCAGATGGTCCAAAAGAAGACTAGGGGCACGTGTGTAGCCTAGTGGTTAAGACATCTTAGTACCTGGGTTCCGTTCCCAGCTCTGGCTCCCTGCTTCTTGCTAATGCAGACTCTGAGAGACACTGGTGGCGGCTGAAGTAATTGAGTTCGTGCCACCCATGAGGAAAACCTGGATTGAGTTCTTGGCTCCTGGCTTCAGACACCTAGCCAGGCGCTGTGGCCATTTGTACAGTGAACCAGCAGAATTGGGAGTGCTTTTGAAAAGGAAGAAAGGGGGGGAGGTGGAGGAAGGAGAAGGAAGGTGGAGGACGGAGGAGGAGAGAGGAGGAAGAGTAAGAAAAAGAAGGAAGGAGGTGGAGGAAAAGGGAGGAGGAGAGGGAGGGGGAGGGGGAAGAAGGAAGAAGCCGCCTGTAGTTACTGGGAACACGTGACGTTTCGTTGGGATCGTTTTTGCTTCTGTCAGGAGAAATGTCACCTCCTGTTGTAGCTGTGTCTCTGGAGTCAGGCTGGATTTAATTGCAGCCTCAATATTTCTTGGGTGCTATCAGGAAAGTTACTCAGTCTCTTTAGATCTCAGTTTCCTTGTCGACAAAACAGGAATAATAACAGCAGCTGCCCTACTGGGATGTCCTGAGGGAAATGTGAGTGTGTGTGGGCCACAGTTTCCTCCTCCTGAAACAGGAATAGCACGTTTCTCCCCCAGGAGCGGGGTGTGATCGCTGGTTAAGGGTGATGTATGCAAAGTGCCAGGAGCTTGCCTGTCACCTCACCCTGGGGTCACCCAGATGTCACTGCAGCCGGGAAGGGAATTCAGAGGCAGAAGAAGCTGGAGAGCAGTGGGGTTAATGCACAGGATCCTGGCTCTGCCTTGCCTGCCTTCCTCCAGCAGTGTGCTTGCCGCTCGCTCAAGCAGTGCTCCCGTCTCCATTAATTATCTTAAAAGCTAATCAGAAGACAGCAGGAAATGCAGCATTCCCTGCGTGCCTAACCTTCAATGAACTCCCTTAAATGCTTTTGTTTGAGAGAAAGTTGTATTAGTTCAAATCTATGCAATCTTTCAGTTTCAACCTTCTCTGTTTCACCTGAACTAAGGGTATACATACTCTAGCCTGGGAGAGAGCCCAAAGCACTTAAAAAAAAAAAAAAAAAAAAAAAAGCTGAGAGGAGGGGTCTGGGTGAGGGGAGAGAGAGTTTTCCTTATTTTAAAGTTTGAGAGTCAATGGATGTTTGTTTCACTGTCTCATTTCGAGATATTTTTTTTATTGACACGGAGAGTTAGATTTTTATTTTTATTTATTTTTTTTTTTTTTGACAGGCAGAGTGGACAGTGAGAGAGAGAGACAGAGAGAAAGGTCTTCCTTTGCCGCTGGTTCACCCTCCAATGGCCGCCGCTGCAGCCGGCGCACCGCGCTGATCCTGGCAGGAGCCAGGAGCCAGGTGCTTTTCCTGGTCTCCCATGGGGTGCAGGGCCCAAGCACCTGGGCCATCCTCCACTGCACTCCCTGGCCATAGCAGAGAGCTGGCCTGGAAGAGGGGCAACCGGGACAGAATCCGGCGCCCCAACCGGGACTAGAACCCGGTGTGCCGGCGCCGCAAGGTGGAGGATTAGCCTATTGAGCCATGGCGCCGGCTCAAGAGAGTTAGATTTTTCAGGGAGAAAAGCAAAGGAGCGCAAAGACCGAAAACAGACCACAATTTAGAATATCAGTGGTGCCTTTTGCAGTTCAAGGGGCAGTAAGATAGATGATGTGAACATTGATGACGCTGCCAGTGTAAAACTGTGCATGTGCCATAGCGCTTGTCAACCTCGTTCACTTGTAGTTCTGTCTTAAAAGGTGGCAGCATCAATTATGAAGCAGATAGGAAGACACTGGACAGGAGAAAGCGCCTTGGGAATGTCAGTGTGACAGTGTCAGGTGTAACCATCTTCTGGGCTCCTGAGAGGGACAGACGTGGCACCGACCAGCCAGGGTTCTGCCGCTTTCTAGCCGTGCGCCATCTGGGCCGTGCTTCTCCACGCTTTAGTCTCCTTGACTGTACTGGCCCTACCAGCTGAGCTGGGCTAAGCTGTGCTGCTGTGCTCTGCTGGGTAATGTGTAACACCAGCTTGTTTTGCTTTCCTCTCTCTGCCTAAGGACGTAAGAGACTCACCCAGAGGCACAGGCAACGACAGCTGTTTGTAAAACTTGCTTTGCTCAAAATCCCTTTCTTGCATTGGTACATCTCATTGATCTCGCAGGTGGGAGTCACAGGTACCCTGAACAGTCTGCTCAACCAGACTCAGAGAAAATTGTCTCGGGTAATCTTGGTGCGGCAGCCTTAGAAAAGTAAGCAAAAGGGAAATTACTTGTGTGGCATGTACATCACGCACAACTTGTAGAAACTACCCATAGCCCTTTGTTCATCAGAGAGATGAATTTTTTCCCTTTTACATTGCAGACTCATCTTTGGAGAATTTATAATCATAAGGGTCTTGGCCTTGTATAGATAAAGGCTGAGAAAGTACGACAGCACCTAGCAGGAGGGGCACCTGTGTTGTCCTTTTGTTTCTTAATTTTAACACACACAGAGAGAGAGACAGACAGACAGATTGACAGACAGACATTTTCCCTCTGCTGATTCACTCTCCAAATGCCTGCAACAGCCATGGCTGGGCCAGACCACAGCCAGGAGCCAAGGACTCAATCTGCGTCTCCCACATGGGTGGTAGGGTCCCAAGCACTTTGAGTCATTGTCTTCTGTCCCCTGGGATGTGCATCAGCAGGAAGCGAGAATCAGAAGCAGAGCCAGCCCTTAAGACCCAGATACTCCAATGTGGGGTGCAGCTGTCTGCGCAGAATGCAGCTGCCTGTGTTTTCCTTTTAGTCACTAAACAAACCTGGCCCTCTTCCTCTGTTACTGCCCCAGCCATTTTGCTGTTGCTGGTTCTCCTGCCAGTGAGTAGAAGAGGGCCCCGAGCTGGCTGCCGTACCAGTAAGCCAGCTCCTAGCCAGCTAATCCTTATCCTTCTCAGCTTTTCTTGTTGCTGATTTGCTCTAAAGCAGTGCTTTTTCAACTATAATGTACATTCAGAGCTCCCAGGGATCTCCTTCAAGTCCAGATTCCCAGATTCTAATTTCGCGGATCTAAGAGTTGGGAACTGAGATTCTGCAGCTGTGTCGGGTTCCTGGCAGGTGCCAGTGCAGCTGGTTGATTACAAAGTAACACTCAGCTTTCCCACCCAGGGCAGCCTGGAGCATCCTGAATTGAGAGTTCAAACAGAGAGCCTCCAAAAGCAATACAATAAGGGATGCTACCAGTCAGGTGTCAGTAATGTACTAAAATGACGCCCACTTTAAAAATGGTCTCCCCCTAATAGCCAGGTAATGCATTTAGAGTCTACTGCCATTCCTGGATTTTTTTTTTTTTTTTTTTTTTTTTTTTTTTTTTTTGCTGGTCTCTCTTGTGCTGTGTTTATTCCCTCATGTGCTTACATTATTAGCTTTAGCCTAATGCTTCCAATGCAGGTCTCTCAGAGGGCAGGGCCTCTAATCTGATCTCCAAATGAGCCATCAGCTGCAGATGATGGAAAGTGAGGCCGGCAAGCAGCAAGATGAAGGGCTGGGAGTGTCCTGTCGGCTTCACCGAGAGAGCTCTGGCCTCAGCAGCTGGCTGAGGTTGTGAAGTGTGGCTCCCAGCCTCGCGGGTTCCTAATCTGGGGCCTGGCAGCCCTGCTCTTGCCTGTGGCTGACAAGCCTCACCCAGCACCTGACCATCCAGGGTCTCCTTTCCATGTTCTCATCTGCTTGTTCCACCTACGCCGTGGGCCTGGGGTACCAGCAGGTGCTTGAGAACCTTAGCTCTAGTGTGTTTCTTCTTTTTTGCTTTCTTTTTTTTTTTTTTTTTTTTTTTTTTTTGACAGGCAGAGTGGACAGTGAAAGAGAGAGACAGAGAGAAAGGTCTTCCTTTGCCGTTGGTTCACCCTCCAATGGCCGCCGTGGCCAGCGTACTGCGGCCGGCGCACCATGCTGATCCGATGGCAGGAGCCAGGTGCTTCTCCTGGTCTCCCATGGGGTGCAGGGCCCAAGCACTTGGGCCATCCTCCACTGCACTCCCGGGCCACAGCAGAGAGCTGGCCTGGAAGGGGGGCAGCTGGAACAGAATCCGGCGCCCCAACCGGGACTAGAACCCGATGTGCCGGCGCCGCTAGGCGGAGGATTAGCCTAGTGAGCCGCGGCGCCGGCCTCTAGTGTGTTTCATGGCTTTTGTTTCCTTCCCAGCAGATCTAAGCCACTGCTGGCCTGCTGCTGTCCATCAGGCATCCACATCCCTACAAGGGCAAGTGCGGGCAGTTGGGGTTCCTTTGAAGATCACTTCTTTTCCTTGCATCCCAGAAAAGGCAGTGAGATGGGAGAGGATCCTCAGGGGACACCGACCCTGGAGCTCTGTGGATGCCTGGCAGCTCTGACTTTCTGCCCGGGTCTCAAAGGCCTTCTCGTGGGTATGCTGACACTGCTTGTGCCACACGGGTCTCCGTGGTGCACCACCAGGGGATGGAGAAGACGGGCAGCGCTCTGTGTGCCCCAGGCACAGAGCAGGCTGCCATGGCAACCACTTGACCCAGGGCCTCCCTGCATGTAGGCAGCAGCCCCATGGGCTGCTACAGGGACCAGATAATGGAAAAAGTTTTCCTGCCACTCACCAAGACCTGTCACTTTCTTCTTCAGAATGCCCCACGTGCAGTCTCTCCACTGCCATTCCACCTCCCTTCACTCTTTCTCCTGGGGCCTAGAGGCTCGCGTCCCTGGAGCGCAAGCTGGCAAGAAAAATGTAGCTGAAGTACTGCTCCCTTGAGCCATTGCTCACTTAGAAAGCCCTCGAGAACTTCGAAATCAAGCCTGAGTCTGTGCATTGGGTACAGGGTGCTCTGTGGTCTGGGGCTCCCTGCTCATCAGCCCTCCTCCCCAACCTTGCAGCTGAGCTTCAGGCCAGCCTGCTTCTCCCGCTCTCCTCCCCTGCAGCGGGACTTCGGGGCTCAGGGGTGCTTCCTCTCCTCCCCTGCAGCGGGACTTCCGGGCTCAGGGGTGCTCCCTGCCCCCAGTTGCATTCTTTGCGTGCTCTCAGAATACCTCATCCTTGTCATTCCTAGTATGTTACATAGTTGTCATTAACATATCAGTGAAATAAGTTTGGTTTTGGTTTTAAGATTATCTATTTATTTGAAAGGCAGAGTTACAGAGAAAGAGAAAGATGGAGAGAAGGAGGGAGTGAGAGACAGATCTTCAATCTGCTGGTTCACTCCCCAAATGTCCACCATGACTGGAACTGAGCCTTGTTGAAGCCAGAAGCCAGAGACTTCTTCCAGGTCTCCAACATGGGTACAGGGGCCCAAGCACTTGGGCCATCCTCTGCTGCTTTCTCAGGTCATTAGCAGAGAGCTGGATTGGAAGTGGAGTAGCCAGGACGCGAACCCGTGCCCATAAGGGATGCCAGGGCTGCAGGTGGCGGCTTTACCCTTTATGCCACAGCAGCAGCCCCAAGTGTGTTTGTCATCCGTCCTCCCGTTGGAGCTCAGAAAACAGCACCGCAGCGTGAAGGGCTCAGCAGCATCCTTGGAAGCAGAGTCTGGCCCGGACTTGCCTGCCCCTCTGTCTCCTGCTTCCCTCTCTCTCACCAAGACCAGCCGCAGAATCTAGAATGCCTCTTCTGCACTGTGGGTCCTGGACAGCAAAACACCTTTCCTCCAAAGCGAGACCAAAAGCTTAAAAATAGTACCTGAAATTCCTGGCGCTGGAGGCGAAGAGGTTCCCTGAGCTGCTGGTCTGACAGGAGGTCCCGGGACCTCTCTTCCCAGGGGGCCACCCCGCACCTGGGAGGAGGCAAGGCTGCACAGGGAGATGGAGAAGGATCTGGACACGGGCCTCACTGGGTTTCCCGCCTCAGTCTGGTAGCCTCCCAATTCACCTGTTTGTCCAGTCGCACTCGTCCCTACACAGTGGGCCATGCCTGCTTGAACCCAAGCCTGAACACGGATCCTTCACCCTGGCCCTCAGGGGTCGTCAGCTGGCAGGCTGCCACGTCACGCGGAGCTGGGATCCGTCATGCCTCCCCCATGCTCTTCTCTCGCTAATTATTTTTTGGTGTGGGGTATGGCCTTGGCCCTTTGCAAAGGGCAGGAAGGGGATAGCCACTTGTTTGGTCCCTGTACTCCTCAGCAGACTCCGCCTTAGGAGGGCAGGCCCGTCGTGCCAGTCTTCTCAGGCTGCGACAGCAGTTTGCTACGGAAAAGACTAGGAGCTCAGAAAGCAGCACTATGCTTTCTTATCACTCCAGAGGCCCCGGCTGCAGGCATGAAGAAGGGGCGTGGCCTCCCGGAGGTTTCTCCTGGACTTGCAGGTGGTCACACCTGCTCTGTGTTCCATGTGCACACGGCGCACCCGGTGCCTCTTTTTGTATCTGCATTTCCTCCTCTTTCAAGAGGGTTAGCTCGCCTTCTGAAAGTTCCTATCTCCAGATGCAGTCACATTCCGTGGCCCCAGGGAGTTGGGCATATCCTCAGCCTCTGGCCCCGTGTCTGGCACACAGGGGGCAGGACTCAGCATAGGTCTACTGCTGGGACGATTATGTGACAGGAGCTACCATCTCTCCCTGGGGTGTCTTGCCCCACTTCCACTCATCAGCTGTGGCTCAGGCCCAGGTCCAGTCCCACCTGAGAGCTCTTTTCCAGCTCTGGCCAGCTTTCTTTGAATAATGTCTGCAGGCTACACGTGCATGGTCCCATGTTGCTAACTCTTTCAGGGGTTTCGGCCTGGACCATGTAAGTAGGGTAGACCACCATGGCTGCCCCTTCTACAGATCACACACAAGAGGCCACTCTGAAACAAACTCTCCTGTTGGGTATTTGGTCTAGTGATTAAGTCACCAGTTTAGTTTGCCTGTGTCTCACTTTGGAGCCTAGGTCCAAATCCTGGCTCTGGCTCCGGACTCCAGCTTCCCGCTAGTACAGATGCAGGGATGCACTGGTGATGGCTCAAGTGGTTGGGTCGCTGCCATTCACATGGGAAACCTCGATTCAGTTCCTGGCTCCTGGCTTTGGCCCAACCCAGCCCTGGCTATTGTGGCCATGTGAGGAGTAAACCAAATGGGAGCTCTTGTGTCTTGCTGCCTCTCAAATAAGTAAGTAAATAAATAAATAAATAACTTGAAAACAAACTTTCCTCCCCCAAATGAGTTTCAGCCAGGTCTGGGGAAAGCCCATTCCGAAGCACCCCACCTTGCGGAGTGGACCTGGACAAAGAGGCTGTGGGTTGAGGGCCTTTACCCAAACACAGGGTTCCTTCTGTCCTGCAGATAATCCCAGGCCAAGGTGGGAAACGCAGTCTACTTGTCTGCCTTTCCCAGGTAACGCATTGAAACGTTTTTACTTCCTGAAGCATCTCGGTCTGCACAGAAATCCTGTTTAGTTTCCAACCATTATGCTCTCGCCAGGCTGGGAAGCACGTCTCCCGAGATTGAAGGAGTTAGGGCTGGTTAGGTATTGTACACATTCCCCCAGCGACTTAATTATTGACCCAGCTTGTGAATCATTCATAGCTTTCCCGAGGTGTCCCTCGGCTTCCGCTGGGAGCAAACGGTATCCTGGGCTATTAGTGGCAGGGAGGTTGGGGTCAGGGAACACATGAAAAATTAAGCCTAACAACACTTCCTTCTTCCCTTGAACTTTAATTGCCCCTTTAAATAAAGCCAAGGCTCTCTTCTTCTGCCACCTGCTCAGAGCAGCCCAGTTACCTGCCAAGAAAGCTCTGGTTTCACTCGCCATTCTCCGTGCCACACCACCGCGGGGATACCAGGTGACTTCTGTTTCACCTAGGAGTGAAGCAGCGGGGGACCAGCCACCTTGCCTGCAGTTTCTCTGGGTGGCAGCCAGGCCCTTAGGATCGCAACATTTTAGCATTTTAAGCCACTTTGTCTAATCATATCCCTTAGGGGCTGGCTAAGAAGCAGAGGCTGTCAGCTGGTGAGCATTGTGGTTAACCAAAGCCACACACCCAGTAAGCGACAAGATGGGGCTTAATGGGAGCCGCGCCTGCTGGAGGGCGGTGCCCTGTGGTGTCTGGTATCGGCTGAGCCTGCCTACTTTCAGATGAGAGGAGAGGTCCAGTCAGATCTCCATGGCTGCTGCTGCGGCTGTGGAGTTCAGGTTCAATGCCTGCGAAAACAGACACCGAAATAATCAAAGAGCTGCATTCCTGTGTCTAAATGGCAGCTAATCCCCACTGCTTTGAAGGAGTAGAAACCACAGGTGACAATCGAGCGCTTAGTGGAATCAGCCTCCTGGTTTGTTTATCCCCAGGTCTATCATTCTCAGAACCCAGGGAGCCATGAGGATGCCCAGTCCATTTTACAGATGTGGAAATGGAGGCTGGAGCACTCTAATGAATTGTTTCCAGTAATGACTTAGAAGCAGTCTAGTGTTTTCCTCCTTTTTCTTTTTAAATGTTCACTTATTTCATTGAGAGGGACACAGAGACACACACAAGGCAGAGCTTCCCTTTGCTGGTTCACTCTCCAAATGCCCACAATGGCGGGGACTGGGCCGGCTCAAAGCCAGAAGCTGGGAACTCCACTCCAGGCTTCTCTTGTGGATGGCAGGAACCCACTTACTTGATCCATCACCTGCCGCCTCCTGGGGTGCGCATCAGCAGGAAGCCAGAGTCCAGGACAGAGCCAGGACTCCACTCCAGGCACTGATGTGGGACGTGGGCATCTTAACAGCGGGGCTGCTGGTGTTTCCTTTAGGTGACACCATGAGTTGTCTGGCTCAGATGGATTATGGTAAAGACTTCTTTATTCAAGAGTTTAAATTAATACAAGCTGGTAATGGGCTGTTGTACTCAACCTAGGAAAGAAATTAATGGCAAGGGACTTCACAAAGTAAACAACTGGATATGTGGAATGCTGAAAGCTGATGTCGGAATTCACTGAAGTGAGAGGCAAATGTCTCTCCACTTGTTCCATCAGTGTGACCTGGGTCCCAATCAGTCCCAGCTGAGCATGTCTGGAAGCATGATTCCCCCTGGGGAAAGCTGTTGGGGTGGGGTGGGGTGGGGTGGGGGCTGGGCAGCCGCTCTGAGCCTCCGAGTTGCCTCTTGCCACTCCGGGTTTGTCGAGTGGCTCATGGGTGTGTGTGGTGGAGAAGGGCGCAGCAGAAGCCATGGGCGGGGGCCTGTCAATCAGGGTGTTGTATAAGACCACGCTGCCAGGTGTGGCATTCTGACTGCAGAAGCACCGTGTCCCATCACTGAACATACCCCAAGTCTCTTGGCCCTAGTGGAGAACTCAGCTAGGAGTGACTTGAGAATTCGAGAGAATTCACACTGTGCAAGTTCAGATGCCTATAAACTCTGTATATGTGTGTGGGGGTGTGTACACACGTGTGCATGTGCATTGTTTGTGTCCACTGTTACAGCCATCCCCCTTCCCATTCCTTTCCCCCCAGCATGGAGTCCTTGTTGGACTGCAGGTAAAAGTCACAGGGCTTTGCCAGTTTATTTGCCGGCCAGAGCCCTGGGCCTTGTAAGCACACTGCTGTGCCGAGTTGTTCCGGAGGTGGGGAAGGGAAGCGCCTTGTTTATTCCCAGGCACTGTGCATTTGGGTTTTAGGTAAGGGAGGCTTTTATGGACACAGCTGATGCTGCCACAGAGCACTGTGGAAATGCCGATGTAGGCTGTTTGGTTCCCGTGGCACTCTCTCCTCTCTCACCCTGATTTTTGTTTGTTTGTTTGTTTGTTTTGGCTTTGTGTAATTTGAGAGGTTCTCAACATCCGGTTCTTTACTAAGCCTTTCTTCTCTATCAGGTGTTCTCTTATTTGAGAGGTAGAGATACAGGGCGGGAGAGAGGAGAGAGAGAGAGAGAGAAACAGATCATTGGTGGACAGAGAGACAGAGAAAAAGAGACAGAGAACTCCCATCTGCTGGTTCACTGCCCAGATACCTGCATCAGCCAGGGCTAGGCCAGCTGGGGCAAAGCTGGAAACTGGAAACCCAGTCCAGGTCTCCCACAGGGGTGGGGAGGACCCAGCTACTTGAAGCATCACCTGCTGCCTCCCGAATTTGCATCGGCGGGAGGCTGGAATCAGGGGCCAGAGCTGAGACTCGAACCCATGCCCTCTGATGCGGGACAAAGGCACCTTAACCACTAAGCTGGTCACAGGCCCTCTTCTCCACCGGTTTTGATGCTTCTGCCAAGCTGATTGGATGAGCCTAACAGCCTTCATTCCTCAAGGGGATCCTGCCCCATCCCAGCCTCCACCTGGGTCAGGAAATGAAAATCCCATCCCAGAGTGGTTCTGTTCGAACAATGTTTCACTTGACATTTGGCTTTTCCTGGAAAAGCTTTTGAAGCTGGCTTCACAGATGTTGGGATGCTCCCGGGGCCCTAGGAGTTGGCACAGCACCTGGAGTTTATGAGGAGGGAATTATATGAGGTTTGCCCACACTGGAGTTAGTTAGGGGTATGGCCTTTATATAAGGGGGGGAATTCTTTTATCTGATCCTCCTGCAAATTATCCAACATTAAATCTCTGTTATTCACACTTACTTCACACTGCTAAAATTAAGAAATACAATTGTCTACGTGCCAGTTCTTATAATTTGTGACTTTATTGTCATTTGTTGTGCTTATTAATTCAAGCTTTCTGTTGCCTCATCTTAATTTTAAAAGTATGTGCTGTCTACTGTGTTGCATTTATCGTCTTACAATAAAGAAAGAATACATCAACTAACGAAAATGGTTGAAAGAAGGGCTTTATGGGTATGAGGTTCTGGATTTATTTCTGCCTCTGAATTGAGTTCCCTCTCCCTGGCCTCATAGTAAATGAGGCTCCCTTATCTCTCTGTGGCACAGAGGGTGTTCTGTGGAATAGAGTGAGTGCAAGTGGGACTCTCTGCAGCCCGCCTCCCTTCCCCAGAGAACCAGATGAATGCTGCAATGATGCCAGTGTCTCCCCCCTCCTGAATAGAAAGTTTTTTTTTTTAATTTTTATTTATTTATCTGAAAGAGAGAGAGAGAAAAATATCTTCTCTGTTGGTTCACTGTCCAAATGTATACAACAGTCAGGCCAAGCCAAAGTTCGGAGCCAGGAACTCCATCCAGGTCTCCCATATGGGTGGCAGGGGTCCAAGTACTTGGGCCATCCTCCATGGCTTTTCCAGGTGCATTAGCAGGGAGCTGGATAGGAAGTGGAGCAGTGGGGACTCAAACAGTGGAATGCTGGTATCAGAAGTAACAGCTTAACCTCCTGAGTCAGAACACCTGCCTCATCTAAAAAAGATTTTGGGGCCTGCACTGTGGTGCAGTGGGTCCTGGCCTGCAGTGCCATCCATATGGACACTGGTTCAAGTCCTGACTGCTCACTTCCAATCCAGCTCCCTGCTAATGTGCCTGGGAAAGCATCAGAGGATGACACAAGTTCTCAGGCCCCTGCATCTGTGTGGGAGACCCAGAAGAAACTCCTGGCTTCAGATCAGCTCAGTTCTGACATTGCGGTCATTTGGGGAGTGAAGCAGAGGATGGAAGATCCCTCTTTCTCTGTGTCTTCTCTGCTCTGTAACTCTTCCTTTCAAATAATTAAAATAAAAAAAAAGATTTTATTTTTATTTATTTGAAAGGAAGAATTACAGAGAGAGAAGGAGAGAGAGAGAGAGAGAGAGAGAGAGAGAGAGAGAGAGAGAGAATCTTCCATCCACTGGTTCACTCCACAGGTGGCTGCAATGGTCAGGACTGGGTCAGGTCAAAACCAGAAGCCAGAAACTTCCTCTGGGTCTCCCACATGGGTGCAGGGACCAAGTGCTTGGGTCATCCTCCAAGGCTTTCCCAGGCACATTAGCAGGGAGCTGGATGGGAGGTAGAGCAGCCAGGACTCCAACCAGCGCCCATGTGGGATGCCGGCACTGCATGCGACAGCTTTATCTGCTGTGCCACAATGGTGCCTCCTCCCTGAAGTGTTCTTATTCCTTTTTTAGTCACCAGGAGGATTGTACCAATGTCCATATTAAATTAGAAGAAGACACAAGTGTGGGGCTCAGTTTAGAGAATGGCCTGGGAACTGTGGAGAGAGCGATTTTGGAACAAGTGCAGCAGGTGTGGGTAAAGTGGGTGGTGAAGAAAGGACTGAGAGATGTACCACGTGCCGTGGAAATTGCCTTCTCTTCACGGTCTCCGAGAACTGCAGAGGAAGAATTGGGGTCTTTAACCTTCCTGGTGGTGAGAAGTTGAGTCTTTAAAATTCCTGACTGTGTCCCTCTTACTACCACACCACCTGGGACCCAACCATGTGGATCCTGGCTTTGCACAGGTTCTGCCTGAAACATATTCCTGTAGCCCCTCCATTTCTGGGGCTTCCCAGTACTTTGCTCCATCCAAAGTTCCAGTATTCTGCTCAGATCATGTCAGGAGATACTGATCCTGAGGTGGACCACAGTCGAGTGGACCGGTCCATGGTCAGTGCACATGAAATTCACCTTGGGTTTACTTAAATGGATCTGATGGATTGGAGAGGAACTGTTTCACAGCCAGCAATGAGGAACTTTCTGATTGGAGCTTGCTTACATAGTGAGGAGCTGGGAAACTTGGTGTTCCAATTTGTGTTGACCAGAATAACCCCTGGTTGATAAGGCTCAAAATCTTTCAAAGGTTTGTTCGGGGCCGCCCTCCAGACACTCCTAAGACCTCGCTAGTCTTGTAGAAAGATAGTCAGAACCACGTGTAAGAGGGAGCAGCAATTCCGTTGGTGTCCTTTCGAATTGTATTTTTGATTAGAAAACAAGTTCCAAGGCCAGCAACCGTCAGAAGGATGTGGTGTCATATTTATTTATAACAGAAATATCTTCATGAGTTCTTCCCTGTGTGCCTTATCAGAGAGGTTGTTTAGATTACGTCTCAAGTTCAGAAGCTCCTTCCTCACCAACGTTCCAAAGCTGGGGCCGTCAAGGGCACTCACGGAGTCCAGGAGAGGCTCCGTGCTTCCCAGCATGGCCCTGGTCTCGGGAGAGAGAGCCTCTCTCACCCTTGGGGAAGTGGCACTCTGCATTTTACAAGTCTCTTCTTCCCTCTCACTCCCAGTTCCCATGTTAGCCACCCCGTGTGGTGGGAGACCGGTTTGAAGTGGCTGACATACTAGAGCCTTGTTTGTGTTGGTCACAGTTCCCCTAGCTCTCTTCAAACAGAAAATAGAAATTTGTGTTTCCTAATCTTTTTTTTTTCTGCACTATTTGCATCATTTAACCAATTTTCAACCTCTACAAGGCCTCATGCCCCAATTCTCTGTCTTCTCTTGCTACCGAAAACAATTTTGCCCTTCTACCTTCCTAAATATCTTAGTCTGGTTTTTGCTGCTATAACAGAATGCCTTAGGCTGGGGAATTTGTAAAGAAAAGAAGAGCACCACAGCTCACTAGGCTAACCTCCACCTGCGGTGCCAGCACCCTGGGTTCTAGTCCTGGTTGCTCCTCTTCCAGTCCAGCTCTCTGCTGTGGCCCGGGAAGGCAGTGGAGGATGGCCCAAGTACTTGGGCCCTGCACCCACATGGGAGACCAGGAGGAAGCACCTGGCTCCTGGCTTCGGATGGGCATAGTTCCGGCCATGGCGGCCATTTCAGGGGTGAACCAACAGAAAAGGAAGACCTTTCTCTCTGTCTCTCTCTCTCGCTGTCTAACTCTGCCTGTCAAAAAAAAAAAAAAAAAAAAAAAAAAAAAAAAAAAAAAAGCAATGTATTTTTCTCAATTCTAGAGTCTGGGAGGTACCAGACTGAGGGGCTGCATCTGGTGAGGGTCTTCTTGCTGCGCCATCCCATGGCAGAGGGTGGGAGGGAAAGAGAGCAGGAAAGCTAGATAAGGCCAGTCTCGCTTTGACAGCAAGCCCACTCTCCTGATGACTGACCCACTTCTGAGATAATGACAGCCCTTATGACCTTATCACTTGTTCTTAGGCCCTTCCCCAGCACTGCTGCATTGAGGGCTAAGGTTTCAACACACGGACTTTGGGGAACACCTTTAGACATAGTGTCAGTCCTTCTTCTAGATCTTAAAATATAGCTGAGGGTGTGCTGAATTTTTACCAGTCTTTCAACGGCCACCTCATCCAGGAAGACTCCCCTGGTTGCCTTGGGTTGGGTGGACAGATCCTCAAAACTTCATGGATGTTTGCTTTGTATTTCTGTGTGTGGCTTGTTGGCTGAAGGTAGTGGTGTGGATGCCAACCACCCTCCTCCTCGTTGGGAAGCATCATCCAATTAGTGAGAGGCTGAAATTCACCTTGGGAGGAGCTGGGGCTGTGAGCGCCTTCCAAGGGTAGGAGGGTGCCAAGGCCTGGAGGACCAAGCCACGTAGGAGTCCACAGAAGGAGCGAGGCGAAGTCCAGGGGTACAGATGGGTTGAATGGGAGACGCAGGAACTTCAGAGCAAGGGACAGTCAGGTGCTGGAGCCGGGAGTTTAGGAGATAAAATTAAAGTGGAAGAAGACCAGGGCCAAGACTCTGGGGGAGGAAGGAAGGTCCAGGCACTTCTCTTGAGCCATGTGTGGTGTGTGTTTGGGTCCAGCTGGCACCTAGTGTGTGGGCAGACTTGTCTGAGAGATAAGCAATACCCGTTCGGTCGAATTCATAAATGACTCAGCATCTGTAAAGATGGTTCCTACTGGAGGAACTGGTGGGGTACACTTGAGCACCTAACCTGAAAGGCCCAATGTTACCTAAGATTTGTTTTTCAGGGAAAAAATACATTTTTGTGCTTCTCCATGGAAAATGTATTCCTTGCTTATCTTCCACTTCAATCAATATCCAGTTAAAACTTGATCTTATATTCAACCAACAAATTCCAAGTTAACTTAGCTGTAGCTCCTCTGAGAGCTATATAATACATAATTCTGTAACAGGGTTGTATCAAAGACACAGAACCACTGTGAGTGACGCAGAATCAGGGATACACTGCACTTGTGAGAGGTGGGAGTGGAGATGTCATTGTCCCCCACAGCGTCTAGTGTTGAGAATGAAGTCCCTATAGGTCACCTAAAGAGGCTGCTGAGGAGGGAGCTGGGCGTGGGAGACACAGCCAAGACACTGCAAGGACAACTAGAACACGTGGCGACAACTACAACCCGCGAGGACCAATTGCAGCCTGCACATCTCTCCCAGCCACTCCGACCTCAGTGCTGCAAAGACCTGCAGGCGACGCTGAGCCCTTTACCGTGGAGCTGCCCTTGCCCCTGGCCATGGACTCTGAGAAGCTGCTGGAGGAGCCGTGAGTCTGAGCACCTAAGCTGGACCAGCTGGGCAGCAACAGTATTGACCAGCTCTCACGGCACCTGCTGCCCTGCAGCCGCCTTTGGGGCATGGAGAATATGACTACAGCTTCATGCCCACCTTCCACATCTGATGATGCCAAACATCGCATGTGGCCAGCTCCAACCTAGAACTGTGCAGGGAAGGGGATTCTTGGAAGCTTGGCTCCTGCTCGGCTTGGTTGTCACAGTATGAATCCACCACAGTATATTCCTTATCAACTTGGCATTCACACCCACTGATTTTAATTATATTTAACTTGGAAATGAAGACAATGGCAACGTTATGCTCCAGCCTGCATGATGCAACCCTGGTTGTACTACATAGAATGTACTACGCTCTCCTGCAGAGGTTCTGAGTCTTCATCTATGCCTGGAGTCGTTCATTCCGCATCCAGCTTACTCACATTCTCCCCTCCCTGTTCTGTCACTTAAATGCTGAGGTGTAGGCTAATTGCCGTGAGCACATCTCGTGCTAGATGGTAGAGTATGACAGAGGGTAATTCCTCACCAATGCTCAAACAGGTTTGACCAAAGCTAAACTCAATAACACTTTTATTTTACATGAGATCATAAATGTATTAAACTGTTTACTTATTCCTTGAGCTTCAATGGGTCCGTTAATCCCTTTTTTTTTTTTTTTTTATTGTGGTCAAGTTAACCCTGAGAGGCATGGGGCTCCCAAGCCAAGCTGAAGCTGCGGCTGTGGGTTCCCTGGGTTCCCACAGTCCAGCCTGGTTTTATCTGATGAACTTGAGTGAAGTGAATCTCAGGAATCTGGGAGCCCTGGGGGAATGGAAAGTGTGCGGATGAAGCTTTGAACCTGACCCGCCCTGGGTGACAGACCTGGAGAGATGAAGAGGAAGGGCAGTGTCTTAGTCTGCCTTCTGCTTCTGTCACAGAATACTCGGGACTGGATAATTTATAAAGAATAGAAATTCGGGGCCGGTGTTGTGGTGTAACGGGTAAAGCCACCACCTGCAATGCCATGTCCCATATGGTTGCTGGTTAGAGTCTCAGCTGCTCCACTTCCAATCCACCTATCCACCTCTCTGCTGATGTGCCCAGGAGAGCAGAATCTAGAACCATGACCCAATTAATTTCTGTTCTTTTTTTTTTTTTTAAGATTTATTTATTTGAAAGGGAGAGAGAAAAAGAGAGAGAGAGAGAGGTGGAGAGGTGTCATCCATCAGCTGGTTTACTCCTCAAATGGCTGCAACAGCCAGAATTAGGTTGGTCCAAAACCAGGAGCTTCTTCCGAGTCTCCTACATGGGTATACTTGTTCCATCATCCACTGCTTTTCCAGGCAACTGGATCAGAAGTGGAGCAGCCAGGACTCAAACCTGCACCCAAATGGGATGTCGGCGTCACTGATGACAGCTTAACCCACTATGCCACAATACTGGCCCTTTAAAGTCCCTTTAAAAAAAAAAAAAAAAAACTAGACAGTAATCAAAAAGTTAGCAGTGAGTATACCTAGATGGTGGGAGTTGTAATTTGTATTTCCCCTTTTAACTGTTTATTCAAATAAATTTTATCTTTTATTTTTTTGAAAGGCAAAGAATGACAGATATCCCCTCTGCTGGTTCAGTCCCCAGATGCCAGCAACAGCTAGGGGTGAGCCAAGCTAAAGCTGGGAACCAGGAACTCAGTCGAGGTATCGCATGCGGGTGTCAGGGTCCCAGGTACCTGAGCCATCCCCTGCTGCCCCCCAGGATGTGCATCGGCAGGTTTCTGGAATGGGGAGTAAAGCTGCGACGCCAACCCAGGCCCCTGATACGGGATACAGGCTGTCCAAGGGGCGGCTTCATTGCTGTGCCGACTGCCCACGCCACTTTTTATTTTTAAATGTTCTACAATGAATACGTTGACTTTTCTCATTAGAAATAAATAGCTAAAAGGTGCTAATTTTAAAATGTTTCAAGAAATGGTAGCCTAGTAAAATATGCAGCGAGCCAAATTATAGTCTGTGATTTTATTAAGTAATGCTTTGAGGATATGGAAGTTGTTTAATAGGTTGCAAAAGTATTGGGGAGCACTTCTTAATGTAAATTAATATTTCAATGATAGAAATAGAGACAATATCAAAATTTGTTAGTCCCCCCCCCCAAAAAAAATCCAATACTTTAATACTTGTGTTGCACAGTATCAATGATTTTGAAGCTCATCTTCTGTTTCTCGGATTTAAGGAAAATAGCCTGTGACCATTAAGTCAATGAAAAAGCATAATAATAATATAGTTAATTTTTATCGGAAGCTAACCATATGCTAGGTGCTTTATTGTTTTTCATTTAATCTTTGCAGCAGTCCTATGTAGGAGATGTTATTGTAACCCATTTTACAGATGAAGAGGCTGAATCTGGGTGAAGTTAAGGTCGTACGAATAGACTGGCTTCAGAGCCAGGACTTGCAGCACTGCAGTCCTCAAGGGAAGGGCTGGGCAGGGGTGACGTGGAGGATGAGGGAGAACAGCAAGTCCGGCGCCAGGAGGACTTCCCTGGGTGCCTGGGCAGGAGTGGGTGCAGCTTCTCAGCAGGGTCACGCCCTCCCAGGGACAGCAGCTCTCACAGCAGAACGAGACAGACCACGCTGGCTCCCACCCCTTCTCCGACCTGGGTTTACTCAGCTGCACAAAGAGGAAAAATCTGTTTTAGCTCAGCAGGTTTCTGGAATTGCGAGGGGCAACAGCAACAGTCTGAATATTTCAGCCTCCCAGGAATCGTGTCTTCCTTTACTCTCCAAATCCCACGGCCCAAGCCTCCATCCCCAACCCTTGGGGCACAGCCGCCTCTGGCGGCTGTCAACCACTCCCAGGGCGTTTCCCTCACCTGGTCTCCCTCTCCTCCCAGCTCCCACTCAGATCAAAGTCCTGGTTGACCCAGCGTCGTTGTCTTGTCGTCCCCTACGCTGCTTCCTTTCCTGCCACACATTGCCCCCTTCCGTTGTCCTCTGAGCAACACCTACTACGTTCACTAACGTCGCGATGGGTGGGCTTCCAGGGAGATCCGGGGGTGGCAGAAGGGAATCACAGTGCTGCCCGATCAAGCCAACGAGTCACAGCGGAGAAGCCCTTACAGGTTTCTAACAGCTGATCTTCCGTCCCAGATTCTCCCTCTCTGCTCTGGACCCCCTTCTCTCCCCGGCAACCTCCCTCTTTCTCGATGTGCTAGGGACAGTTTGGCAAACTCCTGTTACTTCATTATGCTGAGCAGTTCAGCTCTGTTTTTTTCTTTTTTTACAGCTGAAAATTTTTAACGATTTTGATTGAGAGGCAGAGAGGCAGAGAGGGAGAGAGAGGGAGAGGGAGAGGAGTAGTGCTAAGTCCCAGGACTACATGAAGATTCAGAGAACGGCATTCACTTAGCCCTGGGGCAGATCTCAATGCCCATTGGTCAGAATCACTCATCTGAGTTCCTGCTGCCCACCTCCTCCTGGCCAGAAGGAGGCGAAAGCCACCTGTCCAGGCCTCCTGAGGGTCTTCCTAAAGCCTCTCCCTCTGCTACAGGTGCCCCCACCTCCCCCCCCCCTTTTTTTTTTTTACTATAGATGGCAGTAAACAATATGAGTGCCTTGAAAGCAGCCAGGCCTAGCCCTGCCCAGGATAAGCAAAAGAAAGTGGAAGCCAGCCTGCATGTGTGGGGAGACACCAGCTCACAGGTGGTCCTCTCTGGGATGCACTAGGAGTGGGTGGCAGGCAAGCAAGGAGACAGATTTCCCATCAGATGACAGAGTGTCTGTAACCGCTGGAGTGGGCTTAGTGCACGTGAGTAAGTGTTGGTCAGGCCCTTTACAGAAGAGTGCAACAGAGCAAGTGGAAAAGCCCAGCAGCCCTACTGGAGCATGCAGGTGTGCGCCCCAGAGCCAAGGTCAAAGGCAGCAGGCCCTATCTGAGGTTCTGCAGAGGCCAGCCCTCCATGGCATGGCCACCCTGAATTCCCCAAAGTCCCTGGTGTCTGCTCTTCCCCCTCTCCTAGGGTCTGGGTGTCTGTGTCTGACAGGTGTCTGGCACACACGACCACCTGGGTGCTGGAGTGGGAGCAAAGGCCAGGAGGGGATGGAGGTGGTCTTATCTCCAGCTAATGGCCCTCTGTGTTCCTTGGGGGAACAGGGTACTGGTCCAGAGCCCTCGGTGTGGTGATGGAGCTTGGAAACCTGGCTGGGAATGGAATGGAGCTGGCCTGTTGGGCAGGTGACCTGGCTGGGAGAGGGAAGAGATCCCCTTTTCTTCTGGTGAGGGAGGAGTCTGGAGGTCCGGGTGGTCCCAGGAGGTCCACGGAAGGGAGGGTGCTTCAGAGAGGACAGAGCCAGCAAGGGACAGGCCCTGCACCCCCGGCCCTCTCTGGCCCAGGGGAAGGAGAAGGGGTAAGGGAAATAAGAAGGAGATGGGGGAAGGAAGCCGTAGGTGCCCCGTGCCTGGCCAGGCGCCCTGCTGGGCTTTCCAGAGAATGTAAAACACCTCCCAACATCTGGCCCTCCCAGGTCCCTCTGTCATTATGGCCATTACCGTTATTACTGCCATTACTGCCTAATTCTCACAACAGCGCCAGAAGGTAGGCATTATCTCCATTTGAAGGGAGATAAAATTGAGGTTCAGAAAAGGGAAGCCGTTGGTGGAGGTGGGGTCTGAATTTAAACTCAGACTGCCCGACTCCAAAACCCATGTGTCCCAGCCCCGTGGTGGAGACACAGCAAGGCTTCTACCAGCACCTGCGCAGCTACAGCACATGCTGGGAGCCGGCGGGTGGTTAAGGAGAGAGAGAACACCCCCACCCCCACCCCCACTGCATTGCCTCTCAGGGCTGGGCTGCTTGGTGAAGCTCCCCACCCCGGAGTAGGGGACCACAGCAGCCAGAGGCAGGATGCTCCCAGATGCCCCTACAGACTCTGAGTGGGAACTGCAGCCACTGCAGGAGAGAGAAGCTGCCGGGGAGCCAGTGGGGCCCAGCTCTGCAGGCATAGCTGAGGGCGTGGACGTCCCCCCGCCCCGGGGGGGGGGGGGTGAGGCAGGGCTAGTTTCCCGCAGTTATGCCCGGCTGGCGGCTGTATGTACGTTTATTTGTCATTGTCGATGCCAGTGTTATGGTGACCACATTCTCTTTGATGCCTGTAGACGAAAGGAATCCAGCAGAGCACGTGAACCCAAATAAGTCGATCCATCTTTCCAGGTCAGAGGTACGAGCATCGGTCCTGGCAGGCACGCTCTGGCCCTGATATCCTGCCCTTGAGCCTCTGCTGAAATTCCTCTGTGCAAGGGAAAGCGGGGTGTGTTGTTTCCAGCAGTGGAAACACAGATGACTCACCCTGGAAACCTTGGTGGTTTCACCGGCTAATTTGTTCACTGATAAATGATTACCCAGGAGCTGGAATGCAGACCCAGAAATCAAACTGCAAAAATTATTCCGTTCTCTCTCCCCCAACCCTCCCACATGCAGATCCTTGGGCTCATGGCTGAGTGGTGAGCCATGCTGCCAGGGATGCGAGAGTGTGGACTTGTCCAGCGCAGTTTGTGGGCTGATGGGGAGACAGAAGGAACAACACAGACATGCACAACACAGATGGGGCTCATGCTGCTCATAGGAAGCCTGGCACGATTAGAACAGGATCAGAGACGTGAGGGGTGTGTCTTGAAGAGGTACTCAAGCTACAGTTTGGAAAAGGGGACCTTGGGTCTGGTTGGGAGAAAGGAGCCGGATAACCCATACTTGGAGGGCAGTAAGTCGATAACAAAACTGACATCGTTGCTTTTAATGCTGCTCTTCTTGTTATTAGCTGACCCAGAGGGGCCATTAGTGCAGATGAATAAGGATATTAGATATAAGAAATGGGTTAAGGCCAGCGCCACGGCTCAATAGGCTAATCCTCCGCCTAGCGGCGCCGGCACACCAGATTCTAGTCCTGGTCGGGGCGCCGGATTCTTTCCTGGTTGCCCCTCTTCCAGGCCAGCTCTCTGCTGTGGCCTGGGAAGGCAGTGGAGGATGGCCCAAGTGCTTGGGCCCTGCACCGCATGGGAGACCAGGAGAGGCACCTGGCTCCTGCCTTCGGATCAGCACGGTGCACCAGCCACAGCGCGCCAGCCGTAGCGGCCACTGGAGGGTGAACCAACTGCAAGGGGAGGACCTTTCTCTCTGTCTCTCTCTCTCACTGTCCACTCTGCCTGTCAAAAAAAGAAAAAAAAAAGAAATGGGTTAAACATCAAGGTGGCATGTACCAATGTCATCTCACTAGTCCCAGTGATCAATTTCAGTTCACAATTGATCACACTGATAGGTCTAAGAGTCAACGGGATCACACAAACAAGACTAGTGTCTGCTAATACTAACTGATAGAATCAAAAAGGGAGAGAACGATCCATCATGGGAAGCGGGATACACAGCAGACTCATAGAATGGCAGATGTCCTAAATAGCACTCTGGCCTCAGAATCAGCCCTTAAGGCATTCAGATATGGCTGAAGGGCCCATGAGAGTATTTTAGGCATGGAAAGCCAAGACACTCTGGAAAAAAAAAAGAAGACCTAAATGAAAGATCTCTGCGAGTGAGATCCCAGTGGAAAGAACAGGGCCATCAAAGAAGGAGGTACCTTTCTCTGAAGGAAGGAGAGAACTTCCACTTTGACTATGACCCTGTTGGAATAAGATCGAAGTTGGCGAACTCAAAAGGCTTCCATAGCCTTGGCAACTCATGACTAGGGCCTAGGGAGATTACTGACGCCATAAACAAGAGTGTCAAATTGTTAAGTCAACAACAGGAGTCACTGTGTACTTACTTCTCATGTGGGACCCGTCCTTAATGTGTTGTCCAATGTGAAGTAATGCTATAACTAGTACTGAAACAGTATTTTACACTTTGTGTTTCTGTGTGGGTGCAAACTGATGAAATCTTTACTTAATATATACTAAATTGATCTATATATAAAGATAATTGAAAATGAATCTTGATGTGAATGGAATGGGAGAGGGAGTAGGAGATGGGAGGGGTGCGAGTGGGAGGGAAATTATGGGGTGGGGGAAGCCATTGTAATCCATAAACTGTACTTTGGAAATTTATATTTACTAAATAAAAAAATTCTAAAAAAAAAAAAAGAAATGGGTTAAAGCCACAGCCTGCAGCACCAACATCCATATGGATGCCAGTTCTAGTCCCGGCTGCTCCACTTCCGATCCAGCTCTCTGCTATGGCCTGGGAAAGCAGTAGAAGATGGCCCAAGTCCTTGGGCCCCTGTACCCACACAGGAGACCTGGAAGAAGCTCCTGGTTTCGGATCGGTGCAACTCCAGCTATTTCGGTCATTTGGGGAGTGAACTAGCAGATGGAAGACCTCTCTCTCTCTGTCTCTGTCTCTGTCTCTCTGCCTCTCCTCTCTCTGTGTAACTCTCACTTTCAAATAAATAAATAAATCTTTAAAAAAAGAAATGGAACAGCATCTTTTTTTAAAAGATTTATTTGTTTATTTGAAAGAGTTACACAGAGAGAGGAGAGGCAGAGATAGAGAAAGAGAGACAGAGAGACAGAGAGAGAGAAAGATCTTCCATCCGATGGTTCACTCCCAGCTCTGCTTTGGATTCCAGCTTCCTGCAGAGTGCACCCTGAGAGGCAGAAGGGGATGATGGCTCAGGAAGTCAGGTCTCTGCTTTTTGAGGTCCTGGCTCTTGGCTTCGGCCTGGCCCATTCTCAGCTGTTGTGGGCATTTGGGGAATGAACCAGCAGAAGGGCAATCTCTCTGTGTATATCTGTTTTTTTTCTTTCTTTCTTTCTTTCTTTCTTTCTTTCTTTCTTTCTTGATTTATTTATTCATTTATTTATTTATTTGAAAGAGTTACAGAGAAGGAAGGGCAGAAGCAAAAAGAGATATCTTCCATCTGCTGGTTCACTCCCCAAATTGCCGCCATGGCCAGGGCTGGGGCAGTCTGAACCCAGGAGCCAGGAGCTTCTTCCAGGTCTCCCACATGAGAGCAGGGGCCCAAGGACTTGGGCCATCTTCCTTGCTTTCCCAGGTGCATTAGCAGGGATCTAGATCAGAAGTGGAGCAGCCGGGACTCAAACCGGCGCTCATATGGGATGCCAGGGCTGCAGGAGGCCGCTTTCCCTGCAATGCCACATGCTGGCCCTTTATGCGTTTCAAATAAAAATAAGTGAATACATTAAGGAAAATAAAATTAGGATAGGAATTTCACTGCATCAGAGGTCAGAGCCAATGGCAGATTGTTTTGTTCCCAGGAGCTGATGCCTGCAGTTGAATCTTCTGTGTGAATGCTCTCTCTGCTCACGTGATCACAAGACTCCCAGACAGAGATCACTGTGACCCAGCACTGCGCTTCTCCAGTGCGCAGACAGACATGGCCACTGTGGGCAGCGTGGACCCGGGGAGCGGGACAGCCTGGTCACATCTGTATTTGAGGAAGATACTTCTACCAGTGTGTCTATATGGAAACGCGTGTCACACTCTCTTTGTGTTATGCTTGGGCATTAATTGTGAAATACTGTCTGGCTTTTTCTCTTCCTCTATTTCTTTCTTAACCCTCTTGCTCACTTCCCCTCTGCTCTGAGCAAGGTTGGTTCCTGCTCATTGTCCCAGGGGTGGGACAGTCTACAGATAACATAGGCATACAGACCTGTTTGCCTGGTGTTTGACTTTCTGGAGTATAAGCCCTGTGGGCAAAGGGAAGACTCTGTCTTATCCCAGACGCTTAGGAGAATACTCAACATGCCACCCACAGGTCCCTGTCCCCAGTCTCTGGGGACTCTGATGGCGGGAAAGTAAAACTGGTCATGAGGGGATTCGGGAAAGTGGGATTGTGTGTCCCAGGTGGATGGGTTAGAACCTGGTGCCAGAACCCCTGATTGGCTAATAGACTTGAGAGTGGTGACCTGTCTCTTATTTCTCTGGTAGAGCCCTGGGATGGTGGCAAGATGCTAAAGAAATAGATTTGGGGTATGTAGGTGCAACCTCATATGTGCCCCAGGATAGGACAGGAACAAGAGCAGGCGTGGCTGGCCTCTAGTGGGCCTGGTAGGGGAGAGTTGGGGGCTCAGCTGCCATCTGCAAGGATGAATGACCAAGGCCAGAGACAATGGTGGCTCTGCAGATGCTGTTGAATGCACACAGATCATGAGAGGCCTGAAGCCCATGTGCACGCACACACACACACACACACATGCATGCACACATATACTCATAAAGCACATGAGTCCCCCCCCTCCCCAGAGCACAGAAATACTCCCATTTGTTGGAGATAAAGTTTTGACTTCTTTGGTGAAGGCTGAAATAAAGTTTACAACAATGAGGAAAAATGTGCACATCTGTAGACCAAGATTGGTACCTGCTCTTGTCTTTGGCTGAATGAGAAAGTTTCCTTCCTGTTCATTTACCTGGGATTCCCATTTGACTTTGTAGAGGATTCTAGAAAGAACTGTCAGGTTTTCAATGTCACAAGTTTCGGATCTGTTCCTGCCTTTTGGGCTCAATGTTATATCCCTGTGACTGCTGGAAGTGCTGAAAAACAGCTGAATGAGAATAACCCATGTTCGTATGGAGAGCAGAGTTGGAAAATCAACATGTGGTGCATCACGGCCAGACTTGCCCATGGAAAACCCCTAAGTGGGTGTCAATGGAAAATTCTTGGGACCTGTAACATAAGAGTAGATAAGGGGAAGCTGCCTAACACACAGCCCTGGCACAGAAGAAAAGACGGGTGCCATCAGAATGGACTAGTAAGTGTCTCAGAACCCCAAAGCTGGGCCCAGGCCTGGGGCACGCGGTTGGTTGAGTGAAAGCATGATTGCCTGATCTGGTGATCCAGCCCAGCCCCGCACCCAGAGGCTGGCATGCCCCTCCTTGCTCTGGGCTCTGGGGGCTGCTCTGGTTAAGGAAAGGAAGGGGGATCCTGGCAGGTGATGGAGATCTTTGTGGTCATTTGTTTTTCAGAACTCCAGCATGAGAACTGTGGTATGTTGTGTAAACAAGTTAATCCTAACCTGCCTTTCCTCCTTAAGGTGGGTTAGTTAGTGGGTAGAACA
The DNA here is from genome assembly GCF_964237555.1 of Oryctolagus cuniculus. Classification (NCBI taxonomy): domain Eukaryota; kingdom Metazoa; phylum Chordata; class Mammalia; order Lagomorpha; family Leporidae; genus Oryctolagus; species Oryctolagus cuniculus. The sequence goes on from NC_091436.1 coordinate 64,425,479, forward strand.
CACCAGGCAGGTCTAGGCCATGTCATCAAGTTCAACCGCATTATTTGCATGTGAGAGAGGGGATTCCTGATTGAGTGGAACCTGCAGACTTTCTGTTTGGTTAACAGTCATCTGATTGGATGAATAGCTTTGTATGAATAGGGGACAAAAATCAGCAAGCCCAATAACTAGTCCGGCAGTGTAGTCCTGGAGAGCCAGAGTGTCCTGCTGAGATGTCTCCAAGGACAAGGCCACTCTCCCGTCGCCCTTGTCATCTGTCGACAGGAAGCCCATCTGTGCGTTTGCTTCATTGAGCCCGCCTCCAACACCTGCAGACTGAGACACGAGTGCACATGGAGCCCAACATCTGCTATGGCCAACTGTTTATTTTTTTTTTAAAAAAAGGTTTATTTATTTATTCGACAGGCTGGTTCACTCCCCAGATGGCCACAATGGCCTCAGCTGGTCTAGGCTGCAGCCAGGAGCCAGGAACTCCAGTCCGGGTCTCCCACAGGGTGGGCGGTGTGAGTTCACAAGCCCGAGGCGCCTCTCTGGCAGTTCAGCTTGGACGCTTTAGCAGAGACCCCTTCCCCCTGGCCTGTGAGTGTCACGGGTGCTATGGATGGTGGCTCCAGGCAGGACCAAGGTGCACACGAGCTCCGATCGTTCAAGGGCTTACAGAAAACTGCAACACGCTAGGCAAACCACTGTACTGTCCACAGAGGGGGAAGCAGGAAGGGAGGAGAGGGCTCCTCCAGCTAATGTCTGGACTCAACCATGCCGTGAACCCACCAGTGTTTGTACAAGTCTTTTTCCATGCTGCGCCTCAGTTTCCCCATCTATAGGAGGATGAGATGAATTCAGTGACCCACAGAAAGTTCTGGCGCCAAGATTCCTAGCGTATGTGGCTCTCCTTGGCTCAGGTGCCTGTAGTGCAAGCAACAGTAAAATTCTCTTGGGCACAAATGGACTTCATTCTCAAGGCTCGGCAGGAAGCTCAATCAGTGTGCACGGAATCAACAGGGAGAGGAGCCCTTCCACCTGCCCGTGTCTACGTACATGGCCAGCCTGGACGGCCCTGCCCAACCAGGCAGTGTGCTCATGGGGCTGCTGTGGAGTGGGACACTTTCCTTTGCCCCTCCCAGGAGCTGACCTGAGCATGAGTGAGACTCAGGGGTCCGGTGGTTTACAGACATGCAGATCTAACTTAAACCCCTGGCTGCAGTCACCCAGGTGCCGCCTCAGTTCCCTCCCTTCCCGGGAAAGGCAATTAGGAGGTGAGAGGGAAGTTGCTGGGGCAGGCTCCTGCCAGCTTCACTGTGCACCAGCAGCCAGCCTGTCGTTTGCTCCAGCTCCTAGATGGTCCCTCTCCCAGGGGGACACGCAGCCCTGGCAGCATCGAGATGTCAGGCTCCCCTGGCTGCCTGCTGCTCTCCTGGAGGGAGGGTGTGGTGACTTCAAGTCAGCAGGCGAGATTCGGGGGTCTGAATTGCTGGAAGATACATTCATTCCTACAGCCTGTTCACAGGTCTCCAAGCGGCAGCCCTGACCTGCTGGGGAGTTACAGGGGGCAGGGAGGAGGCGGCCCTGCCTGCTCACTGGGCCGGAGCAGCTGACATGGTGGCAGTGCCTTCACCTCCTCTCTCCGGTGACCCCGTCAGCTCTCTGCTTCCCCCCAGCTTCCCCCCAGCTGCCTTGGTTCCTCAGGCCCCGCCAGTGTTTCTCAGCCCCTGTGCTCTCTAGAGAGCCACTGGCAGGATGCAGGCTGCTATCTGAAGGTAGGAGGTACACAAGTATCCTGGGTCGTTTGCGTGGCTACAACACAGCACTAGGGACTGATTAACTCCTGGGCGGTGGGCGTTTCTCTCCCCCAGTTCTAGAGGCTGGGAGGCTAAGGTGCGGCCAGGGCTGCTCTCTGCTTTAAGATGACATCTTCTGATGCGTCCTCACGTGGTGGAAGGTGCAGGGGCAAACGGGCACTTTTGAAGGCCAGGAAGAAGCCCTCAGGGCCTAATCTCTTAAAGGCCCCACGCCTTCCCAGGACTGTATTGAAGATTCTGTTCCAACATGCATTTTGGAAGGAATGGAGCGGGGGGAGGGGCTTGTTTTTCAAGAAGACAGCTGGCTGGAATCCTGTAGGTTAGTAGGCGGCAGCCTGCTTTTGACAAAGTTGTGGAGCAGGTCAAGTGAAGCAGGCCCAGCTTCCTGAAACACCTTTCTCACTCTGCTCCAGCCCCTCCCACAGCTCTCTCCTAGGCAAACCTCTTTCCAACCCTCTCCGACCCAGCAGTCTCTCTTGAGAGCAAAGAGTTTTCAATGCACCCTTTATTTTCCTGAAATAGAATTCATGAAAAATTAACTTACATATGCACCATATAATTGACTCAAAACCAGTGTATCAAATTCCTGAGCTCTGATATAAAGAAGAAATCCAATCAAAGCAAGTTGTAATCAAAACAGTATGTGTTTTGGTGTACAAATGATCAGGCACATATACACCAAAAACCATAATGACATAGATATAAAATTGCTGTTCTAGGGGTAACTACACATGCAGGTTAGCACATATTAAACTGCCCTGGAGGCTGTCCTGGGAGTGGCATTGCTGTGAATGACAGGTGTTTCCATAGTGCTGAGCAAAGGGGAGTCCCGGACAAAACTTGCACTGTGTTCTCTGGATTTTCACAGAAGTTGAGTTCCTAGAAAAATCCACCCTGCATTCAACCTGTGCAAACAATACTTTTATGTGCAAATGTAAAAAGGAATTGGGTTTCAGGCTCAGAAAACTCAAAGTGGGTTTTTCACCTACTGGAGTGTCGTAGGGCAGTGCTTCCAAAGGGCATGGGGCACGTGGCCCAATTCTTCCTTCTATGACCTGCATCCATCAGGCTGTCCAGCATCGGCCCGAGCTGCAGTGCCAGTAGTGCTTCTGCCTACCACCCACCATTGTGACAGCCGGAAAACTCCCCCATTTGTTTCCAAAACACCTGTTGTGGGCAGCAGGACTCCTGTCAGTCGCTATTGGTAGAAAAGTTAAGTGGGGGTAGGGCAGAACTCTCAAACTTCAGCTTGCCCTTGGGTCCCTTGGGAATCCTGCCACAGTGCAGACCCAGGAGGTATGGGGTGGGGGAGGCCTGAGATTCTACACCTCTGCCAGGGCTGTAAGTGACATTCCTGTCGCCTGTGCCCAGACCAAGGCTGCAGACATCAGATGAAGAAGAAATGATCTTGGGGCGAGGGAGCAAAGACTTGACAGAAAAGAGGGGAACACAACCAGGGCCTTGAGGAAATGTGGCAGCTGGGGGGCTGCCAGTGCCCCCCGAAGCTAAGGCTGTTGGGCAGCAGGCACAGGGCAACCAACAGCAGAGGGGCCAGGAAGCAGCCCTGGGCCAGCAGCCGCTGCACTGCCAGAGAGGCAGAGTAAAAATAACAGCTCCCTGTTGCGCTTGAGCCTGCAGGCCCTGGTAAGTTCATTTCTTTCAATAAATCCAGCAGCTTCCCCTTTGATAAATGCTGTCAAGGCTGGAACATGTGGTGCTAACAAAATATGGTTTTAATTTGGGGCCCACTGCACTCGTGGTTAAATGCTGTGCATGTGTGTGTGTGTGTGTGTGTGTGTGTGTACAAACGCATACTCTCAGCGTGCCAAGGTAATATGCTGGGACTGAAAATGGCCAACCCCACGAGGGTTCAGTTATACAGATTTTGCTGCTCTGAAAAGCAACCTAATCACCATCATCAATTTTAATGCTCCAAGACTTCTCGTGCACAAGCAAGCTTGGAAAGTTCAGCCATTTGTACGTTTGCATCCAGCACAGAAGCGGCGGCCTATGGCTTCCTGAGCGTTGATGCTCACATTACTGTCATGTGTGTGACATTCAGAAAATCACCCGCTGTTTTCATCAACCACTCAACACTGCCTTCAAACTTGATGGGCTACAGCTCTGGAGCAGAGGCAGCTGGGGGTTGGGGGGAAATGAGAGTCCAAGTTGAGCAATCAACCAAGGCTCTAGGCTCTCTCGTGCCAGTGAGATTCAGTCCCAGGCACACAGAAACTAGTCTTTGTCCATTGTGGGGGGTGGTGTGTGTGTGTGTGTGTGTGTGTGCACGTGTCAGCCTTGGAACAGTCCAGGGCAAGAAAAGGAACTGGCTCAGTAAGTTTCTGCCTGGGCCCTGCAGCTGGACACTGCCGGTAACTGGACCTCCAGGCTCTCATGAATAATGAAGATGTCTGGCTCTTCCACAGTGCAGGCCATGGGGCTGTCCCCGGGCAGTGGCCCAGCAAACCAGAGATTACAGCACTAGCCAGTAATCTTATCATGGGGAAACAAAGCTGAGAATGAGGTCAGGTGTCCTAAGGGGCATGGGACAGCAGAGAAAGGGAAGATTGGGGAAGATTGGGGTGGCAGGTGCAGCGGAGAGGCTACCCAAATATTCCTCCTGTAGGCCGCAGGCAGAGCTATGGGCCCCCACAAACACCAGCCCCTTGGGAAGGTGAAACTGAGGGCAGTGAGCCGGGTCATTTCCTGAGCGAGGACAAGGTGCAGAAGAATCTGCTGAGAAGACCAGGAAGTAGTCACAAAGGGTATGTGACTATGAGCAGAGCTGGCCCGCAGCAGTTCTCCCTGGGGGGCGCCTGACCCGTTGCATCTTAAAATTAGTCCAAAATGTGCCGGCACCGCGGCTCAATAGGCTAATCCTCCGCCTTTCGGTGCCAGCACACCGGATTCTAGTCCTGATCGGGGCACCGGATTCTGTCCCGGTTGCCCCTCTTCCAGGCCAGCTCTCTGCTGTGGCCCAGGAGTGCAGTGGAGGATGGCCCAAGTGCTTGGGCCCTGCACCCCATGGAAGACCAGGAGAAGCACCTGGCTCCTGGCTTTGGATCAGCGCGGTGCGCCGGCTACAGCGCGGCGGCCATTGGAGGGTGAACCAACAGCAAAAGGAAGACCTTTCTCTCTGTCTTTCTCTCTCTCTCACTGTCCACTCTGCCTGTCAAAAAAAATAAAATAAAATAAATAAATAAAAAATGCAGTGAGTTCTTAATCAATGAATGAACTTTAGGCAGTTTCCTCATTTACAAAATTAAAGAAAAATTAGTCCAAAATGTATTTCTCCTTGTATATGGGATCACAGCCTGGCACCCCGTGAGCAGTGACTGCCCAGTTAGGCATTTGACAGGGAGCCTTATAATGTGGGAAAGCTCTGCGGGTTCTTACACCTGGTGGTTTTTTTTCAGTATTCATTTGTTTATTTGAAAGGCGGAGAGACAGAGAGAAAGGGAGATGTCTTTCATTTGCTGGTTCACTCCTCAAGTACCCACAGTGGCCCAGGCTGGACCATGCCAAACTCAGGAGCTCGGAACTCATTCTGGATCTTTGTCATCTGCTGCCATTGTCTGCTGCCTCCTCTGGTGCACCTTAGCAGGAAGCTGGAAACAGCAGCAGAGTCAGGACTCGAACCCAGGCACTCGGATATGGAATGTGGGATCCCAAGTGGCAATGTAGCTCCTGTACCAAACACTTGCCCAGGAGTCTTTAAACTTTGAAATATGCGTACTTAATTTTTTTCTTACGGCACAGTGAAGCATGTTGAGTGGAGAAAAATGTGAGATACTAAAAAGTGTAGACATTATTTAAAAATCATGGCGGCTCCTTTTAATTTTAAGGGAAGTCTTTCTCCAGGCTCCTTATGTCTGTCCTGTTCAAATTAGAAGGTACTTAGGAGAATCAGTGAGGACCAAGTGGATTGGGAGTCTCCCAGAGGATTTTCCACTGGTCTCCAAGTTTTCTCCAGTTGCCTGGAGGGGGAGAGAAAACGCCAAGCCCCATCATCACCCCAAACAGTGTGCGTTGGTTTGGAGCTATGGAGGGTGCCTCAGCCCAGTAGACATGGGCGGGGGTGGGCACTGCTGCATTTGGCGCTGGCTTCTTTTGTCCTTGGATTGCTTCCTCACTAGCGGTAGGGACTGAGAGGAGAGCCTGGCATTTTCTCTGGAAGATGTAGACTGTGCCGTTAGAAAGAGGGGGAGAGGAGGATTGTTCCCTGTAGTCACCACAGTGATGAAATGCTACCGGGGCCAGAGGTCAGTGGGCAGTTAACCCCAGCCAGCCTGAGCAAGTGGAACAAGCCTCTAATTGGAGGCCTGCATTCCACATTAAAAGCCATTCTCCACCTGATACCCTTTGAAGATACCGCAGAGGTATCTAAATTTCAGGGAGCTCGCTCCCTGCTGGTCCCCAAGCACACTTGCCAGTGGGGCAGGGATCCAGCCACGGCAGCACCTGCTTCCAGCAGCCCCAGGCCCAGGAGATGAGTTGGAAAAGAGTCAGCATTTCTCTTTTAGGCTCCCAGCCCCCAGTGTGTGAGCCCGTCACCCGCTCCAGGCACCTTGCTTCCCAGTGCTGCCCTAATGCTCCCGTTAGCGAGCTTCTGTGGTCTCTGCCCTTCTAGTAACAAAGAAGGAAGATTTTCATCAGAGGACTTCTCCTCCCCCTCTCTCAGTCCCCGAGGGTCTGGGAAACTGACACCCTCTGACTAATGGGTGGAGCATGTGCACCAAACTCAGGCCAGTGATTTTGTCTGATTTCAGAGCCACTTGAGTGGTTGGGGGGGGGGGGGGGTTGGTAACTAACATGGCGCAGGCAATGTCTCTGAGGGGGGCAGTGAGATTTTCCCCAGGTACCTCTGGGGTAGAGGCTCTCGGTTTTGCCCCCTCTGTATTACACACCTGAGAGGATGCCGAGCCGGGGTGGCTGTCATCCCCTCCTGGCCACAGGGAGCAGGGATGAATTCTAACAATGCAACTGGCAGATCTGAAAACCAGGAAACAAAATCCCAAAGCAAAACAACCTATGTTCTGATAATACTACGTGAGCCCTAAATCCAGCTGTAGCTAAGCCAACCCTGCGGTGACACTAACCCAAGATAGTCAACAGATTCTCTTTCTGCCTTAGCCAAAATCATGACAGCTTTGCAGCCACCTGTAGTCAGAAAACAGATCCGTCCTAAGAACATCCTGCTCTTTCTCATTAACCCATATCAAAACCTGCTTTCGGGAAAGGATCGCCCATTCGAAATGCTGACTGCTGGATCCTGTCTCAAAGTATGAGTGCTTCAGGGAAACTTTTGGATTTCAGAATCATTCAGCACACGTGGCGCTGCTTCCGGTGCAGACGCAGGAGTGTACACTAAGAGGAAAGGATAGCCACGCAGCCCCTCTAGTTCTGTATTGAAGTATTTCATTCTGACCATTCAGATTTGTTTGACTTCTGGTAACAGTAGAGTAACCCTCCTGCCAAAGACAATGATAAACTCTGGACCCCGCACAAAGTATGAACGATAACAACAAAACCTGTTGGGAGGTCTGGGGAAACAACCAACATGGTTCGGTGTTCAAAGACTGTAGCAGACTTAACCCTTGAAACAAGGGAATGACAGGGTGAGATCCGCCGGGATCAGGCTTTTCCCGGGACAGCACTCTCTGCTTCCCTTAGTGGATGGAGCCAGGGCTGCAGCAGGTGTTGCCAGTGCTGGTGAGCTGAGGAATCAGGAAGTGTAGAGTCTGACACTTCCACAGCAACAGGAAATTGGGGAGGAGGGGACCCCACAGAGGGAGCCTTAGAGCGAGGTCCCCAAATCTATGTACAGACTCCCCCATCTTCTGAAGTGTGCAAGGAGTCTAGGGAAAAATAGCAGGAAAGCTGAAAAAAGCCATTGCCTTGTGTTGGGGAGATGGATTTTATAGTTCAATTCCCATCAAGTTCAAGGTGCCTAGAAAGTGACTAAGGCTTTATATTTAGACCAGAGAAAGAATAAGAGTTGCTTCCTAAAACTAAAGGCAAAACCCAAATAGATCCACCCTACAAAATCCTAAAACAGTCTCTATAGTCACACTATGCATGCCTTTACCTCCAGGTATGCATGGCCTTTAAAACCAAATTAACATTAAATAAAATTTAAAAGGTGCTTTTTCAGTCACACTAGCCACATCCCAAATGCGTATAGCCACGTGTGGTTCATGGTTATTTTATTGCACTGAACAGATTCTAGAACATTTCTGTCATCATAGAAGTTCTGTTGGATGGTACTGCTCCATAGGGTCAAGATACTATGCTAGTTATTTAACTGTTTACTAGAACAAATGTCAGCTTTCTTCTGAGGAAGAGAGCAGAATCCCAAGTCTCTTTAACTTCCCCCAAAAATTCAGAATACAAGTTTTAAAGGTTACTAGTTGTACAAAAAAGCAGGAAAATGTAACCAATGAAAAGAAACAATAGAAAATATAGACCCACAAATGACCCAGGATGTTGGAATTAATGAAGACTTAATAATTCAGATAAATATTCTGTTAAAAAATTTTTAAAGGACATCAGTTCCCTTTTTTTTAAGATTTATTTATTTATTTGAAAGAGTTACACAGAGAGAGGAGAGGCAGAGAGAGAGAGAGAGAGAGAGAGAGAGAGATCTTCCATCCGATGGTTCACTCTCCAATTGGCTGCAACGGCTGGAGCTGCACCGATCTGAAGCCAGGAGCCAGGAGCTTCTTCCGGGTCTCCTGCACAGGTGCAGGGACCCAAGGACTTGGGCCATCTTCCTGCTTTCCCAGGCCATAGCAGAGAGCTGGATCGGAAGTGGAGCAGCCGGGACTAGAACCGGCGCCTATATGGGATGCCGGCGCTTCAGGCCAGGGTGTTAACCTGCTGTGCCATAGCACCGGCCCCAAAGAATTTTTTAAAGATTTATTTTATTTATTTGAAAGACAGTTACAGAGAGAGGAAAAGCCAGAGAGAGAGAGAGAGAGGTATTCCATCTGCTGGTTCACTCCCCAAATGGCCACAATGACCAGAACTGAGCTGGTCTGAAGCCAGGAGCCAGGAGCTTCTTCCCAGTCTCCTGTATGGGTGCAGGGGCCCAAGGACTTGGGCCATCTTCTACTGCTTTCCAAGGCCATAGCAGGGAGCTGGTTTGGAAGAGGAGTAGCTGGGACTTGAACTGGTGCCCATATGGGATGCTGGCACTGCAGGCTAGGGCTTTAACCTGCTGGGTCACAACACCAGTCCCTCTGTTAAAGAATGTATAGGAAAATATACATATTGTAGATGAAGAAAGGGGAAATTTCAAGAAACATGAAAGCTTTTAAAAAGAACCAAATAGAAATCGTAGACATGAAAATATAATATCTGAAATTGAAAACTCATTAGAAATTAGCAGCATAACAAACACAATGTATGGAATTATCAGTGAACCTGAAGACAGGCCAATGGGTATTACCTGAGTAGAGAGACAAAGAGATTAAATTAAAAAGAATAGGTCCTCAAAAACCTGGGGGCTGGCATCAAGAAGTCTAACATACATGTAATTAGAGTTCCAGAAGGAGAGGAGAGAGAGTGAACTAAAACAACGTATTTGAAGAAATATTAACTTGAATGTTTTCAAATCTGTTCAAAGACGATAATCTCAGCAGACTCCAAATAGGATAATTTCAGCCATTTAGATGTCTCTGATCCAAAACATGGCCTCTTCCACTCACTGACCAGATCCAGGGTATCCCCTGGTCCTTCTGTGAGGGTGAGAGGTCCCAAGGTGAGGGTACAAATAGTCAGACCCAATACTGACACAGAAAACACCGCAGGTCTCTCAGTTTTGCTTATTCCAGGAAACCACGTGCCGTCCACTTTCCCTACCTAATGATGTGACAACCCTTCCTCTGGGCACCCTGAGATACGGTCTCAACACATTGTGAAAGTATTAGGTTGATTTGACTCCAGCTTAAACTCCAATGGAAGGAAATATTATATCTGTAATGAGAATAAAAATAATTACCGAGGAGGGGCTAGCATCTTGGCTCAGTGGGTGAACCTACAACCTGTGATACCCATAACCTGCTTTGAGTCTTGGCTGCTCTGATTCTGATCCAGCTCCCTGCTAATGTGCCTGGGAAGGCAGTGGATGATGGCCCAAGTGCTTGGCCTCTGTCACCCATGTGGGAGACCCAGAAGAAACTCCTGGCTTCAGGCTGGCCCAGCCCTGGCCATTGCAGCCCCTTGGGGAGTGAACCAGCGGATGGAAGATCTCTTTCTCTCTCTGTCACCCTGCCTTTCAATAAACAAATGCATATATCTTGAGGAAAGAAACATCCAAGTGTATCAGTTTTGCAGCAAATAAGGTGTTTTGTCAAACAGTATTTTAAATGTTTGTCCAGCAAATTGATAGGAATGATATACTATTGCAGTTTTAATGATTTTGTGACTATTGTCACATTTACTTTACAAATAAAAAAATAACACTGAGAGCTGGAGAGAACAAGGAAGGCAGAGGGGACAGACAGAGCTAGAGGGATTCCGGCTAAAGCACAGGGAGCCCCATAGCAGGCATCCAGGTGAGTAAACAAGTCAGACCAGCAGGAATTACCCCTGAAGGGCTGCTGGCTCCCTGCAGAGCTCTGGATACACAGGTCAGGCATTGAGTTGGGGCAGTGCTTTCCAGGGGCAGGGACAGCAACACACAGCAAGCACTGTGGGAAACAGACGGGGCATCTCTTACTTCTGCAAAGGGAGAGGCCAGGTGCCACAGGCTCCAAGCTGGCTGGTTCAGCAGCTCAGCCAGGTGTGTAGACACCCACGCTCTCCCCTTCCCAGTTCTGCTCTGCTCCCATAAAGCTGCCATCATAAAGTTGGTCCCCTTTCAAGTTTCGGGAAGTTGTAGGGGGACAGGTTAAGTTGCCCGCATCCCCCGTACCAGAGTGCCTGGTTTCAGTACCCACCTTTGAGTCCCAATTCCAGCTTCCTGCTAGTGTGCACCCTGGGAGGCAGCAGGTGATGGCTCCAGAGAAGGCAAGAAAATTCTTCCCTCAGTCATGGACTGTAAGTCCTTCCCTTGGGTCTAATATAACCAGCAAGGAAAAAGGTATTTATCTTAGATGCTATTAGATGCTAACAAAAAGATTTTAGAACAGATACAGGCAGGGAACCTTCTAGTCTGTGTTTCTATCCAAGTTCTCTTATCAGGTTCTAGAGTGCAGTATCATGATAATACAGAAGGAAATCTCCCTTAGCAACTGTTAATTGTAATTCCATTTACTTTGTCTTACTAAATTGCAGGGCATTGCTGTTGAAACTGCCTGCCTGCACCCTGGGGCTTTCTCTAGTGTTAGATCATTTTAAGGTCCCTCGAGATCAGACAGGTTTGATAGACAGCAATTTGTGTGTTTGAGGCAGTTTGTAAGCATTTTAGGTGATAGATTATGTCAAACACAGTGCCAGTAACAGAGCCAATCCACCCACAGCAGCGCCTGGAGAAGACCGAGCGCTCCAGCGACAGCGTGCACACTCCGAAACAGCAACTGCCGCACGAAACAGAGGCAAGAACGCCGGATTCGATCAACTGAAAATTACGGACAAGTTTGGATTGGAAATCTCCAGACGGCAATCACTTCTCGCGTGACTAAGCCTTCCTGTCACAGAGTAGAACCAGTCTTCTAATTGTTTTTCACCCTCAACTGCATTTGCGTTCTAGGCTGGCTTATTCACCATGGGGCATTCATCTCAGGATTAGTAATCAAGTTACCATGAAAGAAAAAAGACTTTCTGAGAAGGTGAAGAGAAGAAAGTGGTGGCTACACTTTGCTTGTTGACATCCTTTTTGTTTTTGCTTAATGGTGGCTGCGGAATTTGTCCAGCCATCCAGGGCACAGCTGAAAGTCCTGGAAGTTTAGTCCCGGTCCTGTCTCGGTAATGCCAGACCTCAGTTACACTGCCACGCACCTGGCGACCTCAGCATTACTCCTACTCTCTGTTAACCCATACATTGCTCCAGGTAGGCTAAGGTAGAAACCAAAGCAGAAGTGAAGTGAGGAAAGAAGAGCACCGAGAGACATGGCTGGAGAACCATATGCAGTACAAGGTCAAATGATCCAGTGAGAGGCAGACACAGGAAATCATCCTTCATGGTGTTCCGCAAGCTGAAAGACAGAGACAGAAGTAAATATCACGCGAGACTCAGCAAACAACAGCTGGGACCAAAGCAGCCCAGGACAGCCCTGAGCGTGGAGAAAATACTGCTGCTCAGGCGTTGTGCCCTAGAGCCTGGCCATGCACAAGGGTCACCGTTGATGGCCAAGGACAGAGATGGAGGAGATGTACTTCCTTGAAAAGCAGGAATGAGGCTTTCTAGACGAGGATGTTGATTTTTAAATCATTCTATTAGCAGTTGTGTTTACAAGCCGGGGCCCTGGTCTGGTCCGGTTAAAGCTTCCATTTTAATCTCTGGTCACTTTTGCACTCACTGCTCACATCAGGAGGCTGGGGTAGCTCAACCTCTCTCCCACAGAGAGCCTCCATTCCCTCCTTCCCTGAATTGAAACATGTCTCTACCCAGAGAGTGCTGCATCTCTCGCAGGCCTCCTACATAAATGTCGACAGCCTAAGTACCCGGGACGAGGGAGGAGCCGGGCCGCTTCCCCACTCCCCAACTCAGCCTCAGAACCTCCTTAATTAAGCAATAGCTGCTCTTCTGAGTTCAGCCATCATTGCTGGGGCCCCGTGGAGACCCCTCCCCATCTCAGTCCCCCAAGACACTTCAATCCCATCGTTCCTGTTCCCTTGGGCAACCTAGTGAACTTCCTATTTCCTTTGAGAGGCTGAGAAAGAAGAGACAGACAGCAGGAGAGCCTTCCCTAGCCCTGGTTCACTCTGCAAATGCCCCCAGTGGCCAGGGTCAGCCTGCAGGGTCAGCCACTTGAGCCACCTCTGCTGCAGGAGGCTGGAGTCAGGAACTGAAGCGAGGTGTTGGATCCAGGCACGTTGATGTAGTAGGTGGGCATCTTAACCATCTTTTTTTAAAATTTTTTTTAAGGTTTATTTTATTCAAAAGGCAGAATTACAGAGAAAGGAGAAGACACAAAGAGATCTTCCATCCACTGGTTTACTCCCCAAATGGCCGCAACAATCTAGGCCGGGCCAGGCCAAAGCTAGGACCCAGGAGCTTCTTCGGGTCTCCCATGTGGGTGCAGGGGTCCAATCACTTGGGCCGTCTTCTGCTGCTTTCCCAGGTGTATTAGCAGGGAGCTGGATTGGAAGTGGAGCAGCCAGGGCTGGAATGGGTGCCCATATGTGATGCTGGTGCCACAGGCAGCAGCTTTACTCACTGAGCCACAACACCAGCCCCCTTAACCATCTTTTTAACTGCTAAGCCAGATACTTGTACCTGGTCCCTCAAATTCTCTTTCTCTTTTTTTAAAGTTTTATTTATTGTCTTAATTTAAAAAGCAGAGTGACAGAGAAAGACATCTTCCATCTGCCACTTCACTCTTCCAATGCCCACAACAGCTGAGTTGGGCCAGACTAAAAGTCTAAGTCCACAACTCCATCTAGGTCTCCCCACATGGGTGGCAGAGACATAAGGTCTTGGCCATCTTCTGCTGCCTTCCCAGGTGCATTAGCAAGAAGCTAAATCAGAGGTGGAGGAGCCAGGGCTCAAACTGGCATTCAGTAGGGATGCAGGCATCCCGAGCCATGGCTTAACAACTGTAGAACCACAATGCCTGTCCCTGACCCCCACTGGCCAATTCCTTAATCTGTTTTACCACCTCTATGCTTGGTCCTCGGCACCCCTCAAATCTCTCACCCTAACCACAGTCCCCCATCATTCTCATCCTCTTGCCCACCTGCTCTGCTCTCATCATACCAAGACCCTTGCTCCCCTGGCCACTGTACTCTTCCCTATCCATTAATCTGCTCTTAGCTTCCCTTTGAAGCCACGTTAGATTCCATGGTCCATGATGTCAATCACTACGTTGCCAATACCTGAAACTCATGGGCCTGTTGGGTCCTTTCATCACCCTCACCTGGGAGAAGCAATCCTGGGAGAATTCAACTGCGTATGCTAGGTCTCCTTGTAGGCAGCAAAGCAAGGCTGGAGAGAAATCCTCTGGTCTAGCAGTCTGTCTCCATCATCTCCACCACGGACTCTGAAGCCACTGCCACCCAGGGAACCCCAATGTTCTCCTGTCCTGCACCCTTCCGCTGCTGTAAGGACCACTTCGCTGCACTCACTAAAGCTCTGAGCCCCGTATCATCCCCCCTGCCCAGCAGAAGTCTTTGCTCTCAGGTCACAGAAGAAATGGAAGTCCTCGGGTGGGAATTAACTCACTTCCTGCCACCTGCACCTGTAAACCAAGCTGCACCTTGGCTCTTCCCTCCTGGCAGATCGGAAGTGCTGCCCCCCAAGGGTCAGTGGTTTTCTCCCATGCAGTGGATTTCAACCTCCTCGGAAAAGGAGTGGTCCCAAATTATCCCTTTTCTCTCTCTGCCTTGTTCCTCTCTAATAGTTTCTTTTCAGCTATGGGTGAATGTGCTCTAGTCACTCCCATTCTAAACAGTTCCATCCCTGGACCCACGTTTTCTATCCAGATCTGCAGTTTTCTTCTCGAGACACAAGGGCGGCACAGAATCACAGTGTGCACTTATTCCACACTTGTTTTCCTGTCTGCCTCCCCCGCTCCTGTTAGCACTGTGTTCACCCAAGCCCCCGCCCACCTCACAGGCCCTCCCCAGGCTTCGTGTTATGTAACCCCTCGGCCAGCTGCAACAGAGCTTCTTTAGGGAACACTCGGAGCCGTCACCCTCCCCTGGGTTTTCTCTGTCCTCTCTGGCTGCCCTTCTCTGTCCCTTTGCCAGCTTCCCCTCTTCTGCCTGATCGCTGTGTTGGAATTTCTCAGGCACAAGCCTAGACCCTCTTCTGTCCTTGCCCTGTCCACCTAAGTCCTCGAGCCCACTTTCATGGCCTTGCCTGGTATGCTGAGAACTTTGATTTACACAGAACCCAGGGTTTTCTCTGAGCCACCCATGTTACTGCTTGGAGCCAGTGCAGTAAGCAGAGTTTGCTCAGAACTAGATTCATGACCTTTCCTATTGTGCTAAAGAGATTTCTGCACTTTGCCTCCTGGATCTGCTCTCCCCACCGGGCTCCCCTGCCTCTGACTTCACCTGGGTTTGGCCCCTGGGGATCCCTGGCAGGGGACTGGAAATTGGGGAAAGTGAGGTCATGGTGTTTATTCCCTTCGTGTCCTCTAGGTGAGGGTGTCACAGGCTGGCTGAGTGCCTGGGCTGCAGGTCCCTGCTTCTCTCTGTGGGGCCTTCTTCCCGCGACTGTTTTCTTAGGCTAGGGTGGAATGCTCAGCTGTTACTACTTCTGGATTATTGCACCCAGTTCTTGTGATTTCCCTTTATCCCATCCATATCCCTATAAATAGTTGCGTCTGTAAATTGTCCTAGTCTGAGTGTACCACCTGTTTCTTACCAGTCCTCTCATTGATGCAGTCCTTGATCCTGGAAGTTGCACTAGGAAATAGATCCTCAAAGTAGGGTTCTGCCATTGGATTGATCGCATTTGAGGAGCTGTGGGAGATGGAGTGGTTCAGAGGGGACGCTGGTAATCCGTATGCAATGGTACTGCACGAATATAAATAATCAGTGCTAACAGCATGGAGGGAAGAGGGCGAGACATTGGAGGTTAAGTGACTGTGGTTTTCAATTGTTCTGTCAAAGGCAGGGCTTTTAAAGCTAATGGAATTACCTGGCTTCTTCCTCCAGCTCCAGAGAGGGTATGAGAGTGCTTCAAAAAGTTCATGGGAAAATGGCATAGAAGATGAGAGCTTTGTTGGTGCAGGGAACTTTGAAATCCATGCACTGTGTTTTCATAATACACATTTTCCATGTGCTTCTGGGGGATCCCTGGTTTATGGACAAAAAGACAAATTAAGAGCCATGAATGTATATTGAAGAACACCTGGGGGAGTTGGCCTCCATGGCAACCTTGCAAGACTGTCAACAGCGTGCAGTTGTTGGTGTTAACAACCGAGGCCTGGCCTCACGGCGAGGTTCACGGTGCCAATTAAAGGCTCCACCTCGCCAGGTCTCTACAGCTACTGCGAGGCACTGGTGGGGAATGGAAGAAGCCAAACCTCAGGTTTCCCCCAGCTCTCTTCCATGGAAAAGCTTTTTCAGTGGCTGCACCTGGAGCATTTGCCGCAAGCGCTGATACCTGCTCTCATGGCCAGGCCCTCTCAGCTCTTTGTCTCCAGTCCCGTAACAAGAACTGGAGCCCAACAGAGACCTGAATGAGAAAGAGGAGACACCTGCTCTGGGCTGAAGGGGTCTATCCACTGAGAGCCACAGGGCAGCTGGAGAAGCAGGCGGAGGGCAAGAGATTAAGGGTGTTTGGCCAAGGAGGGAGAAGGGTAAGGCTTCATCAGCCTGAATTCACAGACCCGACACATCTTCTAGGATTCAGGATTGACTGGAGCACCAGGAAATGGTGTTTATGGCCTGCTCGATGGGCTAATCGGAGCTGGGAGTCAGCCAGAGCCTGTGATTGTTCGGGTTGAAATGCTGTCACTTCTCTGGCGTGTAGTAGGATGGTAGTTCTCATAGGGTGATCCCTGGGTCACCAGCTTCAGTGTTGCCTTGGAACTTGTTAGAAACTAGAATTCCTAAACCCCACTCTTTTGCTCACTCCAGGCCCCAGGGCCAAGGCCTGGGAATCTGTGCTTCGGAAGGAAGTCAATGCACACTAAAGTTTGGGAAGCACCACCACAAAGCCAATGAAGGGCTTGCAGAGCACCTGGAGCCCTGGGTCAACAGCGGCTTCAGATTGGGCAGGCCCGGGGCAGCTTCGAGAGTGCACTGTGCTCCCAGGTGGGCTGGAGAGACCGCAGGTCTTCGAGCCACACTTGGAGCAGCCAGGCTGCAGGACAGGCAGGCATCTGGAGCCCTGGTGAACGGAAATGCAGAGTGGATCCGCGAGCAGCCTGAGCAGCCACCCCCTAACCCCCTGCCCTGGGCGGACCTGAAGAGCCCTGCAAAATGCGATGTTGAGGGGGCGTCAGGATCCTTGAGCAGCTCAGTGCCAACTCCTCTGCAGGCCCGATGTGACAGTGGTGATGCCTCAGTGGACTTGGCTTTCCTGGTCTTCACGGGAGCACAGAGAAGGTAAATGAAGTTTCCTTAATACGCCTTGAGGACAGGACTGTAGTCCGTGCTTTATTACTGCGTTTCTAGACGTGAACTGAATGGGCAGCTTGCTGTGTTTCTTTTTACGTACATGGGGATAAAACCCTCACTCTGCTGCAGAAAGACCCATTTTGCATCTTCAGAGTGGGAACACCTGGCTTCTTATTCCGGTCCTAGGTCTGAACCGGTTCCCAGACCCAGAACCCTTGGAGGGAAGGATGCTGTGGCTTTCCCCAAGTCTACGGGGACCTGGGACTGCCAGGGTGACTGTGTGCTGGGGGACGGGAAATAGCCAGCTCCCAGGGGGTTGTTTTTCTAGAGACCAGAGCTACCCTCTGAGTCTGCTTTCAAAGCAGAAATCAGATAATAGAATCTTGACTTGAATTCGTCAACGGGGGTTCAGGGAGATCATAGAATGTGCCAGAATCTACATGGTAAGATGACATCCTCAGAAATGGGCAGGATCTCCATATTGGCTCCTTGAGGACTATTTTATTAGAAAGGCCATGTGGAAGTCCTGCTATTAACACCCACTTCGAGTAGAAAACCAAGGCAGCAGCCTTCCATTCCTGACACCACTGGGCACTCCCAAAGCTGCCAGCCCCCTGCCTCCTTCCTCCTTCCTCCTCCCTGTTGGCCCTTGCATCGCCTCCTCAAAGTGCTGCCCGGGATTCTGTTCTCACTGCCTGTCTGGTGCAAAGCACTGCCCTTCCACACCCCCTGCTCTGCTCCGAGCCCCTTTCTGCTTTGTTTTCCTCCCAGAAACGCGCCTTTCAAGGTTCCTTCTTGGTCGCTTGTTTCCCCAGACTTTGGAATGATGGCTAATCTCTCATAGGCTTGAGGGGGGGATCTTCTTAATACTTCAAAAGGCAGTTCAAACATGAAAGTATGGCATGTTGATAGCTGGCACCGCGGCTCACTAGGCTAATCCTCCGCCTTGTGGCACCAACACACCAGGTTCTAGTCCCGGTCGGGGCGCCGGACTCTGTCCCGGTTGCCCCTCTTCCAGGCCAGCTCTCTGCTGTGGCCAGGGAGTGCAGTGGAGGATGGCCCAAGTGCTTGGGCCCTGCACCCCATGGGAGACCAGGATAAGTACCTGGCTCCTGCCATCAGATCAGTGCAGTGCGCCAGCCGCAGCGCACTGGCTGCGGCAGCCATTGGAGGATGAACCAACGGCAAAGGAAGACCTTTCTCTCTGTCTGTCTCTCTCTGTCCACTCTGCCTGTCAAAAAATAAAAATTAAAAATAAATAAATAAATAAAAGAAAGTATGGCATGTTGGTGGTAAGTCACCAGAACACTACTGAAGAATATGGACTAAAACAAAGTTCCCTTGCCCCCAGCTCTTCTCCAGTGGTAGCCAGTACTTTCCAGTTATCCACATACAAGGTCTGCTGTATGAATCACTCTATTCCTCTCATTTTGTGACACATCAGCAGTATATCATGGACTGCTTATTACATATGGATCCACTTGATGTATAGATTTAAAGATTTGTTTATTTCTTTGAAAGTCAGAGTTACACAGAGAGAGGAGAGGCAGAGAGAGACAGAGAGAGAGAGGTCTTCCATCTGATGGTTCACTCCCCAATTGGCTTCAACGGCTGGAGCTGTGCCAATCTGAAGCCAGGAGCCAGAAGCTTCTTCCAGGTCTCCCATGTGGGTGTAGGAGCCCAAGGACTTGGGCCATCTTCTACTGCATTCTCAGGCCATGGCAGAGAGCTGTATGAGAAGAGGAGCAGCCAGGACTAGAACCAGCGCCCATATGGGATGCCGGTGCTTCAGGCCAGGTGTTAACCCACTGCACCATAGCACCGGCCCCTATGTATATATTTTTAAAGATTTATTTATTTATTTGAAAGAGTTACACAGAGAGAAGGAGAGGCAGAGAGAGAGGTCTTCCATCCACTGGTTCACTTCCCAACTGGCCACAATAGTTGGAGCTGTGCCAATCTGAAACCAGGAACCAGGAACTTCTTCCAGGTCTCCCATGTGGATGCAGGGGCCCAAGGACCTGGGCCATCTTCTACTGTTTTCCCAGAGAGCTAGATCAGAAATGGTGCAGCCAGGACTTGAACTGGTGCCATATGGGATGCTGGCACTGCAGGTAGTAGGATTACCTGCTACTCCACAGCGTCAGCCCCTCCACTTTATATTTTTACTTAAGCTTTTTTTTTTTTTTTTTTTTTTTTGAGCTAGTGGTAGATTCACACATGATTGTAAGAAAAGATGAAGAGAGATCATTTGTATACATTTCTCAGTTTCTCCCGATGGTAACATCTGGCAAAATCACAGTACAATGTAACAACTAGAATATTGACTTTCACACAATCCAACCATCTTCTTCAGACTCCCCCAGTGTGGTTTTTTGTTTGTTTGTTTGTTTGTTTGTTTTGACAGGCAGAGTGGACAGTGAGAGAGACAGAGAGGAAGGTCTTCCTTTTTCCGTTGGTTCACCCCACAATGGCCGTTGCGGCCGGCGCACCGTGCTGATCCGAAGCCAGGAGCCAGGTGCTTCTCCTGGTCTCCCATGTGGGTGCAGGGCCCAAGCACTTGGGCCATCCTCCACTGCACTCCCTGGCCACAGCAGAGAGCTGGACAGGAAGAGGAGTGACCGGAACAGAATCTGGCGCCCCGACCAGGACTAGAACTCGGGGTGCCGGTGCCACAGGCGGAGGATTAGCCAATTAAGCCACGGCGCTGGCCCCAGACTCCCCCAGTTCTACTTGCACTCATTTGTGTGTGTGTTCTGTTGCCCAGTTTTGTCACCTGTGTGGATTCGTGTATCCACCATCCAAGTGGGCACTCAGAGGAGTGCCATCACCACCAGGGTCCCTGGTGTTGCCTTTTTAGAGCCACTTCTGCCTCCTTGTTGCTTCTTTCCCATGCCTAACAGCCTGCTACTCATCTGGTCTCCACTGAACTACTTTGGCCATTTCAGAAATGTTACATCCATGGAATAGTATCATATGTAACCTTTTGGAATTGGCTTTTCATGCAGTGTTACCCCCTGGGGATTTATTCAAGTCAGGTGTCTCAACTTTGTTGCTAAGTACTACCCCATGATATGGATGTACCGCAATTTGTTTAACCTCTCAACCACTCAAGAACATCTGGATTGTTTCTAATTTTTGACTATTACAAAATTGCTGTGAGCCTTCATGTATGGTGTTTGTATGACTCTAAATTGTAATTTTCCCAGGAGAAATGCCCAAGGACAATTGCTACTTCATATAGGAATTGCGTATTTAGGAGGAAATGGGCAGATATATTTTGCAGACGTAAGTTAACACAGCACAATATTTTTGGGGAGAAAAATGCAGGATGTTTAAAAATGCATATACGTTTTTAACTCAGTTTTGCTTATAGATCCCTACCTTGCAGAAATACTTGTGTGTTTTCTAAAAAAAAATATGTAGTAGGATGATCATTGCAGCCTTATTTGCACTTGAAAAAGTTTTAGACAGACAAACATTATATGTTACAGTTCTTCTGATCTGATCTTTTCCCCATTCAGACTGGTGAAAACTGGGTGGAAACTGCCATCTTGCTATAATGGGGAACTCCTGTAGGACTCAGAGTCAACTGTTGCTTTTCCACAAGATTATTTCCCTTCTAAGGCCTTATTACCATATTCTTTGCACAAAATACCCAATGGAGTTGGTGGTTTTTTATGATTTTAAGGCATAGTGAAAGGGATTAACCTTTTATCTGCTGGCCTGCTGCTTGACTTTTTGCCACCTAAAATTTCTATTTCTGTGTAGTCAAATCTGTCACGTTTTTCTTTTAAGACTTCTTATCTTGTTTGAGAAAAACTTTCTTACCATTCACCCAGGTTTTATTCCTGTTTTACCAGAGTTTTGCTATATGTGTTAGTTTGTAAGTTACCTCCACTTTTTTTTTTTGAAAGAGACAAGAGATACACAGATCCTAGTAATAAAACTGCTTTATGAGACAAGGAAAATTATTTTTGTCTACTCATAACTCATCTTTCTTGACAGATGTAATTCCTGCTGTGCCGTATATATTCAAGTGATGCCAGAGGCAGTAATTATATCATAACTTGAAAGGATTATGAGCAGTAAAGGGAACGGTGCTGTTTCAACACATCGCTAGGAATGTGTTTGCACGTTTTCCAATCCCGTTCATGTGGATCAACAGCAGGACTTGCGCTGGCTTCCTCTTGGAAGGCTGGAGAATGAGAGCAGGTCAGGGCGTGACTTCCCAAGTGTGGTTTGTACGCTGTAAACCTCGATAACAGGCCGGGGAGTTGTTCACCTCGTCATGGACAGAGTGAGGAGCTCACTCTCCAGGTGCCAAATGAAGCAAGGATAAGCAAATGGCCCAAAGGTGAACACAAGCTATCAAATTGGAGAATTTCCTGAGATTCAAAATTTCTGTGGCGTTAGCATCAACAACCAAAATGAAGTCATTGGAAGAAGCAAAAATGAAACAAAGAAATGAAAATGGAGATTGAGACCACATGTTGCGAGGACGATGTTTCCTCGGAAGGAGTGGTCAAGAATTTTTGATCCTTAAAGCAACCACATATTAAAGTCATTTTACTAATTTAGACATGTTTGTCACTTACCACAAACAAAATAAATTATAGTGGACTTTAGACTGATGACTAGAAAGCCAGTTCTCCTGAAATGGAAGGATACTGGATGTACTTCCATTATGCAATCAGTACAGTATGTCAGTCCCAGTGGTCTGGTTAACTCAGGAGAGATCTTATTTCAAATGAATGCATACTTAATGAAATTCAGCATAACATTTTCCTAGAACTACCCTGGTCGATTATGGCAAAATGGATGCTACTAATGACAGGCTACACAACTTGGAGATTGAGCACAGTTTTTGGGGCTGAAGTATTTTTATTCCGTGTGTCTGGTCTTCTGTGGGGCTTCGGAGAGATGTGCCAGAGTGGCTAGCATGATTCCTTTCTCTCTCTCTCTTTATTTCTTTTTCTTTTTAGATTTATTTGTTTGTTTGAAAGGCAGAGTTACAGAGAGGCAGAAAGAGAGGAAGAGGGGGAGGGAGGAAGGGAGGGAGGGAGAGGTTCTCCATCTGCTGGTTCAGTCCTAGATGGCTACAATGGCCCAGAGTTATGCTGATCCGAAGCCAGCAGCCAGGAGCTTCTTCCCACATGGGTACAGAGGTCCAAGGACTGGGCCATCTTCTACTACTTTCCCACGCCACAGCAGAGAGCTGGATTGGAAGTGGAGCAGCTGGGACTCGAACTGGCGCCCACATGGGATGCCGGCAGTGCAGGCAGCAGTCTTACCCACTGCGCCACAGCTCCAGCCCTCATGATTCCTTTGTTTGCTTCCTCCATGGAGCTTGGCCAACCTTCAGTACTCTTAGTCAATCCCCTTCATTTGACACAAGAGGAACAAGTAAGACTGCCTGAGGTCATGGAGTGAGTTCATGGCAAAGCCTGGGTTGTACTTGGCTCTTTTGACACCCCTGCCAGTTTTCTTTCTATAGAAACAGCTGCTTGAACATCCAGGCTGGCCATTTCAGGTAACACAGACATTTTCATACTTTTGTTCTAGGAATGAGGCCACATGGAGTTATTGCCATTGGATAATTGGAGGACGAAAGAGTCAATCCAAAAACAAGGTCTCTGAACCTGAGGTTGAGGCATTTGTCTTTAGTTTTTCCTTTCTAGAGCTGGCTTGGATCCTTCGCTATAGAAACGGGTAAGCATGTGGAAACCTGTTCTGCAGCCGGGTCACCTGCCCCTGCTGTTGCCTGCACACGCGATGCTTGTTCTCTCCCTTTTTTTTTTTTTTTTTTTTTTTTTTTTTGTTAGTGGCTAATGGCTTTGAAATTTGGAACAATGCACATGGGCTGAGGGCCTGGGGATTCTGAGCTGCGAATAGGAATATCACCACAGAATGCGAAAGGGACACCCAACTGGTGAACAGAGTATTTTTAAAGGCCCAAGTCTCAGGTGTTTCCTTGGCCTGGGAGCAGCTCTGTGGCTATAAGAACTGTGATTATTGAGCCTATGACATGAAGGACCTGAATGGGATTATGGGTCTGTGCTGTTGTCTTCTCTCCTGGGTTTCTGCAGTCCCCACTTGCCATCGCCTTTACCCGTGGTCCCCTCGACAGGATCCTGGAGTGATTCAGATGTGCTGGAACTGACACATCAGGAAACCAAGTTGTACAGTTTCATCTTACTCAAGTCCATTTGCAAACAGGTTAGCAAATCAGCCAGGCTTTTTGTGTTCACATAAGATTCCTTTTCCTTGCTTACCCTAAAGACTCAGGTCAGTTTTCTTTAATCTCTCTGGTAACCATGAACATGATAGAGTGAACTTAATGCTGCTGATACCAGGGCTATGTTGAACAAGTAGCATTTCTGTTGCTCTTCAATATCCACTCCTTCTTCCTGGTGGTGTCTACTGTCCTTTAGGAAATTACCTTCTCCCGTGGATGCAGTTTTAGTGGAGTGTAAATGCAAGTCCCTGCTCCCTACTGTGGAAGCTCTGAAAGAGGCCAGATTTTGTCTCTTCTAGCCCTGAGGAAAGCCATAGCTCCACCAAATCTGATAAGCTCTTCTGGCTCTTTGAATCCAAGGTGACACAATTCCCAGGAATAGTTGGCATGGTGGTCGATGAGTAGACTGAATTCCTTGCCCCTGGCCTTCAGAGGTGGGGGATCTTTTTTTCTGCCAAAGGCCATTTGGATATTTATAAGATCATTCAGAGGCCCTTCAAAATTACCAGCTTGAAAGTTAGCCTGCTGTAGGTCTAGTGATTTATTTTTTAAAAAATATTTTTTATTTGAAAGTCTGGTTCACTCTCCAAATAGCTGCAACAGACAGAGCTGGGTTAGGTTCAAGCCAGGAGCCTGGTACTCCATCCAGGTCTCCCACATGGGTGGCAGGGGCCCAAGCACTTGGGCCATCTTCCCCTGCTTTCCCAGGCACACTAGCAGTGACCTGGATCAGAAATGGAGCAGCTAGGACTTGAACCAGCCCACATATGGGATGCCAGCATCACAGGTGCTGGCTGAACCTGTTGGAGTCCACTTGTGGTTGCCTTGGCAGGGCCATCATGATTTCATAGGCTTTAGACAGCTTGCAGGCTAGATGTTTCCCACCCCCATACCTTCCATGGTTCCTGCCCATCTCTGCCCAATCCTAGACTCTATTGGCAATACTGAGAGTATCCAGGCATCATTCAGTCTATTACTACTTGATTTTATTAGCGGGATTTACTGTTAGTTGCTTGTAGCCAAGAATCCTCCACCATTAGATGGGGGACTAGAGTGTTGTCTTCAAGTCTACCCCATCTGGAGTAGTCTCCTAGAATTGGCCTAGTTAGCTGTTGCCTCTATGGGTGACACAGCCCCCAGGACCAGCTTTCTTTTAGTTGGTACTGGGATGAAATCTTTCTCTAGCTTCCCAGCACCCACACTTTCTTGTTACTGAAGCAACACACAAAGCTCATCAGAACTCCACTCTTGGAGCCATCACTAATGGGAGGCCTCTGCTCCTCTGCTCAGGACCCCCCCACTCAGGAATCTATCTTAGGCAACAATGTTGCAGAATGTTTCTCTACAAGAATAGCTAAAATGGAAAAGACTGATAATATCCAGTGTTTGAAAGGATGTAGAGTGACTACAACCCTCATAGATTTGGTGGTGGGAATGCAAAAAGATATAGTCATTTTGGAAATCTTTGGCACTTTTTAATGAAGTTAAATAAATGTGTCTGCTCTAGGACCTAATAATCCTACTCCTAGGTATCTATAGCCTAGAAAAATTAGCGCATATGTCCACAAAAACTTATACAAGAGCATTCATAGCAACTTTATTCAGAATATCCACAAATAACCTGTGTTATCAATAGAAAATTTAGCATATTCATACAACAGAACACTAGGCAATAATAGGAAAGGACAAATAGCTGATACATGCAACATGTAAAAATCCAAAGATTATGTTGAGCCAGTGAGGCCAGGGATCCTTATGACTCTGTTCTATAGGAAACTTAACAAGCCCAGAAGAGGAACAGACATTTGGTCTAGAGGTTAGGATGCTGATTAGGCCACCTGCATCCCACATCTGAGTGCCTGGGTTCAGCCATCAGCTCTGACTCATGTTTCCAGTTCCCTGCTAATGCAGACCCTGGGAGGAAGTGGTGAAGACTCAAGTAGATGAGTTCCTGCCACCCATGTTGGAGACCTGGACTGAGTTCTTGCTTCTTGGCTTTGATCAAACCTAGCCCTGACTGTTGTGGGCATTAGGGGAATGAATCAGAAAATGGAAACTTGGGTGGGCACCATGTTGTAGTGAGTAATGCTGCCGCCTGCAGTGCTGGCATCCCATATGGGCGCCCGTTCGAGTCCCGGCTTCTCCACTTCTGATCTAGCTCTGTGCTATGGCCTGGGAAAGCAGAAGAAGATGACCCAAGTTCTTGAGCTCCTGTACCCATTTGGGAGACCTGGAAGAAGCTCCTGGCTTCAGATCAGCACAGTTCTGGCCATTGTGGCCACCTGGGGAGTGAACCAGTGGACAGAAGACCTCTCTGTCTGTCTGTCTGTCTGTCTCTCTCTCTCTCTGCTTCTCTGTAACTCTGCCTTTTAAATAAATAAATAAAATCTTGGGGCCAGCACTGTGGCACAGTGGGTTAACACCCTGCTCTGGCCTGAAGTGCTGGCATCCCATATGGGTGCCAGTTCAAGTCCCGGCTGCTCCACTTTCAATCCAGCTCTCTGCTGTGGCCTGGGAAAGCAGTAGAAGATAGACCAAGTCCTTGGGCCTCTGTGCCCGTGTGGGAGACCCGGAAGAAGCTCCTGGCTCCTGGCTTTGGATCGGCACAGCTCCAACCATTGCAGCCAGTTGGGGAGTGACCATCGGATGGAAGACCTCTCTCTCTCTGCCTCTCCTCTCTCTGTGTAACTCTGTCAAATAAATCTTTAAAAATAACATTTTAATAAAATCTTAAAAAAAGGGAACTTTCTCTTTCCCCACCCCCTATGCCCACCCTGGCCTTACAAATAAAAATATAAAAAGTTTTAAGAAGTAGGCAAAACCAATCTATGCTAATAGAGCCAGGAAAGTGATTATTTTTGGAGAAATATTGACTAGGACGTAGCACAGGGAGCTTCCTGGGATGCTGGAAGTATATTTAGTTATATCAATGGAAATATATCAGTTACAGGAGTGTATGTATCTATAAAAATTTGTTGAGCTGCACATTTAAGATTTGTGTGCTTTATTGTATTTTATTCAATGAAAAAATAAGAAAATGTTTAGGTGGATGTGAGGAGTCTTGTTAAAAGTATTTCATTATTTCTGTATCTAGTCGAATTAGGTTTGTATCCCAATCCCAGAAGGAGAGCTTAGTGCTTTCTTCCTTCCATTCTCTGTTTACATCAATGCATGAGACTAACGTGTTTGCCCTTGTAGGAGTATTTATGTGTTCAAAGGAAGACCACTGGGTGAAGGTAATGATTAACTCCAAGAGATGGCTAACTTAATGGTGGGCTTTCAGGCACCAGAAGAGGTACTTCAGGTCAGGGGAGGGTCAAGAGAAGCTTCCAGAGTATTCCAGACTGAATGGGTAGAAATGAGTGATAAACTCCTAGGAGGCATTTCTGCCAGTACACTGGTGTGGTCATCAGCTTTTGGTGTTGTGCTCCTGTGATGGAAAAAATCAGCCTCCTGGTTTCCAACAGATAAGAAGAACTCGTTTTCCAGGGCCTGTCTCCTCCTCTCAAGCTGACAGTGGGGGTGGGGGTAGCGGGGAGGAGATTCCTTGGCCAAACAGGCAGCTTTCCTCTCCATGTTGGAAACCAGAGCAGAAAGCAAGAAAAGGAGCAGCAAGGACAGTGAGTGCTGAAGTGAGGGTGAACGGAGAAGAGCAGAGTAGAGGGGGAGAACAGAGGAGCCACCCATAGTGGAAACTGGGCACACAGCAGGGACAAGGGGAGGGGAGGCGCAGCCAGCAGAGACGGGGCAGTAGAGGAAGCCTGGAGGCAAAGGCCATCGTGTATTTGGCGCCGCAGCCTGCGAGTCTCCTTGCCCCTTGCTCTGGTCCATTTTGCGTTTGCTAGAACAGGTGACTTGAGTCTGCGCAGTTTATGAGCAGCAGAGGTCTATTGGCCCATGGTTCCGGAGAATGGGAAGTCCAAGAGCGCCGCGTCAGCCTCTGGTGAGGGCCCCTGTGCCGAGTCATCTTGTGGGAGAAGCCGGAAGGGTAAGAGGCACAATGGCAAGAGGAGGCTGACTCATTTTTTTTTTTAAAGATTTATTTAGCCCTGCACCCGCATGGGAGACCAGGAAAAAGCACCTGGCTCCTGGCTCCTGCCATCGGATCAGCGCGGTGCGCCGGCCGCAGCGCGCCGGCCGCGGCGGCCATTGGAGGGTGAACCAACGGCAAAGGAAGACCTTTCTCTCTGTCTCTCTCTCTCACTGTCCACTCTGCCTGTCAAAAAAAAAAAAAAAAAAAAAAAAGATTTATTTATTTATTTATTAGAAAGAGTTACACAGAGAGAAGAAGAGGCAGAGAGAGAGAGGTCTTCCATCTGCTGGTTCACTCCCCAGTTGGCTGCAATGGTAGGAGCCAGGAGCCTCTTCCAGGTCTCTCACATGGGTGCAGGGACCCAAGGACTTGGCCATCTTCTACTGATTTCCCAGGCCACAGCAGAGAGCTGGATCAGAAGAGGAGCAGCCAGGACGTGAACCAGCACCCATAAGGAATGCTGGCACTGCAGGTGGCAACTTTACCCATTAGGCCACATGGTGGGGGCAACAAGTGCATTGTTTTGGTAATTAACCCACCCCTGTGATAACATCCCTCTGTCCTTGAGATCTCTGACCTCGTTGCCTGATTGCCTCTTTTTCGGCCCCACCTCCCAGCATGGATGCACTGGGAATTAATTTCCAGCCCATGAACTTTGGGGGGACACATGCAAACCATAGTACCCCTCAAGGTGCAAGTTGGGGGATACATGGCCTCTGGTCCTTCCCCTCTGGTCTCCAAGCCCCCCATCCCCTCCTCTCTGCCTACAGAAGCACAGTGGTTTTCTTAAAATCTTATCACGAAATTATTCCTCAGCTTGAAATCATTTAATGGTGTGGCACTATCTCCTTTTAAAAGACCAAGGTCTGTCTTGTGGCCTCTAAGAGCCTTTCATGATTGGTCCCTGCTTTCTCCCAGCCTCACGTATTTTGCAAATAACAAGTGGCTCTGTTTAGTAAGCTTTAGTTATAATCCTTTTTACAAATTTGGCCGTGAGTTCCCCTTTAAGAAGTGTCAGAGGGTGCTGGCTTTATTTATACAACCAACCCCTGGAGGAAAAAGGGAGTGAATACCTGTCAGTGCAGCAGGTGCCCCAGCAGGCTGCCTGGACATCACCTGCTGAGTAGGGACAGGAAGTTGGGCTAACCTAATTTAGACTTGATTATACTCTGACCCTATGCCTTTCATCAAGAATCCTGATTCTGACACAGGAAGTCTTGTCTTCTCCAATTCCTGGCCACCTTTCTTGATCCATTTCAAATATCATCTTTCCCTGTCTATCTTTCTCTCTATTATTTAGTTTGAAAATCAGTATGGGAGAGAGAGAGAGAGAGAGAGAGCTTCCATCCACTGATTCACTCCCCAAATGGCCACAGTGGCCAGTGCTGGACTAGGCCAAAACCAGGAGCTAGGGGCTTCTTCTGTGTCTCCCAGGTGGGTGGCAGAGGCCCAAGCACTTGGGCCATCCTCTGCTGCTTTCCCAGGTACATTAGCAGGGAGCTGGATCGGAAGTGGAGCAGCTGGGACTCAAACCACCACCCATTTGGTATAAAGCCTCTGATGCTGGCTTCACCCCCAAGGCCACAACACCGACCCAAATACCACCTCTCGTAAAGGCCATTCAGGCTCAGGAATAAGGTTTTCTGGTATGTTGGCAGCATCTCTGGGTTGTGAGGATAATGAGGAATTTGGGATGGTAACACGAGGGGATGCCAGTGGTTCGAGGTCCAGCCTCAGGGGCCCTGCCAGCACACAGAAGCACAACAGCTCTGTTGGCCGTTGGCGGCTGCAGTGAAATGGAAAACCTTTCAGGGTGGTTCTAGGCGGCTAGTTCCTTTAGAGCAGGAACTGCCCGGGGATGTGGAGGAACTACATCAGGTGCCCCAGGGACGAGCCCCAGCCTGGATTAGGCAAGTGAATCGGATCCCAGTCATGCAGGCCAAATTGACCCACCAGGGCGGGCTCAGGAGGGGTGGGAAGTCTGTGGGTCTCCAGGTGTTAAAGACTCGGTGGTTGCTCCATCAGTGAGCTCTCAACAGGCTGTTGATTCAGCCTGACCAGCTGCTAGACGGATGGTGCTAGTATCACGCTGGCCAGAGCTCAGGAACTGGGTGTGGCTGAGCTGCAGGGGCAGGAGCTGGGCTTCCTCTGGGGTCATCATCTATGTTCTCCTACTGTAAGTAACCCCTGCAGTGTGTCACACGGGCCCCGGGCACACACTGCAAATGGGAGCTGAGCTGGCTGCAAGTGTGTGCAGCTCCTTGGTGGTGCAGGCCTCCACGTGTGCTACACTCTCTAATCCAGCCCTCTCTGCTGTTTCCTGCATCACTGATCAGGACCCCTCTTCCTCTATGCCTCATAAAATGTGAACATAGCCACTCCCTGTTTGGGCTGGGAAGTAGCCCAGGACCCACAAGAAATAGAGGAAGGTACATGGGAGCCCCCACCTGCCTTCCCAGGGTCCTCAGGAAAAGCGGTCCGTGCCTGCTTCCTTTCTGCCCTCCCATCAGTGGAAAAAACTTGATGTGGTTGCCATGGAGACCAGCCACTGACTTCAGAGTGCCTGTTTATTAAAGATGAAAGGAATGTATGCCTAGCCCATCTGAGCAGCTGTCAGGGGCAGATTCGGCTGTGAGTAAAGGAAGGCGCTAATTTCCAGGCGTGATCGCTCACTTGCGAGAGGAAGGGAGGGAGGAGGAGAGAGAGGGGGGCAGGGAGATGCCCTGCTTCATGTTCTGAGCTGAGCTGGCCAGTGCTGCTGAGGTCTGCCCTGGGCCAGCATTGCTTGTTCAGTTGTTTTTGTTGTTTATTTTATGCTAGCATGGTCACTGTATTTCTATCCCCCCGTCATTCCTGCTGTAAATGCATAGCCTCTTGGTAGTGCGATGGATCCATTAGACATTGTGGGCAAGCCCAGGAAACCCAAACCCTGCTATGACGTGGTTTCCTTTGGAAACTGGGTTCTGGATTCCAAGCCACCTACTTAAAAATGCGGCAGTCTGTTTATCCATTCAACAGTGTGCGCCAGGTGTGCGAGAGAGGTGCTGGCGTTGAGCAATGCAAGGGACTTGATGTCGTGTGTGTGCTCACACAGGTGGGAGGGAGGTGGTCACCTGAGAGGGTGATCCATGTGAAGGAAGGCAGGGATGGGCATTTGGCACAGTGGTTAAGACACCAGTTAGCCTGCGCCGCGGCTCAATAGGCTAATCCTCCGCCTAGCGGCGCCGGCACACCAGGTTCTAGTCCCGGTCGGGGCGCCGGATTCTGTCCTGGTTGCCCCTCTTCCAGGCCAGCTCTCTGCTGTGGCCCAGGAGTGCAGTGGAGGATGGCCCAAGTGCTTGGGTCCTGCACCCCATGGAAGACCTGGCTCCTGGCTTTGCATCAGCGCGGTGCGCCGGCCGCAGCGCGCCTACTGCGGCAGCCATTGGAGGGTGAACCAACGGCAAAGGAAGACCTTTCTCTCTGTCTCTCTCTCTCACTGTCCACTATGCCTGTCAAAAAAAAAAAAAAAAAAAAAAAAAAAAAAAAAAAAAGACACCAGTTAAGGTGCCCATGTCCCATATATTGGAGTGCCTGGGTTCCTTTTCCAGCTCTGCTCCCAATTCCAGCATTCTGCTGACAGGTACTCTGGGAGACAGCAGGTGATAGCTCAAGTAGTTGGGTCCCTGCCACCCATGTGGGAGACCCAGATGGAGGCTCTGACTTCAGCTCAGCCCAGTTCCAGCTGTTGCAAAAAGTTTAGGGGTGTGAGCCAGTGGACAGGAGTGCTCTCAGTCTGTTATTCTCTCTCTCTCTCTCTCTCTCTCTCTCTCTCTCTCTCTCCCTCTCTCCCCTTCTCTCCCCTTCTCTCCCCTTCTCTCCCCTCTCTCTCTGCCTCTCAAGTAAATAGAAAGAAAATTTTTAAAGGAGAGGTGGTGAGAGGTTCTGTGATCGTCAGAAAAATTGGCACATTTGCCTTTTCCTTTTGTTCTTTTCATTTGTTCAAGAGTAAAATCTGAGAGGAAGCTTGAATTCTGAGATTCACTATTTTGATTCACTCTGTGTTTTCCAAAAATCAAGCAAACAGTGTTAATCACTGCTGATTGGAAGGAAGAGAGCGGGGCCCACACAGTGGTGCTTTAAGACCAACAAGCTGAGCATGGCGCCAAGGGGGACAGGGAAGAGGCTGCTGGCAGCTGCCCATCATGGGCAGAAGCAAGGGTCTAGCTCTGGCCATCTCGTTGTCATCTTGCCGAACCACTTTCCTCATCTGCAAATGGAAAAGGAGCAAGTTGATCCTCTCCTGTTCAAAATACTCTTCTGTTCTTAAAGATTTATCGATTTATTTGAAAGGCAGAGTTACAGAGAGAGAGAAAAAGAGGGAGAGGCAGAAGCAGAGAGAGAGAGAGAGAGAGAGGTCTTCCATCTGCTGGTTTATTTCCCAAATGACCGCAACGGCCAGGGCTGAGCCAGACCAAAGCCAGGGGCCAGGAGCATCATCCAGGTCTCCCACGTGGGTGCAGGGGCCCAAGGACTTGGACCATCTTCTACTGCTTTCCCAGGCCATAGCAGGGAGCTGGATCAGAAGTGGAGCAGCCAGGACTCAACCAGCACCCATATGGGGGGCCGGCGCTGCAGATGGCAGCTTAACTCACCACGCCACAACTCCAGCCCCATTCTTCTGTTCTTAGCACGGATCTCTGTTATAGGCTTCCATAAACAGAAAGTACTCCTGACTTTGAGCATCTGAGCAAGGGTTAACCCCGTTAAAAGCACGAGCACAACCTGTGCCTGTGGTCAAAGTTGTCTCGGGCTAGAGCAGGTGCTTGTTTCGAGTTGGCCTCTCCGTGTCTGGTCGCGGGGCGTATGTGGTAGCCTGGCCAGAAGCTCCTAGTCCGTTTTCCCTGAGCTGCCAGGTGTTTGGGAGCAAAGCTGGAGTTTGTTTCTTAGGAAGAGGATGCGGTGCATCTAGAACCCTGCTCAGCCTGGGAGAGAAAGGAAGTTTCAGGGCAGCGTCCTCAGTCCTGCCATAGCCATCTCTAAGTGGTGTTTCGCAGCCTCTCTGTGCCTGTGGCTAGTAGGACTGCGATCCTGAAGCAGAGTGATGCCTTCTGCTCCCCCTCCTGCATTCATCCAGGAAACATTTGGCCCCACAAAGCTGGCGCAGGTCTGATGCATATGGGTTTCACTGAAAGAAATCCAAGTCCCATTCATGAGATGCCTATGTCATTTATAATGTACTACATTTAAAAAACAAGTGTATGCCAATTGGACCAAACAGTAGGGAAGAAGACACACTATCCATTAATTTATCCATTCACTCATTGATCCATTAATTCTTTTTTAAAAAAAGATGTATCTCTTTATTTGAAAGGCTGAGTTACAGAGAGGCAGAGGCAGAGGCAGGGAGAGAGGGAGAGAGGTCTTCCATCCGCCGGTTCACTCCCCAGATGACCACAACAGTGGGAGCTGCACCAATCCGAAGCCAGGATCCAGGAGCATCCTCCTGGTCTCCCATGTGGGTGCAGGGGCCCAAGGTCTTGAGCCATCTCCTGCTTTCCCAGGCCATAGCAGAGAGCTGAATCGGAAGTGGAGCAGCCAGGACTCGAACCAGCACCCACATGGGATACCAGCACTGCAGGCAGCGGTTTTACCAACTACACCACAGCACAGGTCCCAATCCATTAATTCTTGTAGGCACTTACTATGGGTCAGCCACTGTCCTAAGTATAAACCTTTCTAGATGATACAATTCACCCATTTTACATGCATACTTTGATGTGTTTTGGCAAGTGCAAAAGTGTAACCACCACCATAATCAAGACAGAAAATCAGTCTATTCCCCCCAAAACTTTGCTCAGGCTGCTTTGCAGTCAGTCTCCTCCCCCACCCCCACCCACTGGCAACCACAGATCTGTTTTCTGTCACTAGAGTTTTGCCTTTTCTATGAAGAATGTGCATTTTAATAGCAAATAAAGCCAAATGCAAAGACATGTGCATTCCTCCCAAAGGAGGAGGGAGCGTTGAAATGGGGCACAGAGGTCCAGAAGGGGCTTCTCTGCTGAGCTCTGAAGGGCCAGGCGAGGAGTGTGAGCCAGCAGCCTTGCAAGCCCGGGGCAAGGGTGGACAGAGGCCACGCAGAGAGAGCCTGCAAGGCAGTTTCACTCAGGCCCTCCAGGTTCTCATGGTGTAGGAGAGGGGAGGAGTGGCAAGTCAAGAATCCGAAGAGAGGAACCAGCTGGAACAATGAAGTTCTTTATAAGCCTTGTTTGGCCTTTATTTCCCAGAGGGAGTCAGTGACTGGATCTTAGGCAGGAAAGTGACAGGGTTCTGATTTGCAGTTTAGAAAGATCGCTCTCCTCTGGTGTAGGAACCAGACGGAGGGTAAGGCAGGAGGTTGGGCCCCCATGAGGAGCTGGATACAGTGACCCAGGTGAGAGCTGCTGGGAGCCTCTGCTGGGATAGAGGCAGGGAGTGAGAATGAATAGAAGCGGATAGCCATGCAAAAGACTGGGGAGGCAGAAGTCCTAGGACTTGGTAGCTTATTGGACAGTGGGGAGGGTGAGAGGGAAAAGCCTAAAGCCTCAAATCACGATTCCCTGGTTTGTGGGTCTGGACCCCTGTAGAAGATGGTGATGTCACTGAGGTAAAGAAAGCTGTTGGGGAGCCTGTTGGAGGGGTGGGAAGAGGACGCCATGGGTTCTGTTTCGGACATGCTGGGTGACATCAGGCAGCTGTTGGATGGGTGGGACTAGATCTCAGGAAAGAAATCCCCACTGAGTTTATCCGCATGTCTCTGCAGATGGCTCCAGGCTCTTCCATGGCACTGACCTGCAGAAAATCAGAGTTTATTCTTCCAGGTAGAATGTTGTCCCATAGGATTTCCATAGGATTTGCGTCTTCTATAAAATTTGGCCTAGAGACAGTTGTTTTCATGTTAACACATCTTTGGAAAACTGGGAAAGGATTACACACTTTATGGTTATTCTTCGCTTACCTTTGCTTCTGCCCACACAATCCACCTGTTGATGCTTGAGTATCTCCTAGATGAGGAGAGAGAATTGGAGGGAAGTGAGCACAGCCAGGCCCACTGAGCTTTCTAATCCTGCATCGCCCAGGAATCTGGATGGTAAATGTTCCACCACACTGATGCATCGTATTTGGTTGCGTTTGTCAAATGAAGCCCATGGAAATGTTTCAGTAAACAGGGCCTACAAGTAGAGCAAAGGGTCAGAGGACAATCTTGTCCTCTCTAACCTCCTTTTCTCTTTCAAACGGGAAGGTATTAAGAAAACTGTATTAGGGCTGTCCAGGAAACAGACCCAATAGGATATATATAAATACGTAGATATGTAGAAAGATTTATTAGAGCTTGGATCCCAGGATAAGGAGGCTAAGAAGCCCCCTCATCTGCTAGCTGGAGAAGGAGAGCCAATGACATGAGTCCCAGTCTGAGTCCGGAGGTGCAGGAACCAGGAGGGCTGAAGTCCAAGGGCAGGAGCAGATGGGTGCACCAGCTCCAGCACACACCAGATTTGTTCTTGCTCTGCCTTTTTGTGCTATCTGGGCCCTCAAGGGATCAGAGAATCCTCACCTGCATGCATGTGGGTGATCTTCTTTACTCACTGGTACCACCAATTCAAATGCTAATCTCAGTCAGAAACACCCCATAGACACCCCCAGACTTAATGTTTTATGAGCTATGAGGGCATCTGTTAGCTCAAACTGACACACAGACCTAACTCTCACAGAAACCCATCCACTCTGTTTTGTTTTGTTAAAGGAACCCGAATCTAGGTGCTGCCCCGGGGTGAAGAAGGACTAGGAAGAGACTTGACCTTGTTTCAGCATAGAGCAGAGCTGTGTGGAGGGGAGACTGTACGGTCACTGTTTGAGGTCAAGAAACTCATAGAAACTCCACCTAAAAGAGAATAAGTACAGAATTCTGTTTCAGAAAAACCCTGGAGTATGAGAACCAGTGGCCAATGGCAGAAGATGCTAGCAGACCAAAGACGGAGGTAGCCGAATCCAGGGGTTACACAGAGGGCGATCTGTGAGGGGTTATGGACAGCAGGTGACAGCAGGACGGAGAATCCCTGGGCAATGAGGCAGGAGAAGAGTGTATAGACAAAGGTTGCCCATGGCTAAAAGGAAAGTGCCTGGACTTTCTCAAGAAATGTGAGCATTCCAGGCATCAGATAAGAAACACTGCAGGTGTCGGTACCCAGCACAAAACCACTTGGAAGGTTATCTTAGTGACTTTATCCCGTAGGGATCGGGATGACTGCCAGGGTCACCTAAAGGGCAAAGTGTTGGTTATCACCAAATGACTGCAGTTGTGTGGAACTGAATCCCCTCGTCCACCCTTGTAGCTAACTATTACAACCTTGTATATTCCCGTCTTCTGGGATGTGCCGTGAGCCTGTGAGAGGTTTTGACGTTATCTTGGTGCTGTGTCTTGCAGCCCCTTGTCTGGTTTATAGGCAGCGTTCAGAGCAGCAATAAAGACACATGCAAGAAAAGAGACAAATGATGACTGTGAAAATCACAGTAACAACCAGCTTTTCCCACCAAGAGGACCAGGAACCAAACCAATGACTTAGCATCTCTCCCAAGGAAGGATCTAGAGGCAGGTACAGTGGGGCACACCACCAATGCTGACCAACAGGATGGGGCCATCAGTGATTCCTGAAACAGTGAAACAGCATGTCATGCCTAGAGGCTGACTTTCTTGCCCATAGCATTTCTTTTAGCCCACTCAGAGCATAAGTCACATCCATCAGTGGGGACCAACTTAGGTGTGTGGTGGCTATAAACATCCCATCCACCCTGGGGGAATTAGACCATTTGGGTCCACAGTTAATTGTCCCCTCTCCTGGGCTTAGTGTTTGCAGGGTTTGAAACAGTAATGCTTTCTGTTCATGCACCAGCTCCAGCAACACAGCATCTGGATGTGAACTTGGACGTGGAAGGTGTTTGGGGCTGGAGTCCCCAGGTACTCGTGAGGGGCAGGCATTTATAGGTTTAAATCTATAAATGCTTTTCCCAGGACTTCAATCCAGCTGGTGAAGGTGTGTTTACCTATTGGAGCCCATACTAGGAGTTTTTAACAAGTTGGATTTTTTCTTTTCTCCAGCAACCCTGTTGCCTGGGAGTTATGTGTCAGATGGAAGTGCTATGATATATCATGTGTTTAAACCCAATATGTCCATGCCACTCGGGCTGGAGGTCTCTGACTCTAATCTTGCTTTTAAACCTTTAAAAAATATAAAATAATCCCAATACTATGAAGCACATCTTGCAAAACAGATGCCTTGGTCACTACCAAGGAGGCAAGGATACCCACGAGACCGTCTGTTTCATGAGCTCTCTTGCTAGGAAAGGCTGGTGTGTAAGGCCAGCAGCTGTGTCCTCACAGGTTAAAGCATACTTATGTTCTTTACTGTTTGGCAAGGCCAGTGTAATCTGTCCATCCCATGCAGCTTGACACCTCAGTGTATCTGTGCCTGCATGTGGGACTAGTGGCAGGGCTGGAGGCACAAACATACCTGACATTGGATGGTGGCTGCCACCAAGTCCCTACACGAGGGTACTTCAAGAAGTCTTTGCAAAAATGGAATTAAGAGATAGACATATTTTCATACAAAAAAAAATTGAAATCCATGCATAGTTTTTTTCTTTTTCTTTCTTTTTTTTGTAATACACATTTTCCATGAACTTTTTATAATAAAACTGTGCATGGATTTCAACTTTTTTTGCACCAAAAATAAGCCTTTTAATTCTGTTTTCTATGAAGTCCCCTCACATTTTGGTGGTAATCTTTCCCCTTTTGCTACAGGCCACCCCCCCTCCAGCACTTGTAAGTCCACTGTTAAGTTCCCCCATCCTATTGGCCAGCGTTGGTGACATTCCCCACTGCACCTGCCCCCAGCTGCTGCCGCTGTCTGGTCTGACAGAGCACTGTCTCGCTGCACAGTGCGGATCTGCCATGACAAATCTCCACTAAACCTTTCTTCTTTGCCCAGAACTGTGGCCTGATGCTGTTTTTGCTGCTGTTTCCACTGGGGTCTTCTTCTGAAGCTGTGCTACTAAGATAAAATGCGGCCGCATCTGCTCTTGGGTCAGGATCAGGCCTGCGCCTCAGTCAGGCATCTGCCTCCATGTTTCCAGGGGCAGGGGTCTCAGCATGAGCAGGTGTGTGATACACAATTGGGAGTGCTCAGGCCCCTGGAGCAGATCCCAGGTTCATTGTTGCATGATGGGTCCCCAGAGAAGCCGCCGTGGCACAGACATTGTTCTGCGCACCTTTGTGCCATCTGCAGTGATAGGCCTCGGTACACTGCCCCCCAATTGTCAGACAAACAACCAGCGGCCGTGGCTCCTAAGTCACTACCAGCCACGCCACCTGTAGCTCTGCCCTTGGCTGCTCTGATCCATGTACAACTCTCAAACCAGGCCGGGTCCAATGATAGGTTGTACCCCGGCACAGTCTAGACACGTGGGTTCCCTCTGCTGGACCCATCTTAGGCCTAGCATTTGGGGGTCTGGGAGCCGCCCCTGTTGTGATTGTGAAAACACAGGCAGTGAGACAGCCAGCTGCGGTGCCGAGTTATTTTCCTAAGTAACTGGAGTCAGTGAGCAGGTGGACAGGACGCTTATGTCAGGCAGGAGGCTGTGCAGGGGCCTACGGTTACACAGAGGCTGGCGAAACAGGTCGGCTGCCCACGCCCTGATAGGGAGGTCTGTGGGCACTGTGACCGGGAAAGTCTTGTTCAGCGTCTCCACCTGTCACAGGACATCGTGCTCCCCTAGGAACTGGCACTCTAGAGACATGTTTCTAGTTTCTGCTCCCTTCCGGAGCTGTGCCAGAAACCCAGAGGGACCTTTGTCCCCGCTGCTGTCAGAGGGCCCAAGCCAGAGCATCTGCTCTACTGGTGACATCCGGTGATTGACACGCCAGGCAGAGGGATACCCACTGCCTACGCTATCGAACCTTTGTCTTTTCAAATGCTTTCTGTTGGGGGGGGGGCACCCAAGTCTCATGTGTTCCCCTTTAAATTAACCTCTGTCACGGGTGAAGGCCTCGAGTTAAATAGGGGATGAAAGCTCGCCAATAACCCAAGAATGCCACAAGAACCTGCATGTCCTTTTTTTTTTTTTTTTGTCTGAGGCATAGGGAACGTTTGTACTTTATCAAGCACTATTCCTATTACTAAAGGGGTCTTGCCTGAACAAACCACCCCCAAGAAACTGTATGGTTGGTCTAGGACCTTGAATCTGGGGGTAGGAATTAATCTTCTGTCCCCTCACTGGAGGTGGGGACAGACTTTCCACTGTGTCCTGTAGGAGAGCATGACCTTCACCACTTAGCGTGACGTCATCGGCACAATGAAACCACGAAGGGCTGTAAGAAATGAGAACAGGGTGCCGGCGCCGCTGCTCACTAGGCTAATCCTCCGCCTTGCGGCGCCGGCACACCAGGTTCTAGTCCCAGTCGGGGCGCCAGATTCTGTCCTGGTTGCCCCTCTTCCAGGCCAGCTCTCTGCTGTGGCCCGGGAGTGCAGTGGAGGATGGCCCAAGTGCTTGGGCCCTGCACCCCATGGGAGACCAGGAGAAGTACCTCGCTCCTGGCTTCGGATCAGCGCGATGCGCCGGCCGCAGCGCGCCAGCCGCGGCGGCCATTGGAGGGTGAACCAACGGCAAAGGAAGACCTTTCTCTCTGTCTCTCTCTCTCTCTCACTGTCCACTCTGCCTGTCAAAAAATTAAAAAAAAAAAAGAAAGAAAGAAAAGAAATGAGAGCAGGGTGAGGTCCCAGGCCAGCAGGCCATGACACACAGTCAGACTATGCAGACACACCTGGGGCAGCCCTGCCCTCCCAACGTGAAGGCCAACTGATCTCATGTACCTGCTTGCACTTACTAGAAATAGGTCTTAGCTAGATGCAAAGCAGCTGGAATAGAACCCAGAGAGGGGGAGAGTTTTCCCAGTACCTGGGTAATACGAGGAGCAGCAGCATGTATCGGAGACACTACTTCTGAAGTTCTGAGTAATCTGTAATCTTTAAATCCCTTCTGACTTTCTTATGGGCTGGTCAAAGCTGTTAAAGCACTGTGGGCAGGCGGTAGTGTTCCGACCCTCTTCCATTCCCTCATGGTATATCCCATTTTGGCCCTGGCCACCAGGGAATTTCTGCTACTTTGTATGGGGGGCAGGGAGGCTGCTGGGACCACACTGTGCCTCTTCTCTCAGTTCAGCCTTTACCACCCTGACGTTAAGCCAAAGTTCTCCCTCAGAAGCTTGGAGCACCTGCCCCAGCAAGTCGCCCCTTCCTACAATATTGTCTGACACTGAAAAAATGAACATGGTGCAGTAGATACGCGGTACCTGAATGCAATAATACTTGGTTAACCCTGATGGTCTTGCCCCGGCCCTGGGCAGTATTCTGCATGGTCATGGATTAGAATACATTTGGCACTGGTGAGTGCTCTTTATTTGAGGGGTACTGTGGATGGTGAGCTCTCCGTGGGGCCACTGGTCACCCCCATTGCAGTCTCAGTCCCTGCCCATGTGAACGGCAATGCCTGACTTGAAGCCCAGTCCTCTGCCTCCATGGGAGAGCAGATGTGAGGGTTCAGCTGGCTTTGTGGGCCTTAGGTCTTTTCATTCAGCAACCATCATAACGATCGGTTGTTTGTTTTTCTTGGAAATATAAGCACCAAGGAGATCGTGCCACATTTGCTTTCTTGTTACCCAGGTCCTTACTTTTCTTTGTCCCAGACTAAGTGTGTTTTCCTCTCTTCCCTGTGTGGGGAGGGACAAGGCACCCAGTCTATCATGGCTGTGTTTGATCTCCCCAAAACTGCTATCACTTCACCAACACACACGTATTTCTGACAACCAGGCCAAGGAGAACAAGAAGGGGGACTGTCCTATTCTGGGGAGCACTTTGTGACAGCTTGCTTGTCATACCAGTGTTAAAAGCTGCCTCATCAGGCCCTTCGAACACAGCCAGCCTCATTGCCGATACCTGCTCAGTGCCCTGAGCTGCTTCTAAGAAGATCCTGCAAGGTGGGGGGGTGCTCCGTCTCCTGCCAGCCGCTGCTCATGTCGCGTGCTTGCCCTCTGTAGCATAAGCAGTCTGGCACAAAAGCAGAGCTCATAGGTCTGAGAATCCTCCTCTCCATCCATCTCAGCGCTGTCCTCCTCCCTAGCTGTTTTACCCTCACCTCTGCTGCCACTGGTACATCAGTCAGAACAGCCTACAGCAATGCACATCCCACCACAGTGGTGATCTGCTGCCCTCCTGACCTCAGTGGGTTAGGGGACCTTCAGGCAACAAGGGCTCCAAACCCAACAGCGGTTTTCAGGATGTCCCTGTGCTCACACAGCGGGCTGCAAGCGTCCAGCATAAGGACCCTCCCTATCCTGGGATTTCCTCTACAGAAGCATCATTCCTCTTGCCCATTTCCTTGGTCCCTTGTCTGGCTCACCAATTGTTTTGGAAAACTCCAGTGTTGGAGAACAGGCTACCATGGGCAGAAGGTGCCATGAGACCACAGAAAGAGCCAAAGAAAAGCCAGGATTACACAGAAGTGTGTCTTGGGCAGTCGTAAGATGGGATTCCCATGCCATAAGACAGGAGGAAAGGCATTTTATAGACACAGGTTGCCCATGGCTACCCAAAGTATCCCTGGAGTTTTTCAAGAAATATTAATATTCCAGGTATCAGAGAAGAGACATTCCAGGCGCCAGCACCCAGGATGAAACAGTCGGCAGATTTTCTTTTATTTTTTTTTTAAAGATTTATTTATTTATTTGGAAGTCAGAGTTACAGAGAGAAGGAGAAGCAGAGAGAGAGAGAGAGAGGTCTTCCATGCTGCTGGTTCACTCCCCAGTTGGCTGCAATGGCTTGAGCTGCGCCGACTGTAAGGCAGGAGCCAGGAGCTTCTTCCAGTCTCCCATGTGAGTGCAGGGACCCAAAAACTTGGGCCATTTTCTATTGCTCTCCCAGGCCATAGCAGAGATCTGGATCAGAAATGGAGCAGCTGGGACTTGAACCAGCGCCCATATGGGATGCTGGCACTGCAGGTAGCGGCTTTACCTGCTATGCCACAGTGCTGGCCCCGGCAGATTTCCTTAATGACTTTGTTTATTCTGTTGGGTTTAGGATGACTGTCAGGACGATTATGACCAAGATGGCTACCGTCAAGTCAAACTGGATCCCAACAAGTTCTGTAAGCAATCACGTAACTTTGAGAGTTCACGATCTAACATTCTGAAGCCCATTCTTGCATTGTTCCTGTGGATGTCAGAGAGGGGTCGGTAGATTCACAGTTCATGGGCCAGTCTTCTCCTGGGTCTCCTTGTCATGGAGGGAAGAGAGTCGCAGAGCCCAGATTCCCAAAGGCAGAAACCATCTTCTCTCACCTCAGCAAGGACGTGGCAACTGTGATCTCCTCAGGCACGTGTCGGCTTCCCGAAGTCTCAAGGGAAACAACTCTGCTGCAGCAGTGGCTGTCTTACTGCCCCATGCCTAAGAGGATGGGAAACGACGCCGGGCCACCCACATACAGACTGAATTGTGTGCGGTTGTGCTGACCGGCTGTGACCTCCAGGACACATCACACAGTTGACTCTTTCCTTGGCTCTCCCTTAGGCTGTCACTCAGCCAGGCCTCCTCTCGGCCAGCCCTCTGAGGCCCTTTTAAACTATTTTTGCTTGGGTTGTAACATCATTCGCATTCTTCTTGCGTCCGTGACTGCATTTTCCAAAGGGGTTATGTCAAGGGAAATTTAACACCCACTGTTCTCGTTATTTGCTCATTGGCTTGCGCAGTCATCAAAAGACCAAAGCTATCTGATACTTCGGAACATAGTTTTCCCCCTCCGATGATGTGTCAGGGGAAGGGGAGACGGCCCCAGTGCCAGGTGACTGCGTTTTATCCCCATTTCTGCTGTTGACTCGGTACATGCCCTTGGGTAAGGCACTGAGCCTCTTCCTGCTTCGGTCTCTGGGGATGAAATGTGCCAACTGCATCGTGAGGATTTGAACCCCAGTACCCTCCAGGATAAAAATAGGAGGGGACCAGGTGTCCATGTGGCCCCAGACTAATGGGAGGAGGATGACCACAAGCCCCTGAGCTGCAAATTCCGTAATAGGGTCCGATCACACCAATGGCCTGTGCAATAAATCCAGTACTTGAATGTTTTTCCAGCAGGAAGAAGGAACTGTTTGAATCTCCCACTACCAGATGTTCTGTCTCTCTGTGTCTCTCTTCTCTATCATTCTTGCTGCTTGTTACTTGCGTGATCACTTGCTTCCTGGACCATAAGCTTCTGCAGGGAGGAGACCACGCAACCCTGAAGCCCCAGTGTCCAGCACGTGCCTGCCCAATGGAAGTGATGTAAGAAAGGTTTGCCAAGCGGACAAATGAATGAATGAACGCTGCCCAGCCTCTGGGGAATATGCCATCTCTGCATCCCCGAGGTTGGCCAGCCAGGTTGTGGCTCTGAGCAGCCCCATCTCCCCCTCATGTGATAACGAAAGCACCTGTTGGCACAAGTGCTGCCACATGTGCGCATTTATTA
This sequence comes from Oryctolagus cuniculus, assembly GCF_964237555.1. Lineage (NCBI taxonomy): Eukaryota > Metazoa > Chordata > Mammalia > Lagomorpha > Leporidae > Oryctolagus > Oryctolagus cuniculus. The sequence goes on from NC_091436.1 coordinate 64,468,296, forward strand.
GGAGGAAAAGTCCAAAGATGTTCTCATAGCTGGTTCTGTAAACTCAGGGAAGTTCCAATTCCCTGACATTTCAGGTGCCTGCTTTATTTTTTTAATTTAATTTTATTTTTAACAGGCAGAATTAGACAGTGAGAGACAGAGAGAAAGGTCTTCCTTCCATTGGTTCACCCCCAAAGTGGTTGCTACGGCCAAGTGCTGTGCCGATCCAAAGCCAGGTGCCAGGTGCTTCTTCCTGGTCTCCCATGTGGATGCAGGGCACAAGCACTTGGGCCATCCTCCACTGCCTTCCCAGGCCACAGCAGAGAGCTGGACTGGAAGAGGGGCCACCGGGACTAGAACCCAGAGTGCTGGCGCCGCAGGTGGAGGATTAGCCTAGTGAGCCGCGGTGCCGGCCAGGTGCCTGCTCTATACTTTGCACAAAATACTCTTTAAGGGTGAAAGGATGATATTCTAAAGGCCAGATTTTAATCAGCATCAAGTGAACTGAATTCATGGCTGAACACAGGACCGTTTCAGAATTACTCTTCCCATGTCCTTCTAAAAGGTGACAAGTGAGGGGCTGGCTGGGAGCACACGTTGAGCTTATGTAAGAGTGTGAGTGTCCCTGACGTGTTAGCCAACCCACTTGTCCATGTATTGTTGTCTTCAATAGTAGAGGAATAGTGAACAGACCATCCATTTTCCCAGTGAGAAGCCACTCCTATCATTGGTTACCCAAGTAACCAAGCTTCTGCTGTTGACTCGGATAAAGATGGTTAAAGCACTTGGAGCAGCCACCTAAATCACTTTTTCGTGGTGAACTAATGGAAGCCACAGAAGCAGAAGCAGCTCAGACTTTTAAAGAGCAATTAGAATTCCCCACGAGGCCCTGCTCTCTGGGGAAGGGAAAGAGAGTGACTTGGCCCTCTAGGGCTTTCCTCTGCCTGCTCCTAGCAGTCCTCAGGGGAGCTCCTTTCCCAGGTGGAGTGGTCTGTAGGCTGTAACTGAGGGTTCCCTCACAGCCTCTTCAGCTGGGTGGGAAACTTCAGGTTGAAGGGAAAGGTATCGATGGGCCCAGAACACTTTGGTTCTGTGAACCAAGTGTCCTTACTTTCCCCGTTTGCTTCGGATAAATGCTATGTCACGGTCAGCTGAGGTCATCTGTGGCCACTGCCCCAAATCATCACTCATCCCTCTGTTGCTACTTTCTCTAGCCCTTCGTCTCCAGGCCCCATGCCCTGCACTGTCAGCCTCTGTGCAGTTAGGGGTGTAAGCTGGGTCACAGGTTGGGGGGGTCTCAAGTTATTTGTACCACTACTGATCCTTTGCATTATTGTGGCTTATGTGTGTGCCCAGAGTTGTAGAAGATTGACCACTGTATATGCATGTGTGCATACACACACACACACACACACACACACACACCATGGACATCCTGTAGAAATGAGCCTCTGTCTTAGATATTTGTTTAACCCTCTAGTTTTGCACTGGGGTTAGTGATTTTGTTCAAACAACTTGGAGATCCTGCCTGGCTCCAGTGGGACTGGAGCCTCTCCCCAGTTAGGTTCAACCAGTCACTGGTTCTCAGTGGACCCATCACCCAGAGCCCTGTCTTCCTGCCTGGAGCTACTGGGAAAACCTTTGGCTTCAATCCACAGCTTGAAGCTCCTCTGGTTACCCTGGAAGAGCAAACTATGCTGACAAGAGGTTCCCCCTAGCTCTAACCTTGCCCGTTCATGGCTTCTTTTCTCTTCCTAGTGTATGTGCCCAAGCTTTCCCAGTGAATTTGGCTTATGATATCATAACAGTAATCATGAAGTTTTTATTTTATTTGAAAGGAAGAGAGAGAGAGAGAGAGAGAGAGAGAGAGAGATTGATTGAGAGATTTTGCTTCCCAAATGGCCACAGCAGCCAAGGCTGGGCCAGAACAAAGCAGGGACCAGCAAGGCCCCAACCTGCTGCCTCCCACAGCACACATTAGCAGGAAGCTGGAAGGTTAATTTTATGTTCCTCTTTCCATGAAAAAAGTTCTCCATATTGTCTATTAGAAGAAATTCAAAAGAAAACAGCTTTAAGTGGTTGTATTCTACCCTGAAGGACCCTGCCCCTGGAGTAGATTGGTTCAGAGCAGTCATCTAACCAAAAGGCAGCAACTTACAGCCTGGCACACAAACATAAAAGCTGGGTTAGGTTAACTGCCATTTATTCCTTGGAAATTTAAACAGGGGATTGTCAAGGAAAAAAACGACTTAGTAGGATGCTTAGCAATTAGAATATTAGAGCTGGGACCGCAGTGAATCATAACCAGCCCCAGCTGCAGAATATTGACAGAGGAAAGGAGAGTCCAGGACCAGGGAAAGCAGCAGCTCAGAGGAGGCTGGACTAGGTCAAGGGCATATCCTTCCCACTCCTACCAGGAGCCTGAGGGTCTCCTGGAAACACAGTGGCCCCCAGTCCCAGTGCTCTGAGGCCTGCCCCCCAGGACCTGATCCTACCATCTGCAAAAGACCAGCTCCATTCCTGTTCCCTGGTTGCGATTACAAAAAGATCCCTGTCCTGAGCGAGCCCACCTGGATTAGCTCTTTGTGACCAAGAAAACCCTGCCAATTTACTGTGTCCTCTCTGAGCACAGGGATTGTGACAAATGCAAGGGCACTACAGAAAGTTCACACAAAAAGAAAAGAGTTTATTTTGGCACGAAGGGAATCCAGGGGTAGTTTTTGTTGTTTTTTTTTTTTTTTTTTTTTTTGACAGGCAGAGTGGACAGTGAGAGAGAGACAGAGAGAGAAAGGTCTTCCTTTGCCGTTGGTTCACCCTCCAATGGCCGCCGCTGCAGCCGGCGCACCGCGCTGATCCTGGCAGGAGCCAGGAGCCAGGTGCTTTTCCTGGTCTCCCATGGGGTGCAGGGCCCAAGCACCTGGGCCATCCTCCACTGCACTCCCTGGCCATAGCAGAGAGCTGGCCTGGAAGAGGGGCGACCGGGACAGAATCCGGCGCCCCAACCGGGACTAGAACCCGGTGTGCCGGCGCCGCAAGGTGGAGGATTAGCCTATTGAGCCACGGCGCCGGCTCTGTTGTTGTTGTTTTGTAATATGCATTTTAAGACCCTCAGTGTCTTTGTAGCTCTTTGCCTATACAATGCTTGGTAGGTAGTAGGTTCTCAGGAGCTGGATGTTGAATGAATGAGTTTTTCAAAGCCTAGGTGAACAGACGAGCCCACACACTGACCTGTCTTCTGTTGTAGAGTCTTCAGTTTGGCTCTTTCACAGTTGAGCAAAGGATGGGCCACATCCTGTTCTATGGATTTACAGGAGCACTCTAGTTTTTCAAGATGTGGATCCAGGGGCCAGCGTTGTGGCACAGCAGGTTGAGCATTTGCTTGTGACGTCATGCCAGTTCAAGCCCTAGCTGCTCTACTTGCAATCCAGTACCCTGAAAACGGGCCTAGAAAGGCAACAGACGATGGTCCAAGTACCTGGGCTCCTGCCACCCAACTGTTTGAAAGGCAGAGAGACAGAGAGAGGGAGAGAGAGAGATCTTCCATCTACTGGTTCACTCCCCAGATGGCTCCAACAGCCAGGTCTGGGCAGGCTGAGGCCGGGAGCCAGGAGCTCCATCCAGCTTTCCTACATGGATGGCAGAGGCCCAAACACTTGGGCCATCAAACGCTGCCTCCCAAGATGCATTAGCAGGAAACTGGATTGGAAGCTGAGCAACTAGGAAGTAGGGCTTCCTCCACTTCGGCACGATATTGGTCCCTCTTCTTTTAATTTCCTTTTGGCCTTTTAAAAAATGTAAAACCCTTTGTTGCTTGTGGGCTGTACCAAATCAGAGAATGAAAGCACCGTTGTCCATTTGGGATCCCCACTTCCTGCCACATCTCACTGCTCGGGGAACAAGGTGTAGAATAGATGTCTCAGATCAACGTGGGCAGCTCCTAGGGTGAAGAAGACTGGAGCCTCTCCTCCCAGGGTGAAGCATGGAGTGGTTCTGAGCCTCCCGGAGAAACTTCATGTCCCCAGTGCACGGGAGCATAAGAGCAAAGGAGGCCAGCTGGCGGGGCTGAGAGGGCCGGGAGCCAGCTGTGGGAAGGGCAGTCTGGTCTAAGTTTCTGAGCCATCCTGTTCAAAGGGAGTGTTGAGGAGCCTGATGGCCAGCCAGCAGATTCACAGAAAGCTGTCTTAGGAGGAGAGACTGCCTGGATCCAAGAGTTTCAGTTGGTGGCAGGACAGGGTCCCCTTGGCAGGTAGAGCATGTTGTAGAATCCTAGATAAAGCCGGTGTTTGCTTCCCCAACAAGCAGCCAGCCAACCATGATGCTGGGGGTGATGGCAGAAAGTAGTGTTTATTAGCAATGTACAGAACAAGGAACCAAGCAGCTGTTGTTCAATGCCCAAGGGATTAAGGGAGCTGAATCTTAGGAATTGGAGTTGGGATTGAGCGATGTGTGATTGGCTCACATGCAGGTCTGTGGTTGGTCCACTGTGCTTGTGGCCTTCCCTTTATTGGTCAACCATGGGATGGCTGGCGTGTTCTCCTGAGAGTGCTGTGATGGCAGAGTGAGCTCCGGTCTGCCTGTGGTCCATGGGTAGACTGGTTATTGCTTGGATCAAGACCTGGCATTCCTGTGAAGCCTCTCACTATGGAGCCTGGTGTTGCGATGTTAACTAGAGAGGTGCTCATTGAATTCTGAATCTTGGTGATCTGGGGTCTGGTGAGGCCAACCCAACCCATGCACCCCTCCTTATGAATTAACTGTTGGCGGGGAGTTGGGCTGCAATCATCAAAGTAGAGGAAGAGGAACTTTGGGTGAAAGGCGAGAGTCTGAGTCCACTGAAGTTGACATCAAAGGCATTAGAGAGAGAGAAGCTCGGTTTCAACCAAGAGCAGCAGCTGATGCCCAAAGACCACGTGGACGAGGCTGTCTTCAGAGAAGCACACTGCCCGCACTGCTCTCCTGCCTAGAGCTGGTGAGGGGCCGGCAGAGGTGGCTGTTTGTTCGGTTGTGCTAGAGGGAGCAGAAACATCGCACACAGAGTACGCTGCCAGCCAGGACTTCAGAGCAGTGTATCTTCTGCCAGTAGGAGCTATCTTTTCTGCAGAGGCATTTTAATCCGCACACAAAAGGGAATGTTTAAAAGCCACACCTGTCTCTTCCCCCAGGACAAGCGATCTCCCCAGGCTAGCAGCGTGTTGCCTGGCCACCGGAGGGGATGCACATTCTGTCTGGGACAGAGCGTCACAGCCAGCGTGCTGCTGGGTCTGCATGCTGCTGCCCCCTCCCCTCAGGGGACTCATTTAAATTCAGAACCAGAGCAAGGCCTGCAAAGGGTGCAGTAGTTTACAGTTGTCTGCGTGGGTTCATTTTCATAGGCAGCAAAGTGTGGGTTCCTTTATGCCTCCGTTTGTTTACTTGCCTTATTGTAGTTATTTAATTCCCCAGACCTCTTCTGCTGAGCCAGTCTATATAAACTTAAAGTTGTAAAAAAAGTTCATGGAAAGGGGCTGGCATTGTGGCATAGAAGGTCAAGTCACTGCCTGTAATGCCAGCAGCCCATGTGTGTGCTGGTTCAAGTCCTGGCTGCTCCACTTCCCAGCCAACTCTGCGCTAAGGGCCTGGGAAAAGCAACAGAAAATGCCCCAAGTGTGTTGGCCCTGCCATCCATGTAGGAGATCTTGACGAGGCTCCTGGCTCCCAGCTTTGTCCTGGCCACAGTGGCCATCTGGGAAGTGAACCAATGGATGGAAGGGGCTCTGTCTCTCCCTTTCTCTCTATAACTCCAACTTTCAAATAGATAAATAACTTTTTTTTAAGTTCATGGAAAATAAAAGCTAAGTTTATTTTGCTTTAAAAATTTTTGAAATCCATGCATAGTTTTTTCAAAATACACATTTTTCGTGAGCTTTTTGAAGACCCCTTGTGTAGGGGACATGGAATTTTTATAACTACTATAGTTCAACATCTTGGGGTAAAAATAAAATACAACTATTCATATCCGCAAAACTGAACTTTTTTTGACATTTTTTAAAATATTTTTTAATTTTTATTTGAAAGTCAGAGTTACACAGAGAGAGAGGCGATGCAGAGAGAGAGAGGTCTTCCATCCGCTGGTTCACTCCCCAGTTGGCCACAACGGCCGGAGCTGCACTGATCCAAAGCCAGGAGCCAGGAGTTTCTTTTGGGTCTCCCATGTGGGTGCAGGGGCCCAAGGACTTGGGCCATCCTCCACTGCTTTCCTAGGCCATAGCAGAGAGCTGGGTAGGAAGTGGTGCTGCCGAGACTAGAACCGGCACCCATATGGGATGCTGGTGCTTCAGGCCAGGGTGTTAACCTGCTGCACTACAGCACCGGCCCCAACAAAACTGAACTTTTTAACTCAAAATAACTTCTCCTTTAAAACTCAGATCCTGGGCTGGCGCTGTAGCTCACTTGGTTAATCCTCCACCTTGCGGCACCTGCACCCACATGGGAGACCAGGAAGAAGCAACTGGCTCCTGGCTTCGGATCAGTGCAGCGCCGGCCGTGGCGGCCATTTGGGGAGTGAACCAACAGAAAAGGAAGGCCTTTCTCTCTGCCTCTCTCTCTGTAACTCCACCTGTCAAAAATAAAAATAAAAATAAATAAATAAATAAATAAAACCCAGATCCAGGTCAGACATTTGGCACAGTGGTTAAGGTGCTGTTTGGGGTACCTACACCCCATATCCAAGTGCCTGGATTTGAGTCCTGTCTCCATTCCCATTCCAGCCTCCTGTTAAGGCATACCCCAGGAGGCAGTGTGATGGCCCGAGCACCTGGGTCCCGGCCACCTCCGTGGGAGACTCAGATTGAGGTCTGGGCTACTGCCTTTGCCCTGGCCCTGCCCTGGCCATTGTAAGTATTTGGAGAATAAACCTGCCTTCCTGTGATTATTTGTTATTCTGCTAGATGGAAGATCTTTCTCTGTCTTTGATTCTTTGCCTTTCAAATTAAAATAATACAAATAAAAAATAAAATGCAGAATCCTCTGAATACATAGTCAACATATGGACTTTTCCCCACCCCTGGGGTGTCTTCCCACTGGAGGCCATCGAAGACCCTGTTGCACAGAGGGCACAGGTGAGAGGGAGTACCCAGCTAACCACTGTCCTCACCGTCTGCTGACGTTGGCTCAGCCGAAGTCGTTCATGGCCTCATAGTCACGTGCGGGATCTGCCATGCATGTCCTGAATCCCACCACGGTCTCCAGTCACCAGACCCACATAGCCTCACTGTCTGCATCCCACAAGTCGGCAGGGCTTGGCTGCTTCCTCTCCTCACTGCTGCCACATGGGTCTCTGAGACTCTCCCTTCCTTGACCCCTTGCCCAGTCCCTGAGGCGCAAAGCAGACAAGGGCCTCTCCTCCATGTTTGCAGAGCCCCAGGTTCCCCGCCCCGGGTTCCCCCTGCACCTGAGTCCTCCTTGATCAGTATGGGTTTTTGCGGCCCTGCCTCCCCAAATTCAAACCAGGCCATGGGTAAGGACAGCGTTTGGGAACCTGGCGAAGACATCTGTGAATGTCCACTTAAATCTCCTCTCACAGACGTGTCAGACCTTGAATTACATGACTTAAAGATGTCAGTTATCCCCAAATCAACTTATAATTTCAGTATAATTCCAATCAAAATACTAGTAAATATTTTTTGGAAACTCAACACACTTATCCTAAAATGTACAGGGAAATGTAAGTTCCACATGTAGCTAATACCTGAAATGGTAGAATAGAGAGGATATAATTGTCTGTCAGACATTGAGACACTAAAGTTCTTTCTTACGTGGCACAGAACGTAGACTTGGCACTCCAGGTTGGTAGGGGGTGGGTGAATTCTTTAGTAGATGGTGGTGGAAAAATAGGCAGAGAAACAAAGGATTCAGAGAGCTACGTTGGATTCCTATCTAACACATACAAAAATTCCCAATAAATTAGAGATCTAAATACAAAAAGGAAATTATAAAAGTAGTAGGCAAACAGTGTTGAAACCCATGGTGGTTAAAAAATTCTTAAACAAGACTTCAGAAGTACAAACCATCAGGCAAATTGGCAGATCTGATTACATAAAATTAAAGGTTTCCATTTATAAGTAATACCGCAGTTGAATTGCATTTGAGAAATAAATGACAGGGAGAAGGATTTACGATGTCTAAATGTGACAAAGCATTGATATTGAGAATATACAAAGAACTCCTGACATGCAACAAAAGATAGTATACCAAAAGAAAACAGGTAAGACATCCAAACAATTACAGTTTCAAAACAGGAAGTCTATAAACACAATATTCAAAGACAGGAATCACTAACAAGGATATGAGAGAAACCACCCGTTAGCGATCAGAGGAATGCGATCCAGAGCAATGAGAGATCACTGCACGCTCTGAGGCTGTGGAAAGCTGTGAGACTGAGATGTCAGCAGGCTGGACAATGTCAAGTGCTGGAGAGGTGTGGGGAAAGGCGTTCTTCCCACTGCCGGAGAGAGCACAGGTTGCAGAATGATCTGGCACTAGCTAAGCAAATTAAGTGTGTGGATAACCTAAGGCCCAACAATTCCACTCGGAGGCATAGGTCGCTTGGAAATTCTCGTGCAGTTCCATGAAAGGGATATTGATGTTTATACCATTTGGAGACTATCACACGGGGTCTTAACCTGTGATATAATAAGAAAGATATACAAGGGGGCTTCAAAAAGACTGTGGGAAAATGGAATAAAAAATAATGTGAATTTTCGGTGAACTCTTAAGCCCTTTCTTATTTGGTTCCTGTCACTGGTTCCTAACACACAGTGCCTGAAATTCGTGGAATCTCCAAAGTAATGGTGTCTCTTTCTGTGCTAATGAGATGACTGATGGCTGGGGGACCCCTGGAAAGCTTCAGGATAAGGACTGATCACAGAAAAGGTCAGAATTTTCAGCCTCAACCCTAACCCTCAGGTCGACTCTTTCCAATGGTCACTGATTTAATCAACGATCCATACATAATTCAAGTTGGAAGCCTCCATAGAAAATCCAAGTTAGAGAGCTCAGCTGAGCTTCCAGATGGCAAAACACAGGTGCCTGGAGGGTGGCACGCCCTTGCCTCTTCCCCATGCCTTGCCCTAGGCATCTCTTCCATCTGTCCACATCCTTTGTAATATCCCGTGCAGTAAATAGGTAGATGTAAGTGAAGCGTGGCCCTGAGCTCTGGGGGCTGCTCTCTACTAGCAAATTAGTACCCGAGGAAGAGACTGTGGGCTTCCCAATTGATCACCCACTGGTGGGGAGTGCGGGGCTCAATCTGGGGCTTGCAGTTGGCCTCTGAAGTAGAGGGGAGGCAGTCCCGTGGGACTGCCCCCTTAACCTGTGGCATCTGATGCTACTGCCAGGTAGACACCCAGCTGGTGCCTGCTGACGAGCTGGTCTGTGTGGGGAGACCACCCCTCCACATCTGGCCCAAGAAGCCCACTGTGTTGTGAGGGTGTAACTAAATGGGAGGGAAAGAGTTTGTTGTTCTCCTGTCAGACCTGTTTAGGAGAAAGAGTAGAAACGACGGGCACAGAATTGGGCACAGAGCTTCGAAAGGGGCTTAAGCAGGCCCCAAGCTTCAGCTTTCTTATCCCTGTGGGGAATTTATTTCCACGAGTGGGGAGGTTCGCTGGAATGCTGTATGCAAAATGGGGTATTAAAAACTTCTCTTGGGCTCTTTGGGAGTAGATGATGGATGATATTATCTCAATATCCCTTAATATCCCTTTGAATAGTAAGACATCTGCCTAAGTTTTTTTTTTTTTTCTTTTTTAGATTTATTTATTTGAAGGCAGAGTTACAGAGAGGCAGAGGCAGAGAGAGAGGGAGAGAAGCAAAGGTCTTCCATCCGCTGGCTCATTCCCCAGATGGTCGCCAACAGCCAGAGCTGTGCTGATCTGGAGCCAGGAGCTTCTTCTGGGTCTTCCACGTGGGTGCAGGGGCCCAAGGACTTGCACCATCTTCCACTGCTTTCCCAGGCCAAAGTAGAGAGCTGGACTGGGACTGGAGCAGCTGGGACTCGAACTGGCACCCACATTGGATGCTGGCACTGCAGGTGGCAGCTCTGCCTGCTAAGCCACAGTGCCAGCCCCTACCTAAGCTTTTAACACACGGAATCCTCCAACCACAGGGATAAGCTAGCTCAAATGATCCTTCATCACTAAGGCCCAGTGCTGCAGGTGGGACCATGCCAGTGCACACACACACAGAACCAGTCAGGCAGTCCTCTGGCCTCTGGCACAGCAGGCACGTGAGAGAGAATATTTTGCAATACTCGCTGGGTCGTTTGTTTTTGTGCCTGTCTGCTCTGGAGAGCAGGTGAAATTAAGAGGCTCCGTGAGGTTTGCTGGGGTGCGCTGGGGCTTGCCCCACAGTGGGCCAAGGGTCAGGATGTGCCCCAGGCTGCGTGCTGAGTTCACCTGCCCCAGCTGGTTTTCTGGAAGGGGATCTCCAAACTGTTGCTAGCGCCAAGCCAGGAGAGCTGGAAACATGGGCTGCCTGTGAAGGAAGGCGCCGGAGGACAGGGAGAAGCTGGAGGGGCAGCGTCCCCTCTAGGGGGAGCTGCTGCAGGGGCGTCGTCTGAGTCCGCCATCCCAAGTGTGCCGCTTTGGGGTAAGACAATCAAGAAGCACCAGAGGCCAAAACGTCTGCTCCCCTTCCTCTCACCATCTGCCCAAACGCAAGCTCAGTTTTCCAGGTCCCAGTTTTATCAGTCCAGAGACCGCGAGACATGAATCTGTACAGCAAACCTCACCCAAGCAACAACCCTTCCTTTAGTTTCCTCCATGTGTCTGCTGCCTTTGGAGGCCTGAAGCCCCATTCCTGTGCCTGTCTCCTTCCAGTGTCCTGTCACTTCTCTCTGGATGCGTTGTACTTGGTGGCATGTTTGTCCGCCCAAGTTCTAACCCGCTCTTTGCGCTACTCATCACTGATCTTCACGTGTGCTGCATGTGTTAATGCACTGTTGGCTTTTCTCTCTGCTTTTAGGCGGCCTCTGTCAGTCTGATTCACAGGGCTCCAGCTGGAGAGCCTAAGAGGTGGAGGAGAGAGTTGTTCCTCCTCCTACATTGCGCACGCGTGAATTAAGAGCACAGGCCAGGCAGCACAGGGATGGGAGTGACTCCAGCTGCAGAGCAGGGACAGCTGAGTTGACACTAATGACCCAGCAGGGACCAGGCTACATTTCTAGGGCTATGGTTGATGCGTACCTGGCTTATTTTATACTCTGAATAGGTCCGTTTTTATTAGTCCTCATCATATGACAAAATTATCTTCAGAAGTAATCATCAAACGGAATGGATAATAATATGGTCCAGAAAAGAAACAGAATCTCTAACTTTTTAAAATTGAACTTCATATATGTAGTCATGTCAGTAGAAAATAAAAATTAAATGAAATACATACTATAATAAAATAAAAAGGAAAAAAGAAAATGATTATATATTATTTTTTTAATTTTCTTTTTATTTGAAAGAGAAACAGAGGTAGACAGACAGATAGATCTTCCATCTACTGATTCATTCCCCACAGCCTGCAACAGCCAGGGCTGAAGCAGGAACCCAGAGCTCAATCCAGGTCTCTCACATGGGTGGCAGAGATCCAGGTCCTCCAGCCATCATCTGCTTCCCGCAGTGTGTGTTAGCAGGGAGCTGGAGTTGGAAGGGGCTGTGGGACTTGAACCCAGGCATTCCAGTATGGGCTGCAGGCATCCTAAGAGGTATTAGAACCACGGCACCAAACACCTGCCCCAGGATTAAATTTTTGATAACAATAATGTGGTATTTGAAAAAATGAGAAAATTTGTACCCTACATATTTATTGGTTATAGTGTAGAATGATAACAATACAGTTTTTAGCAAAAAATAATAATGAGTCAATTTCAATTTTTAAATATACTATTTTGGGCTACCACTGTGGCGCAGCAGGTTAAGCTGCTTGCTGTGCTGATATTCCACATGGCATTGGTTCGAGTTCTGGCTGCTCCATGTCCGATTCAACTTGCTAATGGGCCTGGGAAAGCAGTGGAAGATGGCACAAGTCTTTGGACCCCTGTACCCACATGGGAGACCCAGAGGAAGCTCTTGGCTCCTGGCTTTGGCCTGGCCCAGCCCAGGCTATTGAGGCCATTTGGGGAGTGAACCAGCAAATGGAAGGTCTCTCTTTCTCTGTCTCTCCTCTCTCTGGAACTCTGATTTTCAAATAAATCATTCAATCTTTAAATATATATGCTATTTTAAAAATAGTAAAATATTCCATGTATAAACTAAAATTTGAAGTTACCAAAAATAGAGTGGAATAAGGAGTAATTGCTTAATGGGTACAGAGCCTTCTTTGGGGATGATGGAAATATTTTGGAACTAGATAGGGAGGAGGGTGTATAACACCGTGAATGTACCGAATGTGGCTGAATGTGCACCTTATAATGGTTTAGTTTATGTTTTGTAAATTTCCCTTCAAATCTAAGAGAAGGTTAAAAAATGTTAAACCTCGCCTTTTGTACTGTTTGATTGCTACATTTTTGTAATAAAAACTCCAAGTGGTAACCCGGAATGAAAGTATTGAAGTAACTGAAATTCTATTGCTTTGTCCTTGCAGTCCTTGTGTTCTTGTTTGTTTCAGTTATGTTGTTTGCACACAGGTATGTGTGGGATCCAGGGCCTGGACAAACAGCTGCCCCACAGTGGAAACCCCGCAGGGTTCTGACCTTTCCGGATGTGTCCTGGCGCAGCTGAGACCGTGCAGGTGAGTGTGTGTCAGGAGCCAGTACACCTGGGAGCTTTCCAAACCTGGCTTTCGAGTAGAGGACAATGCGTGTCAATGGAGAAGTAATACAATTTGCAGAATTTGAAGCGTACATTTGTATAATCAAAACTCAAAAACAACCACAGGAATTGTTTAGAAATTAGACCCCTCCAAAATTTTTATTTTGAGGGAGGAATATTTGCCGAGTGACATCATGTAGAATTGGTTTTGACTTGGTTTTATGATTGCTCTTAAACCCTCAGTGGACTATGCACGCTCTCATTGCCTGTACCTGTGGCAAACGATGCCCCAGACGCCCCATCTATTGCTACCTCTCAGCCTTGCAACACCACAAACTACAGGCATGTGCCTGAAGCAGGGGGCACCACTGAGGGGGTCAGGTCATGCTTCAAGGGCAGACACTGCACTGGCCTTCCAGCCTGTCCTGACTTGGGCCTTGGGTAATTGTGCTTGGAGAAGCCATGTCGGGAAGAATAGCCTATAACAATAGTCCCTCCCCGATCCATGATTTCATTTTCCTGGGTTTCAGTTACCTGAGGACAACATGATGTGAAAATATTAAATGAAAAATTCCAGAAGTAACCAATTTGTAAGTTTTAAATTGTATGTGCTTCTGAGGTGCGTGATGAAATCTCTCTGTACCACTTCATCCCACCTGGGATATAAATCATTGCTTTGTCCGGGATATCCATGTTCTGTATGCTTCTTCCTATTGTCGCTTGCTAGCCATCTCCATTAGCAGATCAGCTATCATGGTATGGAAATGCTTGCATTCAAGTGACTCCTCTTTTTCTTAATAATGCCCCCAAAGCACAAGAGTGGTAAGCTGGTCACTCAGAGATGCCAGAGAGATGTCATTAAGTGCGTCTTTAAGATAAACAAAGTTTTGAGCTTAAGGAAAGAAAAAAAAATTGTGTTCTGAGATTGATGAGATCTGCAATAGGAAATCTGTCTGTGGAACTGTGAAAAAGGAAAAAAGTTTGTGCTGGTTTTGTTTTGCACCTTAAAGTACAAAAGTTACCATCACAGGGTGTGTTATGGTTAAGATGATAACAGTAGTATATCTCTGTATGTGTGCATGGGGAAAATCCTTACATCTAGGGTTTGGTACCACCTGTAATTTCCGGCGTCCCCTGGGGATCTTGGAACACATCCTCTGTGGCTGAGAGGGGACCACTGTAGCACCTACCTCCAGGTTTACCCTCTCCACAGGGCTCCCTGAGAAAACTGAGTACCACATAGCATAAAGAATTGGGGAGAAGGTAGGTGGACTTTTAGAACCCATTCTCACCTTTTCAGAAAGAGTTAAGTAGATCCCACCTCGAGGAAGGCTGCCTACTGTAGACCCTCTGGGCACCCATACCTGGGCTCACAGGCTTTGTGAGAGATCAGATCTAAGGACACCAAGGAGGTGTTCTCCCTGGCCACGTGGGATAGGGCTTGGGACAGGGGCCTAGTGACTGTGAGGAATGGGGTTTCTGGCCAGCGAATCCCGCCTTGTTGACAGGTCGTCCTGGTGTGTTGAGTCCAGGCTATGTGTGCACGTGTGTGTGTGTAAGTTATGTGTTGGGTGGTGGTCACTCCTGCTCCCTGCACTCATCTCAGGCCTAGAGTGCAGGGTCAAAGACAGCTCAGAAAGCTCCATCCGTCACCTATGTGAGGGACCTCGATCAAATTCCTTGCTGCTAGCCCCTTGCAGGCATTTGAGAAGCAAACGAGTGGACGGGTGTGCTTTCCCCCAGCCCATGTCTTTCTCTGTCCCAACTGGGTAGATGAATGAATGGATGAATGGATGGATGGGTAAAAAATTTAGAAGAAAAAAATGGTTGAGGCAGGTGTTTGAGCCGGGGATTTCGAAGCCTAGATGTCGCATATTGCAGTGCCAGGGCTCAACATCCAGCTTCAACTCCTGACTCCAGCTTCTTGCTAATTCAGAGCCTGGGAAACAGTGGCGATGGCCCAGGTTGTTGGGTTCCTGCCAGCCATGTGGAGCAAGTTCTCCGCTCCCTGCCTTGGCCCAGTCCAGCCTCAGGTATTTTGGCATCTGGGGAGTGAACCAGAGGATGGGAATCTGTGTGTTCTCACTCTCCCTCTCTCCCTGCCTCCCCCCTTCCCTCTCAAGCAATAAGATAAAAAAAAATTGCAGCCATCGTCTATTGGAGCAGGTGAGGCTTCTTCTCAGGAGCTCGGCCTGTAACAGAGGAGCTGGGCTCCTTCCTCTGTGCTGGGCTAACCGCGTCCTAGAGAAGTAAAGTTGTCCCTTGGCACCTGTGTGGACTTGATTCTAGGACTCGCTTTGGATACCCAAATCTGTAGATGCTCAAATCCCTTCTAAGAAATGGGATAGTATTGCATATTACCTACACACATCCTCCTGTATATTTAAGTCATCTCTAGATTACTAACAGCACCTGCTAAAATGTAAATGCTATGTAAATAGCTGTTGTATTGTTCAGGGAGTAGCTACAAGAATAAGAAAAGCTTGTACATGTTCAGTACTGACACGTTCTTCTTCTGTGATTCAGCCCAGAGCTCAGTCCTGTTGGGTGATGGAAACATAAACCGAGACTGAGCAGGGGTGGCTCCTGCCCTGCCGTCCAGAGGAGAGGCACTGGGCTTCCACCTGGGCTGAGCACCTCTCTGGCTTGTTCAGAGTGCAAAGGGGAAGAGTTGCAATAAAAAAGTGAGAGCGGGGAGAGGGATGAAGCCTTTTTCCTACCTGTCTGACAGAGATGGCCTTGTGCTTGGGAGTAGAAAATGCTTTTTGTAGCCCATAGGAAACTCAAACTCACAGGAAGGGAGAAACACACACACACACACACACACACACACAGCTTGGCATTGCTTTAGGAAAATTCAAGTGGACTCTACATTCCACTGGAACAATCTAGAATGGACGTGCTAGTTTCTTCTCCATGGTGTGTTGCATTCTCCAGCAGGCCAGCCTCCCTGGGCAATAACACATTTAAAGAGGAGCTGCTTCATCTCCTGGTTCTGTACCCCAGGCTTGCTGAAAAGAGCAAGATACTTAAAACAGGATTTCAGCTTTTTAAAGAAGACTTTTTTTTGAAAGGCAGAGTGACAGAAAGGGAGAGAGAGAGAAGAAGAAGGAGGAAGAGGAGGAGGAGGGGAGGGGAGGGGGGAGAAGGGGGAGGAGGAAGAGGAAGAGGAAGAAGATAGATCTTCCATCTGTTGGTTCGCTTCCCAAATGGCCACAACAGTTGGGGCTGGACCAGGCTGAAACCAGGAGACTGGAACTCCATCTGAGTATCTCTTGTGGGTGGCAGGGGCCCAAGGACTTGGGCTATTTTCTGCTGCCTTCCCAGGCACATTAGCAGGGAGCTGGGTCAGAAGTGGAGCAACTGGGACTCGAACTGGTGCTCCTCTATGGATGCCAGCATTGCAGGCAGTGGCTTAACCTGCTGTGCCACTTTGGGATTTCAGCCTTTTAAAACATAATTTCTAGCTTGGTGCAGTCTGGCCTTCCTTAGACTGTCTACTCGCCAGTCCACTGCTGGGGACCCCATGTGACCCCATGAGTCCTTTGGGTTGGGTGAGAAGAGCTCTTTTTGCTCAGCAAGCTCCCCTACGCTGTTTCTTCGCCCTTGCCTCCCGCACCTGTGAACACCCTCACGGATTCTAGCCCAGCCTGTAATCTCACTGGGCCCCTGGATACCAGGCCCTGTGCCTCTCTCTGGTTTTGCCTTCTTACCAGCTTGTGTCCTTTTCATCCTAAAGAATACAAATAAAACCAGCAGAATGCACTTCTATTCTTGCATCCTATTTTGAATTTAAGAAGCGGCTTCCTTCTCCCTCTGCCAAATACATCAAGATTCATATTTGGACCCAGCCCTTCTGTGTCTCCAAGTGTCATGGCGGCCCTCCCCCTCCCTGCCAGACGGGACCTCAGTGCTGTTGAGGGGCTGCAGCGCTCCCTCCTCAGAGGACAGGGACCCCAGTCGAGGCAACTTCCAGTTGGCTACATCCATCAGTCCTCGTGGTCCCATCCTCTTGAGTATGACTGCTCAGGGTGAGCAATCAGTGGTGGGGGCACAGGGTCTGCCCGGAGACCTCTGGGAGGTGTCCCCATCCTTCCCTCTCTTTCCCTGATGGACCTCGTCACACTCCAATGCATGCTCCCCCTGCAACCTGGGTGTGGCTCTCTTGCAACCAGGGGAAATTAGATCTGAGAATGGCTGAGCAGAGAGCTAGAAAACGCCTGGGCTGAGATCATAATGCCTGCCCTACCTCCACGCTTACCAAGAGGTAAAATCATGCATTTCTTTTTCTGTTTGAGCCAGTTTGAGTTTTCTGAAAATGGCAGCTTAGAAGCTACCCAAATGATGCGGCCGTTCCTAGCACAAGGTGCACAGACTGTCCGGAGAGCCTAGGGTGGAATTCAGAGACCCGTGAGAGCTGCATACTTAACTGCAATTTAAATTTTATTTCCTAAAGTTATGATGTAGGCAAGTAGCCTTAGCACATTAGCAGAACTTGTGACTTATTGAAAGCCGTGGCTAGAAACCATGGAGATTTTCCTAACACGTTTTGGTTGTTACAGGAATCTTCAACAGTGTTTGCTCTCCCATGAATGATTCTTCACCTTTTATCATTTGCATAAAGTAGATCTCTTCCTCTTGTGAGCTCTTTTTCTTTATAATTTACTTATTTGCTTTATAGACAGGGAGAGACACAGGGAGCAACAGAAAGAGATGGGGCAAGGGGAGAGATCCATCAATTGGTCGGTGAATCTCTCTTCTATCTGCTGATTCCCTCCCCAAATGTCCCCCAACAGCCAGGTCTGCGCCAAGCCAAAGCCAGGAGCCAGGAACTCCGTCTGGGTTTCCCACGTGGGTGGAAGGGACCCAAGCTCGTGGACTGTTTCCTGCTGCCTCCTGGTATGCACTAGAAGAAAGCCGGGGAACCAACACTCCTCGTGTGGCAGCTTAACCCGCTGCACCACAGTGCTGGCCCCACTGTGAGCGCTGGTCACCAACACGGGATCCACACTCTGCCTCTGAGTGTGACCCTGAGAGGAGTGGTGTGCAAGGGCACGGCTGTCTTTTGTGACAGCAATGAGCAAAGTCTTCAAACTTTCTAGTTTTCCATAAGCTGAGTGGCAGGCTTTTTTTTTTTTTTTTAATTCCCCAGAGCAACATGAGTCAGAGCTGAACAATGCTTTGGGGTGTAGGGTTATGAATTTGGAAGCAGGAGGGTAAGATGTGAAGAGAAGATGAGAACTCTCACTTCAGGGAGGCAAGGATGAAGAAGCCTTCATTGTGGCTGAAATCAACATTTCAGACCCCAGCGCCCATACGGGAGTCCCAGCTGTTCCGCTTCTGGTCCAGCTCCCTGCTAATGCACCCTGGGAGGCAGCAGAAGATGGCTCAAGCACTTGGGCCCCTGCCACCCTTATGGGAGAATGGATTGTGTTCCAGGCCTCAGGCTTTGACCTAACCCAGCCTGGGCTTCTGCGGGCATTTAGGAAATGAACCAGTGGATGGAAGATCTTTCTTTGCCTCTGTCCCTCTCGCATTTTGCCTTTCAAATATATGAGAATACATTAAAAAAAAAAAACATAAAAAATACAACAATGACAAAAACAAAGTGTGAGGAGAACCACAGAATCCACATTCCTGATAGCATCTTGTTTATAAGCGAGTTTCTCCAGGCCACACCATTCTAGGGGATCCTGTGATTTGTGTTTCTTGTCCAAATTAGTGGAGCCACGTGCATCAAGACAGGCCATTCCTCCTCCAGGCACTGGTGGACCTTCAATATCCAGACAGTGCCTGTACCCGGGGCTCCAGGGCTGGACTTGAGCTGCTGCCAGGAGACTGCTGTGGGCGGAGGCATCAAGGGGCTGACAAATGCCTGTGCCAGGGCACATTTCTCCAGGCTCGGTGCACAGCTCAAGGGCCCTCTGTCTGGTGGCTCCCCGTCCTGGGCTGGGAAAGGGGACCAGGCACAGTTAATGTACATCATGTAAGCTCAGGGCAAGCATTCACCTTCCGTGAGAATGGACAGGCTGCTTGCAGATCAGTGCCACGGAACAACACAAACAGTGAGGATGACTCCAGCTGTTTCTTCTTTGATTTTGCTTCCCAGCATTCTGGTGCTTTGGACAAAATTGCCAAGGAGCTGTAACCACTCTTTGGTACCTGCAAATCTCCCCTTCTGGAACCTCACAGGAGTCTTCCTTTAGACCCCTGGGGGGTCCCAAATTGCTCCTAACAGAACTGTTTCAGTTGCTTTGTTCATGCTAAAGTGTAAATGGCTAACAATTCTTTAAAGTGTTATTTCTACGAAGATACCTATAGTGACATTTTGCCAGGCTTAACAACTTCAAATTTCTTGCACCTGCCAGATGGGGACAATATTTGAGTGTGTGTGTGTGTGTGTGTGTGTATCTCCCCTCTAAGTCATTTATTGATTTCATGAACATTTATTGAGGCCCATTATAGTAAAATCTCAGGGAAATAAGGGACAGGAAAGAGTTCACACAGATGGGGAAAAGGTGACAGAGAACACTGAACGTCTTGTCTAAAATTACCAGGTTTACTTCTGACAGTTCACAAATCACTGAAGCATTTATTGGTTCAAGGTAGGCCCTTCACTATACAAAGAGCCATGAGAGCCATGAGAAATAGCAGAGAAATGGAACTTAGTCTGGGACCTGAATTTACAATCTGGTTTGGGCAGCAGGAGTAATAATAATCACCAACTGAACATTGAGCTGGGCAGTATTAACAATAGGGACTTTAGGAGAGGGAAAAAATAGGCCTCAGTGTGGGCATCCCCACTTCCTCTGCTCACCTACCGCACGTTGCCTTGTGTTTTGTTTCTGGAGGAGAGTGCACATTGTTTAAACATACCCAAAAAGTACAGAGACTAATGTTACACATTGCCTGGACTTAACAAATATTTCCAATTTGTCCACTGTTTCACAGGTAGCTTTTGTAAAATGAGAGTGATGTCCTAGATAAATTGTAGTTCTTTGTGTCCTACTCTGCATCTCTGCCCCAAAGGCTTCTGTGTTCAGCATTGAACTTGTGAGATTCATTCATGTTGTGTAAGGCTGAATCATGTTTGCTTCCGGTATTGAATCATGTTCCATGGTGGGTCTACACCAACCTTGTTTATCTATTCTACTGCTGATGGCCATGGAAGATGGTTTCCGTTTTTAAACTGTTACAAATCATCCTGCTAACACAAGCTTGACTGTGTCTTTTGGTGACCAAATGGATTCTTAGGTATATACCATGGAGTGAAATTGTGTGCCATAATGTATGAGTGTGTTCAGCTTTAGTAGATATTGCCACACACTTTCCTGAAGTAGTTGTATTGTTTGCTCCACACCTTTGCTAATACTCAGCATTATGAGCCTTTTTAAACTTTAGTCTTTGGGTGTATTTATGGAAATATCTCATTATAGTTTTAATTTTCTCTTCTGATGACTAAAATAATTGAACCCCAATCATATAATTCATAGTCATTTAACTTTTCCTTTGTGAAGTGCCTATTCAGGTTTTTTGCCCATTTTTCTATTGTGTCAGCATTAACCTACTGATTGGTAGGTCCTTTTGTAGCTTGGATGCAAGATCATTTTTAAACATATGTGTCACAAATTATTTCTTCCTCTCTATGTTTTTTCCTATTAATGGTGTCTCAATGAATATTGTAAGGAAAAAAAGTGCTGATTGTTGCCTCCTCACACAGGGCACCAAATATAAGGCAAAGATGCACAGAACAGAGAGGAGATAAAATGAACTCAAAGCCAGATTGAATTTATTCAGAGAAAATAACTCGTAGAGGTCAACCAACTGCCAACATGTAATTGGACCAAACAGGTGGCAGAGGGCCCATACCCCAGAGGCTGGGCTTTTTTATATCTTAGGTGGGCTGGGCTGGGGGTGGAGTAGGGGGCAGCTGGTGTAGGTGAATTCCTCCATATAGGTCTTTCAATTTGACCTGCTGACTCCCAAACCTGGGAAAGAGTGCCAGAGGAGGGTTGGTGAAGACAATAGGACATGAGACCAAATTGATATTCAGGGGCAAGGGATAAGTTCCGATTTTATCTCTCTTTTGGGCAATGGGCTAGAATGGCTGAGGCTTATGTCTTTGTTTCATCAAATACAAATTCCTAATTTTAGGTTGTTTTTCAATTTTGGCAATCTTCTTATTTATTTATTTATTTTATTGACAGGCAGAGTTAGTGAGAGAGAGACAGAGAGAAAGGTCTTCCTTGCATTGGTTCACCCCCAAAATGGCCACTACGGCCAGCATGCTGCACCAGTCTGAAGCCAGGAACCAGGTGCTTCCTCCCGGTCTTCCATGTGGGTGCAGGGCCCAAGTACTTGGGCCATCCTCCACTGCCTTCCTGGGCCACAGCAGAGAGCTGGACTGTAAGAGGAGCAACCGGGACAGAACCAGCACCCCAATCAGAACTAGAACCCAGGGTGCCGGCACCGCAGGCAGAGGGTTAGCCAAGTGAGCCACAGTGCCGGCCAATTTTGGCAATGTTTTCTTTGATAGTGCTTTATAATTCATGATTAACAAATTGTTGCTATATCCCCAAAGATGTAAAATTATTCTCTTACATTATTGTCTGTAATTTTTGTTTTATTTCTCAAATTCAGGTCTACAATCTACTGAAATTGATTTTTGTATATGGAATAAAATAGAGGTCAAGTAGTGCTTTTTCCCATATGAATATCTTATTGACCTAATACCATTTATTGAAATAACCACTGTTTTCCTATTACTCTTTTTTCCAAAGAAACATTTTATTTAAGGAATACAAACTTCACATATTTCATAAATACAACATTAGGAACATAGTGATTCTTCCCACTGTACCCGCCTTCCCACCCACACTCCCACCTCTCTTCCTCCTCCCTCTCCTATATTTTACTAAGATCTGTTTTCAATTAACTTTATTTTTTAAAAGATTTTTAAGATATATTTATTTATTTGAAAGAGTTACACACAGAGAGAATGAGAGGCAGAGAGAGAGAGAGAGAGAGAAGTTCCATCTGCTGGTTCACTCCTCAATTGGCCACAACGGCCGGAGCTGCACCGATCCAAAGCCAGGAACCAGGAGCCTCTTCCGGGTCTCCCACGTGGGTGCAGGGGCCCAAGGACTTGGGCCATCTTCTACTGCTTTCCCAGGCCATAGCAGAGCACTGGAGCAGCCAGAACTCGAACTGGCACCCATATGAGATGCCAGCACTGCAGGCTGCTACACCACAGCACTGGCATCTTCTGTTAACTTTATACACAAAAGGTTAACTCTATACTAGGTAAAGAGTTCAGCAAATTGTATGAAAAACTTCCTCAGCAGTCTAGACAAGGGCTGTTCAAAATCATCACATCTTGAAGTTGATTTCACTTTTTTTTAAAGCATTCTTTTTTTGTTTCAGAAACTTAATTAACTTTAAAGAAGAGTTCAAGAATGATTTTTTGTGAACACTTAGACATAACTATAACTTAAGAGACATAAGATTATCCTCCACTTAATACATTAAAACGAAGTAAAACTTTGAGAAGTTTTACTATTAAGGTTCATGATACAACTCTCTGAGGACAGAGGTCCTGCATGTGAAGTTAGTGAACAGTGACTCCTGTTGTTAATTTAACAATTAATACTCTTATATATGATGTCAGTGATCACCTGAGGCTCTTGACATGCCTAGAATATGGAAGCCTTTTGAATCCACAAACTCCTTCAGTATTTAGACAAGACCATAAGCAAAGTGGAAGTTCTTCCCTCCAGAGAAAAGTACATCATTCTTTGATAACCGCTTCTTTCCATTGGGGTCTCACCCACAGAGGTCCTTAATGTAGGATACTTTTTGTCACAGTGTCTTGGCTTTCCATGCCTGAAATGCTCTCATGAGCTTTTCAGCCAGACCAGAATGCCTTAAGGGCTGATTCTGAAGTTAGAGTGCTACCTTAAAACAATTGTCATTTTATTATGAGTCTGCTGTGTGGATTGCTTCCTGTGTTAGAACATTCACTCCTTTTTAATTTTATCTATTATTATTACCAAACACTTAATCCTATCTATATGATCATGTTAACACTTAAAATGCTATTTTTACCACCAGACTTAAGGGGATTTTGGGTCCCATGACAAGTTTTTAAACTGTACCCTTAGAAGTAAATCTGTAGGAATGTATGCAGAGCTATACAGCTTTACAAACGTCATGCATTTCATAATTACATGTTTAGGAATATGGTGATTCTTCCCAAAGTGCCCACTCTCCCACCCATACTCTCACCCCCTTTCCTCCTCCCTCTTTTATTCCCATTATTCATATTTTTTACTAAGATTTATTTTCAGTTAACTTTATACATATATGATTAGCTCTATGTTAAGTAAAGAGTTCAACAAATAGTATGAGAAAAAAACTGTTCCTCAACAGTCAAGACAAAGGCTATTCAAAGTCATTGCTTCTCAAAGTGTCAATTTTACTTCTACAGATTGCCTTTTAGGTGCTCTATTAGTTATTACATGTCAGAGAGAACGCATGGTTCCTTTGGGACTGGTTTATTTCACTAAGTCAGATATGATGTTTTCACATTTCATCCTTTTTTTTTTTTTTGCAAATGACAGGATTTTTTTTTTTTTACCACGGCATAGTATTCCATGGTGTACATGTCCCATAATTTCTTTATCCAGTTTTCAGTTGATGAGCATTTAGGTTGATTCTATGTCTTAGCTATTGTGAACTGAGCTGCAGTAAACATGGGGATACAGATGACTCTTTAAAATATGCTAATTTAATTTCCATTGTGTAAATTCCCAGGAGTGGGATGGCTGGATCATATGGTAGGTCTATAATCAGATTTCTGAAGGATCTTCATACTGTCTTCCATATTGGCTTTACCAGTTTGCATTCCCACCAACACTAGATTAGGGTACATTTACCCTTACATCCTCACCAGCATTTGTTGTTTGTTAACTTCTGTATGTGAGCCATTCTAACCGGGGTGAGGTGAAACCTCATTGTGATTTTGATTTGCATTTCCCTGATAGACAGTGACCCTGAGCATTTTTTCATGTGCCTGTTAGCCATTTGAATTTCCTCTTTTGAAAAATGTCTGTTTAAGTCTTTGGCCCATCTCTTAAGTGGGTTGTTTGTTTTGTTGTTGTAGAGTTTCTTGATCTCTTTATAGATTCTGGTTATTAATCCTTTATCAGTTGCATAGTTTGCAAATAATTTCTCCCATTCTATCGGTGACCTCTTCATTTTGCTGAGTGTTTCTTTTGCAGTGCAGAAACTTCTCAATTTGATGTAATTCCATTTGTCAATTTTGGTTTTGATTGTCTGTGCCTCTGGGGTCTTTTCCAAGAACTCTTGCAGAGTTTCCACAATGTTCTCTAATAATTTGATGGCATCAGGTCATAGATTTAGGTCTTTAATCCATTTTGAGTGGATTTTTGTGTAAAGCATAAGGTAGGGGTCTTGCTGCATACTTCTGCAAGTGGAGATCCAGTTTTCCCAGCACCATTTATTGAAGAGACTGTCCTTAAGCCAGGGATTGATTTTAGCTCCTTTGTCAAAGATAAGTTGCTTGTGGATACGAGGGTTGATTTCTGGCATTTCTATTCTGTTCCATTGGACTATTCATCTGTTTTTGTACCAGTACCAGGCTGTTTTGATTATAACTTCCATATATTATGTCTTGAAGTCTGGTATTGTGATGCCTCCAGCTTTGTTTTTTTTTTTTTTGTTTTTTTTTTGACAGGCAGAGTGGACAGTGAGAGAGAGACAGAGAGAGAAAGGTCTTCCTTTGCCGTTGGTTCACCCTCCAATGGCCGCCCCTGCAGCCGGCGCACCGCGCTGATCCGATGGCAGGAGCCAGGAGCCAGGTGCTTTTCCTGGTCTCCCATGGGGTGCAGGGCCCAAGCACCTGGGCCATCCTCCACTGCACTCCCTGGCCATAGCAGAGAGCTGGCCTGGAAGAGGGGCAACCGGGACAGAATCCGGCGCCCCGACCGGGACTCGAACCCGGTGTGCCGGCGCCGCAAGGTGGAGGATTAGCCTATTGAGCCACGGCGCCGGGCCCAGCTTTGTTTTTACTATACAAGATTTCTTTAGCTATTCAGGGTCTCTTGTGATTCCATATGAATTTCAGCATCATTTTTTCTATATATGAGAAAAATGTCCTTGATATTTTGATTAGTATCGCATTGAATCTGTAAATTGCTTTTGGTAATGTGAACTTTTTAAAAAAGATTTATTTATTTATTTGAAAGACAGAGTTAGAGAGAGAAGTAGAGAAAGAGAGAGAGGTCTTCCATCCACTGGTTCACTCCTCAGATGGCTGCAGTGGCCGGAGCTGCACTGATCTGAAGCCAGGACCAAGGAGCTTCCTCCTTGTCTCCCACAGGGGTGCAGGGGACCAAGAACTTGGGCTATCTTCCACTGCTTTCCTAGGCCTTAGCATAGATATGGATCAGAAGAGGAGCAGCCGGGATGAGAACCAGCACTTGAATGGGATGCCAGCGCTTCAGGCCAGGGCTTAAACCTGCTGCACCACAGCCCCAGCCCCAATATGGACATTTTTATTATATTGATTCTTCCAATCCATGAACATGGAAGATTTTTCCTTTTTTTTGTATTTTCTTCTATTTCTTTAATGTTTTGTAATTCTATTGTAGAGCTCTTTGACATCCTTGGTTAAACTTATTCCAAGGTATTTGATTTTTTTATAGCTATTGTGAATGGGATTGATGTTATTTTTTACATTTTTTTATTTAGTAAATATAAATTTCCAAAGTACAGTTTATGGATTACAATGGCTTCCCCCACCCCATAATTTCCCTCCCACTCGCACCCCTCCCATCTCCTGCACCCTCTCCCATTCCATTCACATCAAGATTCATTTTCAATTATCTTTATATACAGAAGATCAATTTAGTATATATTAAGTATAGTTTGCACCCACACAGAACATAAAGTGTAAAATACTGTTTCAGTACTAGTTATAGATTACTTCACATTGGATAATACATTAAGGACAGATTCCACATGAGAAGTAAGTACACAGTGACTCCTGTTGTTGACTGAATAATTTGACACTCTTGTTTATGGCATCAGTAATCTCCCTAGGCTCTAGTCATGAGTTGCCAAAGCTATGGAAGCCTTTTGAGTTCGCCAACTTCGATCTTATTCTGACAGGGTCATAGTCAAAGTGGAAGTTCTCTCCTCCCTTCAGAGAAAGGTACCTCCTTCTTTGATGGCCCCGTTCTTTCCACTGGGATCTCACTCGCAGAGATCTTTCATTTAGGTCTTCTTTTTTTTTTTTTTTTCCAGAGTGTCTTGGCTTTCCATGCCTGAAATACTCTCATGGGCTCTTCAGCCAGATCTGAGTGCTGTAAGGGCTGATTCTGAGGCCAGAGTGCTATTTAGGACATCTGCCATTCTACGAGTCTGCTGTGTATCCAGCTTCCCATGATGGATCATTCTCTCCATTTTTGATTCTATCAGTTAGTATTAGCAAACACTAGTCTTGTTTGTGTGATCCCTTTGACTCTTAGACCTATCAGTGTGATCAATTGTGAACTGAAATTGATCACTTGGACTAGTGAGATGGCATTGGTACATGCCACCTTGATGGGACTGTATTGGAATCCCCTGGCACGTTTCTAACTCCACCATTTGGGGCAAGTCAGCTTGAGCATGTCCCGAATTGCACATCTCTTCTCTCTCTTATTCCCACTGTTATATTTAACAGGGATCACTTTTCAGTTAAAATTTAAACACCTAAGAATAATTGTGTGTTAATTACAGAGTTCAACCAATAGTACTAGAACAAAAAAAATACTAAAATGGATAAAGTATTACATTGTACATCAACAGTCAGGACAAGAGCTGATTAAGTCACTGTTTCTCATAGTGTCCATTTCACTTCAACAGGTTTCGAATGGGATTGATGTTAGAAGTTCTTTCCCAGCCTTGGCATTGTCTGTGTACACAAAGGCTGTTGACTTTTGTGTGCTGATTTTATATCCAGCTACTTTTCCAAACTCTTCTATGAGTTCCAATAGTCTCTTGGTGGAGTCTTTTGGATCCCTGTATATAGAATCATGTCATCTGCAAATAGAGATAGTTTGACTTTATGCTTCCCAATTTGTATCCCTTTGGTTTCTTTTTCTTGCCCAATGGCTATGGCTAAAACTTCCAGGACTATATTGAATAGCATTGGTTAAAGTGAGCATCCTTCTCTGTTCCTGGATCTCAGTGGGAATGCTTCCAGCTTCTCCCCATTCAATAGGATGCTGGCCATGGATTTGTCATAAATTGCCTTGATTGTGTTAAGGACTGTTCCTTCCATACCCATTTTGCTTAGAGTTTTCCTCTTGAAAGAGTGTTTTATTAAGTGCTTTCTCTGCATCTGTTGAGATAATCATATAGTTTTTATTCTTCAATTTGCTAATGCAATGTGTCACATTGATTGATTTGCAAATGTTGAACCATCCCTGCATAAATCACAATAAATAAATCACACTTGGGATTATCGCACTTGGTCTGTGTGAATGATCTTTCTGACGTGTTGTTGGATTCGATTGGCTAGAATTTTGTTGAGGATTTTTCCATCTATGTTCATCAAGGAAATTCATCTGTAGTTCTCTTTCTCTGTTGTATGTTTTTCAGGTTTAGGAATTAAGGTGATGCTGGCTTCATGGAAGAATTTGGGAGGATTACCTCCCTTTCAATTGTTTTGAATAGCTTGAGAGGAATTGGAGTTAGTTCTTCTTTAAATGTCTGGTAGAATTCAGCAGTGAAGCCACCAGTCCTGCGGTTTTCTTTGCTGGGAGGATTTTTATTACTGATAAAATTTTCATCTTGGTTGTGGGTCTGTTTAGGTTTTCTGTGTCTTTGTGGCTCAATTTAGGTAGGTTGTGTGTGTCCAGGAATCTATCCATTTCTTCAGCATTTCCCAGTTTGTTGGCATATGGCTCTATGTAGTGATTTCTAATGATTCTTTTTATTTCCATGATGTCTGTGGTTACATTTCCTTTTTCATCTCTAATTTTTTTGACAGGCAGAGTGGACAGTGAGAGAGAGAGACAGAGAGAAAGGTCTTCCTTTACTGTTGGTTCACCCTCCAATGGCCGCTGTGGCTGGCACACTGCGGCCGGCGCACCACACTGGTCCGAAGCCAGGAGCCAGGTACTTCCTCCTGGTTTCCCATGCAGGTGCAGGGCCCAAGGACTTGGGCCATCCTCCACTGCACTCCCGGGCCATAGCAGAGAGCTGGACTGGAAGAGGAGCAACCGGAACAGAATCCAGCGCCCTGACTGGGACTAGAACCCGGTGTGCTGGAGCCGCAGGCAGAGGATTAGCCTATTGAGCCGTGGTGCTGGCCTTTCATCTCTAATTTTATTAATTTGGATCTTCTCCCTCCTTTTTTTTGGTTAGTTGAGCCAGTGGTGTATCAATTTTGTTTATTTTTTCAAAAAACCAGCTTTTCATTTTGCTGATCTTTTATGGTTTTTTGTTTAAATTTTGTTGATTTTTTCTCCAATATTAATTATTTCTTTTCTCCTACTAGTTTTGGGTTTTGTTTGCTGCTGTTTTTCTAGGTCCTTGAGATGCACTGATAGCTCATTTATTTGGTACTTTTCCAATTTCCTGATGTAGGGACCAATTGCTATAAAATTTCCTCTTAACGCTGCTTTTGTTGTATCCCATAAGTTTTTTTTTTTTAAATTTATTTGAATATCAGAGCTCTACAGAGAGAGAAGAAGAGTCAGAGAGAGAGAAAGAGAGAGAGAGGTCTTCCATCTGCTGGTTCACTCCCCAATTGGCCACAATGGCTGGAGCTGCGACGATCTGAAGCCAGGAGCTTCTTCCAAGTCTCCCACGTGGGTGGAGCAGCCCGAGGACTTGGGCCATCTTCTACTGCTTTCCCAGGTCATAGCAGAGAGCTCTATCAGAACTGGGGCAGCTGGGACTAAAACTGGCACCCATATGGGATGCTGGCACTGCAGGTGGCAGCTTTACCTACTATGCCCAATGCCAGCCCCTTCCATAAGTTTTTTTTTATTTGACATATAGAGTTAGAGAAAGAGAGAGAGAGAGAGAGAGAGAGAAAGATCTTCCTTCCATTGGTTCACCCCCCAAATGGCCACCACGGCCAGAACTACACCAGTCCGAAGCCAGGAGCCAGGAGCTTCTTCCTGGTCTTCCATGTGGGTGCAGGGGCCCAAGCACTTAGGCCATCCTCAACTACCTTTTCAGGCCAGAGCAGAGAGCTGGACAGGAAGAGGAGCAACCGGGACTAGAACCAATGCCCATATGGGATGCCGGCACCACAGATGGAGGATTAACCAAGTAAGCCATGGCACCGGCCCCCTTCCATAGGTTTGATATGTTGTATTGTTATTTCCTTCCTTCCTTCCTTCCTTCCTTCCTTCCTTCCTTCCTTCCTTCCTTCCTTCCTTCCTTTCTTTCTTTCTTTCTTTCTTTCTTTCTTTCTTTCTTTCTTTTTTGACAGGCAGAGTGGATAGTGAGAGAGAGAGAGACAGAGAGAAAGGTCTTCCTTTGCCATTGGTTCATCTCACAATGGCCGCTGCAGCCGGCATGCTGCGGCCAGTGCACCATGCTGATCTGAAGCCAGGAGCCAGCTGCTTATCCTGGTCTCCCATGTGGGTGCAGGGCCCAAGGAGCTGGGCCATCCTCCACTGCACTCCCGTGCCACAGCAGAGAGCTGGACTGGAAGAGGAGCAACTGGGACAGAATCCGGCGCCCTGACCAGGCCTAGAACCCAGGGTGCTGGTGCCGCAGGTGGAGGATTAGCCTATTGAGCCACGGTGCCAGCATTATTGTCATTTTCAATTTTTTCCAGAAATTTTTTGATTTCTCTTTTGATTTCTTCAATGACCCCTGTTCGTTCAGGAGCATGTTGCTCAGTCTCCATGTGTTTGCAAATGTTCTAGAGATACCTGAGGTATTAATTTCCAGCTTCAGTCCCTTGTGGTTAGAGAAGATGCATGGTATGATTTTGATTTTTTTTTTTTAATTTGCTAAAACTTGCTTTATGGCCTAACATGTGGTCAATACTAGAGAAAGTTCCATGCACTGGTGAGAAGAATATGCGTTCTGTTCTGTATATAACTGTTAGATTCATTTGGTCTATAGTATTGATTAACTCTGTTGTTTCCTTGCTGATTTCATGTCTGGTTGATCTGTCCATTGCTGAATGTGGGATATTGATGTCCCCCATTACTAATAATTTGTGTATATCTCTCCCTTTAGTTCTCTTAACATTTCTTTTAAACAGCCAAGTGCCCTATAATAGGTGCATTTATGTTTATAATAGTTACATCTTCCTGTTGAATTGATCCCTTAATCATTACATAGTGCCCTTTTTGTCTCTTTTTAACAGTTTTTGTATTAAAGTCTACTTTGTCTGATATTAGGATGGCTACACCAGCACTTTTTTGGTTTCTGTTAGCATGGAATATCTTTTTCCGTCCTTTCACTTTTAGTCTGCAAGTTTCTTTCTTGTGGAGATGTGTTTCTTGTAGGCAATAAATAGATGAGTTTTGGTTTTTAATCCATTCAGCCAGTCTGTGTCTTTTAACTGGAAAGTTGAGGCTATTTATATTCAAGGTGACGATTGATAAGTAATGACTTTGCCCTGCCATTTTCCCATAAATATTCCTATTTTTTACTTTGGATTTCCTTTATACTTTCACCGGGATATTTTCTGCCTTCTTTCATAGTAATGACCATGTTTCTGTGTGCAACACATCCTTAAGCATCTTTTATAAGGCTGGATGGGTGGTGACAAATTCTTGCTGTTTTTTATAGAGGGTCTCTATTTCACTTTCATTCATAAATGAGAGCTTTGCAGGGTATAGTATTCTAGGTTGACAGTTTTTTTTCTCTTAAGACTTGGAATATATCTCACCATTCTCTCCTATCCTATAGAGTTTCTGATGAGAAGTCAGTTGTGAGTCTAATTGGAGATCCTCTGAAAATAATCTGGCATTTCTCTCATGCACATTTTAGAATCTAATGTTTATCTTCTGTGGAGAGTTTGATTACAATGTGTCATTGTGAAGATCTTTTCTGGTCATGTCTGTTAGAAGTTCTATGTGTTTCCTGTGCTAGGAGTCCCTTTCATTCTCCAAATTAGGGAAGTTTTCTGTTATTATTTCACTAAAAGGCCTTCCAATCCTTTTTCTCTTTCCATGCCTTTGGGAATTCCTAAGATCCATATGTTGGGTCATTTGATAGTATCCTGTAGCTCTCCAACAGTGTTTTTTAGTTTTCTGTTTTCTTGTTGTTGTTTTTGGTCTGACTGTAAAATTTCCCATGATGTGTCTTCTAAGTCGGATATTCTTTCTTCTGCTTCACCGAGTCTGTTGTTAAGGCTTTCCAGCATTTTTCATTTGTTCTGTTGAATTTTTCATTTCCATGATTTCATTTTTATTTCTCTTTAAGATCTCAATTTCATGGGAGAAATTTTCTTTCATGTCATGTATAGATTTCATTAATTCATGGATTTGCTTCTGATTACTTCTAAGTAATCCTATGATCAATTTTTTGAATTCCATTCTGGCATTTCTTCAATCTCTTCATCTTCACCTTCCAGTATCGAAGTGTTGTGTTCTTTTGGGGTGTCATGTTATCTTTCTTATTCTTGTTTCTTTAATTGCTGCATTTGTTATTTGGCATTTGTGGAGATCCTAGTTGGTTTCTTTTTTGCTTTTTCCCCATGATGGCTTTAATCTTTGGACTATGTCTATGTGAATTAGTGGAGTGTCTGCTTTTTCTGTGAATACCTAGAGGTGTGTGGTGGTTGTAGCCAGGGAACTCTGCTCAGTGCTCCAGAGTGAAGGGAGTGTCCAAGGTAACACCCAGGTTGGATGTGGTAAATCTCTATCTTGTTTGTTGTTGTTGTTGTTGTTGTTTATCAGAGGGAAGGTTTGTTCTGCTCTATTGGCATAGTCTCAGCTCACCTCTTCTCCTCAAAGGAGACCAGTGCCTGGGTGCTAGCCTTAATGAGTATAATATTCATCCATACTGCCACAAGAACCACACAAAAGATCTTTGCAGTCCTAAGTGCAAGCACAGGTTCTATAGCAATAACCCTTACCAGGGAATAAGGGAGCCCTGAGCATGTGGAGCCTCCCACAGTGACTACCTAAAGTCCCAGCCACACCCGGAGCATTCCTACACAGCCACAGTGTTTTCAGTCCTGGCACACAAGCCTTCTACAGTCATGAGTACCCAGCCCACTGTCAGTTGTCCCAGCCAGACTCAGGCATCTCTACTCAGCTGGTTGCTGGGCATGGACATGAACTGGCACAGTTGTTACGTACATCTACAATGATACCTGCCCTCTATCAGCTTGTTTTAGGATGCTGGTTACAGGGTTCTTGGGGAGAGAGAAACTAGCCCCCCCCTTTTTCTCCTCTAGTTTGGCAGTTACACTGCCCTCCACAGGGCTCCAAGCCGATTCCTGCCAGGCTCTTCCCATAGCTTTATTGCCAGTGGCTTGGGTTGCTGCAGACTTGTCTCACCTCACTCCAGAGCTGGTGCTGCAGTTCTCGGCTGCTGGAGTCCTGAGTTGTGTGCATCTGCACCCTCCACATAGGTCTACAGTGTCCTTCTAATTTGTGTGGCATTTCCTCTACCATTTTTTCTCTAACTCTTCCCTGAGATTGAACTCTCTCCACTTTTAAAAACTATCTTATCCAGGGTTGGCGCTGTTGTACAGCAGGTTAAAGCCCTGGCCTGAAGCGCTAGCATCTCATATGGGTGCCAGTTCTAGTCCCTGCTGCTCCTCTTCCAATACAGCTCTCTGCTATGGCCTGGGAAAGCAGTAGAAGATGGCCCAAATCCTTGGGCCTCTGCACCCATGTGGGAGACCCAGAAGAATCTCCTGGTTTCTGGCTTTGTATTGGCACAGCTCTGGCCATTGCGGCCATCTGGGGAGTGAAGCAGTGGATGGAAGACCTCTCTCTCTCTCTCTCTCTGCGCCTCTCCTTCTATCTCTATATAACTCTGACTTTCAAGTAAATAAATAAATAAATCTTTAAAAAACCCACAAAACTATCTTCTCTTGGACTAAAGTAGTAAGCTCCTTCCCTATTCTGCTGTCTTAATCCAATCCTTCCTATTACTCTTTTGTGCTTCCTTTGTCATAATCAAAATCCACTCAAATTTTTATCTGTTTCTTGACTCTCTCTCCTGTTCTTGTTCCTTGTCCTTGGGTCTTACAGTGGTTTGAATATGATGTGGGCCCTAAACTCATGCAGACATTTTAATCTTATTTTTTTTAAAGATTTACTTTATTTATTTGAAATGCATAATCTGAGAGAGAGAGGTCTTCCATCAGCTGGTTCACTCCCCAAATAGTCACAATAGCCAAGGTTGGGCTACACCAAAGCCAGGAGCCTAGAGCTTCTTTTGGGTCTCCCACATGGGTGCAGGGTCCCAAGGACTTGGGCCATCCTCCGATGCTTTCCCAGGCATATTAGTAGGGAGCTGGATTGGAAGTGGAGCAGCCGGGGCTTGAGTAGGTGCCCATATCAGATGTCAGCATCACACACAGCAGCTTTATCCAATATGCCACAATGCAGACCCCAACATTTTAACCTTAAAGTCATAAACTGACTATGCTTAGAAGGTGAAAACTTAATCTAATTATGGTATGTAGGAGGTAGGCCTAGTGGGAGGGCCTGAAGTCATTGGGGGTGTGCCCTCAGAAGATAATTCCTATGATAAGTTTGTTAAAAAAAACCTGTGTTGGGAGGCTGACACAGTGGCATAGTAGGTAAAGCCACTGCCTTCAGTGCTGATATCCCATATAGGCGCTGGTTCGAGACCCGGCTGCTCCACTTCCAATCCAGTTCTTTGCTCTGGCCTGGGAAAGCAGTAGAAGATGGCCCCCAAGTCCTTGGGCCCCTGCACCTGCATGGGTGACAGAGGAGGCTCCTGACTCCTGGCAGGTGCAGCTCTGGACATTGTGGCCAATTGGGGAGTGAACCAGCGGATGGAAGACCTCTCTCTCTCTCTCTCTCTCTCTCTCTCACTCTCTGCCTCTCCTTCTCTCTCTGTGTAACTCTGATTTTCAAGTAAAATAAATAAATCTTTAAAAAAAAAACCTGTATTGGGCCCAGCCCTTCCTCCTACCCCCAACTCTCTCTCTCCTGACTTGCCAATGATCCTTCCTCCACACCCACCCTGCCATCTTCCTTCCCTGCCCCACCAGACACCAAACCAGTGGGGCTGCCTAACCTGGAACTTGAACTTCCAAAATTGAGAGCCAAGATAAACACCTCATAAAGTTAGTTGCCTCAGATAAGCCAATGGGTTGTGGAATTTGGAATATTTGTCTGTTACTCATTGGTTAAAAGTTGCTCCTAGGGACATTAACTCTTTAGCACATCTACCCTGATCCAAACCTAAGCCAGAGCATCTTCTGACAAGGGAGAATCTTCAGGACCTGCTGTTCCACTCAATGATGGCTGGCAGCATTCAGTTCCTTACGGTTATAGGAACAAGAGCTTCCATTTTTAGTTGATCGCTGCCCGGGGACCATTCTTAACTCTTAGAGGAGACCAGCAGTTCTTTGCCTCTTGGGATTGCAGTCAGCAAGGGGAAGACAGACCCTAACAAGATGGGCAATGTGACCCTACGGAACATAACCCATCACCGTGAACACATTGTCACATATGTCTTGTTACCTTTAGTCTATGCATGTCATAGTTCCGCATTTACAAGGAAGACATCGTGCAAGAGTGAAAACACAGAGGCAGAGGTTGTCGAGGCTACTTTAAGAGTCTGCCTGCCACTCTCTTCCTGCTGGGGTGGCTGCCCGGCTGTGCCAGATGGGTATTGGCAAGACATCATCTAAACCTGCTGTCTGTCTCTGTCTGAAGCCTCTCTTAAATGTCAGATTTGTATACACAATGGTCTACTAAACATCTCTTGGGGTGCTAATTTGGCATCTCATTCTTAATACATCCCAAGCTAAATGCACATAGAAAATCTCCTTCGTTATTCCACTTGGAAAAATCCTGCAGTTGTTTTTGACTGCTCCCTTCTCTCGTAACTGTAAGTTGTAGTATCCAGAAACTATTTTTTAACACCTCTGTAGCTACCAACCTGGTCTAAGCCACTGTCATTTCAGGCCTGTTTCTGTATTTTAAGCCGTATCATCAGCTGCCAGAGAGATTCTGTTTCAATATAAGCCCGAGCATGGGAGGTTTCAGGTCAAAAATTCTCCACTGGATTGTCAAATCTCTCAGAGTTCAGGTCCAGGAACGTTCTTGCATGCAAGCCCTCCGTGGCCCCAGCCACACGCCCTCTGGCCCGTTCCCCACTGTGTTCTCCCCCTCATTCTCCAGCCGCACTGCCTGCCTGCCTGCCTGCGCACCTTCCTACCTGAGGGCTTTGCTCGTATTACTTAAATACCCCTTTATAGGCAAGGCCTTCCCTTACCAACCAACGTGAAATAGTAGCCTGTTCCCCTTGTGAGCTTCATGTCCCTCCACAGCAATTATTGCACAATGTGACATACCGTGCATACTGTTTTCTTATTTATCTGTTTCTCTTCCCCCATCAGAATGTAGGTTCCATGAGGCTGGGCACTTCATCTCTCTCTTCTCTTTTTCTATTGACAGATAATTGCACAATTCTATGGAGTACCATGTGATGTTTTGGCCCATTTATAGTGTATTGATCAATTCAGGATACTTAGCTGATACCTCATCTCAAACACTTATCATTTCTTTGTGATCAGAACACTCAAAATCCTTTCTTCTAGCTATTTCAAGTTGTACCGTATTGTGAACTATTACCACCCTGTGTGTAATAGAACACCAACACTCATTCCTCCTCTTTGGCCGTGACTTTGTACCCATCATCCCTGCCTTGGCCTTCCCAGCCTCTAGTAGTCACTGTTCTGCTTTCTAGTTCTAGCAGCTCAGCTTTCTCCGTTGCCACATGTGAGTGAGATCAATCAGTATTTGCCTTTCTGTGTCTGACTTATTCTACTTACCATGATTTCCAGGTCCATCCATGATACTGCAAGTGATAGAATGTGTCCTTAGTGACTGAGTAGTATTCCATTGTGTAGATATACAGCACATTTTTTCCCCCGTTGTTGCACACTTCATTTGGTTCCATGTCTTGGATATTGTGACAAAAAACATGGGATTGTGGTGTCTCTTTGATATATTTATTTCATTTCACCTGGATAAATATCCAGTTATGGGATAGCTGGACCATATGGTAGTTCTATGTTTAGTTTTGTTTTTTTTTTTTTTTTGAGGAATATTCATACATATTCCAGAGTGGATATACTGATTGACATTTCTACCCACAATGTATGAGTTCTGCTTTCTTCATATTCCTGCCACATTTGCCTTTTTTGGTCTTTTTTTATTAAAAACATTCTAACTGGAATGAGAGGATATCTCAGTGTGGATTTGATTTGCATTTTCCTTATGACTAGTGACGTTGAACATTTTTTCATATCCTGGTTGACCATTTATATATTTTCTTTTGAGAAGTGTCTAGTCAGATGTTTTGCCAATTTTTAAACTGGATTATTTGTTTTGCAGTTTTTTTCTTACTATTGAGTTTTTTATATATTCTGGGTAGTAATCTCCTGCCAGATAGTTTGCAAATATTTTCTCCCATTCTGTATATTGTCTGTTCACTCTGTGGATTATTTTCTTTGCTGTGCCAAAGCTTTTAGTTTGATATAATCTTGTTTATTTTTTCCCTTGTTGCCTGAGCTTTTACATTCTTGTCCAATAAATGTTGCCCACACCAATGCCAAGAAATGTTTCTACCATGTTTTTTTCTAATAATTCTATAGTTCCATGTTTTACCTTTAAATTTTAATCCATTTTCAGTTAAATTTTGTATATGGTGAGAAATCAGGAGTGGATATGGGCCTAATCTCAATCTTCTACATGTAGATATTCAGTTTTCCCAGCACCATTTATTGAAGAGACTGTGCTTGCCTCTCCCTTTTTTATTATATTAATTTTTTAAAAAGATTTATTTATTTGTTTGCAAGTCAGAGATACACAGAGAGAGAAGGAGAGAGAGAGAGAAGGAGAGAGATCGTCCATCTGCTCGTTCACTCCCCAAATGGGCACAATGGCCGGAGCTGTGCCAATCTGAAGCCAGGAGCTTCTTCCAGGTCTCCACATGGGTGCAGGGGCCCAAGGACTTGGGCCATCTTCTACTGCTTTTCCAGGCCTTAGCAGAGAACTGGATTGGAAGTGGAGCAGCCAGGACTAGAACCGGCGCCCATATGGGATGCCAGCACTGCAGGTGGCAGCTTTACCCGCTACGCCACAGCACTGGCCCCTCTTATATTAATTTTTTAGAAAGATTGATGTATTTGTCTGAAAGTATAGTTACAGAGAGAGGGGAAGAAACAGAGAGAGAGAGAGAGAGAGAGAGAGAGAGAGCGATCCTCAGTGTTGGTTTACTTCCCAGAAGGCTGCAATGGCCAGGACTAGGCCAGCTGAAGCCAGGAGCTTCATCTGGGTTTCCCATGTGGGTGGCAATGGCCCAAGCACCTATGCCATCTTCTGCTGCCTTTCACAGGCCATTCGCAGAGAGATGGATCAGAAGTGGAGAAATTGGGATACAAACTGGATCCACATGAGATGCCACCATCACAGACAAGGGCCTTACCTGCTATGCCACAACACTGGCCCCATGTTAAACTTTTTTAGAAAATAATTTTTTGAGAGTGTGTACTCATCCACTGTCTAACTCCCCAAATACCTGCAACAGCTGGGGCTGGGCTAGGGCCAAAGCTAGGAGCCTGGAACTCAATCCAGGTCTCTAAAATGGGTAGCGGGAACTCAATTACTTGAATGATCTTGGCTTCCTTTCTGGAGCTGTGTTGGCAGGAAACTGAATTTGGGAATTGAACCCGGGCACTTTGATGAGGGATACAGACATCTTAATAAGCATCTTTATAAGCATCTTTTTAAAAAGACTTTATTTATTTATTGATTGATTGATTGATTGATTTATGTGAAAAGCAGAGTTATACAGAAGAAAAAGAGAGAGACAGAGAGAAAGGTCTTCCATCTACTGGTTCACTCCCCAAAGGGCCATAATGGCCAGAGCTGGGCTGATCTGAAGCCAGGAGCCAGGAGCGTCTTACGGGCTTCCAATGAGAGTGCAGGGCCCAAGAAACTGGGCCATCTTCCACTGTTTTCCCAGGTGCATTAGCAGGGAGCCGGATTGGAAGAAGAGCATCTGGGACTTGAATCGGTGCCCATATGGTATGCTGGCACTGCAGGTGAATCCTAGCCCACTACGCCACAGCACCGGCCCCTTAATAAGCCAAATGTCCGCCTCTGCCTGTCTCTTTCGTGCACTCTTCTAGCCTCTAGATGCAGCCTAGAACAATGTTTCGCATATGGGAGGTGCTTAATAATCATTAAAGGCCTGAGTGCTGCATTTCAGAAGAAACCTTAGAGCTTGTCTGATCTCCATTCAGAGAAGGGACCAGGTTTTCACACGTTTAGTGACAGAGCTTGGACAAGAACCCAGGTGTCTCTTTTTTTTTCCTGGCTCATTGCTCTTCACACACACTACTACTTTCTGTATATAGATGAAAGCTCAATAGCATCAACTGATAATTAAGTAAAAGAACAGGGAATCGTGCTGAATGTGTTCCTGGAGGTTTTGCCAAATGAAACTATGCTGCTCTTTTAATCTGTTAACTTATCATTCAAAGCAAATGTCCCTTGTGAGTGGAAGGGGGTGAGGCATAAGTTCCTACAGTTGATAAAGCAGTGGGTTGTTGATCTAGTGAGTCATTGTCCCTGCCACAGGGGACAAAAGTCTGAGTTGTCTACAAGGGTTAAATGAATCTGGAAAAAAAACTGTTGGCTGTTTTGATGAACAGATGAAGGGTGAATTTTTAAAAAAGACTTATGTATTTGATAAGCAGAGTGTGACAGAGAAATCTGTTGGTTGGTTCACTTCCCAATTGCCTGCATCACCCAGAGCCGGGCTTGGCTGAAGCCAGCAGCCCAGAACTCTGTCTGTCTCCTACATGGGTAGCAGGAACCCAAGTACTTGGACCATCATCTGCTGCCTTCCCAGGCACATTAGTAGGAAGCTGGGTGAGAAGTGGAGCAGCTGGGACTCCAGCACTCCAGTAGGTGATATGTGTATTGCAGTCTGTGGCTTAACCTGCTGCACCTCAACACCTGCCCCAGGGAATGCCCCTTTCACTGTGTCCTTTACCTAAGCAGTGGCTCTGTGAGCCACTGTTAGTTAGCTCAGTAAACTCAAAACACAAAGCCCAAGAAGGGATTCTCACCTCTGAAGTGCCTTGCGTTTCCTTGGCGGAGAGGAAGCGCCCCTGTGCCGCCAGTCTCCCTTCCAGCCCATGCCTCATCATCCTTTTTAGCAAACTCTGCTATGCTGTAATCATTTAATTAAGCTGAAGCAAATTCCAAGGTCCGGGTCATTTCTTTCCCCACCTTGTCCGCATGTGCCTTCGTTTCTCTGCATTCCATTCGAGTACATTTTCTATAAAGACCGAACATTGAGATGAGATGCCAATTCAAAAAAAATAGTATAATTGTATTTGCATATTTCTCTAATGTGTCCAGTCATATGTTAGATAGGAGTGGTGGAGAGGTTCAAGATATCAAATATTTTAGTTAATTATTTTTTAAAGAAAATTTATTTATTTATTTTTGTAAAAGGCAGAGTGTCAGAGAGAGAGAATTTTCCATCTGCTGGTTTACTCCCAAAATGGCTGCAACAGCCAGATTTATGCCAGGCTGAAACCAGGAGACAGAAACTCCATCCTGGTCTCCCACATGGGTGGCAAGGGCCTAAGTACTTGGGGCATTTTTTGCTGCCTTCTCAGGCACATTACAGGGAGCTGAATCACAAGCAGAGTAGCTGGGACTTGAACTCGTGCTCAGGTGGGATCTTGGCATCACAAGCATTGACTTAATCCATGGGGCCACAGTGCCAGACCCACCCAATTAATTTATTTCTAATGGACACAGTTAAATAAAATTGTATGTATTTATGTAGCAAATGGTATTTTGAAATGTGTACACACTGTAGAATAACTACATTGAGCTAATTAATGTAAGTATTCTCTCAAACATACTGTGTTTTTTGTGATGAAAATATTTAACGTGTACTCTTAGTAATTTTCAAGAGTACAAACATTGTTATTTACTATAGTCACCATGTTGTACAAAGAGAGTGGATTTGCAGGTAGGACATGTGAGAAAGTCATCTGTGGTGACTGAAAAGGCACCTGTATAAATGCCATCTATGATATGGATATGTGTATATTAGCTCTAATGTCATGGGTGGCATTTGATGCAATCTAATCAGGAAGCTGCTATGTGGAAGTGGTTGTATAAGCTTTGTACACATTGGTGCAGAAGTCTATACTGGGGAGTGTGTCAGTCACCATGGGTGATGTAAGAAACTTTTTATCAGCTATATGAATATAGTCCAGCCATGAGATTGGTAGAAGATTGTTCAAGATCCCCCCATCCTTGCATGGGAAGAGTGTACCTTTGCAATAAGCTCCTGAGTCTTACCCCTTGGTCCAGAAATTCATTTGGCCCTGCTGCCTGAGTGGGGGCCTCTGCTGCCTGACCCTAGCAGAAGCCATGAGCTGCCAACACAATATTGTGGTGGGATCTGTGTCCCTCTCATGTACGGTGCTTACTGATACCTGAGCAGGGGACTTGAGCAAGATGAAAGGGAGAATTCTACAATGATTTTGTGTGTGTGTCTGCTTGCTAATAAAGGTTTATATGTTTGGCAAAACTGGCCTAAGACTGGCTCTCATCATATGGAGCTACTTGGGACAAGGAGATGGTGGAAAGGATTATAGTCTCCACCATCCTCTATACCCAGGTGTCCACCAGTATTTTCCACAGCAACCTGGTGATTCCCGAATGGTCAATTTGGTTTATGTCAGCCATGTTGCATTTTTATCATTCTTGATGGACAGACATCCTAGTGGCTAGCAGAGGGAGCAAGAGGTACGATACGATGTTCCCTCAAACTTGTCTTGAGGATTCTGATTCTGGACTTCCTGCTACTTTTCCTTTCCCTTATCTTGGAACATGGTAGACACAAAATGCTATGTCATTTTTTTTTTTAAGCCAACAACTGCTATTAAATTAAGGAAAACTTAGCTCAATGCTAAAGGGAAGTCAGGCCTGGGAGTCAGGGCCAAAGAAACAAAGATTTTCAATTATGATGTTGGCATAGAGGCCGTTTGTTCCTGAGGCCAGGAGGAGGTTCCAGGGGAAGAGCACTGTGTTAGGATCCTGCAGAGAGACAGAATTGATAAGGCATGTCTGCAGTCGTACGAAGGAAGGTTTGCGATGCAAATTGGCTCATGGGATTATGGCGGCTGCAAAGTCCCACATCAGGTCATCTGCAGGCTGGGGACCCTGGGATGCTGGTAGCATGGCCCCATCCAAGTCCAAGGGCCTTCCAGCCAGGGAAGCCAAGAACGTAACTCTCTGCTCAAGGCCAGAAGCCCAGCTGCCAGCAAAGGAGCCACTGGTCTAGGTCCTGGAGTTCAGATGCCAGCAACTGGTGCCCAAGGAAGGAGTGGAGAGCATCCCAGCTCTCAGAGTGAGAGACCAAGTCCCCTTCCCTATTTATTCTGTCCAGACCTGATGGCACCGCCCACACTGAGGCCGAATCTTCTCCCCTAGTCCACTCAGACTCATGTGTTCATCTTACTTGGAAACACCCTCAGAGACACAACCTAAATAATACTTTTCCAGGTTTCTTTAATCCAAATGAAGCCAACACCTAAAATTAGCCATCACAGAATATGTTCCTGCGGGCAAGGCAATCCCTCAGGACAAGGCTTGGGAATCCTCCTGCAGGAATGGTTTGTGCTGACTGTGGGTGATGCTGGGGGCCAATCCAAACTCAGGAACTCTGCAAAGGAAGAAAGGACTTTATTTATTTGGGGTCTTAGGGATTGCAGGCTCGGAAAGCAGGAAAAATGGGAGCTACACCAGCTGTTGAATGTTCAGAAGGGAACAGGGATTATGTGAAGTCAGCCGATAAAGAAAAGAATGAACAGAATGGAAATGTCCATAAAAGCAAGAATCCGGTAACCCATTGATAAGCATCTCGAGCCTCTGGGCAGCGTGGAATTGTCCAGTCGGTCAGGTCCTTCCAGATGCCTTTGGTAAGAGGGCATAGGCGGCCACACTTCGAATTCCAGGCAGCAGCGGGGATCCTGTGTGAGTCCTGCTCCCTTCATGGTCTCCTGACTCCATGGCGAGAAAACTCTTCCGTTGTTTGCTCTCGTCACACTCTTCGTTGTATTTTTCCCCAACTCCCAGAAAATAAGTGACGTCAGGTTTGTAAGGGCCAGGTGTGGGGGAGCGCCCTCCACTGTGGCACTGAGGAAGATGGCACGCAAGCAGGTTGATACACGAGTACATTTTTGCCAAACCAGACAGCTACAGAGCACCGAGATATATTACCTTCGTCCTTATGCGAGCAGGGGTGCATACTCAGAGTCCAGTGGGCAGTGAGCGCCAGCAATTCTGTCTTCCCATCTGGTATGTTTAAAGAGGGAGAGATAAGAAGAGGCAGGCATCGTCTCTCTTTCAAT
This sequence comes from Oryctolagus cuniculus, assembly GCF_964237555.1. Classification (NCBI taxonomy): domain Eukaryota; kingdom Metazoa; phylum Chordata; class Mammalia; order Lagomorpha; family Leporidae; genus Oryctolagus; species Oryctolagus cuniculus. The sequence goes on from NC_091436.1 coordinate 64,510,707, forward strand.
TTGAAACACTTAGGGGCTCATGAGTTGGCCTGAAGCAAACTTAATTACATGTTCACTTCAAAAGTGGAAAACACCATGCTCCATAATTTGTGTTGATCTAATTTTTATTTTTCTGATCTATCTTCCATCTAGAAGAAAAATGTTGGCTGGTTGTCAGGGAATGGAGCGAGCCAACATAAGCAAGAGAAAATTTGTCTGTCTCATAGAGACTAAAGTGCAAGGAATTTGAAAGACACACAGGTCTTCAGATGGGGCACATGCTCCCAGGTGGGAAGCCAGGACCCTCAAGTAGGTTCTTGAGGAAGGACCAAGGAATGGTGAAAGAGCAAAGGGGTACTGCTGATGGAGTCAGAGAAGAGAAACTAGGGAGAAGGGAATGGACCATCCGTTCAAGGAGGACCCTGTGTGGACTGCTGGGAGACCTGACATTGCCCTTCAGACACCATGTAGATGGGTGATTGGCCAGTGTAGGGGTTTCTTTCTTGCTGATAGACTCTGTGTACAGTCATGGGCCCAACTTAAGGGTGTAAAATAAAAATCGCAGGAGATCATTCTTTTGGAACAAGCTCCTGAATGGAGCAAGGCTGTGCGTAAACAGAGTCACTTCTCCTCAAGTTCCACCTCACCAAGCTAAAACTAAGCTGGTGAGAAATCAGGATGAGAGAGACGGCGGCTGAATTCCCTTGATAGAGTGGTTTCCGTTGGCACGGGATGACGTCCACACAAGAGAAAAAGTACCCTAAAATAACCCACAGTTAACCAATCAGTCATTCTCCTGTTGTTCTCCATTGTTCCCCGTGCACACTTTCCAAAGACAGTGAACTTAAAATGACCAGCCTGCTGCTGGTTTTTTGTTTCTGCTCTCCTTAGCCCTTTCTGTAAAACCAAACTCTTGTGCTCAGCCTGTAGCAACACACACTGTTTTATGGAATGAAGTGCTGCCCAATATCTAGCCTGGAAAATAAAGCCCAGTGAGATCTTTCGATTGTTCTTGAATTTAGTCCTTTAACAAAAGTTACATTGAAAATGTGGGCATATGAGCAGGTTTGAGTTTCACTATTGGCTATTTCTGCCCTGCTGTGTAGATCCTATTCTATCCTACCTGGTCCGAGCATTCCTACAACAGCTCTTTTACTGTGGGTGGACGCTGGCCCGAGGGCAGCTGCTTCAGAGAGGTCCAGCGAAGAGGGCTGGAAGCATCACTGTAGAATTCGTGACACTCCACTGCTTTGGCTCAGGCCAGCTGACTTCTAGCCCATTCCACCTCATGTGAGCATGATGTCATACCCAGGTTACAGACTTTGGTCTCAAGCAAACCCAAATTCTAATCATTGTTATTTCCTGGTTGAGAACAAGGTTTCTCTATCCCAAGTCTTAATTTTCTATTTCTAAAATGACAGTAATAGGGGCTGGCATTGTGGCACAGCAAGATAATCTGTCTCTTGCAACACTGGCATCCCATGTCAGTACCAGTCTGAGTCCCGGCTGCTCCACTTCTGATCCAGTTCCCTGCTAGTGCACGTGGGAAGGCAGCAGATGATGGCCCAAGTACTTAGGCTCCTGCCACCATGTGGGAGACCTGGATGGAGTTCCTGGCTCAGTGGCTATTGTAGCCTGTTGGGGAGTGAACTGGCAGATGGAAGATTTTCTCTCTCTCTCTCTCTCTCTCTCCATGTGTCTCTGTCTCTCCCTCTCGCTCCTCACTCCGCCTTTCAGATAAATAAATCTAAACTAAATGACGTAATAATACCATATGTTTTATAGGGCTGTTGTAAAAGTTAAATAATATGAGTAATGCACTTGGGACAGTGCCTGGCACCCAGCTGTCAACAAAGGGTGACCTTTATTTTCCTGGCATGGCAAACGTGAAGAGAGGAGGGAGAGAAATAATGTTGGGAAGAAGCAAAGGCAGAGTTTCTTTATCCTTGAGTGGAAGAGGGTTGGGGGCTGATAGGGATATACTGAGGTGGCCGCAAGGAAGCATAAGGAAAAGCTAACAGGCCAGGGTGTCTCAGAAGAGTAGGACCTGGCCCTGGGCAGAGATGGGTGGTGGTTCTAGTGTCCCCCAGTGTGGTCCATGGTCCATGACCAGTGACGTGGACATCACCCAAGAAGGGATCAGAGATGCAGCATCTCCAGGCCCTCCCCGGAGCTTCTGATCGTAATTTACATTTGAGCAAGCTTGCCGGGTTCCTCCTCTGTCAGTGCGCTCTGCAGACTTGATGCTGTTTTTGTCTTTTGGGGGTTCAGCAATTCAGATCAGCACGAAGTCCCCTAGGGCTTGGTGTTCCCTCTAAATGTATTAGGAAGATTTCCCACCTAAGGAGGGGGCGGGGGAAATCCAGGTTCCAGGATGTGTCACTTCCCTTGGCACTGTGATCTGGACAGAGGTTCTCCAAGCCACAGATGTGCTGTGGGTTCTAAGGGATTCTTGGAATTTCTCATCTGGATTCAAAGTGGCAGGTGTGCAGGAACCAGGAAATGGAGCTGTTGGCATTGTCTACTGAGGAAGCAGGAAGAGAAGTTGGGTCGTCCTTGCAGACGCATCTGCTGGGTGAGGCAGGCACCCTGGTCCCTGCCCCTGCAGCTCCCGGCGCTGGCCTTGCCTGTGAACAACAGAAGCACTTTTGGCTAACGCGCTTAGGCCCTCTCTCACAGGTACGTTGGAAAAAACACTGGGTGAAGGCCTTGGGCAAGCCACTGGCCCCCATTTTCTGATACCTAATAAAGGCTTAACATTGTGATGTTAAGTACCGAGGGTTTCCCAGCACTGTGGGGACAGATCTGTGGTGACTGTTTCTACCCGACTGCACTCCTAAGTCAGCAGCCAGTTAGATGATGAGTAGGAGACAAGTCCAGATTTTTTTACACTAAATCCTTTTATTCGTTAATGGTAGAGTATGAATCCATTTAAAAAAAATCAAAAATCATCTATTGGTCATACAAAACAGAGCTGAGGCCTGATGCAGTGTGTGCCTTGTTTCTTAAGTCTTTAAACAGAGGAGGGCTCAAATTTTCATCAGACTGGAAATAGAACGGAAACTTTCTGGCTGCTTCTTGCCTGGCATGACAGGACCCGATGCTGCCACCCAAGGGAGACAAGGGCACCGACACCTCTTCTTGAGAGACACAGTTTGAATGAAAGACCCAGGTCATTCAAAGGGCTCATGAAAAATGGAATTAAAAGCTAAGCTTACTTTGGACCAAAAAAAAATCTTTTCCATGCATAGTTTTTTTTCATAATACACATTTTCCATGATCTTTTTGAAGATGCCCCTCATATTGTGGTCATACCTTCCTATTTGCTATCACAATTCAAAAGCAGCTGACACATCACATATGAAGGCCCCGGAAGAGCCTGTCATACTTAGTTGGTTAGTCATCGCCAGCTTCTTGCTGTGTGCTGACACATAAGCGAGCCGTGTTCAGAGTATTGATTGGTTCCAAGCCAGGATCCCTTTGGGGCCATCACCTGAAGGACACAGTGACGGCAGAGGTGCACCTCAAGTTACTGCCTTTTGCAAAGTGAGAATGGGGTGCCCAGCCAGGTGTAACACAAGCATACCTCCCTACAGACAGCGGGTGGTTAGTGCTGCACTGTTCTCCCTGTATTGCTTTCAGCCTTAATGGGAATCTTTATTGAAAGAGAAACCCAATTCCATGTAGGTTAATAATATGCCCACTCAATCTTCCGTCCCTGAACCAGCCCGATCTTTCCACTTTCTGAGGGGCGACTGGTAGTGATTCCTCGCTGCAGGTGGCCATCTCATCAGATAAAGCCTGGTTAGGAGAGACTTACGTTTCCCTCTAAGCCATGCAGATTGGTTTGTGTTTTTTTTTTTTTTTCCATAGGGTAAGTACAATAAGTCCGTCTTATCTCTGCCTGCAGTGGTGCCTGAAAATGTGGCGCAGAACCACGGAGAGCTGGCATTTGTCTCCCAGACGGATTAACCTGAGCCTTGGGGGTGGGAAGAGCTGATATCCAGGTGTGGAGCCGGCCTATCCTGAAGCCAGGCTTCCCTGTAGGATTAATGGCTACGGGATTCACGTAGGGGGTCCCAAAATGTGTTCTGGGAATATGACACCCTGGATACAGGCTCCATCTTTCCCACCCTCTACTCCTAACGTTCTTCCTTCCCGGGTCAAACAGCTGCCAGCTCCTGTGGTGGCTGGGTGCCAGTGAGGCCTTGGGCTACAGGGGGTTCCAAGCAGAGTTCCCAGGGGTTCCCAGGGGGCCAGGCCAGTGTCTATATATCAAAGTGTGAAGCATGGGAGGCAGCAAAATCCTGCCAAGACTTAGGCTGCCAGGGCTGAAGTGCGCACAGGCCCAGTGGGACTGTCCTGGGGCTTCCTACTCCAGGAGGCCAAGCAGCAGCCCAGTGAGGGGGTGGGGAGGGGCTGGGCCCTACCCTGAAGCTGGGGCAGTGTGAGAAGTCGGGTGGGCAGGGGGTTTCTGCAGGTGCCTAGCAGGGTGCTGGGGCTTCTACGCCTCCATTTGTGAGGGCTGTGATTTCTTCACCTTCTGCCATCTACGAAGCTCCCAAACTTCAGACGTGCAAACACGCACGTACCCTGAGGCCTAATGAGGAAAATAACATCCCATTTCAGAAAGGGCCAGCAGCCAGAGAGCACATTATCAGCTATGAAATGCAAAACTCATCCCCAGCAAAACAAAGCTTTGAGAGCAGTCTAGGGGATTCTGTGAGAAAGTAGCAACTGTTGGGTGTGGAGTGGAAGGAGAAGTAAACAAGGTTCCAGGAGTCTAAGGGGGGGCGGGGACTGCAAAATGACTCTGAAGCTCTCTTCCTGTGGGAGGGAGGGGTCAGAAGCAGGAGGCCGCTCCTCAGTGGGGGAGAGGGAGTAGCAAGGCAGCTACTGGTGGAGTGTCCCTTACCCGTTTTGGAATTTTTTCAGACTTTGTAATATTTCCATATATATATAATAATAATTTAGAAACAGATCCCAAGCCCAAACACAAAATTCATTCATGTTTCACCTTATACTTTATCCACATGGCCTGGAGGTAATTTTCTACAGTGCTTTTAGCGCACATAACAGTTAAGGGTAGAATTTTCCACTTGTGATGTCATGCTGATGTGGGCCTAGGTGTGTTCATTGTAGTCCAGGTCCTTGTCTCATATGAAGACAAAATGACTAAGAGCAGACATTGAGAAAGTACACAAATAAGAACAGGATTTATTGAGCAGGGAGAGAGAAAAGTATGCATTCATGCTCAAGTATGGGCTGCCCCAGCAGGGAAATGTCCATCATGAGTGGGTCAGAGGACTGCCCGGAGGGAGGGGCTGGGGGAGAGAGAAAGGGACACCTGAACAGCACCTGCAGCCATGGCCTGTGGTGAGAGAGCGAGTGAGAGCTCCCTCCAGCTTTCTGTGCTGCTTATGAGGTAGGGGGGTTTCCTCTACATGCTTAGAGCCATCTGGGAAATGTAGAGTACCTCCACGTGGAACTTAATATCTGTATTTTCATTGCTTCCCCCTTAGATCCCAGGAGAAGCAGATGTATCCTGGGAAAGGAGGCATTTTGATTGACAGGTAGGGGGATGGCATTAAAGGGAACTTACAGAAACTGCCTGGCCACACAAGCCTAAACTAGGCACCCAGTCAGTGACACCTTGTCAATCCCAGAATTCAAAAGGATTCAGATTTTGGAACATTTGGATTTCAGATTTTGGGGACAGAGATGTCCAATCAGTAGTTAGTATCTGGTTTTCAAATATTAGTGCACAAGTGTGTACCTAAATGGAACGAGAGAGGGATAATTTGTTCAAACCAATTAAAATAAGGGAAAGAAAAAAATAAGAAAAATAAATTATAGGAAAAAATAGAAAAATAAACCAAGTACATAACTCACGCATAAAATGTGATGACTGAATTGTTTAAAAGATAAGTTATTAGTGGCAGGGATTTTGGCACAGGGGATTAAGTTGCTACTTGGGGTGCCACATGCCGTATCAGAGCATATGGAACCAAGTCTTGGCCTCAGCTTCTTCCTAATTCAACAGGGAGGCAGTAGATGATGTCCCAAAGTACTTGAGTTCCTGTCACCATGTGGCAAATCTGAATGGAGTTCCTGGGTCCTGGCCTCAGCCTGGCCCAGCCCCAACTGTTGTACGCATTTGGCTAGTGAACCAGCAGATACAAGATCTCTCTTTGTCTCTGTTTCTCTCTCAGTCACTGTTTCAAGTAAATTTTAAAAAATAATAAGCCATTAGATTGAGTTTTAAAATACAACCTATTGGGACCAGTGCTGTGCCATAGTAGACTAAGCTTCCTCCTGTGGCAACAGCATCCCAAATAAGCACTGGCTTGTGTCCCAGAAGCTCCTCTTATCCAGCTCTCTGTTAATGGCCTGGGAAAGCAGTGGAAGATGACCCAAGTCCTTGGGCCCCTGCACCTATGTGGGAGACTCAGGAAAAGCTCCTGCTCCTGGCTTCGGATCGGCCCAGCTCTGGCCATTGTGGCCATTTGGGGAGTGAAACAGCAGATGAAAGACCTCTCCCTCTGTCTCTCTCTCTGACTTTAACTCTACCTCTCAAAGAAATAAAGAAAATCTTTTAAAAAAAATTACAACCTATCTATATAAGAAACACAACTAAAGTTGGGGAGTCATCAAAAAAGGAGATCTTTCAAGTAAAATGAAAATAAATATTAAAGTACTTACAAAAAAAGCAGTGTTCTCAAAAAAAAAAAAAAGAATAAAAAGAAGAGGAAATTAATGGAGATAAAGGCTCATGCCAAAAAAAAACCATAAAACAATAGAAAAAAGATCAAAATGGGATTTTCAGAAAGACTAACAAAATAGATAAACCCCTCAAAAACCTATTAAGAAAAACAATAAGAGATGAAAAATTTATAATTGCTAGAATGAGAAAGAAGATATAACAGATTAAAAGAATTGCATGAGAATACTACAAGAAACTTGAAACTGGGTGATTTCCTGGTAAAATCTAAAGTAATAAAAGGGATTCAAGAAGAAGTAGAAAACTTCAGCAGATTTATTACCATAGAATAGATTAGATATGCAGTTTTAAAAATCCACCATTGAATGGCTTCATAGCCATGCTTTATCTAAACTTTAACACAGATAAATCCTGTGTTATTCAAACCACCAGGCTATGGAAGAAGATGAAAAGGCAACCATTTTGTAAACCATCAGAAGTGTCATGCAAAAACCCGATAAAACATATTTTAGGAATAGAAAATTGTAAAGTGATCTTACTCAGGGAATGCAAATTTCTGAATAAAATACCAACAACTTCTGGTTAAACTTCACAAAAGGAATGGAAACATTACTACTGTTCTCGACCAAAATTCTGGTCAAATGAGTGACATTGTACAAGAGGCATAACCTTGAAGGACAAAACGAACAAGAAGAGGCGTCAGCAGTGCCATTTTGGAAGCTTCAAAACAGATGGACTCAGCAGACGGTGGAAAGCTAGACCCAAGCTGGGAGTGAGCTCAGACCTAGAAATGTTCAGGACCTGGAGGAATCAAGAGTACCTCTGAAGATGGAGGAACCCAAGAGGAATGAACAACATGGTAATTAATTAAAAATCAATACAAGGAGCAGTTGGCTCCCAGGTCACCTTTCTCACCTCACACCGGATAAGTGGCCTGCCCTACCTCCTGGAAGAAAGTTTTCTGGAGAGGTTGGACCACGAGGATTCAGGCTCAGAAACACCAGGCTCCCTGAGACAAGGATCTGACACTGAGAATGGGACCTGGGGGATGACCAGTTGCCAAAAGCTGACCCTAGGGCCCTGGTTGTGTTCCATAAGAGAGTGTTCTTTGGGGGGTAGCAGCTCTGACGTCATGAGTAATTTTTTCTGTGACACCAACAAATTTAGGCTGCCTCTTTGCAATTCTAAAACCCTGAAGGACCACCTGCATTGGAAGCCCTAGTTTTAGGGTCTCAACCATCTAGACATCAGACAAAAGCCCCAGGTAATGCTGTTTTGGATTGGCCTTGGAAAGGCTACCTGGGCCCATGGAAGTTACCAAAAAGTTGGAATTGAGGAGGGGCAAATTCAGAGTCCAAAGGCCTCCTTCCTCTTGCGTGCTGAGCCCAGCCGTCCCTGTGTGGTTGCATGGAGGACCGATGGGGTTGTTTATTATAAGGCAACCACAGCATTTCCTATGGCAGCGTGGGGTCACTGGGCCCCTCCATGCTGGCCACATTACTGGGAGCGGTCCTGGCTCCTGCAGCATCTTGAGCTCTCTGATTCGCAGTGAACAGCAAGATAACATCTTCACTTGCAGGGAGAGGAAGAACGCCGTGACGGGTCTGAACGTCTGAAACTGTTCATTCTGGGTTTGGAAAGTTTGTTGTTTTTCTTTTTCAATTTTGTAATCACAAAACTTAAAATAGCCCTCACGGGCGGTCAGTGCCATTTTTGCAAGCACTGGAGGAAGTGAGCAGCGTGGAGGAAGTTGGCCGGGTGGGTCCCAGAGCCTCACTGGAGCCTCTTTCACGGAGGAGCCGGTGACATCGGTGCAGGGGGGCAGATGGACTGGCTTCGCAGCGCCTGGGGAGCTGCAGCCCCCGACAGCCACAGCGCATCGCATCGCAGGAAACGTCAAAGAACAACAGTCACAGACTGTCCTTCTGATAGCGCGGTTCCGTGGAGAGCAAAGGAAATGACCGAGTGACCTCGGGAGGCCTTCCCCAGCCCTGCACTGAGAACGCAACCCGGGGGCGGTGGGTCTGCAGGGTGAACAGACATCAGAACTACCTAGCAGGTTTATTAAAACACAGTTGCTGGGGTAGGCATTCAGTGCAGCATATCAGGGTACCTGGTTCAAAGTCTGGCTCCTCTCCCCATTCCAGCCTCCTACTAGTGGGCATCCTGGAGGCGGCAGCCTGGCCAACCCTGGCTGTTGCATTTGGGGAGTGAGCCAGTGGATGGAGGATCTCTATCTATCATTACCCTCTCTCTCCTCCACTCTTCTCCCCCTCCCTCTGGCTTTCTCTCCCTCTTCTGTTCCCTCTCTGTCTCTGTCTGATGCTGTCTGAGTGTAGTTGGAGAGTGCATTTCCAACCAGGCCCAGTGCCGCAGCTGCTGCTGCTGCTGTACCAGAACCACACCCTGGGGATAAACCCCTAGGCCTATGCAGGGGAAAAGAAATATCTTTCCTTCCCATCTGAAGTTCATGGCTGAGGCCCCTGAGTCAAAAGACAGATTAACGGGAGAAGAGCATCCACATTTATTTAATATAAACTTTATGTCTCATGGAGGCTTCTTAAGGAAGTGAAGACCCAAGGGAATGGATAAACCTGTTTTTTTTTTCTTTTTTAAAGATTTATTTATTTTTTTGAAAGGCAGCATTACAGAGAGGCAGAGAGAGAGAGTGAGAAAGAGAGAGAGAGAGGTCTTCCATCCACTGGTGCACTCCCCAAATGGCCACAACAGCCAAAGCTGTACTGATCTGAAGCCAGGAGCTTCTTCCGAGTCTCCCACATGGGTGCAGGGGCCCAAGCACTTGGGCTATCTTCTACTGCTTTCCCAGGCCGTTAGCAGAGAGTTGGATCAGAAGTAGAGCAGCTGGGACCAGCGCCAATATGGGATGCCAGAACTCCAGGCAGCAGCTTTACCTGCTATGCCACGGTGCTGGTCCCAAACCTGGTGTTTTTATGCTAAAGAAGTGACTCTTCATGGGTAAGTTTGATCAGACAAAGGGAGATGGTCTAATGACCAGCCAGGGGGCTCAGCAAGGTCTCCTTGCTCAGATTCTTCTCTGGGTCTCTGTGTCTTCAGAGACAGGGTATTTGTTTCCTTTGGGTTTAAGGTGGACATTTGGATAAGGGTCTTATGACCTGCTTAGAGTAGAAGTGGGGGGATAACAGTGACCCTAGGAAGGACCTCTCGATGCCGAGGTGCTGTGTTTTGGAGGTGACATGTTCTGAACCCCATCCTGTGGAACACACTTCCCCTACACAGCTCTCTTACACTCCTATAAGAACTTTGCACAAATAGCATCTTGGAGTGGCCTTCCCCGGCCACCCCCATCTAAAATTTCACCCCCACCCCCGGCACAACACTTCTCATCCGCACCTTCACTGCTTTATTTCTCTCCTGAGCAATTCTCACTACCATTCTATCTTTAACAGCTTTTGCTTATTATAGCTCCCTTATTCTTAGCTTATGAACACAAAGGCAAAGCTGGTGTCGTTGTCATTAAGACAACAGCCTGGCACATAGAGCCTAGAGCCCAGAACTTTCTGGTACATACTTAGAGTCAGCACTTATCGTTCAAATGAACAAATGGTACCTTTTGAGAGTCAAGCCTGGCATTGCAAGCTTGTGCAGAATTTGGTAGCATGATGCCTAGGGCCCCCTCAATAATGAGCAACTCATCTGACAGTATTTCACTGGTTGGAGCTGTTTAAACATGCGTGAGAAAACTAAGAAGAAATTAAAATATCAAGTGGGCATTTAGCCTAACAGTTAAGACTCTAATAAAGATGCCTATATCCCATATTGGAGGGCCTGGGTTTGATACCCAGCTCTGGCTCTTGACTCCAGCTTCCTGCTAATGCACACCTTTGGAGCCAGCAGTGATGGCTGAAGTAGTCAAGTTCCTGTCACCCACATGGAGAACTGGATTAACTGGGCTCCAGGCTTCGGGCCAGCCTAGTTCTAACCATTGTGGGCATTTGAGGAATGAACCAGTGGATGCACACTCTCCCTGCCACCTCTAAAATGCATAAAAATAATTTTTTAAAAGAGGTGGAGTTTTGGCACAGAAATTGAGACACTGCTTTGGATGCCCACATCCCTTATCCAAGCGTGTAGGTTCAAGTCTTGGCTCTGCATTCTACTCCAGCTAATGTGAGCCGTGAGAGACAGCAGGTGATGGTCCAATGAGTTGGGTCCCTGCCACCCATATAGGAGACCCAGCTTGAGTTTCAGGCTTCTAGGTTTGGCCTGGCTCAGCCCAGGCTGTCACAGATATTTGGGGAGTGAAGCAGTGGATGGGAGATCTTTGTCCATCTGTCTATCTCTCTGTCTCTCTGCCCTTCAAATAAATAAAAATAGAAAATGAAAGTATTGAAACTGGGGTAGTGGTAGAGAAGAAACAGGCTGAACTGGGGAGAAACTTGGACGATGGCAGGACTTACTTCAAAGATGGCTGGTGAGTGTGTGTGTTCCCATGGCTCTTAAGAGAGCCCTATGCAGTCCAGGTGCCGGAAAGAGAGATTTGTTTGTGAAATGACACAGAATGGTTAGTGGAAAAGAGTGGCTTTCAAATCGCCAAGCTGGCTGACTCTGGAACGGAACTAGAACTAGGTCCCCCAGCCCCCACCACCCCAAAGCAGCAGTTGACGTGGCCGCATGGATAACATTGAAGCTGCGGGGCCAAAGAGAGGAGACTGCGTAGGAGCCAGCTGCAAGCCAGCAGCCAGCCTGGCTGCTGAGGCTGTGGGAAGAATTGGACCTATGATGTAACTCTGTCCACACACTCAGCGTGGTTGGAAAGTCTGCCCTGCAGAGGCTCTGCCACGTGTGGATAGTAAACGTTTTCTCTCTTTGCATCTGTTTCTACCAGACAGCCTGGAGTGTTGACTGTTTTACAATGCTGTATAAGTTTAGTTCGTTAATAAACTCCAGAGAGAGTCCACGTGCCCTGGCCAGTGTGGCTTATCTCTTGTTTGAACATGGAAAAAAAAAAAAGAAGAAGAAGAAGGCGCCTGAATGGTTGAGTTCACAGCGCTAAGCACACACAGGCAGGTGCACTGGTCACGCTTTGTAGTACAGCCGTCACGTGAGGAAAGAGGAAAAGGAATATAAAATCACTTAAAAACCAGTAAGCACACTTTACCCTCAGTGACCAATGGAGCAACCACCAGATTCAGCTCAACTGGTTTCCACAAACAGCAATTGTAGAAATCAACTTAGACTAGAAATTCTTCCTACGTAAGAGCTGGAGCACAAGAGTGGACAATTGGCTCTCAAGCGTTCAAAGTCCACAACGCATGAAGTAGGTAGCTTGGCAAACCTCACTTCCTCTCCAACAGGGATCCACTGTGGGCTGCAGAGTGGAGACTGGGGGTTGTATAACAGCAGTGGCCACGCTCAAGGTACAGCAGGCTGTGGGCAGCCAGAGGAAGGAGGTGTCGGGCTAAGGGTTCATTTGAGGGGAACAGAGCTCTTAGCAGAGGTTGTTTAATAAAGGGCTTCAAGGTCAAATATGTTTGGAACATATTGAGTTGAGCAAAGGTTAATGTCTTGACTGTGTTATTTGATAGGCTAATGCACACTAGGAATCTACAAGAATGTTTCTCAAATATTTGACTGTAACAGCCTTTTACCGGAGTACCCACATTAGAAACAACCACTCTAAAGTCACTTGTCCATCTGCACCCCTGCAGGGGAGCAGGGCCGTGGTCTAAGTGGGATCGTTGATAAGCATTTTCTGTTAGACTGCGTGGGAAAGTGTTGATCACAACTAAATCAGCGGGCACTTGAAGTGGAAATTATATTTCCTTGCGCTCCTTCCCGTGGCTGTGACAATGACCTGCAGACAGTGCACCTGCAGAGAGGGACTCAAGGTCCCTGCTTCCTGCACTCCTCACACGCCGAGCCCCCAAGCAGACCTGATCCCAGTGTTTGCTCTGTTTGTTTGTTTGTAAACTGTTGGATGCAGCCTACTGAATTGATTTGACCAACCTTTAACAGGTTGCAATCTGCCTTTGAAAAACACTCAACTCTGCCGACACTGAAACATATTAAAACTCTTATGCCCCTTTCCACAAAGAATTCTGTGCCAGGTCAGAGGGGAGCAAAGGAGGTCTGATCTTCCAGGAAAGGTAGTCCCTAGTCTTGTGCTTTCTTCATATGTACAGGATTCTGAACTAAACCCCTTGGTTTTGGAAAAGAACAGGGAGAACTGTGGTTCACTATGGTTAACACCTTGTAAGTGCGAGATCATGTTCCAGTCTTATTCCGTAAAAACTTCACATCTGTTTCCCATAATCCTGCCTGAGATCCCAGTTAAGCTCCCAGATAGCAAAACTGTGAGGGCTTTGGTTTGCAGTGCACTGGGGTCTCCCTTTCTTATCTGAGGTTCCTGACTGAGACCTCTGGAACAAAAAGGCAGATTACCAGAGAGAAACATACACATTCATTGGATGTAAGGTGTATGTGACATGAGAACCTTCAGAAAGAAGAGCCAGAGAAATGGGGCACGTGTCTGTCTGTGTGCCTCAGTTTGATGAAGTGGATGGTTGGGGGTGAGCATGATGGGACAAAGAGGGTAGCTTCTACTGGGGGGACCCGGCCTGTGTGTTCAGATCTTCTCTGTGTTCTTGTGTCTTCAGGGGGAAGGATGTCCCTCTCCTCTGGGTATAGGAAGGGCGGCTTTCGGACCTGCTTCAGGAGAAGGTAAGAGTAGCCTACCTACTGCTCCTGCCAGTTTCTCAAGTGCCAGGGCGCACTGGTTTGGCAGTCCCAGGGCAGGCGGGCTCACCTACAGATGCTGTGCCCTTTGCCTGACAGTTCATGTCTCCATCTCGGCTCCTTGGCACTGGCTGCAGGCCCCGATTCTGCAGGAGGAGCAGATAGGCACAGCAGTCCCTGCGGACTGCCACGTGGAGAAAGGTGAACAGTAACAAAAGAGAATGAAAACCTCCTAGTACTTTTCTACCATCTCAGAACAGCCTGAGCTGAAAGGCCCCGGCCCCAACCGGGGCGGGGTGTGGTTTTCAAGTCATCCACTGCCACCACTTCAGCCTCACATGTACCAAAGACACGTCCAATGCCCCGTGTGATTTTTTTTTTAAGCTAGCAATTGAATGTGATTTGTGGCAAAGCCGTGTGGTTTTTCAAAGCTTCATTTCAAGGGGTCCATAAAATATTTGTATTTTCAGTTCTCCTTTTCCATTCTCTTTTCTCAATTCACTTGGTTTCCTCCTGAGCGTTTTAGCTGTGGAGTTCCCCGTTATTGTTCCTGGGAGTAATATCTAAAATACAAAATGCAATCTTGTTTGGGACATTAAAAGGGAAATAGAAGTGTGGCTAACCCGGTTGAGTGGCAGCGGGGGAAGGGGGGGGTGGGGAGGGGGGCAGAGAAGGGGGCGGGGCCGGAGGGACCGCAGTCCACTCAGGGTGGCGGATGATGCGATGTAATTTGAAGACTCATCCTAAATCACTTTCACTGTTCAACTGCTGTTGCTCCCTTGGTGTTTATAAAAACATGAAGTGAAAGGTGACAAATTCATTCAGACTTGAGAGTTTAGAGAAACCATCAAACTCAGAGTCTGCTTGGGATTTTGCCCAGTGTTAGGACTCTGAATCTTTCAATGTTACCATCCGCGCAAAAGGGGCGGAGAGTTCTGTGGTGCAGAGAGCATCTCCGGAAGCCACATCTGCATTCCCGGCTTGGCTCCTGCCCTTGAGGGTGCGGCACCTTTTTTCTGCCAAGGGCCGTCTGGGTATTTATAATATCATGCACAGGCCATACAAAAATCTCTGCTGAAAAATTTTCCTGTTATAGATTTACTGATTTTCAAGTCCTACCTGTGGCTGGTTGCCTTGGCAGGGCCAAACCAAATGACTTTGTGGGCTGTGTGTGTTCCCTACCCTTGCTCTAGGTAATCAGAGCAAATCACTTACCTTTGCTAAGTCTGTGTTTCTTTTTATTTGAAATAAGTACATTTACTGCTGTACATATTACTTGTGGTTGATGTCAGGATTTAATGAATGAAGGTATAGAAAGCATTGACTAAAGAGCCTATCATATGGTGACTACTCCATGTTTCTTGTTCTGAAACTCTACGTGTTTGTAGAGTTTCTGCAAGTGAATCAAGATTCGGTCCTCGGCAGAAAGTTCCATGAGGGGCATGCAAACAAGACAGAGTCCCTGTAGAACTTTGGCTCCCATTCCAAGCACAGTAGATTTCAACCAGGAGTGATTTGCACCTCAGGGAACATTTGCAATGTCTGGGAAAATTTCTGGTTGTTGTGTTCATCAATTTCTTTTGTTTTGTTTTTTAAATATTTATGTATTTGAAAGAGTTACCTAGAGAGAGAAGGAGAGACACAGAGAGAGAGAGGTCTTCCATCTGATGGTTCACTCCCCAATTGGCCACAATGGCCAGAGCTGTGCCGATCCGAAGCCAGGAGCCAGGACTTCCTTCCGGGTCTCCCACATAGGTGCAGGTGCCCAAGGCTTTGGGCCATCCTCTACTGCTTTCCCAGGCCACAGCAGAGAGCTGGATCAGAAGTGGAGCAGCCAGGACTCAAACTGGCACCCATATGGGATGCTGTTGCTTCAGGCCAGGGCATTAACCCGCTGCACCACAGTGCCAGCCCCATTTCTTTTGTTTAGTTACTATAACAAAATACTTGAGGCAGCCCATTCGTAAGAGAAAGGTTGATTTAGCTCACAGTTTTGTAGGCTCAAAGTTCACATGGCATGATGAGGAGCTGGCCAAGAGGCCATGGTGGAATAGCAGAGTGCGGAGAGCAGGGGGAAGGATTGTATCGTGGTGAGCCAGGAAGCAGAGAAAATGGAGGAGCCCAAACTCAGGCTTACATAACAACCCTCTCATGAGAACTCAGGGGATCTAGGACATAGCCCCAGTGACCCGAGGACCTCCTGCTAGGACCCACCTCCTACAGGGTCTGCCACCTCCCAGTAGCACCATGCTAGGAGCCAAGCTTTAACATATGGAAGGGGGATACCCAAGTTAACATTGAAACCATAGCAGTTGTCATACTGGTTTACATGGAGGGTAGGGGTGGGGACGCCACTGGCATCTCATGGGGAGAGGCCAGGGATGTTGCTGAACACCCTGCATCCCAGAGGACAGCCCCATAACAAAGATTTGTCTGAACTAAAATGCCAATCAAGGAGAGGTTTGAAAAATAAAAACTGACCTAGCAAGTCCTTCTAACATCATGGGGTTGCAGGGGTATTACTTTCCTTCATGACACAGAAGTTGTAAATGAAGTTTCAAGAGAATGAAAGAAAAATCCCAGTTTCCTAAGGTCCAAAGTCCATGGACAAAGAGGAGCTGGAAGAATTAGGAAGTATGGATGTTAGCCTGGTAGTTGACACTGGAGATGGAGCCCCGGTGTTTACCCACATTTTGTTCCTGGCTGTCAGTGTTGAGGTGAATGGATGGGAACCCAGAGTTCTGGTGAGAACATGAGCTCACTCTGAAGGGCTGGGTCTGGGGGGGAGAGGAAGTGTCGATGATAATCTGGGTCCCAAGAGGAAACACACATATGTTGCCTCTAAGGGAAGTGTCCCGACCAATGTTTCCTTAGGTCCATTTAAAAGTAAATGTGGGCCAGCGCCGCGACTCACTAGGCTAATCCTCCGCCTAGCGGCGCCGGCACACCGGGTTCTAGTCCCGGTCGGGGTGCCGGATTCTGTCCCGGTTGCCCCTCTTCCAGGCCAGCCCTCTGCTGTGGCCAGGGAGTGCAGTGGAGGATGGCCCAGGTGCTTGGGCCCTGCACCCCATGGGAGACCAGGAAAAGCACCTGGCTCCTGGCTCCTGCCATCGGATCAGCGCGGTGCACCGGCCGCAGCGTGCCGGCCGCGGCGGCCATTGGAGGGTGAACCAACGGCAAAGGAAGACCTTTCTCTCTGTCTCTCTCTCTCACTGTCCACTCTGCCTGTCAAAAAAATTTAAAAAAAAAATTATAAAAAAAAAAAAAGTAAATGTGAGGGGCTGGCACTGTGGTATAGCGGGTAAAGCTGCCATCTGCGGGGCTGGCATCCCATATGGGCACTGGTTCTGGTCCTGGCTGTTCCACTTCTGATCCAGCTCTCTGCTATGGCTTGGGAAAGCAGTAGAAGATGGCCCAAGTGCTTGGGCCCCTGCACCCACATGGGAGACCTGGAAGAAGCTCTTGGCTCCTGGCTTCAGATTGGTGCAGCTCCGGCCATTGCAGCCATCTGGGGAGTGAACCAGAGGATGGAAGACCTCTCTCTCTCTCTCTCTCTCTCTCTCTCTCTCTGTGTGTGTGTAACTCTGACTTTCAAATAAATAAATAAAACTTAAAAAAAAAAAAAAGTAAATGTGAATCGAGATGGGTCCTTCTATGAACGCTGGTCTTGATTCAAACAAATACGCTAAATGGTGTGTTGGTCTCTGGAATTTACTTCAATAAGATCCAAAGACTTTCTGGATTCCTGCTGATAGTAGCCCCAATGAGGGAACTATATCTTTTGGTCTTTTTTTTTAATTGACGTGTAATATTTGTACATTTTCATGGAATACTTTGAAAAATTTCAACCCATGTATACAGCAGAAACTGATGAAATCCGGTCATTAGCCTTTCCATTTCTCTTGCATTTGGAGGTCATGAGCTCTCTCTGCAGGGCCTCTCACAGAGTGGATCAGACTTTATTGTGCACTGTGGTCACCCCACTGTGCCGGGGAACGTTAGCACCTCTCCCTTCCATCTAACTGTGCCAACCTCTGCTTCCTCCCTCGGCCCCTACATTTCCCAGCGTCTAGTAAGCCCTAGTCTAGGTTCAAATATACTTTCTTAAACTTGCACAGCTGAGGGAAAACAGGCAGTGTTTGTCTGGGTCTGACTTATTTTACTTAACACAACACCCTCCAGCTCCATCCATTTTTCTGCAAAGATCAAGAATTCATTCTTCGTTATTACCGAAACATATTCCATTGGAGGTGTGTGTATGCGTGTGCGCGCGTGGGTGTATGTGCATGTGTCTGGGTGTGTATACGTCCACTCATCCTCCCCTGGGCACCCAGGTTGATTCTATACCTTGGCTATTGTGACTAAGTGCTACAAGGAACATGGCAGCACAGGTGGCTCCTGGATGGGCCGATTTCATTTCCTTCTGTTAGATGCCCAGAGATAGATAGCTGGATCACGTGGTAGATTTGTTTTTAGGTTTTTGAGAGGCCTCCATACTGTTCTCTGCAATTTGAATTCCCACCAATAGTGGGGAAGAGTTCCTGCTTCCCACATCCTTACCAGCGTTGTTATTTTTTGGTTTCTGTTAACCGCCATTCTAACTGCAGTGGCATGATGTCTGTTTGCGGTGTGGATCCACATCTCCCTGGTATCTTATGGTATTGAGCACATTTTTTGTGCATTTATTGGCCATGTGGATTTCTTCTTTTAAGAAATTTCTTTTCGGATCCTTTGCCCGCTTCTTAACTGGATTGCTTGGTTTTTGTTGTTGAGTTTTATTCCTTTTATACTCTGGATCCAGATGAATGGTTTTCAAATATTTCCTACAGTCCTTTAGGACTTAACAGCTTCCTGCCTTCAATCGGAGATTAAAGCACAGTAAGACAAAGCAGAGAAATGGACTGAGAAAGGTCACCTACTCAAGGTGTGACTTTCTTCTCTAGTCATCCCTTAAGAAGTTAGGAGCCTCTCAGTTAAAGGCACAGTGCAGGGGCCGGCACTGTAGCACAGCAAGTTAAAGCCCCAGCCTTCAGTGCCGGCAGCCCATATGGGCGCTGGTTTGAGTCCAGCTGCTTCTCTTCCCATCCAGCTCTCTGCTATGGCCTGCTTAGTAGAAGATGGCCCAAGTCCTTGGGCCCCTGCACCCTCGTGGGAGAACTGGAAGAAGCTCCTGGCTCCTGGCTCAGTTCTGGCAGTTGTGGTCATTTGGAGAGTGAACCTGCGGAATGGAAGACCTCTCTTTCTCTCTCTCTCTCTGCCTCTCCTTCTCTCTCTATGTAACTCTGACTTTCAAATAAATAAATAATTTATTTTTATTTATTTTTTTGACAGGCAGAGTGGACAGTGAGAGAGAGAGACAGAGAGAAAGGTCTTCCTTTGCCGTTGGTTCACCCTCCAATGGCTGCCACGGCCGATGCGCTGCGGCCGGTGCACCGCGCTGATCCGATGGCAGGAGCCAGGTACTTCTCCTGGTCTCCCATGGGGTGCAGGGCCCAAGCACTTGGGCCATCCTCCACTGCACTCCCTGGCCACAGCATGCTGGCCTGGAAGAGGGGCAACCGGGACAGAATCCGGTGCCCTGCCCGGGACTAGAACCCGGTGTGCCGGCGCCGCAAGGCGGAAGATTAGCCTATTGAGCCACGGCGCTGGCCCAAAAATAATTATTTTTTAAAAAGGCACAGTGCACTATTCTATGTCTGTGAGATGGAAACCCATGAGCTTTGGATCTCTTCCTTGCTCTTGTCTAACAGAGGGGAGACCAGCCACCAGTGGAACCTCTAGGCTGCAAGATGGCAGCCCTGCAGGACTTTTTTTTTTTTTTTTTTAAGATTTATCTATTTATTTGAAAGTCAGAGTTACACAGAGGGAGGAGAGGCAGAGAGAGAGAGAGGTCTTCCATCTGATGGTTCACTCCCCAATTGGCCACAACGGTCAGAGCTGTGCCGATCCAAAGCCAGGAGCCTGGAGCTTCCTCTGAGTCTCCCACATGGGTGCAGGGGCCCAAGGACTTGAGCCATCTCCTACTGCTTTCCCAGCCCATAGTAGATCGGAAGTGGAGCAGCTAGGTCTTGAACCGGCGCCCATATGGGATACTGGCGCTTCAGGCCAGGGTGTTAACCCACTGCGCCCCAGCACTGGCCCCCCTGCCGGCCTTGTAACAGGCATTTGTCCAAGTTGCCTGAGAGCCAGTTTGAGGCTTAGTGTAAGGGAGGTTGGGGGTTTGCTTTGCCTAATCAGAAAAGCAGGATGGAAAAAAACCCTGAAAAACAGCATCCGACCTTTCCTGCCGAAGTTGGAAGGTCATTGTGCCACTCGAACTACTGTTACAGATTATTCCTGACTATGGAATACGCTTGGAGTTTCTTTTCAAATTTAAATTTCTATTGGAGCTTAACAAAGTGTGTGACTTTCCCCATGGCAACTTGAAGTTAAAAATGTTCCACAAGGCTACAAAAATGGGACTAAGCCTCTTACTCCGGGGGAGGGGGTGACGGCCCTATGAGGATTACACTGAGCTTGCCACTCTGAGCAGGAGGCAGGTGTGAGCTTAGAAGTACATGGTGTCCAGAATATCTGCAGGGAGGGATCAAGGTCGCCCTGTGTTTCTCATCTCAATGCTGGGTCACTGTTAGGAGCACCCAAAAGTCTGATCACACAGCAGCCTTCATTGTAAGACTGGAAGCCTCAGTGACTTTCATAGAAGGTGGTAGAAGCAGGTTCAACAAAACATTTCCAAGCAGGAATGCTTCTCTTGTGGTCCTAGAAGGAGACATTTGCCAGGAAATGATGCTATGATAAGCATCCTATTTGGAAGAGATTCCCTGACTGTTCATGTTTGAATGGTCCTTTTCTTTAAAACACTTAGCCCTTAGGAGGCTTATGGAACCTGGAAATCAGTGTGGCCCGACAGAAAACTCCTTGACATGTGCACAGGTGAAAAAGACAGCGTGGAATAACACACAGAGGTAGAGAGAGAGAGGGGCCTGGGCCAGGAACCTGCAGCTTCTCACGTGCTGCCGATGGGATCCCAGCGTGTCGCTGAACCCTTTGCATCCCATCGGTAAAGCCGGGATGGATGATGGCATCTGTTCTGTGTCCCCCACTGAGTGGGGAACATTTGAGAAAGCTTCACGAGTCATTGACTAAACAACCAATGTCTTACTGTTCCTGTCACAAGGTAATGAGAGTTAGAATCAAATTGTATCCTATTAAGGAAATATGTTTGTAACCAAATTACTTCCTGAGAACTTCATGTTTCCTGGCATGGTCTTTCATTTCTCTCCTAATAGAAAATCTGTCAGGAAACCTATGTTTTCCCGAGCAGAAAATTGCCTGGCCAGTAAATATACTTTAAAGCAGCTCATTTTATGGCCCTCTCCTTTGGTCATCTAGATATGATCTTTTGGAGGAGGTCCCAGCCAGAATTTTTTTTTTTGCAAGGGACAGAAATCCATGCAAGTTCAGTACAAGTAAGAGCCAGCTTGTGACAAAAGCAAACAAAATGAAAAACAGCAGATCAGGTTGCACGCATCTCCAAGGTCCGGTACCCTTCATGCAAACCTCCCCGTCAACCACCACACTGGCCCGGTCAGTATCTACAAGTCTATATGATTTCATGTGTCCAGTGCTGATCAGTGATGTCACCATTTCTGGATCCTTTTTATTTCTTTTCTCCTTCCTTCCTTCTTGCTGGAATGCAGGTGCAATGCTGTTTTTTTTTTTTTTCTTTCCACATCTGCTTCCTTTTTAGCACTTAAAGCTCAGAGTACCTGTCACAAAAGCAATTAGAGGAAGAAACCATGGGGAAGTGTACTTGTATAGATCCCACCTCGGGACAAATTGCTTAATGTCTGAGCCTCAGTTGCCTTATTTGTAAAATAATGGGGAAAATAGTTTTTCCCAACTGTAGTGCCGGATCTAGATGCTCAACATCAGCCATTGTCATTATTCATCTTAGGGAGAGGCAAATTAATGAACCCGAACCAAAGCAGACTGCAGGCTGCACGTTCTGCCACGCGTTCTAAAATGAGATGGACTGTGTTGAGTTTGTCAGGTTTGTTTCCAGAGGTGACCTGACATGGATCTTTAAGGAGGTGATTGATCTGACTCAATGGAGAGCACTCCGTGGCCATGTACAAACCATCCCAAAACTCACCGGCTGAAAGTAACACTGACAAGTCTGCAATTTGAGTGGGGTTGCGCAGGGCCGGCTCACCTCTGCTCCTCATGGCCTCTGCTGGTGGAACCATCCCAGGTGGCCTCTTGACTTGGAGAAATGGCTTCGCTCTGGCCACGTGGCTCCCCTGCATGGCCAGCTTGGGCTTCCAGCCTTCATGATAGTCTCAGGATGGTCAGACTTCTCACAATATGGCCATCTCGCCCCCAGGTATAAACGGCCTAGTTCCTACTCATTATAGTGCCTGGGCTCAGAAATCCTGAGAGGCCATTCGCATCACATTTGATTGGTCGGAGCTATCAGAGGGTCAGTGCAGCTCCAGGAGAATGGAACTGCACAAGAGCGTGAGTGTCAGGATGTATGGTTCACAGGGACCATCACAATAGAGGCAGGAGCTTAACTGCCGGGGGTAGTAAAGGCAAAACACAAAGCTAATAAGACACACTGAGATGAGCCGAGATGAGCATGAGAGTGATGGAAACAGACTAGCCTGTCTGTTGTTTTGAAGGATTCAAACAAAACCCACTGAGGGCTGGCATTGTCACACAGCGAGTTCAGCCAGTGCCTACAACACCAGCATCCAGTATGGGCACCGGTTCGAGTCCCAGCTGCTCTGTTTCCAATCCAATTTCCTGCTAATGCTCCTGAAAAAGCAACAGAAGATGGCCCAAGTACTTGTGTCCCTGACAGCCATGGGGGAGACCCGGATGGAGTTCTAGGCACCTGTCTTCCGCCAGGCTCAGCCCTGGTTATTGTGGACATTGGCGGAGTGAACAAGCAGATGGAAGATCTCTCTCTCTCTCCCTCTGTAACTCTGCCTTTCAAATAAATAAAATAAATTTTAGAAAAGAAAGAAACCATTCTAAATGTTCCTGGAAGCCGTTGTCTTTGGAGAATTTGAACAATCTTGCCCTTCACCTCTAGGTCAAATCTATTTGTTAAACTCTGTCAACCTTTCACCCTGGAAGATGGCAGCAGTGACAAACACTGCAGATGGGGCCTCTGAGAAGATGTTGATTCCGATGGTCACTCTTTTTGCCTCCAGTATTTTTCCTCTTGATTTTCCCTCGATGTGTTTGTTTCCTGAAACGGTAAAACCCTCACCATTCCCTGGGCTCATTGTTTTCCATGTGAGTGGATCTGGAAGAGTTCCCCCAAGAAACAGCTTTGGATCTGGTTGATGCTGGGTATTTGTCTTGGTCTCGTTTTCTGTGGCTATAACGAAATATCTGACAGCAGATAATTTGCAGAGAATAGAAGTTTATTTGGCAAAGAATAGAAGTTTGTTTGGCTCTCGGTTCGGGGGCTGGAAAGTCCAAGAGTGACCTCTCCGCTGTGATGCAACACAATGAGGGCGCCACCCGGCTGATCAGAGCTAGTGGGCAGCTCAGGTCTCCCCCTCCCTCGCAAAGCCACCAGAGCCTCCTGACCTCATCCTTCTTTATTACCTCCAACTCCATTAACTTATGAATTGGGGGAAATAAGTTCCCAACACTTGAACTTTGCAGGGACACAATTAAGCCGTGCTGAATTGTCTGGGGAGACATCCTCTGACCCACAGTTGGGGGGTGGGTGGAGGTTGGTGGGGGGCACATGGGGTGGCATTCAGTGTGGTTGCTTAGCTGGGACTTGCAATGTGTACACCAGCAGTTCTCCCTCCTGTCCCAGAAACGGAAAGGCCAGGCCCTCCTTTTAAAGTTACCTCTCTTCCCTAGAGCAGTGGTGGAGCCTCGGGGGGAGGAGGCTGTGCCACCACGAGGACCACACCCATGTCATGGTTCTGTTCATTTACCACGAGGACAAAGTCCAGCTTTACATGTCGTCGTCAGAAACTGCGCTACCAACGGAAAAAATGCCAGGGACGCAGCACAGGTGCCAAACTGTGGCCTGCTGCGGTTGGAGTGGAGAGGACGCCAAGGCCTCTTCCATTTCCCAAGGCTGCCCCCATCTCCGCCTCTGCCATTGTCTCTGCCCAGGGGAGCCAGTGCTGCACTATGCTCCTGCAGTAACCGCCTCCTTCCTCCATTCCGACCATCGCCAGACTTCTCCGTGGAGCCTTCCGAACGAATGAACAAACGAACGGGGGAGATACTTTTGTGAAAGCACCCGGTTACATTTTAAAGCAGCGTCAGGCTTAGGGCTCGTCCATGAAGACATCACACGTAAGTTGAATGTAACTCGTTGGCGGCTGAGCCCTCGGTGGCTGGCACAGAGAAAGCATTCCATCCATGGCTGGGGAGTGATGCGTGAGAACCACCCCCCCACGGAATCACACCCTGCTTGCTACTTCATGTGTCCCTCGGGACTCTCCCGCCATCACCAACCGTACCAAGGGAAAACAAGAGGCGAGTTTTTTAGAGACAGTGCCTGCCAACACACTGCCTCCCTCCCTCCACTCCGCTCCCAAACATGGTGAAACTGTAAACAGCTTTGATCAGCAAAGTGGCACCTGGAAAATACATGGGCAATTAGAGAGCTGGGGAATGATTCCGGACAGCATTGTCCGAGAGCTGCCAGGGAGACGCACCAGACACCCGCACCAGACAAGAGCCTTTAACACGTAACCTTTTGGAAGACAGCATTGCTTGTAAAGAGGCAAGCTCTGAGTGTCATCGTGCTGTAGCCAGCGAGCTTCTGCGGATGTGTCTCTCTGTGCCTTGTAAGATGCTGGGCTGTGGGGATTCACTCCAGGGCAAGCCCAGCTCGTCCTTCAGGGCAGTGTTCTATGTGGAATGCCTTTGCCATGTCCGTCCCTCGGCTTGGGCTCCCCTGATAGGTAGCACAGACCCGGTGGCCTCACAGTGTTGGAGGCTGGAAGTTCAAGGTCAAGGTGGCTGCAGGGCGGGGTTCCTCTGAGGCCTCCTTCCTTGGCTCGCGGATGGGCGCCCTCTTGTGGCCTCCTCACCTTATTGCCTATATGAGGGCACCCCTAGCATCTCTTCCTCTTCTTCCTAAGATGCTGGCTATGTTGGATTACAACTCAACTGTAGGACCTCAGGAAACCTTAGTCACCTCTCTAGAGGCCCCTCAATATAGGACTTTTCGGGGGATGCAGTTCAGTCCCCAACACCTCACTTGCTCGTGTTGGGCGAAGAATAAGATGCCTTCTCCCAAGCGCCGGCTCTTACTGCCCACTGCAGGACAGCAGGAAGAGGAACGGACAGTATGTAAACAGGCAAGGGTGCTGCACAAGGGATTGCAAGGCGGAACACACAGATGCAGACGCCAGCCAGGGTGCTTCAGCTCCATCTCTGCCTCTCTCCTGAAAAGATCATCGGATTCTCTCCCAATACTGTTTACAGAAGGCAGGTGCAGGGATGAGAACAGTCACTAACGATTGTTAGTTCTCTTTTCAGAAGTCACATAGGTTTTGGCACCATAGAAAGCCCGTGTTTCCATGTGAGTACAGGGAAGGCTTGCTAACTGTGCTTCCTTCTCCTTAGTCTAGGCATGTGGACCCTTTCTAGTCTATTGTCTTTTTTTTTTTTTTTAAGATTGATTTATTTAGTTGAAAGGCAGAGTTACGCCTCTCTCTAGAGGGAGAGACAGAGACAGAGAGAGAGGTCTTCCATCCACTGGTTCACTCCCCAAATGGCTACAAGGGCTGGGGCTGGCCCAGATGGAAGCCAGGAGCCCAGAACTCCATCCAGGTCTCCCACATGGATGCAGGGGCCCAAGCACTTGAGCCATCTGTCACTGCTTCCCCAGGTGCATGAGCAGGAAGCTGGATCAGAAGTGGAGCAGCTGAGATGTGGACAGACGCTCTCGTACGGGAGGCTGGCTTCTCTGGTGGCAGTTTAACCTGCTGTGCCATGAGGTCTGCCCTTGGTCTTTTATCCTGGCGAGTGTCTAGTGTGGCATTTGCGGGCAAAGCCATGGAAAAAGGAGAGACCAGAGCAGGTTGTCCTGTGATGCTACTGGCGTGCCCGGTGAGGACTTGCTTGCTGCCATGGCCCAGCAGCTCCCTCCCAGGGTGCCCTTAGCAGGAAGACTGGCTGATACTGACCTGCAGAACCAGAGAGCAGGCTTTGCTTTTCAAAGGAAACAGAGTACCTCAAGTCTCTGGGGTTGAAAGCCTGGCTTATTTTAAGGGAAGATATAATGTTATTTTTGTAAAACATGTTTCCCCTATGCTATTTGCATTTTTCCCCAAAGGTTCATAGATTATCCAGGAGCCTAGAACATGTTTCTTTAGAACCAGGTTGCCCGCGTTTTCTGTGGAGGGTGGCATTACATTTCCTCTTTTATTTCCCCTGCATTTTCTGATGAAGAGATTGATACTCTTTTTTTTTTATAGGCAGAGTTAGAGAGCGAGAGAGAGACAGAGAGAAAGATCTTCCTTCCACTGGTTCACCCCCCCAAATGGCTGTTACAGCTGGCGCGCTGTGCCGATCTGAAGCCAGGAGCCAAGTGCTTCCTCCTGGTCTCCCTTGCGGGTGCAGGACCCAAGCACTTGGGCCATCCTCCACTGCCTTCCCAGGCCACAGCAGAGAGCTGGCCTGGAAGAGGAGCAACCGGGACTAGAACCGGCGCCCCAACTGGGACTAGAACCCTGGGGTGCCAGCACCGCAGGTGGAGGATTAGCCTAGTGAGCCACGGCGCTGGCTGAGATTGATACTCTTACAATTAAGAAAAAGTTCTTTTTTAGTCAAGGTTGGAAGCCATTTTTCATTTATTATTTTAGTCTCATTTACTAGTGCTTGAAAAGATAGAAAGCAATTTTTAAATATTTATTTATTTAAAAAAAAGAGAGAGAGAAACAGAAATAGAGATTATCTTCCATCCAGTGGTTCATTCCCTAGATGGCCACAATGGCCAGGGCTGGGCCAGGCTAAAGCCAGGAGCCAGGAGCTTCATCCAGGTCTCCATCATGGTTGGGTAGCAGGGGCCCAAACACTTGGGCCATCTGCTACTGCTTTCTCAGGCCATTAGGAGAGAACTGGATCAGAAGTGGAGCAGCCAGGACAAGAACCAGCAACCATGTGGGATGCTGGCATTGTGGATGGCAGCTCAACCCACTATGCCATAACACTGGTCCCCACGATAGAAATATTGCCTTTATTCTATGAGTTTGTTCATCAATGCTATAGATTAAAATTTAATGAACTAACTCTGAGGAATGACTTTAGCATAGCTCTAGGAAACATAGTCTCTGTGTCACTACAGTTATGGGAGCTCGAGATGTTGCTCCCAGGTCTTAGCTAAACTTTTTAATACATATTTATTCATTCATTTATTTATTAAGAGCAAGAGAGGCAGAGAGACCTCACATTCAATGATTCCTTCCCCAGATGCCTGCAGTGACCAGGGCTGGGTCAGGCTGAAGCCAGAAATTGGGAATTCAGTCCAGGTCTCCCATGTGAATGGCAGGGGCCGAAATACTTGAGCCATTGCTTGCTTCTTCCCAGGGTCTATACTAGCAGGAAACTGGAGTCAACAGCCATGAATGGGAATCAATCCCAGCTACTCCAATGTGGGTTGCAGGTATTTCAGCTGCGTCTTAGACTACATCAAATGCCCATCCCATCCCTCTCATGCCCATGTTGCCGTGTAGCCAGCCTGCGACTTCACCGGCATCCCATATGAGCACCTGTTCGAGTCCCAGATGCTCCACTTCCAATCCAGCTCCCTACTAACGCACCTGGGAAAGCAAAGAAGATGGCCCACGTGCTTGGGCCCCTGCATCCCTGTGGGAGACCTGGGTGGCGTTCCAGGCTTCTGATTTCATCCTGGCTTCAACCTTGACTGTTGCAACCATTTGGGGAGTGAACCTGCAGATAGAAGATCTCTCCCTCCCCTTCTCCATCCCCTTCTCTCTGCATTTCAAATAAATGAATAAATTTTTTAAAAAAGTCCTGCCCCAAAGCAGGGTTAATATTTCTTTTTCTTTTTTCTTTTCTTTTTTTTTTTTTGCTCTACTTTTTTAGCTTTTATTTAGCAAATATAAATTTCCAAAGTACAGCTTATGGATTACAATGGCTTCCCCGCCCCCATAACTTCCCTCCCACCCGCAACCCTCCCATCTCCCGCTCCCTCTCCATTCCATTCCCATCAAGATTCATTTTCAGTTATCTTTATATACAGAAGATCAATTTAGTGTATATTAAGTAAAGATTTCAATAGTTTGCACACACACAGAACATAAAGTGTAAAATAGTATTAATTCACATTGAACAACACATTAAGGACAGAGATCCTACATGAGGAGTAAGTGCACAGTGACTCCTGTTGTTGACTTAACAAATTGACACTCTTGTTTATGGCATCAGTAATCTCCCTAGGCTCTTGTCATGAGTTGCCAAGGCTAGGGAAGCCTTTTGAGTGCACCAACTTTGATATTATTTAGACAAGGTCATAGTCAACGTGGAGGTTCACTCCTCCCTTCAGAGAAAGGTACCTCCTTCTTTGATGGCCCCGTTCTTTCCACTGGGATCTCACTCACAGAGATCGTTCATTTAGGTCCAAAAGATATAAATTTCTTGGTAGCTTAAAAATTGATTGAGTCTTAGGCAACCAATATACTGTATTTGAAATGCAACTGGTTTTACTTTCTTTCCTTCTGAGAAAGGGAAGTGACATTAGAGAGATATGATGTGTTATGTTTATGTATTTACTTTTAGTACGAGAACTACTTAAATATTTTAGTTTCAGAATCATAACACTAGACTGAAGCTTACATTTTCTTTTCATACCACTTGAATACTTTTCAAATAATTGTAAATGGAATTATTTACATCATTGAAGCAAGTATTTTATATTGAATGTACAAATTTATCAAGTTATACCTATTGAGACATTTCTCTTGTATATTTGAGAACTGTGGGAATTTTTCATGGAAAAAGGCACATCAGAAATGTCAGGGGACTACGTGTATGATTTTAAGGCAAAGACAGTTTTCTAAAAGGGAAGTTCTGATTATCTTAAAAATCTTATTGGGGCCAGCGCTGTGGTGTAGCAGGTAAAGCTGCTCTCAGTGGCACTGGCATTCCATATGGGTGCTGGTTCACGTCCTGGCTGCTCCACTACTGATCCAGCTCTCCGCTGTGGCCTGGGAAAGCAGTGGAAGATGGCCCGAGTGCTTGGGCCCCTGCACCAACATGGGAGACCCGGAAGAAGCTCCTGGCCATTTGGGGAGTGAGCCAGTCAATGGAAGATCTCTCTCTCTCTCTCTTCCTCTGCCTCTCTGTAACACTGCCTTTCAAATAAAGAAATAAATCTGTTTTAAAAATCTTATTGAATGAAAATAAGGAAAAAAAACTTGTATTAACATTAGAATAAATATTTTAGATAATAAATTTGCAAAATGCTCCTTTGAGCTTCATATTAGCCTATATTACATTTCTTCAAAAAGGTAGTGGAAATGGAATTAGAAGATGTTTATTTTGTGGCCAAAAATGTTGAAATCTATGCTTATGCAGGTTGTTTCAAGAGTTGATGGATAAAAGAACCTTGCATGGCTTTTGAGATTTTTTGCACCAAAATAAACTTATCTTTTAATTCCCTTTTCCACTAACTTTTTGAAGTACCCTTATAGTTCATGCATTTGAGTCCCTGAAAACTCACCAAGCTTACCTTGCAGACAAATGTGAAAATCTATTCCACCAGCGTGGTAATCACCACGATTGGGTTTTTTTCACTCAATTTAATTTTTTCCCTCGTAGAGAATGTATATTAATTTCCCAAAGTCCATTGGCAAAACAATCAGGATAAAACTACATGTTTTGAAAGCGCTTTTGTAGTCCAGAGTAATTTCCAATTAGTAATTTCCAATTGTAAGATGGTTTTGATTCCATATAAATAAATGAGTGAGTTTATTAATGTGCCAGGGACTCCATGCAAGTATTACTCTTAAAAATAGATGCAAGGGGCTGGCCTTATGGCGCCATGGTTGAAACCACTGCTTGCAATGCCAGCACCCTACATGGGAGCGGCAATTGGAGTCCCAGCTGCTCTGCTTCTGATCCAGCTTCCTGCTAACGTGCCTGGGAAGGCAGAGGAAGGTGGCCCAAGGGCTTGGGGCCCTACCACCCATGCAGGAAACAAGGATGGAGTTCCTGGCTCCTAGTTTCAGCCTGGCCCAGCCTCAGCTGTGGGGGCCATTTGGGAAGTGAACCAATTGAGAGAAGATTGATCGATCGATCTCTCTCTTTCCCTCTCTCTTTCTCCCTCTCCCTCCCCTCCCTCTTACCCCCCACCTCTCTTTCCTCACCCCCTGTCTCTGTCACTCTGCTTTTCAAATAAATAAACAAGTCTTTGAAACATAATAAAATAGGATGCCAGAATAAAAGACACTAACATGCCCCGTGGGAGTGGATATTGGCACATGGAACTCACAGGATGACAGGTTCATCCTTGTGGGGGGCATGGAGCCCTGGAGCACAGTCATCTCCATTTGGTATTTTGTAGTCTTAATTATTTGGAAACCTCTTTATGGATGGCTTAGTGGGCTTCTGTGTTAAGATCCAAAGTCCATGCAGGCAGTGCTGTGTGATCTGTCTGTGGTTCAAGCAAATGCCAGCATGTACGACAGCTGATGAGTGCTAACACCTCTGTGAAGAGTGAATTTAACCTCTAACCTGTGCAGGAGTGGGAGAATGGGCCAATGCCCATCACAGACATTTTGGTCAGCTCCTACAAAGACTCAAACATATTTCTGCATTTCAACGGATAAGGTGTACTTATTGTCATCCGTAGCTTTTGTTTGTGTGTTCTTAAAAAAGGAGCTCACCTTTTAATTCAGTTTTCACTGAACTTTGTGAAATAATTATTTGAGGCAGGGGAGGGAGAGGGAGAGGGAAGAAAAGAAAGAGAAGAGGGAGAGGGTAGGAGAGGAGAGAAGATCTTCCATTTGCTACCTTCACTCTCTACAATGCATGAAATAGCAAGGCTGGGCCAGGCCAAACCAAGGAGCCTCCAACTCCATCTGGGAATCCCACATAGGTGGCAGGGACCCAAGTACCTAGGCCAGTACTAGCGGCCTTCCGGGATGCTCATTAGCAGAAAGATGGATTGGAAGTGGAGGAGTCAAGACTGACACCAGGCTCTCGGATATATGTGGGGACCCCAAGTAGCAACTTCATTGCTGCACCAAATGCCCACCCCTGCATTTTTTAAATTAAAAAAAAAGTGACCCCCCTCGGAACAGCCGTACAAAGTCTAATGTGAGACACAAAGTCCGTTTCTAGCTGATTCCACATGCATTCTGCTTCACTCTTTGGTTTACACATTCTTCCTAACATTAAACATTCATCTACGCCAATGTTTGAGGCAGGAATTGAAATATTTTCAACAAATATAAATTCAAATGCCACCATATGAGTTCTGGTTAAATGTGCCAATTAAATAATTGCATTTGCTCCCTCTGGAAATAACTCTTAAATGACAGTAAGGGTTTTAAAAGGTGTAAAATCGCAAAAACAGAATGGAAGAAAAATAATGAGGCAGCACCGAAAAACTGGAAGCTGGAAGTATTTGCGCTAAATGCTCTCGGGTGAGATTTGTCAACCTTAGCACTGCTGATGGTTTTGACCTTGTAATATTTTTTTGCCACAGTGGCTGTTCTGTGTGTCATTCCCAACCTCTACTCATCAGATGCCAGGAGCGCCCTGTTCCCTGCTGTGACAACCGAACATGTCTCCAGCTATTGTCAAATGTTCCGTGACCCTAAAACCCCAAAGTCAAATCTGTCAGTCAATGATCACTCTCTCTTCTCTACCCACATCTTTTTAAAATTTTTAAAATTTTTATTTATTTATTTATAAGAGGCAGAATTACAGAGAGAGGGAGAGACAGAGAGAGAGGTCTTCCATCCACTGGTTCACTTCCCAAATTGCCACAAAGGCCGGAGATGGGCTGATCCGAAGGCAAGAGCCAGGAGCCAGGAGCTTCTTCTAGGTCTACCACGTGGGTGCAGGGGCCCAAGGACTTGGGCCATCTTCTACTGCTTTCCCAGGCCACAGCAGAGAGCTGGATCGAAAGAGGAGCAGCCGGGACTAGAACCGGTGCCCATATGGGATGCCAGTGCTGCAGGTAGAGGCTCAGTCTCCAACACCACCCAGCTACCCACATCTTCCCATCAGAGGCTTGCAGGGCCTCACATGCTGCCAGCCAGCCATGGGGGCCACGCATCTGAAGAAAGCTTCTCATGCAAAAGAGAAAAGAAAGAAACAAGGAATTTAGGAAAACAGAAATATTATTGGAAGCAGTTGAAAACTTCAAAAAAGTTTTAAGGGAAGCTTCCCTTCCCCGCCCCATTTCCCAGTGGGCTGAGGGCAGAGAAACATCCTTTGGACATGGGCATGGCAAAGACCAAAAGAACTGGCATGAATGGCTGTCCCTGGCCAAACTGAGCATAAAAATAAACAACAAGAAAACAGGGTTGAAACCCTTGGTTAAAATAGAGATCCAGGCCGGCGCCGCGGCTCACTAGGCTAATCCTCCGCCTAGCGGCGCCGGCACACCGGGTTCTAGTCCCGGTCGGGGCGCCGGATTCTGTCCTGGTTGCCCCTCTTCCAGGCCAGCCCTCTGCTGTGGCCAGGGAGTGCAGTGGAGGATGGCCCAGGTGCTTGGGCCCTGCACCCCATGGGAGACCAGGAAAAGCACCTGGCTCCTGGCTCCTGCCATCGGATCAGCACGGTGTGCCGGCCGCAGCGCGGCGGCCATTGGAGGGTGAACCAACGGCAAAGGAAGACCTTTCTCTCTGTCTCTCTCTCTCACTGTCCACTCTGCCTGTCAAAAAAAAAAAAAAAAAAATAGAGATCCATGAATCCATAGTGGCATAAGCAAAACAAAAGGAAAGCCCTTCTTTCTAGTAGGATGTCAGCTAATAATTGTAGAAGGGATAATGGACAACGATAATCACCATCTGGCCATCTCCTCCCCAGCAGCTGCTGCAGGCAGGGTGATGGATGGATGCGAAGGCTGGTGAGTGGAGGTTTGGTGAGGAGCAAGTACTGGCACTTTCCGGTAGTGTTTCTGTACAAAATGCCAGTCAAATGAAAAAGTAGAATTGGTGGCTTTAGGGACCAGTGCTGTGGCATAGTAGGCTGAGCCTCTGCCTGTGGTGCAGGCATCCCATGTGGACCTTGGATCAAGTCCCAGTTGCTCCACTTCTGATCCAGCTCCCTACTAATAACCTGGGAAAGTGGTGAAAGATGGCCAAGTGCTTGGGCCCCTGCACCTGCGTGGGAGACCCGGAAGAAACTCCTGACTTCTGGCTTCGGGTCGGCCCAGCTCCGGCCATTGCGGCCATCTGGGGAGTGAACCAGTAGATGGAAGACCTTTCTCTCTCTCTTTCCCTGTCTCTCCTCTTTCTCTGTAACTCTGCCTCTCCAACAAATAAATACATCTGAAAAAAAGTTACAGGGGAGAAAAGTGCAGAAACCAACTGACAAGTGATCGGCGCTGGAAGCACCAGTGGTGGGAAGGGTTTGTGTTGTACACCTGATGTGACGCACCAGGAAAGAGCATGGCATTATGGAAGTATTACTTGGCACAGCCTATGGCTCTTGTCTGGTGATGGGGTAGGGAGACACTGGACACACCCGGATGGATGATCATTTACCAAATGAAAGGCCTGTACTCTTCTGATGTAAGAGATAGGAAGTACAAGAGAATTGTTCTAGATGGACCCATAAATGCAAGGTGTGTTTCCACATGGAATTCCTAGACCTTCAATTAAAAAGCGACATTGTTTGGGCAGTTGGTGCAATTTAAATGAGGTTTAGCAAAGCTCCCACTTCTTGCAAAACAGCTGTAAACAGGGTTTCTTCTTGATTAATTAACATTTCCATTCTCAAACATTAAGAAGGGTTAGCATTAACACTTAGTAATTGTACATATTTATGGGGTTCAGTGTGTATTGCAGTAAGTGTACACATTGTATACTGATCAAATCAAGTGATTAATGTTTCTAGCTCCTTATCATTACTTTATGTTTGGCGATCTCAAGCTCCTGTCTTCGACATGTTCATAAGCTTTATAATAGACTATTGTGAACTACGGTCACCCCACTGTGCTGTGGAACCCTAGAGAAACTTATTCCTTCTGTCTAACTGTGTTTTGGTACTGGCTTTCCAGTTACCCTCCATCTCCTCTACCTTTCCCAGCCTCTAATAACCTCTATTTCATGCTCAGAGCAACTGTTTTAATGTCGTAACTTCCACATTTGAAAAGAACGTGCAATGTTTGTCTTTCTGTGTCTGACTTACTTCACTTAACATAATGTCCTCCAGTTCTATGTATTTTGCTGCCAATGATAGGGTATCATTCTATTTATGGCTGGGCATTTTCCCATTATGTATATAACTGCATTTTCTTTATCCATTCATCCATTGGTGGACATTTAGGTTGATGCCATATCTCAGCTACCATGAATAATCTTACAGCAATAAATGTGGGACTGCTGAGTTCGCTTTGAGATGTTGATGTCATTCCCTTCCGACGTATATTCAGAAGTGGGAGAGCTGGATCATATCAAAGACCTATTTATATTTATTTGAGGAAATTCCATATTGTTCTTCATAATGGCTGTACCCACTTACTTCCCACCGACAAAGTGTAAGAATTCCTGTTTTTCTATATCCTACCAGCATTTGTTATTTTTTGTCTTTTTTGTGCAGCCATTCTAACTGGGGTAAGATGATATTGTGGTTTTGGTTTGCATATCCCTGCCAGCAATGTTGCTCACTGTGTTTTCATAAATTTATTGGCATTTGAATTTCTACTTTTGAGACATATCTGTTCATATAATTTACCTTTTTAAAAATATTTATTTATTTTAAAGGCAAATTTACAGGGAGAGACACAGAGAGAAAGAGAGGTCTCCCATCCATTAGTTCATTTGGCTGGAGCTGGGCCAGTCTGAAACCAGGAGCCAGGAACTTCTTCTGGATCTCCCACGTGGGTGCAGATCCCAAGCACTTGGACCATCCTCCACTGCTTTCCCAGGCACATTAGCAGAGAGCTGGATCAGAAGTGGAGCAGCTGGGACATGAACTGGAGCCCATATGGGATGCCGGCACTGCAGGCAGTGGCTTTACCCACTACACCACACCATCGGCCACTCATTTGCCATTTTTAAATGAGATTTTGTTGTTATTGAGTTTGATTTCTTATAAACATATATTCTGGATATTACGTATTGTGAATAGTTTGCAATCCTTTTCTCCCATTCTGTTGGTTGTTTCTTCATTCGGTTGGTTTCTTTTGCTATATAGAAACTTCTTAGTTTGACACAATCCCAGTTGTCTTGGTTTTGGTATATCATTCTAAAAACTTGCTGCCTGTAGTGATGTCCTCAAGTGTTTTCCCTGTGTTTTCTTCTAATATCTACAGATGTTATGTTTGGGTCTTTGACCCATTTTGAGTTCATTTCGTACATGGTGAGAGATGGAGGGAGGGTGGGAAATAGGATCTATTCTTCAGCATATGGGTTATCAATTTCCCCAGCACCATTGACTGAGAATGCTGTACTTTCTCTGAAGTGTGCTCTTGGCACCTTTGTCCAAGATCAGTTGACTCGAGATAGGTGGGTTTACTTCTCTATTCTGTTCCATTGGTTTATGTTCCTTGGAAACACTAAATTTGATCCAACCAAAAAATGATGCTGTCATTAGGAGAAATGTGTTTATGTGTATATGTAGACGAGGCTGAGGAGTATAAAAATGAAAACCCTCTTTTTACATGATAGGAAGCCAAGAGAGTAAATCCAAACTTTTGTTTCAAAATTAAAAAAAAAAATCTATGACATGGGGCCAGCATTGCAGTCTAGCAGATAAAGCTGCCACCTGTGATGCCAGCATCCCATAAGGGTGCCAGTTTGAGTCCCGGCTGTTCCACTTCCAATCCAGCTCCCTGCTAGTGTTCCTAGGAAAGCAGTGGGAGATGATCCAAGTTCTTGGGCCTCTGCACCCACGTGGGAGACCCAGAGGAAGCTCTTGGCTTCTGACTGGCCTACCCCTGGCTATTGCCACAACCTGGGGAGTTAACCAGTGGATGGAAGATGTCTCTCTGTCCGCCTCTCTCTGTAACTCTACCTTTCAAATAAATAAATAAATCTTAAAAAAAAATCTACAAGATAGACTGCATCTATGGTGTAATTTACTCAGCTACCCAGTCTTCTCCTTATTAAAGGGTACCACCACTCTCTCTATGCACCAGGAGATGTTATATATTTATAATTTTTTCCAACATTTTTTAATCATAAAGGCATCTTACGTCTAATTTTTACATTTCCATTTTCCTAGACAGGAAGTTAAGCTACTGATTTAGTGCTGCAAACTTGGCAACTTTAAAGTTAGAGGAAACAAAGATTTAAACAAATCTGATAGATTTAGAAAGAACCGATTATCTCTTTCCTTAAGTTAAGGAATGGGAATGGTCAACTTGAGATTGTATGAAATCTTTCATATTGTTTTGTTTTTTAAGAAAATATTTATTTATTTGAAAGAGATACAGAGAGAGAAGGAGATAGAGCGAGGTCTTCCATCCGCTGGTTCACTCCCCAAATGGCCGGAGCTGGGCCAATCCGAAGCCAGGAACCAGCAGCTTCATCCGGGTTTCCCGCGTGGGTGCAGGGGCCCAAGCACTTGGGCCATCTTCTGCGGCTTTCCCAGGCACATTACCAGGGAGCTGGATCGGAAGTGGGGCAGCTGGGACTCAAACTGGCAACCTCATGGAACGCTGGCTCTGCAGGCAGAGGCTTAGCCCACTACACCACAGCATCGGCCCTTCCATTTTGTTTTCACACAGTAATTCTTCAGGGTCAGGAGAGCAGATGTTATTATCCCCATTTGATGGATGAGGAAACTGAGTCTCACAGGGGCTGTGTTTTACCAGTGAAATCTAAATGTAAATAGTGAACAGTACATTTAATTATCAATAGATTTCCTTTATTTTCCATTGAGTTGTCTGGAATTTTAAAGCAGCTGCTGATATAAAGAAATTGTTAAACATGGCAGATAGCATTTCTGGGGTAGTCTTTGCCTGTTAATGAGCTTGTTCCAGAATAATTTCTGCAGGTTTCAAGAACATCCTGTCAAGACCCAGAAAAACTCACTGTACCTTTAAAAGATCTAAATGGTGTGACCCATCAAACAGTGAATTGTGGAATGAGACGTATTCCCTGCCTGTTGGCAAGTGGGATATACCGTATGATGGAGATTGCTGGGTGTATATTTAGAAACTTGAAAGTATGACAGAGAATGTGGGTAGTGGAGGAGGCCGTCGAGGCTTAGCAGAATCTTCACAGTGGTAGCTGCATATAATGCCATATACACTTGTCTCTCCATATCCGTGCGGGATTGGTTCAGGACTCTGCTGATACCAGAACCCGCGTATGGGGCCAGCTTTGTGGCACAGTGGGTTAAGCCACTGCTTGGGATGCCCACATCCCATATGGGAGCTCCAGTTTGAGTCCTGATTGCTCCGCTTCTGATCCAGCTTTCTGCTAAGGCACCTGGGAAAGCAGATGGCCCATGTGCTTAGGTCCCTGCCACCCATGTGGGAGGCCCTGGTAGAATTACTAGCTCCTGGCTTTGGTCTGGCCCAGCCCTGGCTTTATAGGCATTTGGGAAGTGAACCAGCAGATGGAAGATCTCTCTCTGCCCCTCTGCCTTTCAAATAAATAAATCCTTTTTTTAAAGTATAGTCTTGAGCCGGCGCCGCTGCTCACTAGGCTAATCCTCCGCCTCGCGGCGCCGGCACACCAGGTTCTAGTCCCGGTCGGGGCGCCGGATTCTGTCCCGGTTGCCCCTCTTCCAGGCCAGCTCTCTGCTGTGGCCAGGGAGTGCAGTGGAGGATGGCCCAAGTGCTTGGGTCCTGCACCCGCATGGGAGACCAGGAGAAGCACCTGGCTCCTGCCATCGGATCAGTGCGGTGCGCCGGCCGCAGCATGCCGGCCATGGCGGCCATTGGAGGGTGAACCAATGGCAAAAGGAAGACCTTTCTTTCTGTCTCTCTCTCTCACTGTCCACTCTGCCTGTCAAAAAAAAAAAAAAAAAAAAAAGTATAGTCTTAAAAATCTCAAATGCTCGACTCCCTTATGTAAAATATCATATTTGTGTAAAACTTACACATATTCTCTAGTATATTTTAAATCATCTCTAGATTATGTATGATATCTAAGACAGTGTAAATGCTGTGCACACACACACACACACACACCAATATATATATGTAATTATAGTGTATTGTTTAGGGAATAAGGACAAGAAACAGAGCCTGTCCGTGTTCAATACAGAAGCAAGTTTTACTTTAATATTGCCAGTCTGGACTGGTTGAATCCACAGATGTGGAAACCATGAACACCGATGGCCAGCTGTTTACCAGAGCACCGGGGAGGGTACTGGCAATTTCAGTTCCACTAGGTGAAGCACTCTTCTAGTGAGAATTCTCCAGACTCATTCAGCATTTTATCATTTAGCCCATCTGGATGTGTACAGGCAATGTCTACGGACCACTTTGGTCCTTCGATTTTGCTATAAAACAAGCCACTTACTTTTGGTGGCTTTTTTTTTTTTTGACAGGCAGAGTGGACAGTTAGAGAGAGAGAGACAGAGAGAAAGGTCTTCCTTTTGCCATTGGTTTACCCTCCAATGGCTGCCGCAGCCGGTGTGCTGCAGCCGGCACACCGCACTGATCCGATGGCAGGAGCCAGGTACTTCTCCTGGTCTCCCATGGGGTGCAGGGCCCAAGGACTTGGGCCATTCTCCACTGCACTCCCTGGCCACAGCAGAGAGCTGGCTTGGAAGAGGGGCAACCGGGACAGAATCTGGCGCCCCAACTGGGACTAGAACCCTGTGTGCCGGCACCGCAAGGCAGAGGTTTAGCCTAGTGAGCTGCGGCGCCAGCTGTGGCTTGCTTTTTAAACTTGTCTTTACCTAATATAAAGTTACACCTGAGATATACTGAGTACATTAATGTCAGGTCTCCATTACATGCTAAATACTTATCTAGTAGATGGCCAAATTCAAACCTGCTCTACTGAAGTCTGAAATAGCTACCTGTAGACTTTCTGCAGCTCTTGTATAAGAAGTTACAATAAACTTGGAGCACAGTATACTGTTAGCTAGGGGGGAGATGCAATATTTATATAAACTTTAGGCTTTAATTTTTATAATTAATTAACTTATTTTTAAAAATAACAAATTCAGACATTGTACAAATTCAATAGTACAGAAATGCCTAGTTTTCCTCTTCAGAGGAAGCTAATTTCTTGTGTTGCCTGTCTATACTCTGTATGCACACAAAACCATAGCACATTGAATCAACACCAATGGTAGATTACAATATACTCTTCTACCTCCCCATATCAGGGCATAGTAACAGTGCGAATTTTCTTTCAATGGTTGCATCCTGTTAAATGGAATGGATATATCATAATATATTTAATCTTTTCTGTTGTTTCCAGTCTTTGATTATTACAAGTAATGCTGTAATAAAACTTTCTCTTATGTTTACATTTTGTTG
Organism: Oryctolagus cuniculus; assembly: GCF_964237555.1. Classification (NCBI taxonomy): domain Eukaryota; kingdom Metazoa; phylum Chordata; class Mammalia; order Lagomorpha; family Leporidae; genus Oryctolagus; species Oryctolagus cuniculus. Next base: position 64,549,769 of record NC_091436.1, read on the forward strand.
ATACATTGGAATTTATTTTGGAGGAAGGAATGAAGTAGGGAAACAAAGCTGTTTCTTCCTAGATGACTACTCAGGCATCCTAACATGATTTATGGGATAATTCATCCAATACTGACTTTATAAGAAAAAAATCTTACAGATGTTGAAATACATTTTTGTCATTTTGTTTATGTGTGTGTGCAAACATCTTATTATCTAGTCAGATAATGTGTTTTAATATCCGGATATTTCCCATTGCTATTTTTATTCTTTTCCAGAATTTTCTTAGCTTTTACTGCATTTTTTTTCATATAGTCTATAGAAAATGTTTCTAGATTATCTTTCTTCCCCAAGTTTTAAAAATTTCTTTTTATTTCTTTGAAGGGGGAGCAGGTGGGGGGGAAGGGGAGAGAGAGAGAGAGAGAGAGAGCGAGAGATTGATCCCACTGAAATAGGAAATGACCCCTAAAATCTATATGAAAATGTGGCCCCTTAAAGTTCCCCAGAAGTGCTATCTGGGATGCCACATATGCTACCAGAATTTGGGGTGCCATACGATTTCACCATATGCTTATTAATAAATCCCCAATATTAATAAGCCCAAGAGGGTTCTTGCCTAATATTTAGAGAAGAATTCTAAATAACGGCACAGATAAATGAAGCAGCATGGTACATTTTAAGCCCTTATTTAGTGAGAAAGATGCATAGAAAAGTGAGAGCTTTATTAAGAGAGAGGGGTAAATCTGGGTTCATACCAAGTACCAGGAACCAGGCACGTGGAGGAGCATCTAGGCCAGGAAGCCTAGGACAGGTAACCTGAAGGCCTCGTACCCTGGAGGCACAGGGGTACAGCAAGCCCCCTCTTGGCAAGAAGCCATGGAAAAGAGAAGGGCGGATACACTGTGTCCCAGGCTTTTAACCCACTTCCAAAGGGGAGTGGTTAATTAACCTGATTGGCTGTTGGGCACCCAGGTATGGCCAGGTAGGGGCATGAGGTCACACAGGGGCGTGGTGAAGGCGTGGTCTTCCAGCCCACAGACCTAATTGATTTTAACCTATATGCCTGCCTACTTCACCACCTGGTGGTTCACTCCCTGAATGCCTACAATGGCTGGGACTGGGCCAGGTTGAAGACAGCAGCTGGAAATGCAATCCACGTCTTCCATGTGGGTGGCAGGGACCCAAATGCTTGAGCTCTTACCTGCTGCCTCCCAGGGTGCACAGCAGCAGAGTGTTGGAATCCAGAGAAGAACCTGGACTTGAATCCAAACACTCCAGTGTGGGCTTTCCCCACCCCCAGTGGTGGCGTCACAACTGCTGCACCAAATGCCCACTCTTCTGAATGTAAACAACCCCTGGGGACATAGAAAACATGGCTGATGTCACTAATGAGCCAAGCTGTAGACTTTAGTCCATTTTAACTAATATAAAAAAAAAAAAAAAATTGCCACTTGAGATACCCACATCTCAGAGTGGAGTAGCTGGTTTCAGCCCCATTTCTGCCTTCTAGTCCAGCTTGCTGCTAATACACACCCTGGGAGATAGTAGATGATGGCTCAAGTTCTTGAGTCCCTGCCACCTGAAGGGAGACCCAGAAGAGGCTCCTGGCTCCTGGCTTTGGACTGACCCATCCCCAGTCCAGGGGCCATCTTGGTGGCCCCTGCCACCCATACTGGGGCCCTAGAGTGAACCAGCAAATGGAAGATAGCTCGCTCGCTTACTCTCTCTCTCTCTCTCTTGTTCTCTCTCTCTGTAACTGCCTTTCAAATAAATAAAAAGTAAATCTTTAAAGAAACTTAATAAGCTTCAAAAATGCATGATCCTTTCCTAGTGAAAGTACTCTCACACCAGGAGGTTTTATATTCCAGACAGTGCCAAAGGAATAAACTTAAATTTCCTTTAAAATGGTTTGCTAAATTGTTTCTTGTAGAAATGTTGAAATTCTAATTAATCATCATGTAGAAAAAAACCGGCGTGCATGCAAGCTCTTTGATGATGCTAACGCTGTGTCTTCCTTTAAGACCATCTGGGTCATGATTGCAAAGCTTCAGTGTTACAGAAAAGCTCTAGCTCAAGACAGCAACTTGCCAGATGATGAATTTGTCAAATTATGTATACACCTACTTAAAAATATTATTACTATAACATTTATAGCAATTTGCTGAGGTCATAAATCTGCTGAGGCCTCAAAGTTCAGTTATTTGGGAAATGGAAAGAACATGAATGCAAGAATGTCGAGAGTTTTTTTTTTTTTTTTTTTTAATGTCTGCTAAATGCAGGCAAAAAAGACCATGGAAAAGATTGAAAATGGTATCTATCAAATTTGGTGAATTCACCTTGTATCTCTTTATAGCGATCCTTGTGGGCTGTGTTGAAGGCTTTGTCTCCTACTGAAAGTCGTTTCTTATTCAATGTAATTGTTACCTAGCCAATGTAACTAAATCAGTGTTTCTTTTACTTATGAAGGAAATGTCCGTTTTCCAGGCATTTCACTGTTGAGAGAGAGGCTGGAGCATATCTGGTACGCTCAGCTTCTATTTACAAGTGGTAGGCTTCCCTTAAAATGTAGCTAAACTTGTTATGGGTATGGAGAGAGTGAGGATGCTGAGCCAAACTTACTTCCTGACCCAGTTTTTTCAAGCCCTACCTGAACTCCTTCCCTTATTCCCCATTCAGGAAAGCAGGACATGGGGATAGGGGGTTGTCATCATTTGAGACACCCAGTTCCGTTATCAGAGTGCACTGTTCAAGTCCTGGCTACTCATCTTCCACTTCAGCTTCCTGCTAATGCACACCCTGGGATGCAGCAGGTGTTGGCTCAAGTGCTTCAGTCCTGACCACCCATATGGGAGACCCAGATTGAGTTCCTGACCCTTAGCTTTGACCTGGCTCATCCCCAGCTATCACAGGCACTTGGGGAGTAAACCTGTAGATGGAAGATCTTTCTCTGCCTGTCTCTCTCTCTGCCTTTCAAAAAATGATGCAAATAAATTAAAAACTTAAAAAGCAGACTAGTGAACTAAAAGCAGTAGAAAGGACAGACATTATTATATAGGTCATGTGTTCCACTACCACTCCTCCCCAAATTTCAGTCACTTAGGACAACAAAAATGAAAAAGTTTTATTTCCTGTTCATGCAGTTCACCCACTGGGTTAACTAAGGAGCTCTGTGAACCTTTGTCACGCAGAGCTGTGGGCTGATAGAGCAGCCACTACTAAAGGGAAAAAGGAAACTCCAGAGGGTGAAACCCTAACAAAGTGACCCAGGGCCATGAGACCTTCCCTCACAATGCCTCCACTAGACTCAGGCACGGGATCCCACTGGACCACAAGAGGGTCTGACAGTGGAGAGAACTAGAAATATTTGACAAACAAAACTCATGATTACCACGGTTGTATTGATAGCGTGTTGAAAGAGAAATTTTGGCAACAGCAGAGATGACCTCAGCAGAAATGGGAACAATGTGAACAAGGCTGGATCCCAGAGTTGGCTATTTCATGATTGTTCACATTTTTCCTCACTGAAGCTGCCAATCCTGTCCGATCCAACCCAATGCAATCAACGTGTACCAAATGCTTTAGAGAGCAAGCTATCTGGTTATACAAAGGTGGGACTAAAGCAAAATTAGGTATCACTGTTTCTTTTGAATGTGTTCCTCAGCTGCTTTGAGGATCTCCATCACAAAAATCAACAAAGCTTCAACAATGGTCTCAAATGAGCCATAAGTATATACAAGAAAGAGTATAGACAGCTATGGGTTAATTTTTTAAGTTAGATTCCTTCCTATCTCGCATCATTTACTAACATATGTTATAGATAGGTTTGACATATGGTACCAAAGGCAAAGACTACAAAAGCAAAAATGGATAAATTAGACCTCATCAAAAACACTATTACTTCTAAAAAAAAAAATTTGTGAAAGTGAAAAGACCACCCACAGAATGGGAGAAGATAATCACAAACAATACTCATAACCTGATGAGTTCATGCCCTAATAATGTAGTGAGGACTTTGTTTAAAATACACATACCTATTTCAAAACCCACTAAACTCAACAATAGAAAGAAATCATCCAATTTTTTAAAAAAGCAGAAGCAGTAGGGATTTAACATAGTGGTTAAAATGCCTCTTAAGACACCCACATTTCACAGTGGAACACTTGGCCTTGATTCCTGGCTCTGGTTCTCGACTCCAGCTTCCTGCTAAATGCGGACCCTGGCTGCAGTGATGATTCAAGGAGTGGGTCCTTGCCACCCATTTGGGAGATCTGGATTGAGTTCCCAGCCCCTGGTTTCAGCTCTGGCCCCTCCTCAGCTTTTGCAGGGCGTTTGGAAAGTGAACTGTCAGATGGAAGCTCTATTTGTCTCTTTGTCTTTCTACCTTACAAATAAAGCTTTTTAAAAGAAAAGAATTTGAGGGCCAGCGCTGTGGCATAGTGGGTAAAGCCACTGCTGGCATCCCATACAGGCAGTGGTTCAAGTCCCAGCTGTTCCACTTCTGATCCAGCTCTCTGCTATGGCCTGGGAAAGCAGTAGAAGATGGCCCAAGTGCTTGGGCCCCTGTACCCATGTGGGAGACCCAGAAAAAACTCCTGGCTCCTGGCTTCAGATTGACACAGCTCTAACCATTGCAGCCAACTGGGGAGTGAACCAGTGGATAGAAGACCTTTCTCTCTCTCTCTCTCTCTGCCCCTCCTTCTCTGTCTCTGTAACTCTTTTTTTTTTTTTTTTTTTTTTTTTTTTTTGACAGGCAGAGTGGATAGTGAGAGAGAGAGACAGAGAGAAAGGTTTTCCTTTTGCCATTGGTTCACCCTCCAATGGCCGCCACAGCTGGCGTGCTGCAGCCGGCGCACTGCACTGATCCTAAGGCAGGAGCCAGGTGCTTCTCCTGGTCTCCCATGGGGTGCAGGACCCAAGCACTTGAGCCATCCTCCACTGCCTTCCCAGGCCACAGCAGAGAGCTGGCCTGGAAGAGGGGCAACCAGGACAGAATCCAGCGCCCTGACTGGGACTAGAACCCGGTGTGCCGGCTCCGCAAGGTGGAGGATTAGCCTATTGAGCCGCGGCGCTGGCCCTCTGTAACTCTTTCAAATAAATAAATAAATAAATAAATATTTTAAGATAAATAAATAAAAATAAAAGCAAAGGATTTGAATAGATATTTCCCTAAAGAAAATACAAGGAGTCTTCAAGTTCATGGACAATTCACATTATGAGAAAACATGGATTTCAAACAAATTTTCACCAAAATAAACTCATACAAACTTGTTGTGACACATCTGAATGGGATCCCATTTGAGGCAGTAAGAAGGATAAGATAGTAAATTGAAAAGAGCTCTGTCAGAACGTGAATCCTGATAAAATTGGAGCAAGAAAAGACATTAAACTGATAGGGAAGCTTAGGTGGAAGAATGGTGATATTACTGGTATTTACAAAAGTTTTATGGGGACAGTGTCCTAAAGAAATAAGCTTACAAATGGGTAGCTTGCTTCAACAAGGGGCAGGAGAATATTAACATCCACTTGTGAGGAAAAAATCCTGTTCATGCCCCAATAACAGAGGGCCAATGAGTCAGAGAAAATAGCCAAAAATCACAAACATCTCAAGTGCTGTCTGAAAAGAGCAGACATCCCACGTGAAGGGTGCCAAAACTCTTGCAGCCAGCTCAGCTGCAGACAAAATCAGAGTTTTCAGTGGAAATTTTAAACAAGTGGAGTCCAGTTCCTGAAAGATTTCTTCCAAGAATTCTAACAGGAGATAAAACATAACTTTACCAGGGTGATCCTGAAGACAAAACACAATCGAAACAGTGGCTACCAAGAGGTGGAAGTGGTCCAGTGACAGCAAAACAGAGTGGTCAAGAGCAACAGTAATGGCGAAAGTTCTGGGGATGCTCACGGCATTTTGCTTAGCAACTTTCTGGAAGGCTGACGAATGAGAACATCTGCTCATGAGGAGAGTGTTTGGAGAAACTGAGTCAAAGCTTAGCCAAAAACTCCCCAGGAAAGCTTCACCTGAGAGTTCTTCTCTAGTGTGACAATGCTACTTCTCATTTCCCTCATCAAACCAGTGCAATTCTGATAACAGTTTCCATGGGAAAACAGGAAATATCCACCTTCTGATGCTAATTTGGCATCTGACATCTTTGTTTCCTACACTTAAAAAATCTTTAAAAGACACTCGCTTTCTTCCAGTTGACCATGACAAAAGACCCTATTGGTTAAACTCCCAGGACCCCCAGTTCTTTAAGGGATAGACTAGTTGGCATTATCACTTAGAAAAGTACTTTGACCTTGATGGAACTCGAGTTGACAAACACATTTTATGCTTTTTTTTTATCTTTTAATTCTGCTTTCCAACACATGTTTTGAAGTCTCCTCACATATAAATGGCTAGTGAGCACATGAAAAGGTGCTCAACATCATTAGTCATTACAGGAATGCAAATCAAAACCAGAAAGAGATACTACTTCACACCCACTGAATGACTCTAACAAAGACAACAAAAAGTCTTGGGAAGAATTTGAAGAAACTACAACCCTCAGATGTTATTAGGAATGTAAAAATGGTACAGCCACTTTGGAAAACAATTTGACAGTTTCTCCAAAAGTTAAATACAAAGCTACCATATGAAACAGTGATCCATACCTATATACATTGAAGCAAAATGAAAATATGCTCACAGATAACTTGTATACCAGTGTTCAAATGGCATTATTCATAAAAGGAAATAAGTGGAAACAAATACAAATGTCTATCAATTAATGATGAATAAACAAATACATGATGGATATTACTCAGATATGGAAAACAATGAGATATTGTTATATGCCACAACATAGATGGACTAGACAATGTTAAATGAAAGAAGCCAGAAGACATAAAGGGTCACATAATGTATGATTCCATTTGTATTTAGTGTCCAGAATAGGCTCTATAAAGACAGAAAGTAAATTAGTGGTTGCCAGGTGATTAGAGGGAGTGGGATGTAGAGTTTCTTTGCAGGCTAATGAAAAAGTTCTGGAATTTTCACAACTTTGTCAAATGTCATACCAATTTTATTAATAAATTACATATGTATATACATATTGTTAAGGCAAAATAAGTAGGAGGCCATTAACATGGCATTGTTTCTGTGCCCAGCATCATCAGGTAAAGCACATAAGAACTCAGTTTAGAAACATTTCTTGTAACTGATTTGACCAAAAGAATAAAAAGAGTTTCAGCCAACCACAAAGAGCCAATCAGCAATTGGTTATACAACCACAGGAGCCCGTCAATGTCAATCAGGCCATACCCAAATAAGGCCCTCCTCATCACACCACAGCTAGCTGTAGCCAACTGAGTGATTTCTCTGCTTTGCTTCCACATTCCTGCTACATCTCATGTTCCTGGTGTTACGTTCTCTGAACCTCTTTCTGGTTCCAAGTGCTGCTGACTCATGAATCATTCATTGCTCAAATGGGCTGTCCAATTTAGTATGTCTTGAGTTTTAATATACTGGATGATGAGATAACAAGTGATTTTTTATTTTGTTATGTTTTTTTCTTCTTACTTTTCTTACCTCTGTATTGAGAAAAACAAAACTTGTTAAAATCATTGCAGTTGAAGTTCAAAAGTTGAGGTTATGCATTTCACTCATAATCTTTTAAGTGATTCAGTGCAGATCACATTCATAAGAAACTCTAGAATAAGCAAAACGAAGTTGAGCTGGGGAAGAAAACCTAAGTGGTAGGAGAGGCCAGCGATAGACTAGGAAAGGGCATAAGGAAATTTTCTGGGATGACAGAAATGATGGTAGTGTTATGGGAAAATGGTGGCAGAGAAATTATTATTACCTTTACCTCAGTTCTTTGTCTCACATGGAAGAAGAATTTCCAAGGGGACAAGCAGAGAGATTTAAAAAGATTTATTAGAATCAAAGACCTCCAGCCAGAGTAGCATGATGCAGGGCTTCCAAGAGAGAAAAAGCTCAAAGGGGCTGGTGGCAGCAGAGTTTTAAAGTACAGTTTTGAAGAAAAAAACTTGACAATGAGATTGGCATTCAGTTACCAGGCGGGGATAAAAACCGTCAAAAGACCTGATTTACAGTTCTCCATCCTGTCTGGCCTGCTCCTGATAAAACAAAAGACCATCCAGAAGGGTGGGATAGGTAACTTGTTTTCACAATAAGCTGTGAGCTCAGGAAGAGCTCCCTTTCTATTCTTGTGGTAAATCTGGAGATTCTGAAGGAAGGAGGGCGGCCTTTTTGTTCTTGCTAAAGACAATGTTTTAGGGGAGGAAGAAAATATTTTACGCCCCAAATTCTAATGGGACCATCCTGACTACCTATTAATCCATCTGACTCCTCACATCAGCAGTCCATGTGTTGATGGTGGTTTGGCTGCATAGATGAAAGCATTTGTCAAAATCAGAACATTTCACTTAAGATTTGTGCATTTCATTATATGCAAAGTTTACCCAAAAAATCATAAATATTTAATTCAATAACTGCCATAATGTACTCATTAGGGGAAGTGAACTTCAATACACAAATTTTAACATAAGGTTGACTAATGCATGGCTAGAGGTGAAGGATGGGGCATGACATGATAAACAAATGGATGACGCAGCAATGACAGGATATAGGTGCTAGGTATGTGGGGGTTCCCTGCTTAATGTTTGCTTTTTTCACAATAGAATGACAGAAAAAAAGGAGCCTAATCTACAAACATGTCTATCCTCCGACTCCCCACACCCATCTTACTTAACTGTCTCTCTTCCCACTGACTGTGCATTTCCTTCTGTTTGTAGAATTCATCTTCAGTCCCTACAAATTATTGTTGCCTTCCATTTATTTATTTATTTTTAAAATATTTTATTTATTTGAGAGGCAGAATTACAGAGAGAGGGAGAGACAGAAAGAGTGGTCTTGCATCTGCTGATTCACTCCTCAGATGACTGCAATGGCCTGAGGTGTGCCCATCAGAGTCAAGAGCCAGGAGTTTCTTCCCCATTTCTCCCATGAGTGCAGGGGCCCAAGCACTTGGAAGAGGAGCAGCTAGGACTCTAACTGGCGCCCATATGGGATGCCGGCACCGCGGGTGGAGGCTTAGGCCACTATGCCACAGCACCGGCCCCACTTTCCCTTTTTATTAATAACACCATCCTTTCCGGTTGTGAACATTTCTCAGGACAAAAATAAGTTTTCTTTCCTTGCTTTCTCCCCTACTCTCTAATCCAATTAAACTCTAAATTCTTCTAGTTTCTACTTTATAATGTCTCATTTCTTTTACCATTAGTACCATCTTGACTCTGCTCCAATTACCTGCATCCTGAGGGCCATTTCCATGGAAATAAAGTGGTACCCTAAGAAAATAATTTGCATGTACTTAAAAAGATATAGATCTTTTCCCATGCTTGTCTTTCTGAGTGGTTCTGAGCCAGTACTGTATTAGAATATCTTGGTTATTGTAAGTCTTCAAACTCTGAATTCCAGCCCCACTTCCTATTAGTCTGTAGATTAATGACTCAAAATGAGTTTTGACTAATTGAGGTGCAAATGTCCCTGTCACAGAAACAGAAAGATAAGTATTCTATACTGTGATGGCCTCTATAAAGAACCTTTCCTGCTAAGTGAATTATGCTAAAATTATCACTTATCATTTTGGCAGTTATCTGCCATGAATCCTGTCATATCATTCATGCATCTGCAGGTCCATTTTGCAACTAACTCACCTTGGAAGACTCACCATGGAGTGAAATTTCTGCCCCCCCCCCCCACCTCTCTCAACCACAAGAAACTTTTATGCTTAGTGAATGTTCTGGGGACACTCAGAGTAAGAAGAGTGACTTAAGACTTGGGGTTCCTGACACTGGTGGGTGACCCCAGCAATTTTATTATTGTCCCTGACACTCGGGCTCCTCATCTGTAAGGTGGGGCTGGTAATTGCACACATTTCATTATGGAGGTTAAATACATTAATGCAATGGTCTGGAGAAGTCTTGACCCTCAAGCCATAGGACAGGGCCAAGGAACCAAAGACTTCTTTTTCTTCTCCTCTCTGAGGAACTCCAAGTGACCAGGGGACTGCTTCCTGGGGCTCGGGCCCCCAACGTGACCTTGGTTCTAGATGCTCCTTGGCCAGGGTGCTATGACTCTTTTTCCCTCCTTTCCCTTCCCCTCCCCCTGCTCCTCCTCCAAGGACAGCAGCCACGAAATGAGTGTCATTGTTTAGAACTGAATATTGAGTTAACTTCTTTTCCTTGATGGATATATTAGCTAGCAAGCTGTTGGTAACATATACCTTAAACTTTCCCCGTGTTGAGATGGGTACTGTGGCTTAGCAGGTAAAGCAGCCAATTCCAGCATCCCATAGCAGTACTGGTTTGAGTCCCAGCTGCTCCACTTCTGATCCAGCCCCCTTATAATGTGCCTGAGAAATCAGCAGAAGATAGCCCAATGTGTTTGGGCCCCTGCACACATGTGGGAGACCCACAAAGCCTCCTGGCTCCTGGCTTCGGCCTGGCCCACTGCTGGTACTTGTGGCCATCTGGGGAATGAACCAGTAGATGGAAGCTTGCTCTCTGCCTCTTCCCACCTCTCTCTGTAACTCTTTCAAATAAATAAGACTTAAAAGAAATCTCACATTACAGTAATGGCAGTAAGAGACAGTATTTGGGGGCCTTAAATATCTATCTGTGTATATGTTGAAATGAAACTGATTTTTATGAAGAAGGATTTGGCTCTGTGGAGAATGTTTTCTCCACAGCTATGTGGGGTTACCATTTTGGGGGTGCCTTCATTTGGCTGGCCATGAATAAGGGCCTTTGAAGACCCCCAAGTTTTTGAACCATGTGGTAGCCAATTCTGCATCAAAGCTTAACAAAACTGCTTTAAAAATATGCAGCCCAGGGCATGGTGGTGTAGATGAAGCTGCCACCTGCAACACCAACATCTCATAGAGTGATGGCTGGCATCCCAGATATTCTGCTTCTGAGACAGTTCCCCGCCATTGTGTCTGCAAAGGCAGTGGAACTGCCACCCACAGGAGAGACCTGCATGGAGCTCTTGGCTCCTGGGTTGGCCTGGCCCAGCCCTGCTGTGGTGGCCGCTTTGGGGAGTGAACCAGCAGATGGAGGATCTCTTCTCCATCTCTCCCTCTGACATTCTTCCCAATAAATAAATAAATCTTAAAAATAAATTCTTGGGGTCCTCCCCTGCCCTAGGGAATCAGAAACTCTTAGAGTAGGGGAGGTCCCAAAATCTGTTTCAAAAATAGAGAGCCCACCATTCTTCCTGATATTCTCACCTTTATTTCAGAGGAAGCCAGATCATCAAGGAGGTATATAAGTGGTCCTTAGTGCAATCATTCAATTAAATTGGCTAAATGCCGTTAGTCTGCCATGAGGTCTGTGTAAGAAAAATCACTCCACAATTGTGAGCATCTACTTATGTCTCCAAGCTACCGCGTTCTTGTACGTCAGGCCTCATGCGAGGCGCTCTCAGTGCACCACTGAAATTCAATCCCGCCCCATGAGGGACAGTGTTCCTACTTCATAGATCAGGATACTGAAGCCTAGGCAAGTTTCACAGCTTGTAAATGACAGTAATAGATTCAAACCCAGGTCTGTGTGATTTTTAAAGCTGGTGGCCTTACCCCACTGGGAAGGCAACTGGGGATTTCCCACTGTGCACACGCTGTCTAGCCTTAGCATCTGCTTTTAATCTGAGTCTGGTTTAGCCTTATTCCCCTCTTTCATTTTCACTTGACCGATTTCCACAGGCATTTACTTTTATGCCATTGTAATAATATATTTTTAATAAACTGCCTAAAATCCTTTTTGGATTTATATTCCATTGTGGTATAAAGGGAAATAAAAAAGCTCTTTGAAATCCTGTAGTGGTTACTTAATGTTGGCTGGGTTTTCCCTCGTGTTATTTGCCTCTGTTGAATTTTCAGGTTTACGTTCTAGTGTACATACTGCTTGAGTTATGAACTAGCCAGGGAAGCTCTTCTGTTCTCAACTGTGTCTGCAGTGTCTAATTAAACACAACAGGTAAGTTATTCGGGACCTGGTGTCACACGGCCATCCAGAGGGTACAGTGCACCTCCCTGCTTTCAGGTGACACTCATGGTATTGCTTAGTGTGGGCCAACAGGACGTGGTTTCCCCGCGTCCTCCTTTGGGTCTGTGTGGTGTCAGGGTGCCAAGTTTTGTGATCTCATCACTTTTTTCCCCTACTCCAGCAAGCTTTTGTTGTTGTTTCTAACTTTTGCTTACTGTCTTGCTGGGTTATAGTAGAAGATGGCCCAAGTGCACGTGTGTGGGAGACCCAGAGGAAGCTCCTGGCTCCTGGCTTCGGATGGGCGCAGCTTGGCCCGTTGCGGCCAACTGGGGAGTGAACCATCGCATGGAAGACCTCTCTCTCTCTCTCTCCACCTCTCCTCTATCTGTAGCTCTGAATTTCAAATAAATAAATAAATCTTTTTTTTTTTTAAAAAAAGCTCATCAACACCTGTGGCCCTTCAGAAGCCCCTGTTGCTAACACTTTCAGAGGTTTAATTAGCTGAGACACAGAAATGGTCACATTCCCAGGCAGACCTGGCAAAAGGTGATCTCTTAGAGTGACGAGAAAGATGGAGGAGAAAGAAAAACAAATTAAGTATCATTTCATGTGAGTTGGGTGTTACTATGTAAGAATGATACATCTTTCACTTCTCTATTTGTAGATTCCAACAGTTAGTGCAGCTCAAGTAGGTATAAGCACAAGTTAACAAATATTCTTTGAAAATTCTTCCTTTCAAATTATACATAGATAAAAAGACCAGGGCAAAGATTTATTTGTTGGCTTTGTACATCATATTAGTGCCTTCACTGAAGATGGTATCCTTTTAGTATAAGTAATGCAATTCTCTTGAGGATTTCTTCTCTTCAGAGTTCAGTCAAAATTGATACAAACATCAGTGAGTCTGGCACATAACAAAACTTTTTAAAGATTTATTTATTTGTAAGGCAGAGCTAGAGAGAGACACAGAGAAAGACTGAGATGGAGACATATATATCAATTACAGGGAGGGCCAGTCCAGGCCAAAGCCAGGAACTGGGAACTCCATCTGGGTCTCCCAAGGTAGGTGGCAGGGGTCCAAGTATGTGGGCCATCTTCTGCTTTCCCAGGTGCATTAGCTGGGAGCTGGATCAGACGTGGAGCAACTGGGACTCAAACCGATGCTCATATGGGATGCTGGGGGTCACGGGAAGTGGCTTAACACACTGCACCAAATGCCAGCCCTCACATAAAGCTTTTAAAGTTGATCAGATTATTTGGGAATGGGCACAACCCAGGGCAGAGAAAAAAATTTGAATTCAAAGTAACAGGTAACAGGTTTTAATTCCTCCAGTGGCACATGCCAGCCTGCTGATTTTTTTATGTACCTCATATTTAGAAAATAATTTTTACTTACTAACCAATGTGAACTTATTAAAGCTGGCTTTCTACTTTCATTTATCAACAATTTTTTTTTTTTTTTTTTTTTTTTTTTGACAGGCAGAGTGGACAGTGAGAGAGAGAGACAGAGAGAGAAAGGTCTTCCTTTTGCCGTTGGTTCACCCTCCAATGGCCGCCGCTGCAGCCGGCGCACCGCGCTGATCCGATGGCAGGAGCCAGGATCCAGGTGCTTTTCCTGGTCTCCCATGGGGTGCAGGGCCCAAGCACCTGGGCCATCCTCCACTGCACTCCCTGGCCATAGCAGAGAGCTGGCCTGGAAGAGGGGCAACCGGGACAGAATCCGGCGCCCCGACCGGGACTAGAACCCGGTGTGCCGGCGCCGCAAGGTGGAGGATTAGCCTATTGAGCCACGGCGCCGGCTTCATTTATCAACAATTTTTAAGTGCCTGTTGCAACACCTGGTCAGAATGACAAAGTGTTTCTAGCAATGACAAAGAAACCCAATGATGGATCCTCACAGTGAGGAAGTGTATGACTTTCAGTATATTTTGTCAAATATTAAGCACAGACTCCCTTCAATATCTCTTCGGTCTTATGGGGCCCAAATAGGGGCCAGCATTGTGGAATAGCATGTTAAGCCTCCGCCTGCAACACCCACAATCCCATATGGGAGGCGATAGGAGACCCAGCTGCTTCACTTTTTTTTTTTTTTAAATATTTATTTATTTATTTATTTCAGAGCGTGAGAGAGAAAGAGAGAAAAGTCTTTCATCTGCTGGTTCATTCTCCAATGGCCGCAACAGCCAGAGCTGCGCCAATCTGAAACCAGGAGCCAGCAGCTTCCTCTGGGTCTCCCATGCAGCTGCTGGGGCCCAAGGACTTGGGCCATCTTCTACTGCTTTCCCAGGCCACAGCAGAGAGCTGGATTGGAAGTGGAGCAGCCGGGACATGAACTGGTGCCCATATGGGATGCGGATGGTGGCTTCACCCGCTATGCCACAGTGCCGGCCCCGCTCCACTTCTGATTCAGCTCCCTGCTAATGCGTCTGGGAACGCAGCGGAGGATGGGCCAAGTGCGTGGATCCCTGGCACCCATGTGGTAGGAGACCCAAAAGAAGCTCCAGGATCCTGGCCTAGGCCTGACCCTGCCCTAACTGTTGCGGTCACTTGGGGAGTGAACTAGCAGATGGAAGATCTCTCTTTCCTCCTCTCTGTAACTCTGGCTTTCAAATAAAAAAGGGGATGGGGGGGCCAAATAGAGGACACTTCTAAGAATCAGGAGAGTAAGGAAAGCTTAAGGAACAGAGAATCTGGGGTCAGAGGATCCTGCATGGGCTACCTCTCTTTGGCAGCTTCACCAAATTATCTGCAAGTTTTTCATACCGTATACTACTTGTATATTTTTAACCATTCTCACCAAAATCACCCTCCACTGTCTACCAAGTTTCAGTCTAGTATGGTCTGCTAGGTTACAACAAATGTTTGTGAGACCTCAGTGAGCTCATTTGTGATTGGTAATGGGAGAATGAATGGAGTGGGAGAACTGTTCTGGCTTCTGGGCAGGAACAGAAGTAAAAACTTTAACCCTGAGGAGGAAAGGAAACAAGTGTTCAGTCACTTCAGCTCTGGGTTTTTGTTTGTTTGTTTGTTTTTGTTTTTGTTTTGTTTTGTTTTTTTTTTTTTTTTTTTTTTTTTGACAGGCAGAGTGGACAGTGAGAGAGAGAGACAGAGAGAAAGGTCTTCCTTTGCCGTTGGTTCACCCTCCAATGGCCGCCGCGGCCGGCGCGCTGCGGCCGGCGCACCGCGCTGATCCGATGGCAGGAGCCAGGGGCCAGGTACTTCTCCTGGTCTCCCATGGGGTGCAGGGCCCAAGCACTTGGGCCATCCTCCACTGCACTCCCTGGCCACAGCAGAGAGCTGGCCTGGAAGAGGGGCAACCGGGACAGAATCCGGCGCCCCGACCGGGACTAGAACCCGGCACGAACCCGGTGTGCCGGCGCCGCAAGGCAGAGGATTAGCCTAGTGAGCCGCGGCGCCGGCCTTCAGCTCTGTTTTTAGATAAACAACAGCAGGGCCTGCAGCCGGGGACCCCCCAACCCGCATGACTCAGGTGCCGGCAGGTGGCGTTGCCACCGGCACACACAACCCCTCTGCCGCCCGCTCTGCTCAGCCCTCGGAAGCCAGGACTACTCCTGCCTGATTGTTTAGTGTGCCTCTTTAACATCCCCTGAGGCAGCTTCACCACACAATGAGCTGCTGCCTGGGCTCTCCAGTTACCTCTGGAGATACAATTACTGCTTCTATTGGTGCTTGAGTTACCAGGATGCGCAACTTCTGAGAAGTTTATCCCTAACTTTGCTGTAAGCATTCTTTACAATCAACATTTTGCAGGACGCACTGTTTGTTATGAACATGCTATCTTGTGTTATAATAGAAATCCTGCATTTTACGCTTAGTGGATGTTTAATAAGTGCTGACAGATTATTTATAATTAATTAACTACATCACAGGAATTCTAAAAAGTGATTCTAGGGAATGACTGTGTTGATAATGAACCTAATTACAAGAACCCAGCCAAGATCATTTGACTCTCCAGGGTAGAGAATCTCTGAAAGTCATTTTAATTTCATTACGTATTCATCACTGCTGTTTTAGAGACACAGAAGCTAACTTTTCATTGGCAAGGACTGAAGAACAATCATCCATGAGTTCTTCAAGTTGAATAACAGGAAACTGTACTTGTTGTTCAAACCATTTGGCAACTGTAAGAAGCTGCTGATCGCAGAATGCAGGTCCAATAAACTGTAATCCTATTGGCAGCCCTTGGCGTGAGAGGGCCACTGGGATATTCACTGCCGGCAGTCCTGAGGGA
This sequence comes from Oryctolagus cuniculus, assembly GCF_964237555.1. Taxonomy (NCBI): domain Eukaryota; kingdom Metazoa; phylum Chordata; class Mammalia; order Lagomorpha; family Leporidae; genus Oryctolagus; species Oryctolagus cuniculus. The sequence continues at coordinate 64,566,048 of NC_091436.1, forward strand.
AAGAAAGAAACCGTGAGTGGATGAGCTCGCCGTTACAAGCAGAGACCTCTTCTACCTTTCAGTACCAGCAGGGCCCAGACCATGTAAGCTTTAAAAAGGCAACAAAAAATTTTATCCTGTGGATATGCTTTTGTCTCATGCTTTATTCACTTAACAGTGGAGCTTGAAAATCACTCTTGTATCAGTTCAGAGACTTTTATTCTTTTTTTATAGCTGTACAATACTCCATGACAAAGTTTTACAATAATTTATTCAATTAGTTCTCTATGGCTCGGTATTTAGGTTGTTTGTAATATCTGACCATGTCATGCAGTGTCACAAGGAATTACCTTATGTACATGTTTTTTAGTATCCTTCAAAGTTTGTCAGATAAAGAGAGATTGCTGCATCAAAGGATCAACACATCTATAATTAGATATTGCCAAATTCCCCTGTAATAGTTATATTATTTTGAATTCTCACCAGCAAAATGAGTGCTTTTCTTTTGTTTTTAAGATATTATTTATTTCTTTGAGAGGTAGAGTTACAGAGAGGACAGACAGAAAGGTCTTCCATCTGCTGGTTCCCTCCCCAAATGCATGCAACAGCTGGAGCTGGGCTGATCCAAAGCCAGGAGCTTCATCCGGGTCTCCCACGTGGATGTAGGGGCCTAAGCACCTGGGTCATCCTCCACTGCTTCCCCAGGCTATAACAGAGAGCTGGATTTTTTTTTTTTTAAAGATTTATTGATTTATCTGAAAGAGTTACACACAGAGAGAAGGAGGAGCAGAGAGAGAGGTCTTCCATCTGTTGGTTCACTCCCCAGTTGGTTGCAAAGGCCGAAGCTTCGTCGATCCAAAGGCAGGAGCCAGGAGCAGCCAGGACTTGAACTGGTGCCCATATAGGATGCTGGCGCCACAGGCGGAGGCTTTACCCACTGTGCCACAGCGCTTGCCCAGAGTGCTGCTTTTCTGACAGGTTTGTCAACACAGCATGTTGCTGGGCTTTTGAATTTTTGCTAATCTATTAAATGGGAAGTTAGCGCACAGTAGTTTAATTCCAGGTTTTAGATCGATTAACGCAGGGTAGTTTTAATTCCAGCACCAGGACAGAGAAAGTACAAGATCCTGAGATTTCTTGTTATGCCATAGAACAAGGAAGTTTTCCGAGGCTGGCGCTGTGGTGCAGCGGGTTAATGCCCTGGCCTGAAGCACCGGCATCCCATATGGGTGCCGGTTCTAGTCCCGGCTGCTCCTCTTCCAATCCAGCTCTCTGCTATGGCCTGGGAAAGCAATAGAAGATGGCCCAAGTCCTTGGGCCTCTGCACCCGCATGGGAGACCTGGAAGAAGCTCCTGGCTCCTGGCTTTAGATCGGCGCAGCTCCGGCCATTGTGGCCATCTGGGGAGTGAACCAGCAGATAGAAGACCTCCCTCCCCCTCTCCCTCTCCCTTTTCCTCTCCCTCTCCTCTCTCTCTGACTTTCAAATAAATAAATATTTTTTTTAAAGAACAAGGAAGTTTTCCAAAATTAATGAGGATAGGTCTAGAGGATGCATACAACTTGATGCAATTTGGCTCCAACTGGCCAAATTGAGCATGATTTAACTATCAAAAATAATGATTACAGTAATTCCTTTTAATACATCGTATAGAAACAAAGAGAAAAGCTCCTCTTTGGAGAAGTCTTCTAACTAATACCAATAGGAATGACAGAATTAGAGATGTCGGCATTTGGTAATTCTTTAGACAGTGATTTAATTCAGGTCAGAATGATCAGTGGCTGCTAGAACTGGATTCAAAATTACTGAGCAGTGGCTTATTCACCGGGTATCCACGTATCACTTATAAATTCCTTTTAAATGACAAAAGCAATGATGTATCTTGATAAAGAAAACATATAGCAGCTACCTCCTTAACAAAGTGATCAACTTAGTGTCCCAAAGTGGGACAAGCTGCTATAACTGTTTCCTGATGGGAAGAGTACATAGGATTTCTGCCAAAAAGGTTTAGCTAAATCCAATCAGAAGTTACCAATATGATAAATCCAGATCATGAGTGGACCTCGTAAAGCACAAATGGATTAGACTCTTCAAAAAGAGTCAGTGTCATTTAAAAGAAAACATTTAAAAGGTGGAGGATTTCTGATCAGAGACTGCAGGACAGAAGAAAGTGGCACAGGTTTTTTTTTTTTTTTTTTTTTTTTTTTTTTTTTTTTTTTTAATAGAGTTAGACAGTGAGAGAGAGAGACAGAGAAAAAGGTCCTCCTTCCACTGGCTCACCCCCAAAATGGCTGCTCCGGCCAGCACTGAGCCAATCCGAAGCCAGGAGCCAGGTGCTTCCCCCGGTCTCCCATGCGGTGCAGGGACCCAAGCATCTGGGCCATCCTCCACTGCTTTCCCGGGCCACAGCAGAGAGCTGGACCAGAAGAGGAGCAACTGGGACTAGAACCCGGCACCCATATGGGATGCCAGCGCCACAGGTGGAGGACCTGCCAAATGAGCCACGGTGCCGGCCCTGGCACAGTAGTTTTAAAGTGCTTAAGGCAGGAACTATTGAACCAGATCTTACCTCCAGCAAAAAACGAAAACAAAAAACACCTTTAAAAATAAAGCAGAAATCAAGACATTTCTGAAGGAAGGTTAAGAGAATTTGTCACCAGCAGGCCTATCCTAAAAGAGTGGCTAAAAAAATTCCTCTAAATAGAAAGGAAGGGATTAAAAAGAACACAATAAGTAAAAGCATGGGTAAATACAGTAGACTTTTCTTTTCCTCTTGAGTTTCCTACATTATAATTGATGATTGAAACAAAGTCAGAGGCCAGTGCTGTGGCATAATGGGTAAAGCTGCCGCCTGTAGTACCAGCATCCCATGTGGGCGCCGGTTTGAATCCCTGCTGCTCTGCTTTCCATCCAACTCTCCACTGATGGCCTAGGAAAGCAGTAGAAGATGGCCCAACTGCTTTGGGCCCCTGTACCTGCATGGGAGACCTGGAAGAAATTCCTGGCTTCTGATAGGCCCAGCTTCAGCTGTAGTGACCATTTGGGGAGTGAACCAGTGGATGGGAGATCTCTCTCTCTCTCTCTCTGTATGTAACTCAACTTTCAAATAAATAAATAAATCTTTAAAAAAAAACAAAAAAACAAAATCAGCCAGATATATTTCTAAAAAAAGCAAGAGAGATGGGAGATTGTTCTAGATTTTAAAAAGATATCATGGCCAGGCTCACTAGGCTAATCCTCCACCTGTCGTGCTGGTACTCCGGGTTCTAGTCCCGGTTGGGCCGCCGGATTCTGTCCCGGTTGCTCCTCTTCCAGTCCAGCTCTCTGCTGTGGCCCGGGAGTGCAGTGGAGAATGGCCCAAGTGCTTGGGCCCTGCACCCACATGGGAAACCAGGAGGAAGCACCTGGCTCCTGGCTTCGGATCGGCGCAGCGCCAGCACTAGCGGCCATTTGGGGGGTGAACCAACGGAAGGAAGACCTTTCTCTGTCTCTCTCTCTCACTGTCTAACTCTGTTAAATAATAATAATAAAAACAAGACATCATAAACAAATGTAATATAAAGGGCAAAACCTTTTTTTTTTAATTTGAAAGAGTTAGAGATCTTTTATTTGCTGGTTCACTCCCCAGATGGCCACAACAGCCATGGCTGGGACAGGCTGAAGCCAGAAGCCAGGAATCCCATCTGGACCTCCCATATGGGCGCAGGGGCCCAAGCACTTGCCATCTTATGCTGCTTTCCTAGGCCATTGGCAAGGGGCTGGATCAGAAGTGGAGCAGCCAGGACATGAACTGGTGTCCATATGGGATGCCAGCATGTATAGCTTTACCTGTTACACCATAGCACCAACCCGAGCAAAAACTTTAAGATATTTTTGGGACAACTGATAAAATCTGAATATGCATTATATTCAGATTCTTACTGAATTATTGTTTTCTTAGGTGTGATAACAGGATTGTAATTATGCAGAAGAATGTCTTTATTCTTAGAAGGGTCATGCATTTGGGGTAAAGTGTCATGGTATCTGAAACGTTCTTTCAAACGACTGGGCAAGAAACACTGAGTGTGTGTGTGCATTGAGACAGACAGAGAAAAAGAAAGTAAATGAGGCAGTCAGTTTACAAAGAAGAATTCAAGAGGAGAGCGTGTGGGTATTCATTATACTACTTTTTCAACTTTCCTATAGTTTTGAAAGGTTTCAAAACATATACCTTTTGAGAGTAGGCATTTGGCATAGCATTTAAGATGCCACTCCGGACACCCACACCCCATATTGCAGTACCTGGGTTCCAGCCCAGGCTTCCTGCCAGTGAACACCTGTGAGCAGCAGGTGATGGCTCAGGTCCTTGAGTACCTGCCACCCATGTGAAACACGCAGATTGAGTTCCAGACTCCTGGCTTTGCTCTGGCTCAGCCCCAGCTGTTGCAAGCATTTTGGATGGGAGATCTATGTCTGTCTCTCTCTCTGCTTTTCAAATAAAATGAAAATAAATAAAAATGGAAAACATACACATGTGAGTGTGTGTGGCAAGTGTGTACACACATGCACACACACTCCAAAAATCATGGAATACCGGTTACTTCTTTTAGCGGACGATCTGTCTAGAACGTAAGCTGAAGACGAGGCTATCTGTTTAAGAACTGGAAGAAAGCCAGAAGGTTCTTGAGGGATCCTCACCTGCCATATTTACAGCCTGTGTAAAAATATCGTCCTGAGCACTTCGCGTTCTGTTGTCTTCTTGGATGAACTCCAAATACGGCACTGCCTCTCTCAAGGTGGTGGGAGTTAACAAGACATCCACTCCGGAGTTGAAAACATTCACAAAGTCATTAGCAATGAGGCGTCTCACTTTCTGTGCTTTGATGAAATAATCCTCATAGTTTCTGCAGGAAAAAAAAAAAAAAAAAAGAGGCTCTGGTAAGGGCTTTTTATATTTTTCCTTGAATCAGTTCTCTCTCACGAGGCTTGTTAACGAACCACTGGACTCTTGGCTTTTATGAGCAGGCATCACTAAGATTCCTAAGAACACACACAGATGACTTTTGTCCTACTGTAACGTTATTCTAGAAGATTGACTATCTAGAAATTGATCAGAATTCACTATTAAATATAATTCCACACATATAGGGGACTTCAAAAAGGTCATGGAAAAATTTCATTAAAAGATAAGTTTGCTTTGGTGCGAATTTGAAATCCCTGTATAGTTTTTCTCATGATACACATGAACTTTGGAAGATCCCTCAACATGCACAGATTTCAAATATTTTTTGCACCAAAATACACTTACCTTTTAACTCCATTTTCCATGAACTCTTTGAAGTCCCCTCGTGTAATCACAAAATATTAACACTTCCAGAAACATCACTAAACCAGAACATTCATTTGCAGGTGAGGAAAATCAAGTTCATAGCAATTATGTGACCTCTGAGAGTTCCGGAGATAGGGAGTGGAACAGGAGACTAGACCGCAGATCTCCAGAGGCTCACCCCAATCTCCTTTCTACTATAATACTTTATTTCATCTATAGAATGATGATAGCTAATTATTTTGAAGACTCAGAGGTTTTGCCAAATTCTTTTTTTTTTTTTTTTTTTTTTTTTTTTGATAGGCAGAGTGGACAGTGAGAGAGAGAGACAGAGAGAGAAAGGTCTTCCTTTGCCGTTGGTTCACCCTCCAATGGCCGCCGCTGCAGCCGGCGCACCGCGCTGATCCGATGGCAGGAGCCAGGAGCCAGGTGCTTTTCCTGGTCTCCCATGGGGTGCAGGGCCCAAGCACCTGGGCCATCCTCCACTGCACTCCCTGGCCATAGCAGAGAGCTGGCCTGGAAGAGGGGCAACCGGGACAGAATCCGGCGCCCCGACCGGGACTAGAACCCGGTGTGCCGGCGCCACAAGGTGGAGGATTAGCCTATTGAGCCACGGCGCCGGCTGGTTTTGCCAAATTCTAACATGCCATCTGGATCAGATACTAGGAAACACTCCCAGGAGTAGTTCCTGGTAGAATCTGGAAAAGACACTGAAGAAAGCATGCAGTGTTTGCAGTTTTGTATTTTAGGCATAGCCTAGGAATGAAAAAGTTGGGATTCAAGAAAAGATCCTCACTTGACTGAAAAGGGAAAGAGGAAAAAGCCAAACATAGGAGTAACCATGGCTAAAGATGCAAACCAAGGAAAAAGAAAACTTTTATTTTTATTTTACTTTTACAGTTATTTATTTGAAAGGAAGAGAAATGGAGACAGACAGATCTTCCACCCACTGGTTCACTCCCCAAATGCCTGTAACAGCCAGGGCTTGCCCAGGTGAAGACAGGAGCCTGAAACTGCATCTGGGTTTCCCACGTGGGTGGCAAGGACCCAAGCACATAAGTAATCATCTGCTGCTTCCCAGGGTGCGCATGAGCAGGAAGCTAGACCTAGAAGCAGAGCCAGGACGCAAACCCAGGCGTTCTAACAGGCGATGCAGAAGTCACAGCAGCATCTTAACTTGATGGGTCAAATGTCCCCAGGCAAACTTTCTTAGATCCTTATGAGGTTGTTAAAGAAGGCTGGCAAAAGAACTAACTGTTGTAAATCTCAGTTAAACTGCAGAAGTGGAGGTAACAATTCCAGCCCTACTGAGCACTACCTAAAACGGAATGAAAGTGTGAAATGCTTCTTACCCAGAAGAGTTGCTCTAGAAATTTCTCAAACTATCATTTGATTACACAATGTATAGAGATGAATGCAGGCATCTCATAAAATTCACACAACAGTAATGGCAGTTGGTCATTTGAATACTGTATGAATAGCAATTTAAAAACCTGGATTTTATAAAACTAATGTTTTCTATTAAATTTCTTCCTACTTAAAATATGCTTCAAAATTAGAATTTCCAGTTCCATACGTGATAGAGTGATAGGGATGGGAGTTATCTTGACTTCTTAAAACAACCAGAAGGGCTGGCACCGTGGCTCACTTGGTTAATCCTCCACCTGTGGCGCCGGCATCCCATATGGGCGCTGGGTTCTAGTCCCGGTTGCTCCTCTTCCAGTCCAGCTCTCTGCTATGGCCCGAAAGAGCAGTGGAGGATGGCCCAAGTCCTTGGGCCCTGCACCCGCATGGGAGACCAGGAGAAGCACCTGGCTCCTGCCTTTGGATTGGCACAGCGCTGGCCGGAGCGGCCATTTTGGGGGTGAGCCAGCGGAAGGAAGACCTTTTTCTCTGTCTCTCTTTCTCATTGTCTACTTCTGTCAAAAAAAAGAAAAAACAACAGAAAACCGGATAAAATACATGAAAACTGTTTTCAGACAACAGACCAAAACGGTGCTTAGGAGACAGAATTTGGAGAGCAAGAGAATAAATGAAATAGGGCCCTTGATTTCTCCAGCTTAATGCCTAGAGGCAGTTTTTGGGCTCAGTCCAGAGAGAAGGAACCTAAGCAGACCTAAGCAGAGTTTGGGAGACAAAGACAGGGAACTGAAGTTCAGGGAGAAAAAGATCGTGAGAAATTGTAAAGTAGCGAGTAAGAGGGAGTAGCACACAGAGAGCGCTCAGCATGCAGAGATCCCTGTGCCTGGGTGAGAAGAAAGCTCTGAAGCTCGAGAAAGGGTCACCAAAAGGCAGCAGCCAAGCAATTCCTAGAGCTCATAGGGGCTGGAAGTAGCAGCTGAAGTGGGGAGAGCTGGTACTGCATGTGGCATATAGTAGAATCTCAAGGGTTTCGCCGTAAAATGGAGTGACAGAGTCCTGGCTATACTGCTTCTAATCCAGCTCTCTGTTAACATGCCTTGAGAAGGCAGCAGATGATGGCCCAAGGACTTGGGTCTCTGCTACCCACGTGGGAGACCCAAATGGAGTCCCAGGTCCCCTGGCTTTGTCTTGGCTTAGCCTCACCTGTTGTGGCCATCTGGGGGAACGAACCAGAGGATGGAAGGTCTCTGTCTCTCCCTCTCTCTGCCTTTCGAATAAATAAATAAATAAATAAGTAAGTACATTTTTGGAAACAAAACATTCTTTGAACTTATCCTAACAAAGCACAAAAGGAAGACTTGAAAAGGATCTGACAGAATCCAAGTAACTACATCCTACAACAAAGTTCAACACTGCGGGAATATAGGAAAAGCTCAGCACGTGACAATGGAAAATCTGCAATGTCTAGGTAAGTTAAGAATCAGAAAATATGACCCAGAACAAGGGGGAAAAATCAATCATATATAAACAGATCCAGAAATGACAGAAATGTTGGAATGAGCAGATACGAACATTCAAATGGCTACTGTAAAATAGATCCTAAACTTCAAGAAGGGAAAAGAAAACATAAAATGATGCACCAAAGAATACAACGCTTTCTGCCCTTGAAGGCATGGAGGAAAAAACCCTAGGAAGCACTACAAGCAGCAGTGCAAGCAGCACTTTTGCTTTCCCACACTTCTCATGTCCCCTTGCACAAAGACTTGGTGGTAGTGAAGATGTATCCTCTTCATAACATATTGAATGAACACACCTTGATGACAATCTAAGCAAGGACCACAGTAATCTCGACTTCTTTCTTGATGCAACAGATACAGTGCAGGGGAAAACTAAGTTGACTCACATTAAGTTTTTTTTTTTTTTTTTTTTTTTTTTTTTTTTTTTTTTTTTTGACAGGCAGAGTGGACAGTGAGAGAGAGACAGAGAGAGAAAGGTCTTCCTTTGCCGTTGGTTCACCCTCCAATGGCCGCCGCTGCAGCCGGCGCACCGCGCTGATCCTGGCAGGAGCCAGGAGCCAGGTGCTTTTCCTGGTCTCCCATGGGGTGCAGGGCCCAAGCACCTAGGCCATCCTCCACTGCACTCCCTGGCCATAGCAGAGAGCTGGCCTGGAAGAGGGGCAACCGGGACAGAATCCGGCGCCCCGACCGGGACTAGAACCCGGTGTGCCGGCGCCGCAAGGCGGAGGATTAGCCTATTGAGCCACGGCGCCGGCTCTCACATTAAGTTTTTAAGAGACAATGGTACAAGCCGGCGCCGTGGCTCAATAGGCTAATCCTCCACCTTGCGGCGCCGGCACACCGGGTTCTAGTCCCGGTTGGGGCGCCGGATTCTGTCCCGGTTGCCCCTCTTCCAGGCCAGCTCTCTGCTATGGCCAGGGAGTGCAGTGGAGGATGGCCCAGGTGCTTGGGCCCTGCACCCCATGGGAGACCAGGAAAAGCACCTGGCTCCTGGCTCCTGCCAGGATCAGCGCGGTGCGCCGGCTGCAGCGGCGGCCATTGGAGGGTGAACCAGCGGCAAAAGGAAGACCTTTCTCTCTCTGTCTCTCTCTCTCACTGTCCACTCTGCCTGTCAAAAAAAAAAAAAAAAAAAAGAGACAATGGTACAACTCCCTGCTTCAGTCTCTTAACAGCAGTGAGCTAAGGCGGCAATCATAGGCACAGGACATTTTAATGAGTCTAAAATCTTTCAGGCCTTACTACTTAGACTGTACTAATTATTTTCCTTCAATGCCAATGTTTTTTATTTTTTGCTTTTGAATAACCAGGAACCGAAAGTGCCACACAGAAATCCTTTTCTAATTCAGGTCATAAAGATTTTGTTTCATTAGTAAAAATTTTGACTGGTAAGACCTGATAGACATTTGACTACTTTACTCTGGGGGCTTCACAAATGGAGAACTGTTTGTCTTACTCTTTTAATAAGAAAAAGTTTCCCGAGAGAATTCGTCCTCTCACCACATCATTGAACCCTTCTCGTCTGGTTGTGGCATACATGGCTTCAGTAGATATATCAATGTCACATCTGTGACCTGGAGACAAAAGAGATAAACATTGCTAGAAAATGAAGTATGATTTTGCCTGAAAAGTAGGCCTAAATTCACATTTTCTGTGACCAATATTAAATGTTTTTTTGCCCAGAATCAAAACTTTATTGAAAAACTGATACAATAGGAGACTGCTGTTGTATTCCTTATAAAATCAAGTATAATTACCTTGTCTTGCTAGAATTACTGCACTGTGATAGGGCTTTCTGTGAGAAGTCACTAACCCAGGAAGTTGTGTGGGTCACTAGTGTTGCTTTCTTCTAAAACAACACCCTCCTGTGAGTGAGCCTGGCCTTCCCTCCCGTAGGCTGGCACACCAGCACAGAACAACCCACACAAAGAACCTCTGTCTGCACACCACGGCAATCCTGTAGCAACCTGGACACTTTACATCCATAATACCCATAAAGTACTACTTTGGACTTTGAACTAGCCATTTACTAATGCCTTTTCTTTTCCTCCTTCCTGGGCGGATGTAGTAAATCTGTAGCCAAAGGCATGTTGGCTGTGGTCTGGCTGCCTCCGGCAACACCCTCATGAGAGTGTATGAGCAGGTGCTTCACATTCTCAAGGTTAAAATTTGGGGAACTTGCCCTTAATGGTTCTTCTTTGTCTGCCTTGTGACTGACTAGTCACAAGGACTGCTCATAGAGAGAAAAGAAAACAACCAAGAAAGATACTTCATTTCTTCACACCCCCATCCATCCATCCATCCATCCACCCACCCACCCATTCATCCATCCAGTTGTTTGCTGAGCTCCTACCATGTGCCAGACACTTCATTAGAAGGGCTGAGCACATGAAAGTAAAACTATACCTTCAAAATATTCATAGTCCAGAGAAGTGAAATGAACATAAAAAAGATATTATAAACATTGAAAGTACAATGCTAAAAAGACAAAGGCAAGATGATTCATTGATTTGCTTTTCTGAATCACTAATAGTATCTCAGGCAATAGCTATTTTCATCACTAACAACTAAACCTTTCAAATATCCAAGGTCCAATAACTATTCAAGTCCCCACACAACCACCTTACCGTATTCCAGCCCATCAAATCTTGCCATATTTGATGCCACTTCTGATGTGCACAATACATGGTAGCAGACAATTGAGTAACAGGTGTGGGGCAGGGACACTTCTTTGACTTTGGCTCCCTCAGAATCAAAGAGATCAGCAGCTTTGGACCAAAGAGAGCGTACTTCAGGTGACAATTCTGGTACAAGATATTCCTTGCAGAAAAAAGTTAAGATACAGAAATTGGAACATCTATATATAGATGGTTTTATAAAAATGTGTACACCAGGACCTTTGGCAATATGTGAAAAAAATTATGAAAGTGCTGGTACCTAACTAGGAAAATCAAACTAACAGTGCTGATGGCGTGGCAGGCACAGTACTAGGGAGTGTAAGCTGGGCATAACAACTTCGTGACTGGGAGATCTGGTTAGGGAATTTATATTTATTAAATATCCACTATGTATGAGGACTGCTGCTAGATGCTTCTCAAAGGCTCACTTGCTTACTGCTTTTGAGAATCCCATTACTTGTGGCTGTTACCACCGTCATGTTATAAATGGGAAATTCTGAGACCAGAGAAGTGAAGTCACTTTCCTAATGTTACTTAGCAGTTAAGTACAGGCTCTGGGATTCCAAACGCGGACTGTTTCTGCAGCTGTACTCTCATTCCTTAAAGGCAGCACCGACATTACCTTAAAGGAAGACTTTAAAGAAGGCAGTGCTTCTCTGTGTCAGCGGTTTCACTTGGGGACAAGTGCTGTCTCCTTTCCCCAACCAGGGAACCTCTGGCAATGTCTGCAGACAGTTTTGGCCGTGGGCTGTGGTGGTGTCACTGGCACCTGGGGCAGAGGCCAGGGCTGCTGCTAAGCGTCTTTCAATGCACAGGGCAGTCTCCCACAATAAAAAGTAGCCAACCCAAAGCACCCACTGTGCCGGGGCTCAGCAACCTCATTATTCTGCAGAACAACATTCTCCTAAAAAGATTTCTGAAAGGCTTAGAACACTAACAAATTGCTGGGCTTAAAACTTAAACATTTTAAAGGTCAGTAATTTAATATTAATATATATTTTTATTTATTTGAAGGTAGTGAAAGAGAGAGAGAAAACAGAGATATCTTCCATTCACTGGTTCACTCCCCAAATGGCTGCCAATAGCCAAGTCTGAGCCAGGCCAAAACCAGGAGACAGGAACTCCAGCCTGGTCTTCCACATGGGTGGCAGGAGCCCAAGCACTCGGGCCATTATCTGCTACCTTCCCATTAGCACTAGCAGGAAACTGAATGGCAGAAGAGCAGCTGGGACTTGAACTAGAACCCCAATATGGAATGGGGGCATCCCAAGTGGGAGCCTAACTTTCTGAAAGGTATGAAAATGAAGTTACCTTTGGAATTCCTATACACAGTTTGCTCACATCTGTCAAACTGGGAAGCAAGAATGAATTTACAGGACCTTGTACCGTGGTAGAATCTTTGGGGTCATGTCCAGCTAATACACCTGTAAGGAAAAATACTGATGAGTAACAGACATAATTGTCTTAGGGTGAAACTGTTTCAAAACTATATAGAATCACATAAATACCCAACACAATTGCTGTATCATCCACACATCTGGTTAAGATTCCTGGCACGTCCATTGAATTCACCAGGGGAATGAGACCATGACGAGAAACTAAGCCGTAGCTTGGTTTGAAACCAATGAGCCCACAGTGGGCAGCTGGATTTCTGGTGGATCCTCCTGTATCTGATCCTAAAGCTCTGGAATGTAAATGGAATTCTCTTTAGAAAAATGACATATCTCTTATTGAACTTAGAATGTACCTTTAAAAAAAAGGTTAATTCTCATTTACTTAAAACACAGGATGATGGGGAATAGGGGGAGAGAGAGGGAGAGAGAGATCTGCCATCTGCTGGTTCACTCCCTGAATGCCTGCAGCAGCCAAAGCTGGGCTAGCCCAAAGCCAGGAGCCCAAAACTCCATCCAGGTCTCCCACGTGGGTAGCAGGGGCCCAAGCACTTGAGCCATTATCTGCTGCCTTCCAGGCACATCAGGAGGAAGTTGGATTGGAAGCAGAGGTGTAGCAGCTTAACAATACTCACAACCAAGGCCGCCGCCGCGGCTCACTAGGCTAATCCTCCGCCTTGTGGCGCCGGCACACCAGGTTCTAGTCCCGGTCGGGGCGCCAGATTCTGTCCCGGTTGCCCCTCTTCCAGGCCAGCTCTCTGCTGTGGCCCGGGAGTGCAGTGGAGGATGGCCCAAGTCCTTGGGCCCTGCACCCCATGGGAGACCAGGATAAGTACCTGGCTCCTGCCTTTGGATCAGCGCTCCGGCTGCTGATTGGAGGGTGAACCAACGGCAAAAGGAAGACCTTTCTCTCTCTCTCTCTCACTGTCCACTCTGCCTGTAAAAAAACAAAAAACAAACAAACAAAAAAAAACAATACTCACAACCAGAATCTACTTTTTAAAATGTTATTTTTTTTAGTTTATTTTTATTCTAGAGGTAGAGTTATAGACAGAGAGAGGGAGAGACAGAGAGAAAGGTCTTCCATCCACTGGCTCACTGCCCAAATGATGGCAATAGCCAGAGCTGTGCTATCTGAAGCCAGGAGCTTCTTCCAGGTCTCCCATGCAGGTACAGGGGCCCAAGGACTTGGGCCATCCTCCACTGCTTTCCCAGGCCATAGCAGAGAGCTGGATTGAGGAGTAGCAGCTGGGACTAGAACCAGCGTCCATATGGGATGCTGACACTGCAGGTGGAGGCTTAGCCCACTATGCCACAGCGCCGGCCCCTAAAATGTTATGTTTTTAAAGCATATTTAGGGGCCAGTGCCGCGGCTCACTGGGCTAATCCTCTGCCTTGCGGCGCTGGCACACTGGGTTCTAGTCCCGGTCGGCACACCGGGTTCTAGTCCCGGTCGGGGTGCCGGATTCTGTCTCGGTTGCCCCTCTTCCAGGCCAGCTCTCTGCTGTGGCCTGGGAGTGCAGTGGAGGATGGCCCAAGTACTTGGGCCCTGCACCCCATGGGAGACCAGGATAATCACCTGGCTCCTGCCATCAGATCAGCACGGTGCGCCGGCCGTACTGCGCCGGTCGCGGCGGCCATTGGAGGGTGAACCAATGGCAAAGGAAGACCTTTCTCTCTGTCTCTCTCTCTCACTGTCCACTCTGCCTGTCAAAACATACATAAATAAATAAATAAATAAATAAATAAAAATAAAGCATATTTAGGCCAGATTATACAAAAGTAGTGTAACACATGCTCATCTCAGAGAACTCACAAAATACAGAAAAGTGTAAAGGTATAACTAAATATTCTACTACCCGGAGGCAAACACTAATATTTTAGCATATTAACTTCAAGTGTTTTTGAAAAGCACTTTTTATTATAATTGAGATCATTCTACAATTTCCATTCTTTAATGCTTATCACGAACCTTCACTGTGTTGTTAAAACTACAGAAGATTTAAAGTATAACAATCTATCATAAGCCATTTCTATCAATAACATACAAATCTTATGCTTCCTTTGATTTTACTTGCTAGTTAAAATAAATTAATGACAAACTACAAACCAAACAGAAACAGATACAGCCTTTCTGCTGCTTGACTTAAAATTGGATAGAGGTACTACAATTTACTTAAACACTACATTGTTCCCAATTACAATAAGAACCATGCAATTAATATCTTTGTAAGAAACACCTTTACAAATCAATCTCTGCTGATTATATTTTAGGCTAACTTCCTTGCGAAGGAACAGAATTAACATATATATTGTTGGGGCCAGCGTTGCAGTCTAATGGGTTAAGCCACTGCCTGCAATGTTGGCATCCCATATAGGAACTGGTTTAAGTCCCAGCTGCTCCACTTCCAATCCAGCTCCCTGCTAATGTGGCTGGGAAAGCAGTAGATGGCCAAGTACTTGGGCCCCTGTACTTACATGGGAGACCTGGAAGAAACCCCTGGTTCCTGGCTTCAGCCTGGACCAGCCTGGGCTGTTGCAGCCATTTGGGGAATGAACCAGAAGATGAAAGATCTCTCTCTCTCTCTCCCCCTTTCCCCATAACTCTGACTTTGAAAATAAATAAATCTTAAAAAAAAGATATGTTGTCAAATTACTTGTCACAAATATTATGCCAATTTATATTCCCAATTGTAGTGAATCAGATTGTTTTTAAAAACATATTTGAGAGGCAAAGAAAAAGAGAGACAGAGATCTCCCATCAGGTAGCTATTTCCCAAACACCAGCAATGGCCAGGGCTGGGCTGAGGCCCAGGCCAGTAGCCAGGAACTCATTCGAGGTCTCCCATGTAGGTAGGCTGGAAGAACCTAATTATTTGGGCCATTACCACTGAGTCCTCCCAAAGTCTCACTGGCACAAAGCTGGAGTCAATGGCCAGAGCTGGATATCAAACCCTGATGTGGGATGCAGGTGTCTTAACCACTGGGCTAAATACCAGCTCCTTCAGATTTTGCTTTAATGTTTCAGTACTATCACTGAGTACACACAGTTGAAAATCTTTTTAAAATTTTATAATAAATCTTTGTTAAAATGCATTTTAATAACTTCTCATATTTGTATGTATTTGCATTACCCAACTATGAAGAATATGTTCATTTCTTTACACAGTTACCTACAGAGAATGGCTTTTCTTATTTGAACAGACAAGAAAACTAAACTTGAGGACATTATGCTAAGTAAGCTAATCACAAAAGAGATACTGTATCATTCCACTTAGTGACCTCCATAGAGTGATGGAATTCAGAGACAGAGTAGAAGGGGGCCTACCAGAGGCTGAGAGGAGGAGAAAATGGAGAGTTACTGTTGAATGGTATAGAGTTTCAGTTCTGCAAGATGGAAAAAGTTCGGGAGATCGGTTGTACAACAATGTACTTAACATTACTGAACTGTACACTTAAGAATGGTGAACACGGACACTTTTATGTTATGTGCATTATAAATTACTAATTGAAAATAAAATTTATGGTCCATGTTCAGTCTAACAGTTAAGATGCTGGTTAAGATGCCCACATCGGTGCCGGTGCTGTGGTGCAGCGAGTTAAAGCCCTGGCCAGAAGCGCCAGCATCCCAAATGGGCGCTGGTTTTAGTCCCGGCTACTCTTCCGATCCAGCTCTCTATGGCCTGGGAAAGCAGTAGAAGATGGCCCAGGTCCTTGGGCCCCTACACCCACACAGGGGACCAGGAGGAAGCTCCTGGCTCCTGGCTTTGGGTCAGTGCAGCTCCAGCATTGTGGCCATCTGGGGAGTGAACCAGCAGATGGAAGACCTCTCTCTCTAACTCTTTCAAAAAAAAAAAAAGCCCACCTCCGTCACTGGAGGCACCCTGGGTCTAATACTGGGCTGTGCTCCCACTTCTAGCTTCCTGCTAATGCAGACCCTGAGGGGCAGAGGTGATGGCTTACATAACTGAGTTCCTGCTGCCCAGATGGGATACCTGATAGAGTTTCCAGCTCCTGGCTCTGCAACCTGCCCTGCCTCTACCCCCAACACTGCAGGTATTTGGGGAGTAAACTAGTGGACTGGAGCTCGCTCGCTCTCAAATAGTAAAATTTTTTAATTAAAAGCTATTTCAGAGGAAACAAAAAGGTTTTCCTGATTAGAAAAGTAGTACATGCCTACTGCAAAAATTAAAGTATATAACTACATGATGTATATGCATAACACAATGTTTCTCTTAACAGCCTTCACATATACTCCTATTATTAATTTTGATATATATTCACCCAGACACTTGCATACAATGACATATATATGTAATTACTATTGTTAACAGAAATGGGTCATACTATATAGTGTTCTGCAACTGTTATCACTTCACAATGTACCTTGGACAATCTATCCACGTTACTACATAGTGCTCTATCTCATTCTTTTTAGTGGCTGCATAGTATTTCAAATATCTTCTTGTTTTAAAAACTATTATAAAAGAAACAAGTCAAAAGTGAGGAAACAGAAGCAGGATGGTTTACAGTTTGGGATGCATCCAATCTGAAGTTATGTTCAATCTGTGCTTCTGTTGATTGTATTTAAAGTGGAGCTCCTAACGATCACATGGCATTTGGGCTCCACAGAAAATGCTAATTCTCTTTCCTTTCTTACCAAGTGCATTTAAGCTGCAGAATCAGACTGCTGCTTTCACAATTTTAAAAGATACATCTACTTATTAGCATTCACTGACGGCTGTGTAGAAGTGAAACCTGCATTTCCATAGGAATTATGTGTCAAAATGCCATCTTCTTAGAGCACATTCAGAAAGATGAACACTAAGTGGGATGAGTTAGAAAAAAACAGCACCTAGTCCTGCAGTCCTAGCTTGTCAGAACCTCATTAATATTAATGCAGTGCTATAAAATTCCACAGAGATAAAATGAAATGGTTTTACTTGTTAACAAGATTTCAGGAAAACTAAAAAAAAAAAAAAAATCTGAAGAACCTAAATCTCCATAGCTTGAAAAACTATAAATAATTCATTAGTTGCAACGCTTGTGAAAGAGCTTGCTTTTAGTGGATAATTAAGGAGATAAAATACATAGAGCATTACTGAAGAAACACATCCAATTTGGTTAAATTGAGACTGATAAATATAACATCCATATTTACTTATTCTTCTTTAGGTGTTCAAGAAATGCTTTATAAATGGGACTTCAAGTATGATAAGTGAATTCCTACCAAATACAAAGAATAACAACCAGTCAATCCCTAACAAGCTTAAAAACAGCATTGTTTACTGATAAACATTTTTAATTGCAGATTTATGGAAACACTATTTTAAACATTCATTAGGAACATTTTTCCCTTTTCTTCTCTACTCCACCCCCAGACTTTGTTTTCTTGGCAAAGTCAGATTTAGCTGAAGAATAGACTATTACTAACAGTTTAGCTTTGAAGCATTCAACGATAGCCATGCAATGTTGGTCCCAATACAGGTATGTGTATAATCAGCAGAAGTGAATAAATTATTTAAAAACGAAATTCAGGGAAGTCCTTTTCTACTCAATGCTTCATTCTTCAAGAGGCATAAAAACCATCTTTTTAAGAGAATGGGATAATATAAAGAAAAGTTTAAATATTTTAAATTCAAGTTCAATGTACAAATTACACATAATGTGCTGTACAGTTGAGTGCATTTATAAGACACAGTCTTGATATATCTTTGAGGACAAATAGCTCATGAAATAGAAAAACACCAAGGTTTGCACTAGTCTATTGTTGGATTTTCCATACAGTTCATGACTATTTGTTGTTGGATGAGTTTTAAAGTACAAATAGAAAAAAAAAAAACCTCTTACGCAAAGCATGTGAATGCTGATACGGCAGCCGCGCTGCCCCCAGAGCTTCCTCCAGTTATGAGCCAATCAGAATCATTCTCATCGCGGGGCTTCTGCTTCCTCTTTTCTCTATATTGTTTTGAATAACTCCAGGGGTTTTTAACCGGCCCAAACACTCCATCTGTGCTTCCAGATCTGAGATGAAGAAGAGAAGTGAGATACCCGGGGAAACCGCTTACGTTATGTGAAATTCTTCTCAGTGTGCTCATGTTATTTTCTTCTGACACTTGTTGAGCTTTAATGCTCTAAACTGCAGCTGGACCTGGAACATGCACGAAACCTGCTCCGATGTAGTTTTATGTAATGAAGACAGCTGGGGAGGTAGGAGATGGGAAAAACATCTGTGATAGCCAATAGAGAAAACTAGGCTGGGAAGAAAAGATTGTATCCCACCTGAATCTCCAGTTCAACTGGCCAAAGATAATTTCTACTCTAAGTTTAGCCTGTTAGGATGGCTTTGGAAGGATTCTCTCCCTTAATTGGAACTTTTAAGAAAAGCATTCTAAGTGGAAAGCTAATAACTTATTTTTAATTACTTGGAAATAATTTTATTCTTAGACTGCAAATTCAAAAACTATGTAAAACACTTTATACCCTTTACCTAGCTGCACCTGTTGTTAAAATTGTATCCCATTTGCTTTATTGTTTGCATGTTCTATGTGTATGCGCGTGGGTGTGTTGATATACACATATATACACTTTTTTTTTCCTAAACCACTAAAGGGTAAATTATATATGTCATGGCAATTTGCCTCTAAATAATTTGGTATATATTTCCCAAGAATAAGGCTATTCTGTTAGCAGTCATAATACGGTTATCAAGCTCAAGAAAACTAACACCAATCTACCTTATCTAATCTAGTACATCTACTCCCAGTTTTGTTGGTTGATACAGTAATGTACATTATAGCATTTTTTCCCCTTCCAGGATCAAATCGAGTTAGGCATTATGTTTAGTACTCATTATTTCTTCAGCTGATTTTTGAAAATCCTTTACCAGTCAGTAGACACTGAGTTATTCCCAGTGTAGGGCACTGTATAGACCCACTGAATAGATCCACTGTAGACCCTGTGCTGAAAAGTCCTAGCCAGTGTTTTGTGGAGACAGAAACCTTTATCTCTTGGGAAAAGCCTAGGATTGAGACTGTCGGGTCATATGGTGTTAACAAATTACTGAATTATTTTCCATTCTGCATTCCCTACTAGCAATTTATGAAAAATCCAATTGCTCCACAACCTAGTTAGTACTTGATACTGTCATTTTTGTTAAGCCATTCTAATAGGCATATCTATCTCACTGTGGTTTTAATTTGCATTTCCCTAATGATTATGCTATTAATCATTTTTTCATGTACTTGCAATTCTGTCATCTTTTTCATATATACACACACACATATATATGTAAAGATTTATTTATTTATTTGAAAGGCAGAATTAGAGAGAGAGAGAGAAAGAGAAAAATCTTCCATCCACTGTTTCACTCCCCAAATGCCCTCAATGGCCAGGGCTGGGCCAGGCTGAAGCCGGGAGCCTGTCACTCCATCTGGGTCTCCCATTTCTGGCTTTAGATCGGCCCAGCTCTGGCCGTGGCGGCCATCTAGGGAGTAAATCTGCAGATGAGAGACCTTTCTCTCTTCCTCTGTCTCTCTCTATAACTCTGCCTCTCAAATAAAGAAAATCTTTTAAAAAAATAAGGCAAAAGATTTGAACACTTCATGAAAAAGATAAATGAATGGCAAAATAAACACATGAAAAGTGCTTAACACCACTGGTCCCGGGGAAACAAGGACTAAAATGAAAATGAGATCAGAAGGATTAAGAAGCTGACATCCGCATCATCAGAGATCACCTCATTGCTTTTAGGTCCCTCCATTCAGTGAAATTAAAGGCGCAGATAGAAAAAAGAAAGGGGAAGAAAATTCCCATGTTACTTACCCCATAGCAAACTCATCTAAATTTGTTTTTCCCATCAGTAGAGCTCCCTGATCCAACAACTTCTGGACCACTGTGGCATTATAAGGTGGTACATAACCTAAAAAAAAAAATTGCTATTCTTATTATAGCAGAGAAAACAGTGACTATGTAAGTCATATGCAAGAAACAAGATTTTAAAATGCCACCAAGCATTTCATATTGATGTGTTAATTATTCCTAATTTGAACAGGTTGTACTTCTTTTCAGAAGTTGATTTTTCTACTGCTGTTTTTGTTTTCCAAAAAATAGTCTGCACATTCACTGTCTTATAATTTAAACACTGACTTTACCAGTACTACAAAATATTACCTGATGGTCAGAAATATATCCAGTTAATTTGAAACTAATTCAAAACCCTCATTTTGTTCACTGC
Source organism: Oryctolagus cuniculus (assembly GCF_964237555.1). NCBI lineage: Eukaryota > Metazoa > Chordata > Mammalia > Lagomorpha > Leporidae > Oryctolagus > Oryctolagus cuniculus. Next base: position 64,586,512 of record NC_091436.1, read on the forward strand.
ACTTGACGTATTCTTCTCAGATTTTCTTTATATATTCTAAAAAATATCCTCTACCCATTGATGAGCTGTAGTGGATTTTCCAAAGCAACTAACAATGGTTCAGCTACTAGAGGAACCCAGGACATATTCATCATGGAGTACCACTGTGTGTAGTAATCTGAATAATTTGTTTTCCATCCGTTTTTCCTCCTATCAGATATCTTGATAACCATGCTTCCTTTTGATCGACTGTCTGTAAAGCATCACTACACAGTGCTATGAAAGATGGAAGTGTTGGGAAATAAAAAGTAACTGGGGAACAGGTGCTAATGAAGCCTCACATCACCCACAAGAGTGGGTGATCAGCTTTTGGAGCTTATCTGAAAGCAGGAGCCAGGAGCTTCTTCCGGGTCTCCCACATGGGTACAGGGGCCCAAGGACTTGGGCCATCTACTGCATTCCCAGGCCATAGCAGAGAGCTAGATCGGAAGAGGAGCAGCTGGGTCTTGAACTGGTACCCATATGGGATGCTGGCACTGCAGGCTTGGGCTTTATTCTGCTGCACCACAGTGCCAGCCCCCATAAACCTGATTTTTTAAAAAAGATTTATTTGTTTATTTGAAAGGCTGAGTTACAGGCAGAAAGAGTGAGGTACAGAAGGAGAGAGAGAGATCTTCAGTCCAGTGGTTCATTCTCCAAATGGCTGCAACAGCGAGGGCTGGATCAATCAGAGCCAGGAGCCTGGAATTCCATCCGGGTTTCCCACATGGTGGCATGGGCCCGAGCACTTGGGCCGTCTTCTGCTGCCTTTTCAGGCACATTAGCAGGGAGCTGGATCAGAAGTGGAGCAGTGGGCACTCGAGTCGGTGCTCATGTGGGATGCCAACGTTGCGGCAGTGGTTTAATCCACTGCACCACAATGCTGGCTCTGATAATGCTGATTTTGAAAGAGCAAACAGTAAAAAGGTGATATTCCATCCTAAATATTTCCTTCAAAGATAAAACTAGTCTGAGATGATCTTCATGCTTTGGTATTTTTAACTTAAACTGAAAAATGCCTATTTTTAGAAAGCTATTCATGGGGCCAGTGCCATGGCACAGTGGGTTAAAGCCCTGGCCTGAAGTGCCAGCATCCCATATGGGCACCAGTTCTAGTCCCGCTGCTCCTCTTCTGATCCAGCTCTCTGCTGTGGCCTGGGAAAGCAGTGGAGGATGGCCCAAGTGCTTGGGCCCCTGCACCCATGTGGGAGACCCAGAAGAAGCTCTTGGCTCCTGACTTCGGATTGGTGCAGCTCCAGCGTTGTGGCCATTTGGGGAGTAAACCATCGGATGGAAGACCTCTCTCTCTGTCTCTACATCTCTCTGTAACTCTGTCTTTCAAATAAATAAAATAAATCTTTAAAAAAAAAAAAACAACTATTCATGCTCTGAGCTGATCACCTTTCAGCATGTTTGATGCACACGTTGTCTCAATGCCAGTCGTACTAAAGTTGTCTTTCACTGCAACAGGAATTCCATCTAAGTCTCCCAGTGACTGGCCTGCATTAAAAAGCCAAAAGAGAGACATAGGAGATAATGGTTCAAAATAGACAGACATATTATTACCAGTTATTACAACAGCTTCTAGTTTTTGGCAAAGATACTTCTTCAGAAATCGAATTTATGCTAGAACATATTAGAGTTGGATATTCTCAAGCATCACATATCCATTAGCCTCACTTGTATTATACTTCATGGCAAGTTCTTTAAATAAGGGTATGTTTTATGTGTTAAGCTTCACTTGCCAAATGGAGACTGCTACATCCAATTAAATTCTTTCTCTGGAGAAACAAGCGTAACTGTGGAGTATAATGAAAAGCAACGTACCTTTCTTATATCTTTTCTCCGATGCTTCTGCTTGCTTTAAGGCCGCCTCTTCCGATACAGTAATGTAAGCATTTAGAAACTTGGTCTTCTTGATAAGGGCGAGGCATTTCTGACAGAGCTCTGTGGGTGTAACCTGGCCTCTTTTCAGTGCCACAGAAACCTATAGCAGATCCAATTCAAAACCTTTTACTGAGGCTGTACAAATTTCCCATATTATGCCCAAGGCAGGCAATACTGTGGTCAAATAAAAAATTCTGAAGCGAGGCTTGGGTTCAAATTAAGAGAACCTATTAGCCCTACTCTTAGATAGCAGACTGAATGAAGGGGAAGGCTTGAGGACAGGTTGGAGAACAGAATGTTTTTCTCCCAAGCTAACTTTCTGTTTCTCAGGAAGGCTTGAACAAACAATAGCAACAGTTTAGGTAAAGTAGCCTCTCCAGTGGGAGCTGAGGCCCAGCCTAGGTGAAGAGTGGGTTAGGGCAGTTTATGTACAGAGGATAGCTTAGATAAAACACAGACAGTCCAGGGTGAAAAAGAGAAATGGATTGGGAAAAGCACTGTAAAATTTTATGCTCTCAGGTCTTTAATACCTATCATGGAATGAACTGAGAGATACTTATAAGATATAGGTTCAAAAGCAACTCAAACTTCTGAAATTCTGCCTTTGATACATTAGGAAGGTTAAATAAAGGGTTGAAAATCAACTGCATGATAAGTGACCAGAACCTTCATATTGATAAGAAGGTCTAAGATAAAAATGATGACTGTTTATTATTTCCTGTAGGAAGTAATATTACATACTTACTAATCAGATAAAAGGAATGAATAACAAGAAATCAAAGATGACACCAAAACTCTAGAGATCATACAAGGGTAATTCAAAAAGTTCATGAAAAACAGAATTAAAAGATGTTTATTTTGGTGTAAAATAATTTTTGAAATTCTTGCATATTTCTCAAAATATGCATTTTCCATGAACTTAAAAAAACTTTGGGTTTGGGGGCTGGCATTGTGGCATAGTGGGTAAAGCCACTACCTGCGATGCTGGGTTTTAATTCTATTTTTCATAAACTTTTCGAATTACTTTTTGTTTTTAATTTTGTTTGAAAGGCAGAGAGACAGAAAGAGAAACAGAGACAGATAGTGATCTTCCACCCACTGGTTCAATTCCTAAATGCCTACAATGGCTGGGACTGGACAAAGCTGAAGCTAAGAGCCAGGAACTCAATCCTGGTCTCCCAGGAAGGTGGTAGGGACCCAAGAACTTGACCCACCACCTGCTGTCTCCCAGGGTGCACATCAGAAGGAAGCTGGGATCAGAAGAAGAGCTGGGACTTAAACCAGCACTCCACTATGGGATGCAGGCTTCCCAAGAGGCATCTTCACCACACCAAATGCCCACCCCCATTTTCCATAAACTTTATGAAGGGAACTCAGAGACAAAGTGAGTAGGAGAGGGAACAATATTTATTATTTACCAAGAACCAGGTATTGTAGCTTTACATGGATCACTATTTCATTTAACCCTTAAAGCAACCACTAAACTTTAGGTACTATAACCTCATTGGACAGATAAAGAAAGTGAAGTTCAGAGAGGGTGAGTTTTCCAAAACCACACAAGTGGTAAAGGGTGACTTCATAACACAGGCCCCTCACCATTTCTGGCTCCACTCTACGGGACACTTAGTTTGTCCTCTAGTTTAGGTTAACATGTCCCATATGCATCAAACAACAGGAGTTTGCACTTGCAGGGAATATCTGCATGTGATCTGCTCTTGACTACTAAATAAATCATCAAAGCCATGGTGTTCTCAGCGCTGAGGGCTTCCAAAGAGAAAAGCAGTGGGAAGAGGCCATTAAGAGGACCCCTAACGTTCACAAACGAGGAGGAACAGCATGTCCATGGGGGAGGCTGAGGGAGTGGCTCAGTGGTGGGATGGGGCAGTGAGGCTTGCCTTCAAGGAGGTGACTTAAAAGCAAGAAGAGCACTTTCTGCTGAATGGTTTGCATGAAATACAAACTTTTCAGAAGAAAGGCACTAGACAGAAATAAAAGAATAACAGTATATTCTAATATTGTCAATACTGAGTGGGAAGAATGTAGAAGACACCTGGAACTAGCAAAAACCCAATGCTAGAGGGCACTTGAAAATGCTCATGGAAAAATGGAAATAAAAGGTAAGTTTCTTTGGGTGCAAAAATTTTTTGAAATCTATGCATATGAGGGGTCTTTAAAAAGGTCATGGCAAGTGTGTATTATGGGAAAACTATGCATATACTTTAAAAATGTTCACCTAAAGTTTATCTTTTTTTCTTTTTTTTTTTTTGACAGGCAGAGTGGACAGTAAGAGAGAGAGACAAAGGTCTTCCTTTTGCCGTTGGTTCACCCTCCAATGGCCGCTGTGGCCAGCGCGCTGCAGCCGGCGCACCGTGCTGATCCGAAGCCAGGAGCCAGGTGCTTCTCCTGGTCTCCCATGGGGTGCAGGGCCCAAGGACTTGGGCCATCCTCCACTGCACTCCCGGGCCACAACAAAGAGCTGGCCTGGAAGAGGGGCAACCGGGACAGAATCCGGCGTCCCGACCAGGACTAGAACCCGGTGTGCCGGTGCCGCTAGGCGGAGGATTAGCCTAGTGAGCCGCGGCGCCGGCATAAGTTTATCTTTTAATCCAATTATTCCATGAATCTTTTGAAGTACCCCCAAAGATAGGCATATGTATCCCATGGCAAAGTTGAAATAACGGGGGCCGGCGCTGTGGCTCACTTGGTTAATCCTCTGCCTGTGGTGCTGGCATCCCATATGGGCGCCGGATTCTAGTCCCGGCCGCTCCTCTTCCAGTCCAGTTCTCTGCTGTGGCCCAGGAGGGCAGTGGAGGATGGCCCAAGTGCTTGGGCCCCTACACCCGCATGGGAGACCAGGAGAAGCACCTGGCTCCTGGCTTCGGAGCAGCACAACAACGGGCATAGTGGCCATTTGGGGAGTGAACCAACGGAAGGAAGACCTTTCTCTCTGTCTCTCTCACTGTCTATAACTCTACCTGTCAAATAAAATAAGTTGCAATAGTGAGGAAAATTGTGTCTGCCACTTTTTTTTCTTGTTTTTGACCCCTCAAGTCCTGTAATGCCTACAATCCCCTGGGTGCTCTCTGACTTGCCAATTGGTGTGGCACGTGGCTAGAGCTAAGGAGTGACAAGTGTGGTGGAGAAGGGTAGGAGCCCTCAGTTTTTACGGTGCTGATCTTCAGGAGGACCATTTTCAGGAAGTCGAGATTTGAGAAAGTCAATAAGGGAATTGGAAAACAGAAGTGAAAACAAACATGCTAATTAGCTGGGATATCCTGAGCAGAAGGAACATAAAATGTAAATTGTACAGCTCCCCGGGGGACAAAACTGCAGGTGTCATATCTAAAATCCAAAATAAAATTAAACTTTATAAGTTATTGTTTAAAAAAAAAAAAAACAAACCAAACAAAAACTCTGCTCCTGGCACTTCTGTTCTGAGATAGCAACCAGGCTTTCCTGGGGAGCCATGCCTCTCCTGTGTTAGCTCCCTGCTACCATGTATCACAGAGGCCAGTGGGAGAGGAAGTGTGTGCCATCAGGTGTCAGTGCCTTTCTCTTCTCTCAAAAATCACAACTCACCAGAAGCCTGTGCTCCAGAGAGGATTAGCAAATTCTCCCTGGTGTTCCCTTTCATCCCTTGAAGATTTCAGCACCTAGCTTACATCTTCATTAGTACTGCTCCTGTTGTCATTCTCATTCACTTCAGTCTCCAAGGCCAAGTACACTGAACACTGCATCTGATTTCCCTTTACTTCATGCAAGTTACCAACTCACCTGGTCGTAGTAAAGACTTCATCGTTACCAATGTCCACAAAATCTCCCAAGTCTCAATTCCAGCCATCCCCCATCTCTTGCTCCCGGGCTCATTGACATAACTACCCACTCGCCCTGCAAGAGAACAGGGACCTGTGTTCCTCAACCAATGGAAACATTCTGCCAACAATCAATGAGAGTGACAGAGGATAGATACAAGATCTAGAGGAAACACAGTCCTGTGGCTAACTCACACCCACGTATCTACCCTCTTTCTTCAGCTCTAATCTGCTTAAATGACACCTTCACTTGGGTATCTAGGAGGCATCTGAATATTATGTCCAGGGGTTGGCACTGTGGCATAGCATGTTAGGCCACTGCTTGGGATACTTGCATCCCATATCAGCGTGCCCAGTTCATGTCACATCTACTGTGCATCTGGTGCAGCTTCCTGCTTATATGTCTGCAAGGCAGCTGATGGAAAGGACTTGATTCCTTCTCACCCAAGTGGAAGACACAGCTGGAGTCCCCTGCTCCTACCTTCAGCCTGGTCTAAACTGGCTGTTGCAAGCATTTGGGAAGTGAACTGGCAGATGGAAGATCTCTTTTTCATTCCTGCCCTCCCTCTCTGTTACTCTGCCTTTCAAATAAATACATACATACATCTTTTTTAAAAACTTTACATGTCCAAAACAGAACTCGTGATAACCGCCTCCTTCCAAACATGCTTCCATTAGTCTTTTCCATTTGACAAATGTTATCACTTCCCCAATTACCCAGGCTCCAGATCTAAACATCTTCTTTGCTTCTTCTCTTTCCTGACACGTCCACATCCGGCCCATCAGCAAGCCACGATGTAAAACACAGTTCTCACTTGCAGCTCCTCTATGCTACCACCTGATCCACTGCCATCACCTCTTGCCCTCGAAACAGCCTTCTAACACATCTTCCTGCTTCCTCACTTGCTTTCCCATAGACTACAGCCATTAAGAATAACCTAAAGAAGCTTTTAAAATATTAAATCAGACCATGTCCACAACACAAAACTTTCTAGAGGCTCCCATTATACTTAGGATAAAATCTACATTCTTTCCTATGGCCTATTAGGTACCCTGTGATCTGACTCCTGCCCATCTCTAACTTTGTGTTCCAAGACTCTCCTCGTTGACTTCTCTTTAGGCCGTGCCAGCCTTCTTACTACTCCTTGATGTCAGGATTACTCTTCCTTCTGTTTGGAACACTCTCCCCGGAGGGGTCACTACCCATATCCTTCCTGTCTCTATTAAATATCACCCAATCAATTCAGAAAAACCTTCCCTGACCACACTAAAACACCCAGCTCCTCCCCAACTAGTTCTCATGGCTGAATTTTTCATTATAAAACTACCTGAAGTTGTATTATTTTACTTTTTAAAAGTTACTTAATGCCTATTTTCCCAAAAAACAAAAACCTGTAGGTTTCATGAGGGCAGGTGCTTCTGTCTTCAGTGCTAATCCCCAGTGCCTGGAACACGGAGGAACTCAATAAACGCCAGGTGAGTGAAGAACTGAATTGTCTAAAATTTGGAATCTATTTTCCTATAGAACAAATCAGCTTAGACTCCCAAGAAGTCAACTGAATATATCATTGGTTGAACTTTAGGATTTACACTATTAGTCTGGTGTCTGCCTCCTATGAACACTGGGATCATGCCACAGCAGAGAAAGGTGTGGGATGCCTCCTCTTCCCTGAAAATACCTGGATAAAATGTACAAACAGGGGTTTTATTTCATTTGGCATTTATCTCCTTTCAGTCTTCTCTGGGCTTTCTGTTGTCCTAAGCCTCCACTGATGTCCCCCAAATTGCCTTACATGTCCAGAGTCTCCAATCCCTCCCCTTAAGCTCTTCCCCAGCAAATTTTCCATTTCTTCAAATGAATATCTCAGCTAGGGTGTTATGGAGAGAAATTTGTCATTCACAACAGTGGGAGAACAAGTCATTCAACCCTCCCAGGCATCTGTATGTATCTAAAAGAGAATGTGTACTGAATTAACCTCCAACTGACAGAATCTAAGGCACCAGTATTGGGATGTGAAATAAAAGAGAGTAGATTTGAGCAGGGAAAACAATCAACAAATAATACTTTCCGCCCAGTAGGCATGAATCAATCTTTGTTAAAGGAGTGATTAAGTGAAAGCAGTCATGTCAAGGCAACTCCTTGGTCTTCCCTTGGGTCAGGTCTCCTAAATGTTTCCCTCCATGAGGCAAAAGTGGTTTCTCACAATGGCTCACTCAACATAGAAAAGGGTAACACAAATATGATTGTGCTTAGGGAGGAAAAGGCAGAAAAGGGAAACAATATGTCACATTTTTATTGGTTGTATTCAAATCAAATTCTGGGTATTTAAAAAAAAACATTGATTTTTCACTAAAAGTATGTATAGGATGCAATTTAAGATGGTAAAACAATAATGTATTTTGGGAGGAACTATGTTATTTAAGGCCTGTGGATTTAAAGTTTGCATTATAACGTATAAGGCTGGTAGCTGGAGATGCGGGAGACCTCCCAGGTGTAGATGCAAAAGGAAGATGGAAAGCAGGGCAGGTTGTAAATCGCTGTTAATCTCCAGAAATCACCTGGAGCACCAGTGTCTGATTAAGTCTAGAGTGGGATGTGGTTGAAATTAACAAAGATCCCAGGTGATTCCTATAACAGTGGGCCCGCAGACGTGCTAAAGGTTGAGTGAACTCGATTAGAAAGCAAGCAGACCTAAAATAAAACGGTAAGAGCAGGAATGAAGTGAGACGAGTCCAGCCATATCTAAAACAGAATTAATAGGACGTAGTGATTTAATACATAAGAAAAGATGAAGAATCTAAGGACAAATGGGATAATAACTTTGCCATTAAGATGAGTAGTAGTCCTGTTATAATGATTACAACTTGGTTAAAGTGAGTTTGAGGGACTTAGAGGGCATCTGAAAGGGACAAATGCAGCCTCAGGTTCAAAAATGATGTCTAGGAAACCGACACGGGTTGGGAAAAAGTAGCATCTTAGAGAATGAATTTTCTTCAAAAAGCTAAAAATTACTTTTTTGGATTTTGTAAGCTATTGCCAAGCCCGACTGCAAGAACTCATCAGCTGAGACAGAAGAGATGGAAATGAGCAAGCCAAACCCTGACGTGGCAAAGCCCCCCTTCCAATGCCCTATCACAGCCAGAGCTAAAGTCTAATCGCCGATTAGTGGGAATGGATGGACCTTCCACCCTACAGCTCCGCGAAGCTCGGACTCCCGACTGGCCGGAGGGAAGAATGTAACGAGGTGGACCAAAGTGGGAGGGTCAGGGACGGGGGGGCACTCCTTGTGCACGGCGCCCGCGAATCTTTCCTCCCTCCCGGGGCCCTCAGCAGGCCAATTCCACTCACTTCTCGGAGAGTCCGGCCCAGCATGGTCCTCGTGCTCAGCTTACCACCCCAGGGGCCAGGTGACAGGGAGGAAAATCAAAGGTCAGCGGCCGCCGCCTGGATTACACGGGCGCAGCCATCTTGGCTCATCACGGACCCTTCAACACCGAGCCCTTGGATTGGTCAAATCGCAGCCCACAGGGAATGATCTCTGCACGCGATTGGCTGGCTCCGCAAAACCCCCGGTGGAAAAGAAGAGCGGGCAGGCAAGGAGACTCCGGGCTAGGGTAGCATTTGGAGTTTCTTAGGCGTGCGAGTTTCAGGGGCGTCGGGGTCGCGAGCTTTGTGCTAGTTCTGCCAAGAGCTCCCCGGACAGGGCCGGGGGCCGGGGTGTTTTCACACACCTGCTTGTGTGTTTGTGTTTTTTGAAGGGGAGTGGTGTGTAGGGAAGGGAGGGGGAATGGACAGAATCCTGACTGGAAGGTTAATTGGAGCGGTTCGGAAACCTAGAGAATAGTAACTTCCACGTTCTTCCTTTGGTTGCTGCGTCGGGTTAACCGCACTTTCGAACGCTCAATTTGGAAGTCGTTTTTAGTGTGTGTGAAGAAATTTGATCGAATTCAGGGGTGAGAGTGTGATCCAATCCGAGTGCACGTTGATTGGGGCACGCAATCTGGTCACTGTTTACGATGGAATTTCTGAAGACTTGTGTGCTTAGAAGAAATGCATGTACTGCGGCTTACTTGTGGAGGAGCAAAATTGCACAAAGGCCTTCAGTTAGAAAGATCAGCACTACCTCGCCAAAGAGCACTGTCATGCCCGCTTGGGTGATAGATAAATATGGGAAGAATGAAGTGTTGCGATTCACTCAGAACATGATGATACCCATCATACACTATCCAAATGAAGTCATTATCAAAGTCCATGCCGCGAGTGTAAACCCTATAGATGTTAATATGAGAAGTAAGTTTTAAAGACATTCTTCATTACCTCTTTTATTAATCGTAATGCATGCAGTTTGTAAAAATCGATTGGTATTTGCTTAACCTTCTTTGGTTGGTACACAGATTTTTGACTGTACCACTGCAAATATTTCCAAAAAGTTTTAAGTTGCAGTGGTTGAGGTGTCTTTTACAAAATAGAGGTTGTATTTACATGCAGCTTTCATATGTAAATTGGAGCTTTAGAGCTGTGTCTGTCCCTAACTTTCTGGTGTGCTTTCTTGGAAACTTTGTGATCCTCTGAGAACCATCATTCTGAGGTACAAGCTTTGAACGTATGATTGTTTGTGTGTCAGTTAAGAACTTGCATTTTCATAACAATCCCTGCCCTTTTTTGCACTCTTCTTACTGATAGGATCCTTTATTGGTCTAGTAGACAAAGCAGCAGAACAAGACTCTAGGATATGTTCATGATATGAGTGTACTTAATGTTTCTGGAAAAATGACATTAAATGATGCTTATTTTGGGGTAAAAATTGTTTGAAATACATAATTCTCTTAATACACGTGTTCCATGAAATTTTGAAGACTCCTTGTACTTTCCTCTTCTGTGCTATTGTATTCTGCCCTCAGCAGTTGACATACGTAGATTGGGACTTAAAAGTTTTGTCTACTGCTGCCTTTCTGGTGTACCCTGATTCTGAGGGGCAAGTTTTAGAGGTATGATTATGTTTGCACATCAGTTATACTCCATCCTAAATGGGAATAATATTCTTTCTCTTGGAGAATATTGGCAAAGGTTAGAAGCACTACACACACACACACACACACACACACACACACACACATATATGGTGATAAACTGATTAGTATTTGTGAGTAACTTTGGGAAAAATTGACAAAAACAGTATCAGTCTTGCTTGTGGTAGCTCATCCATGTCTCTTGAAGAAATTGAAAAGCATATTTTGGGATGATTAACCTCCATGTTAGTCACAGGTCAGGTAACCTGTGTTGTAAGTAAACTGCCGTAGAATTTTAACTTAATTATGGGTCAGCGTTGTGAAGAAGGGCTTATATGTGGGCCTACAGTTAAAGTCAACTGATAACCTCAGTAGCAATTCTCATTTATGACTTGTGTGTGATGAATTTAATTTCTTTGCTTATATATGTATATCCACTTACAAAATTAAGTAATGACAGAATGAACCATTTTTGTGCAATTTGTAAGTATGAAAATGTTGAGACTTTGACTTTTTTCCTTCTCATTCTTTTTGCATATGTGGTATGATATATTAGGATAGTAATTCTCAATTTTTTTGGTTTCAAGACCTCTTTGCTCTCCTAAGTTACTGGACTTTTATATGAACTGTAGCTGTTGATATTTACCTTTTCAAAGTTAGAACAAAATTTAAAATGTTATTTAAAAATATAGTAAACCTCCTTTGTATAACATTACAAATCACAAAAGGAAAAAAATAGAAAATGAAATAAATATGATGACTGAGAGACACAAATATGTGAAATACTTAAATAGTAACTGATAGAGCAAGGGATTTACCTTCAAAGAACTTACAATGAAAATAACTATTTTCTAAAGTAAGGAAAAAGAAATTTAGCATCATTTTACGCTTCTACACGTCCTTTTGCTATCGAAGGCAACTGGATTTTGAAGGTTATTGAGAGACGGAGACAGATACAGAGAGCTCCCATGTGCTGATTCACTCCTTAAATGCCAGAATTGATAGGATTGGGCCCTCCCCAAAGCCAGCCCAGAATTCGACCCACATACCCAGTGTGGTGGCAGGGCCCCATCTACCTGCTGCTGCTGCCCAGAATCTACCTTGGCAGGAACCTGGAATCAGGAGCTGGAGCTAGAACACTAACCCAGGTTCTTCAGTATGGGATGTGGGTTTCTTAACTTGTGTCCTTTTTTTTGTTCTTTTTAAGATATATCTTATTCAAAAATCAGAGTTAGAGAAAGAGAGAGGTCTTCCATCTGCTGGTTTATTCCCCAGATGGCCGCAACAGCCAGGACTGGGCCAGGCCGAAGCCAGGAGCTTCATGCTGATCTCCCTCGTGGATGCAGCGTTCCAAGCACTGGGCCCCCCTCTGCTGCTTTCCCAGGCACATTAACAGGGAGCTGGATCAGAAGTGGATTAGGGGCCAGTGTTGTGGCGTAGTAGGCTAAGCCTCTTCCTGCAGTGCTGGCATCATGTATGGGTGCCAGTTCGTGTTCTGAATGCTCCTCTTCCCATCCAGCTCTCTGGCATGGCCTGCGAAAGCAGTGGAAGATGGCCCAGGTGCTTGGGGCCCTGCATCCATGTGGGAGACCTGGGAGAAGCTCCTGGTTGCTAGCTTCAGACCAGCCCAGCTCCAGTCATGCCAGCCATTTGGGGAGTGAACCAGCAGATGAAAGATTCACTCTCTCTCTCTGTCTCTCTCCTCTCCCTCTCTCCCTCTCTCTCTCTCTGTAAATCTACCTCTCAAATAAATAAAATCTTAAAAAAAATAAGTGGAGCAACCAACACTTGAGCTGGTGCCCATATGGGAGCCAGCACTGTAGGTGGTGGCTTTACCTGCTAAGCCATGATGCCAGGCCCCTTTAACTCATGTCTTAGCTGCTAGGCTGAACGCTCAGCCCTTGGTTTGCATATGTTCTGTTTTCAGTCTGTTGCAGTGTGTTGTTTGAATTAATGAAAAGCCAGCCCCACATCGATAGATTGTTGGAAAAGAAAGGAACTCTTAAATTATTTGCAAAGATTTTGAGGTTGTACCAAACTGGGAGACTTCTGCATTGGCTCCATGGACTCCAATTTTGAGTGCTGCTGTTTTTAAGCTAGTGTATCTAGACCTATGCTGTTCAGTGTAGTAGCCACTAGCCACATGTGGGTGTTATGCTGTTGCAGTTTGGCTAGCCTGATTGAGATGTGCAGTTAGTATAAAATACAGAATCAATTTCAAAGAAAAAAGAATGTGAAGTGTCTTTTTAAAAATTTCATGTTGTAGGCCGGCGCCGTGGCTCAATAGGCTAATCCTCCACCTTGCGGCGCCGGCACACCGGGTTCTAGTCCCGGTCGGGGCGCCGGATTCTGTCCCGGTTGCCCCTCTTCCAGGCCAGCTCTCTGCTATGGCCAGGGAGTGCAGTGGAGGATGGCCCAGGTGCTTGGGCCCTGCACCCCATGGGAGACCAGGAAAAGCACCTGGATCCTGGCTCCTACCATCGGATCAGCACGGTGCGCCGGCTGCAGCGGCGGCCATTGGAGGGTGAACCAACGGCAAAAGGAAGACCTTTCTCTCTCTGTCTCTCTCTCTCACTGTCCACTCTGCCTGTCAAAAAAAAAAAAAAAAAAAAAAAAAATTAAAAAAAAAAATTTCATGTTGTGCTTGTTGACAGGATAATATTTTGGATATAGCAAGTAAATTAATTTCACTTGTTTCTGTTAATCTTTTTAATGGCTACTAGGACATTTTTAATGGCATGTGAGGCTTGAATTTTATTTCTACTGGACAGCACCTGCCTGGTCAATATAGTGGAGTGGCTATTACACATTTCTTTAGGGAAAGAGGTTTGGGGAAAGACTCGGGAGTCTTAAGGTATTTGTGACTATAAGGTTCTATTAAGAATGATTTGAAATGACTTTACTATGATTGTCTCATGAAATCCACATGTGTTCTTTTGAAGTTGAGGGTGTTGTTTTAGTTTATTTTTTGAGAATTTATTTTATTTATTTGAAAGGCCCAGAGACAGATAGAGATCTCCTATCTGCTGGTCCAGTCCCCAAATGCCTGCAACAGCCAAGGCTGGGACAGACTGAAACAGGAGCCAGGAACTTAATCCAGGTCTCCCGCTTGGGTGTCAGGGATCCACTTATTGAAGCCATCACCTGCTGCCTCTCAGTGTACATTAACGTGGAGCAGGGAGTCAAACTCGGGCGCTCCAACATGGAATGTGGGCTACACAGATGCCTGGCATCCTTTATTCTTTTTACATTGGCTTCAAGATAATTTAGTCTTTATATAATATGTCTTCAAGTGGTAGGTTGTACTCAGTGGTTGGTGTTTTTCCTCTCTGTTGATCGTAAGCTCTTTGAAGAGTGATTCCACGATTTGTCAGCCTCTTTCAGTGCTGCACATATTTGGTTGTCAGTCATTTGTATGCCATTTTGTATTTTCATTCTGACTTCTGATTACAAATTTAAATGAGAAGAATGCATATCTTATCTATGAGTAATTTTTACGTTTTGTCTTCTAGTAGATCTGTCAACTTTTTTTTTTGACAGGCAGAGTAGACAGACAGAGAGAAAGGTCTTTCTTTGCTGTTGGTTCACCCTCCAATGGCCGCCGTGGCCGGCGTGGTGCGGCCGGCGCACCGCACTGATCCGATGGCAGGAGCCAGGTACTTCTCCTGGTCTCCCATGGGGTGCAGGGCCCAAGCACTTGAGCCATCCTCCACTGCACTCCCGGGCCACAACAGAGAGCTGGCCTGGAAGAGGGGCAACTGGGACAGAATCCGGCGCCCCGACCAGGACTAGAACCTGGTGTGCCGGCGCTGCAAGGCGGAGGATTAGCCTAGTGAGCCGCAGCACCGGCCCGATCTGTCAACTTTTAATTTTTTTGAATATACTCTACAGTTTGTGTTGTGTACCTTTTTTTCTTTCATTTTTTATTTGACAGCAGAGTGACAGAGATCTTCCATCTACTGGTTGACTCCCCAGATGATCACAGCAGCAGGGGCTGGACTGGACGAAAGCCAGGGGCCAGAGATTCCACTCATGTGGGTGGCAGGAACTCACTCACTTGGGCCATCATCCGCTGCTCCCCTGGCACGTTAGCAGGGAGCTGGATTGGAAGCAGAGCAGCCAGGACCAGAACAGAGCTCTGATACAGGATGTGGGCCTCCCAAGCAGCAACTTAACACACTGGGCTACAACACCCACCTGCTCCTGTATATATATATTTATTTTGGGAGAATGGCTGCGTCTGGTCTACTGTTTATTAATATAATAACATGTTTTGCTTTTATGTGGTGTTCTTGAGACATCTTAGGTTTTTCTTTTTTTTAATGATGTGGGTAAGATTTGTAAGTCATCCTCTTTCCCCCCCTGCCCATGGATTCTCTTTGAGAATGTATGTTGTTGTTGCAGAAGATTTCTGCAATGATAGCTTGGGGAAATAAAATAATGAGTAAAAGATTGTAAATTTTCAGAAGCTGTTATTTCCCTTGGCAAGAAAATAAGAGACATGTCTGCTTTGTTTTGAAAGATGAAGGCTGGCTGTTTTTCTGATGGCTATTACCATTTGACGCAAAATAACAAATCATGGAAGTGGCCGAAGCAATGAATAATTTTAAAAGTAGGAAGAAAAATACAGCCAACAGCATTATACCAAGAAAGCTTGGTGTTCTTAGATGGGATGAGAGTCTTTGAAATTGATGACAGATTTAGGATTTCCCTAATCAGCTCAACTCTCTGAACAAATCAAAGTGGCAGCCTCCATCCTTGGGATGGAAACTCCACAGGGCCCATTCCTTAGTGTCGCTAAGCAGATTCTCAGTGACTAGCTAGCAGCCAGCTGCATTCTGGATTTGGAGCTAGTTTAGATGGTATCTGTGATGTGTTAGTGTTTCATGGTGCTCAAGAAAGCTGCTCTAAAACAACCTTGAGCAAGTGTGTTCTGCACTTCAAATGGGACTGAAACCTTTTTGCCACCCGGAAACAGTAGCTAAAATTTGACATGGCTACCTACCTGCTTCTGTTGCCCAAACCTCCTAGGGGTGTCAGTGAATGATGGCATGTTTTAGCTGTAGAGAAGGAATGGAAGGCAGGGGAGGGGACACATCCAACTTTGGTGAGTGTTACGTGTGAAGTTGTTTTCTTCCCTGAAAGAGTGCCGTCCTCACGAGCCAGATAGTAAACGGGTGATGTTGGCATCATGGCCATTGGCCTGAATTCTATGGGACCATCTCAACTTTGACTTTCTCTGAGTCTTGATTTTTTTCTTTTTTAATGAGAAAAAGGGCTTCTGCAAGCTCCCCTCCTGTCTGCATCTGTCCGTGTGTGCTCTGCCTCGCCTGCTGCTCTGTGGAGCGGTGTTGTTGCTCTCCTCTGAGGCCCACCCTCCACTCCACTCGTGTTCTTGACTCCATCCCCTCCCACCACTCTGGCCTGTCATTGCTGCACTTCTCTCCTGCATCGTCGGTATTTTTCTTCTTAAAGGATTATTTCCCTTAACAGACATTTGCTGTTATCTCTACCCTCTTAAAACAAAGCCACTGAAAACTGATTTCTCAGGCTCTGTTGTCCTGTCCAGCTGCTACTCCGTTTCTGTTTCCCTTCTTTGAAAGACTTGACTCTTCTCATGGTCACCAATTCCTTGTTTCCTATTCCCTCTGTAGCACACCATGCCACAGGAACTGCCACTGTCAGGGTCTCGAAAGGTGTTGCTTTTGTCGGATCCAGTTTTTTGTTCTTTTTTTTTTTTTAGTCTCTCAGCAGCTTTTAATTGAAAAAACCTGTCTTCCCTGTTAGCAGCGTTTGACATTCTTTCCTTCAAGATGTATTTATTTGAAAGACAGTCTCTGTCTTTCACACACACACACACACAATTTTTTTTTTTTTTGAGAGGTAGAGTTACAGACAGTGTGAAGGAGAGACCGAGAAAGAGGTCTTGCATCTGCTGTTTCACTCCCCAAATGGCTGCCAACCGCTAGAGCTGCACCGATCCAAAGCCAGGAGCCAGGAGCTTCTTCTAGGTTTCCCACGCAGGTGCAGGGGCCCCAGGACTTAGGCCATCTTCTACTGCTTTCCCAGGCCATAGCATAGAGCTGGATTGGAAAAGGAGCGGCTGCGACTAGAACCTGGCGCCCATATATGATGCTGGCACCGCATTCCCCACCCCCCCTTTTTTAAAAATTTATTTAGAGATCTTCATCTACTGGTTCCTTCCCCAAATGTCTGCAACAGCCAGGTCTGGGCTGGGCAACAACCAGGAGCCAAGAACTCTGTCCTGGCCCCCAACATGGGCCATCTCTGTCTCCTTCGATGTATTAGCAAGGAGATGGGTCAGAAATAGAGCAGCAAGGCTGCGAACTGGCACTGTGTCGCAAGCACTACAACTCTGCACTACAACTCTGGCCCTTTAAATAAAAAAGATTTGTGCAGGCAGGCTCCGCGGCTCAGTAGGCTAACCCTCCGCCTGTGGCGCTGGCACCCCAGGTTCTAGTCCCGGTCGGGGCGCCGGATTCTGTCCTGGTCGCTCCTCTTCCAGGCCAGCTCTCTGCTGTGGCCTGGGAAGGCAGTGAGGATGGCTCAAGTGCTTGGGCCCTGCACCCCATGGGAGACCAGGAGAAGCAGCTGGCTCCTGGCTTTGGATCAGCGTGGTGCACTGGCTGCAGTGGCCATTGGGGGGTGAACCAACGGCAAAGGAAGACCTTTCTCTCTGTCTCTCTCACTGTCCACTCTGCCTGTCCAAAAAAAAAAAAAAAATGTGCAGTAAAGCAATTCACCTCATGTAACATCAGATCAGTTATAGTCAAGTGGATCTTTTCCACTCAGGAATCTATGTAGCAAAATTGCTTTTTAGAAACTTCATTTTTAAATTAGGTGGGGACTGTTAACACATAGACCAGTGTCAATATCGAGTACTTTATATCCATCCCTTGTTGATTTATTCATTAACTTCCAACAGCTTTAACATTTATCTTGTTTTCCAGACTTGACACCAGATATCTTTGCTTATAAAGTTCATGTGTGAATAAATTAATAAAGAAGCATCTTCTAAGAACAAATAAAACTACATAAAAGACAATGCTAAAAGTCCTGAAGACAGTTTCAAAATCTGAATTTCAAAAACATTTTGAGCACAGTGATGGCTTTAGGTAGATAAGAAGAGGTTGAGACTTTCCAAGTAATTTTCTTTGAAAAGACAACACTCAAAGTTTTCATGCTTTACCCCGTGATGGGAAGAGATCATAAGATTGGTTGTTTTGGGACCAGCACTGTGGCATAGCAGGTAGAGTTGCCACCTGCAGTGCCGGCGTCCCATATGGGTGCTGGTTCAAGTCCCAGTTGCTCCATTTCTGATCCAGCTCTCTGCTATGTCCTGGAAAAGCAGTGAAAGATGGCCCAAGTCCTTGGGCTCCTGCACCCATGTGGGAGACCCAGAAGAAGCTCCTGGCTTCAGATTGGCACAGCTCTAGCTGTTGCAGCCACTTGGGGAGTGAACCAGTGGATGGAAGACCTCTCTCTCTCTGCCTCTCCTTCTCTCCCTGTGTAACTCTGACTTTTAAATAAATAAATCTTTTTTTTTTTTTTAAAGGTTGTTTGTTTATAATCTGCTTCTTGAACCTGGCCTATGATTCTATAGGGATTTTAAAGTCATTCTGTTCTTTCCTGGAGGAAACTGATCATGGTGTTTCTTAGGTGGTTATGGAGCTACGGCGTTAAACATGAAGCGGGATCCTTTACACATTAAAACCAAAGGGGAAGAGTTTCCGCTGACCCTGGGGCGGGATGTCTCCGGAGTGGTGATGGAGTGTGGGCTGGATGTGAAGTACTTCAAGCCTGGAGATGAGGTGAGTTGGGAGATATGCTGTTCCTTCTCAAGACGTGGAACCCTCATTCCACGGTATTTGGAAGTTTGTTCTGTGCCAGTGGCCTTTATGCCTTTCAGCATGTGTACTGAGCTTTGGCTGGAACCCTCTCATGGTCTTGGTTCTGTTCCTTTTTTTCACCAACGATTCCAAACCAACTTGATAGTACTGGAGTTTTCTGAATTTAGTGGTTCAGAACTGTAAGACATCAAGATATGTAGAATTGAGACTTTTATTTTTCTTGAACCTTTAAATGACAATGGCTACATTAAGGGTTACGTGGTTTTAAAATAGCTGATTGTTATAATCACCTGTCACTTGCTATGTTAAACTTTTGTGCCAAGAGATTATAGTGAGCTCATAAAAATTTCTAACACTGTTCGGATTGCTTTTCATAAAAAACTCACTCAATCCCTACGGAGTAGGTGCAGCCAGAACAGTTTACAGATGAGAAAGCCAAACTGTAAAGAAGTCCCCCAGCTAGCCAGCGCTGTAGCCAGAAGTGGAACCCAGAGACTGCTGTTTCTGGTACTGCAAGTGCCCCAGGATATAATGGCATCAGCTTCTGCCTTGTTTGACCTGATAAGTCCAGAATCACACTAAACAATACATTTATATCATTTGAAATAACTTTTTAAAAAGAAAAGATTTAGGGGCTGGCCCTGTGCCGTGGCAGGTAAAGCTACCACCTTGGTGCCAGCATCCCATATGGGCACCTGTTCAGATCCAGGCTGTTCTACTTCCAATCCACCTCTGCTATGGCCTGGGAAAGCTGTGGAAGATGGCCCAAGACCTTGGGTCCCTGCACCTGCGTGGGAAACCTGGGTGAAGCTCTGGGCTCCTGGCTTTGGCATGGCCTAGCCCAGATTGTTGTGGCCAACTGGGGAGTAAACTAGTGGATGGAAGACTCACTTACTCTCTCTGTCTCTCTGTAACTCTGCCTTTCAAATAAATAATAAATCTTTAAAAACAAACAAACAAAAAGCAACAGAGAGAGAGGAAGAACAACACCTTCCATCTCCTGTTTCACTCCCCAAATGCCTGCAGTAGCCAGGGCTGGGCCAGACTGAAGCCAGAAGCCAGGAACTCCATCCCGGTCTCCCATATGAGAGGTATGGGCCCAAGTACTTGGAATATTCTCTGCTGCCTTCCCATGAAGCTGGGTTGGAACTGGAATTCCCACCGTGGCTTCAATATGGGATGCCAGCATTGCCAGCAGTGGCTTTACCTGCTTCACCGTAAACCAGCCTCTTGGAATAACTTTTCTTGCGGTTTTGCTGATTTGTGCTGTTTTCATTGGGTTGGGTGTGTGTTAGGGAACAGCTTCATGTTCTGCTTTGGACAGGAAAGATCTATGTCTTTAATATAAGTGCCTGCATGTGTGTTTCAGGTCTGGGCCGCAGTCCCTCCTTGGAAACAAGGCACTTTCTCAGAGTTTGTCGTCGTCAGTGGGAATGAGGTAACTCACCAACTCTGCTGAAATGCTATTAGAAAGCATAAACAAAGACTGACAGATATCGCTGGTGATTTTTCAGACTGGGTTCTTGTTTTATGGGCAGTTTTGAAAGAACTAGGAGAACAGGAAATTTTTGGAAGATTAAAAGGGTATTTGGTGTCCTTTAATAACACTGCCTGTCAGCCGGCGCCACTGCTCACTAAGCTAATCCTCTGCCTGCGGCGCCAGCACACCGGGTTCTAGTCCCAGTCGGGGCACCGGATTCTGTCCCGGTTGCCCCTCTTCCAGTCCAGCTCTCTGCTGTGGCCTGGGAGTGCAGTGGAGGATGGCCCAAGTCCTTGGGCCCTGCACCCGCATGGGAGACCAGGAGAAGCACCAGGCTCCTGGCTTTGGATCAGCGCGGTGCACCAGCCACAGCAGCCATTGGGGGGTGAACCAACGGAAAAGGAAGACCTTTCTCTCTCTCTCTCTCTCTCTCTCTGTCCACTCTGCCTGTCAATAAATAACACTGCCTGTCAAGGAAGTCATCTTTGTGTAATGGAGCAGGGGTTTGGAATGAAATCTAGAACCCTTGGTTTTACCAAGCGTGGGCTTGAAATCAAATATACCCAGTGGAGAGGATGAATCCGTCACGAGCAGGGGCATGGGCGCGCTGAGCTGTTGGGAGTAACTGTGAAAACAGGAACCCATCACATTTGTCAGACCCGACTCTGAAGAGAGAGAAAGATTCACGTGGAGGAAACCGGCCAGGGAAGGGGGAGCAAGAAGAGAAAAGAGGTGTGTCACTGAGACGCAAAAGGCTAGAAATTTTACCTTCCAGAAAAGGGGGGTAAAGGAGGCAACTGAACTCAAAAACAAATTAGATTGTGTTTATGAGGATTCAAGGTTTATTTAGAATTACTTCTGGTGTAGTCAGGACTACATGGGATTAGTGTGTATGGTGTTTTTAAAAATAATGAAGTAGCCATATCTGATAATGTAGCTTGCTAAACATTGCTGGACCTCTTTGAGGCAGGTAGAAAGCTATTTAGAGAATATTGCTTAGGGATAAACTTGCAGTAGGCTGTGCAAATAAACACTGAACCCGGAAGAATTTTATAAGTTTGCCTGTGAAAACAGTTGGATTCCTTTGAAGGTAAATGTGCTTACTTGTGTTCATCGGTTTGCAAGTTACTTATTGTCAATTGTTGTCTTCAAATCTAGGTGTCTCACAAGCCCAAGTCACTCACTCATACTCAAGCTGCCTCTTTGCCGTATGTGGCACTCACAGCCTGGTCTGCCATAAACAAGGTTGGCGGGCTGAATGACAAGAATTGCACAGGAAAACGGTAAGTGTGTTAACAATGGGAGCCCCTAAACCTCCCTTCACTTGTAAGTTTTTTTTGGTTTGTTTTAAATATTTATTTATTTGGTGTGGCAGGTGTTATGCTGTAGCAGGTTAACCCACAACCTACAACTCTAGCATCCCATACAGGTGCAGGTTACAGTCCCAGCTGCTCCTTTTCCAATCCAGCTCCCTGTTAATATGCCTAGAAAAGCAGTGGAAGATGGCCCAAGTCCTTGGGCCCCTGCACCTGTGTGGGAGATCCGGAAGAAGCTCCTGGCTCCTAACTTCCCCTGGCTGTTGTGGCCATCTCGGGTGTGAACCAGTGGATGGAAGATGGTGCCCTCTCTCTCTCTCTCTTACTTTGACTTTCAATTAAGTAAAATAAATCTAAAAAGAAAAAAAAATGTATTTATTTGAAAGTCAGTGTTAGAGAGAGAGAGAGGGAGAGAGAGAGAGAGCGATCGATCGATCTTCCATCCATTGGTTCACTCCCCAAGTGGCCACAGTGGCTGAGCCTGGCTGAAGCCAGGAGCTAAGAGCTCCACCCAGGTCTCCCACATTGATGGCACTGGTCCAAGAACTTGGTTCCTCTTCTGCTGCTTTCCCAGGCCATTAGCAGGGAGCTGGATCACAAGAGGAGTGAGCGGGACACCAGCTGACGCCAATGTGGGGTGCCAGCATTGCAGGCAGTGGCTTTACCTGCTACACCACAGTTCTAGCTCCCCTTCTGTAAGTTCTCTATGTGAGCAGGGCTTTGCTAACATTTGAAACAATTTCCAATGAAATTTACTTGTGTCAGTTTGTACTTTTAAAACCTCATTCTGTTAATTTCCAGCCAAATCAATGGGACTTTTTACTTATTTGCAATTTTTAAAAAGTATTTATTTTAATTTCATTTATATATTTATAGATTTGTTTTATTTATTTGAAAGGCAGAGTTATAAAGAAAGGGAGATTCAGAGAGAAAGAGATATTCCATTCACTGATTCATTCCTCAAATGGCCACAATGGCCTGGACTGGGCCAGGCTGAAGCCAGGAGCTTCATCCAGGTCTCCCATGTGGGTGCAGGGGCTCAAGCACTTGCGCCATCTTCTGCTACTTTCCCAGGCACATTAGCAGGGAGCTGGATCAGAAGTGGAGCAGCTGGGACTTGAGCTGGCACCCATATGGGATGCCGGCATTGCAGGCAGCAGCTTAACCTGTAACAGCACAGTACCGGCCCTCTTTGTTTCATTATAAAGGCAGAGAGAGATTAGCTGAGAGAGACGTTCCATCCACTTGTTACCTCCCCAGATGGCCAGAACAGCCAGAACTGGGCCTGGCTAAAACAAGGAGCCTAGAACTCAGTCCTGGTCTCCCAATCCGAACGTCAAGGACCCAACTACTTAAGCCATTATCTGCTGCTTCTCAGGGTGTACTTTAGCAGGAAGCTGGATCAGAAGCAGAGCAGCCAGACTTGAACCAGGCGCTTTAACATGGGATGTGGGTATCCCAAATGGTGAGTCAACTGATGCACCAATCGCCCACCCCTCAAATGGGAATTTTTTTTTTTTAAGATTTATTTATTTGAGAAGTAGAGTTAAAGAGAGAGGAGAAACAGAGAGGTCTTCCATCTGCTGGTTCAACTCCCCAAATGGCTGCCATGACTGGAGCTGGGCTGGTCCAAAGCCAAATGCCAAGAACTTCTTCCGGGTCTCCCACATGGTGCAGGAGCCCAAGCACTTGGGCCATCCTGCAGTGCTCTCCAGACTATTAGCAGGGAGCTGGATCAGAAGTGGAGCAGCCACGACTGGAACTGGTGCTCATAAGGGATTCTGGTGCTGCCAGCAGTAGGCCCAACCTGCTACAGCACTGGCTCCAAATGAGAATTTTTGAACTGAGATACACTGATGGTTTATAAGAGTCTGCACCTTCTCAAATAATGTAGAATTTTGGTCTGAATCTCTAGGAAGAAGGCCCATACCTTTTCTCAGATCCTAAGAAGGTGAAGATACCACCTGTGGTTTCTGGAGAGTGCTATGCAGGGAAAGATATTTTTTTCTTACCCCTACCAGGAGTTTCTCTCACCCTTCATGTAATCAGGGCTGTAAGACACTGTTTACTATTCCTGAGTTTTCTTCCACCCATTGCTTGAGCACCTCTGGTTCACCGATGACTTGAATGTCTGCCACTTAGTATTAGGGACAAGACAGCGACTAGAAACTGTCTCAGTTGCACTTGTGTTCATTGTCAAATTACTGCCACTTTGTAGCTGGGTGACCCACTCAGCCTCTTGTTTTCTATAAGGATAAAATGAGATAACATACAAAGCTGGTGACACAGGTTGTAGCGAATAGGTTACCAAAAGAATATAATGTTCATAATTTAGGATATTGACATAGAACTGGTGATTATTTTTTTCTGGTGAGAAAACTACATTTAAGAAGCATTTAATTATTGTGAGGAAGAAGAGGGCTGCAGGTGAAATTATAATAATATAGCTTTTTTATTACTAAGGATTATACAGGTAAATTAACTAAAGTCTGTATCATTCTGTATTCTTGTGAAAGATTAGACTTTCCATTTAAAGTTTTGGGTGATAAGCATTGAACTTACTGAGTTGAATTGCTGTATTTCTGAAAGCACCTCGTGAGTGTGCTACCCTTTATCTTAGAATAAACATCTGCCTTGAATTCTAAAGGTCAGCCCTGTTTATTTTTTAAGCTCTTGTAGCTTTTCTTTCTTGACATTGCCATTTTGGTCAAATACTTTCTTTAAATTAACTTGACCACATGGGTTTTTTCTGTCTGTCTTAGTTAATAACCTTACAAAAAAGATTATATAAGGTTTTTAGATTTTTAGTGTTGTAGGTTCTGTGATGACTGATGTTTTATTGTTTGGGTTTTCTTTTTCCCCTTAAAAATGTTAGACAGTCTATGCCTGCATGATTATACGAGGGTACTTCAAAACATTTATGGAAAACATAATTAAAAGGTGACTTTGTTTTGCTGCAAAAAAAAAAAAAAAAATTGAAATCCACACATAGTTTTTTCATGATGCTCATTTTCCAGGTTAGCATTTTGGAGACCCTTGTGTGTGCACTGTGGCTCCTTCTGCTGGTTTCGGGGCTCTCGGGCCACACTTTATGTAAACTGAGAAACAGTGTGGAGACAAAGATCTAGCTGTCTCTTCTCAGATGTGTAGGCCTGAGCCCCAAGTTTATTGTTGGCTTTTGGGCTAATTCTTTGCTACTCTGTTAGCTTGTGCTTAAGCAAAGATAGCCTGAAACTGGAAAATTGGATTCCTGCATCTCTGCACTCTGCCGTTAACTAACCATTGACCACAGGCTGTTGATGGTCTCTCAGCAGTTACTGAGTGGAGGATAGTGTTGGTTGTGAGAACTTTGAAAAGTAGAAAAGTTTTTTATCTTATGATATGTACTTATTGAGGTAGACTTGTTCATTTGTTTTTTTTTTTTTCATTTTTATTTTAGTTAATTTTTAACAGATTCAAAATGATTTGAAGATACAAGTCTAAGAACATAATGATATTGCCCTCCCCCTCCCAGCGTTCTTTGTTTTACCTTTATTTCTTTTTTTTTTTCAAAATTTTGAGATAGCATATTTTCAATGTACATTGTAGTGAAAAGATTGATATTTCACCAAATAAGTTTAATAAGAGCAAAAAGACCCTAGTTTAGTGGAAATACAGACAATGGCTATAAACAATAATTGAATATATACATGACCATTTCATCCATATTCAGTATTTTTGGTTAGTCATTCATAATTTCTTTCAGTGAAATACAACCAATGACAGTGTAATGTTTACATATGTTCTGTGTGGTTGTAAGATAATTAAGTTCATTCAGACTGTAAACCATTTCCTAGGAACAGGTATATACAAGAATAGTTTTATGCAGATTTAAATGCAAATAATTATGTTAATTTTTTTGTACTCTATGAGTTACCACAGATCAGGGAAAACATGATATTTGTCTTTTGGGGGTTGACTTATTTCACTAAGTATAATGGTTTTCATTTGCATCCATTACGTTGCAAAAGGCAGGATTTCATTCTTCTGCAGCTGAGTAATATTCCATAGTGTATATGTGCCACATTTTCTTAATGCAGTCATCGATTGATGGGCATCTGGGTTGATTCCATAAAATTAGCTCTTGAGCTGCAATAAACATAGGGGTACAGATAACTCTTTCATATGCTGATTCTGTTTTCTTTGGGTAAATTCCCAGGAGTAGGATTGCTGGGTCATATGGTAGATCTATTTTCAGCTTTCTGAGGAATTTCCATACTGTCTTCCACAATGGCTGCCCTAGTTTACATTCCCACCAACAGTGGATTAGGTTACTTTTTCTCCCACATCCTCACCAGCTTTTGTTGTTTGTTGATTTCAGTATGAGAGCCATTCCAACCGGGGTGAGATGAAACTCATTGTGGTTTTGATTGGCATTTTCCTGATGGCTAGTGATCCTGAGTATTTGTTTTCATGTGTCTGTTGGCCATTTGAATTTTTTCTTTTGAAAAATGCATGTTCAAGTCTTTTGCCCATTTTTAGATTGGATTATTTGTTTTTTTGTTAAGTTTCTTGAGCTCTTTATAGATTCTGTTTATTAATACTTAATCAGTTGCATAGTTTGCAAATATGTTCTCCCATTCTGTCTGTTGCCTCTTGAATTTGTTGTGTTTCCTTTGCAGTACAGAAGCTTGTTAGCTTGATGTAATCCCAACTATTTTGGCTTTGATTTCCTGTGCTTCTGGGGTCTTTTCTAAGAGTCTTTGCCTATACGAATGTCTTGCAGAGTTTCCCCAATATTCTCCTCTAGTAAATTGGTGGTATTAGGTAATAGATTTAGATCCTTGAAATACTTTGAGTTGATTTTTGTATATGGTATAAGGTAAGGGTCTTGTTTCATGCTTCTGCACATGGAGATCCAATTTTCCCAGCAGCATTTGTTGAAGAGACTGTCCTTTCTCCAGGGATTGATTTTTACCTCCTTTGTCAAAGATCTGTTGTTGTAGATGCATGGATTGATTTCTGGGGGTTCTATTCTGTACTATTGGTCTGCATATCTATTTCTGTGCCAGTACCAGGCTGTTTTGATTATAACTGCCTCATAGTATGTTTTGAAATCTGGTATTGTGATGCCTCTGGCCTTGTTTTTGTTGTATAAGATTACTTCAGCTATTCAGGATCTCTTGGGTTTTCATATGAATTTTAGCGTTGTTTATTCTAGATTTGAGAAGAATGTCATTGATATTTTGATATTGCATTGAATCTGTAAATTGTTTTTGGTAATATGGACATTTTGATGATATTGATTCTTCTAATCCATGAACGTGTAAGATTTTCCATTTTTTTGTGTCTTCCTCTATTTGTTTCTTTAATGTTTTATAATTTTCATTGTAGAGATCTTTGAAATCCTTGGTTAAATTTTTTCAGGTTATTTAAATTTTTTTGTATTGTGAATGGGACTGATCAGAGAAGTTCTTTCTCAGCCATGGCATTGTCTGTGTAAATAAAGGCTATTGATTTTTGTGTGTTAATTTTATATTCTGCCACTTTACCAAACCCTCTTATGAAGTAGTCTCTTAGTGAAGTCTCTTGGTTCCCCTATTTTTAGAATCATGTCATCTGTAAAAAGGGATAATTTGACTTTTCTCTTTCCAGTTTGTCTCCATTTGATTTCTTTTTCTTGCCTAATGGCTCTGGCCAAAATTTCGAGGACTCCATTGAATAGCGATGATAAAAGTGAGCATCCTTACCTGGTTCCAGATTTTAGTGGGAATGCTTCCAATTTTTCCCCATTCACTATGATGCTGGCTGTGGGATTGTATTGGGGAATGTTCCTTCTATACCTAATTTGCTTAAGGTTTTTTTTTTTTTTTTTTTTAAATCAGAAAGGATGTTGTGTTTTGTCAAATGCTTTCTTATCCTTTAGTTTGTTAATGCAATATGTCACATTTATTGATTTGTATATGTTGAACCATTCCTGCATAATAGTGGGAAATTCCACTTGGTCTGGGTGAATGATGTTTCTGACATGTTGGATTTGACTAGTATTTTATTGAGGACTTTTATGTCTCTGTTCATCAGGGATATGGTCTATACTTCTTTTTCTTCTATCTTATTCTGGTTTTAGAATTAAGGTGATACCTCATAGAAGGTGTTTGGAAGGATTCCCTACCTTTAAATTATTTTGAATGGTTTGAGAAGAATCGGAATTAGTTCTGTAAAAGTCTGATAGAATTCAGCACTAAGGCCATCCAGTCCTGGTCTTTTCTTTGTTGGAACGGTCTTTATTACTGATTTAATCTCCATCTTGGTCATTGGTTTATTTAGATTTTCAATGTCTTCATGCCTCCATTTTGCTAAATCGTATGCATCCCGGAATCTATTCACTTATTCTAAACTTTCCAATTTTTTGGCATATTGTAGTAATTCCTGA
Organism: Oryctolagus cuniculus; assembly: GCF_964237555.1. NCBI lineage: Eukaryota > Metazoa > Chordata > Mammalia > Lagomorpha > Leporidae > Oryctolagus > Oryctolagus cuniculus. Next base: position 64,614,318 of record NC_091436.1, read on the forward strand.
TTATTCTTTTTTATTTCTGTGATATCCATTGTTGTATCTCCTTTTTCATCCATCTTTTTTTGTTTTTTGTTTTTTTTTTTTTGGTTGGGCCAATGGCATATCAATTTTGTTTGTTTTGTTTTTTCAAAGAAACAGCTCTTCATTTCATTCATCTTTTGTATTTTTTTGTTTCAATTTTCTTTAATCTCTAATTTTAATGATTTCTTTCCTCCTTCTTTTTTTTTTTTTTTTTTTTTTTGACAGGCAGAGTGGACAGAGAGAGAGAGACAGAGAGAAAGGTCTTCCTTTGCCGTTGGTTCACCCTCCAATGGCCACCGCAGCCAGCGCGCTACAGCCAGCGCACCGCGCTGATCCGATGGCAGGAGCCAGGAGCCAGGTGCTTTTCCTGGTCTCCCATGGGGTGCAGGGCCCAAGCACCTGGGCCATCCTCCACTGCACTCCCTGGCCACAGCAGAGAGCTGGCCTGGAAGAGGGGCAACCGGGACAGAATCCGGCGCCCCGACCGGGACTAGAACCTGGTGTGCCGGCGCCGCAAGGCGGAGGATTAGCCTAGTGAGCCGCGGCGCCGGCCCATCTTTCCTCCTTCTAATTTTGGGTTGGTTTGTTGTTTTTCTATGTCCTTGAGATGCATTGATAGTTCATTTATTTGATGCTTTTCCAATTTCTTTATGTATGCATTAATTGCTATAAACTTCCCTCTAAACACTGCTTTTGCTATATCCCATAAGTTTGGATATATTGTATTGCCATTTTTATTCATTTTCAGGAATTTTTTTATTTCCCTTTTGATTTTTTTTTTTTGAGATCTATTTATTTATTATTGAAAGAGTTACAGAGAGAGAGAGGGAAAGACAGAGAAAGAAAGATCTTCCATCTAGTGGCTCACTCCCCAAATGGCTACAACAACCAGGGGTAGGCCAGGCCAAGCCCAGGAGCCTAGAGCTGCTTCTTGGTCTCCCACATGGGTGCAGGGGCCCAAGCACTTGGACCATCATCCACTGCCTTCCCAGGCACAGTAACAGGGAGCTGAATCGGAAGTGGAGCAACCAAGACTCAAACTGATGCCCATATGGAATGCTGCCACTGCAGACAGAGACTTAACCTGTTGTACTACATTGCCAGTATTTTCTTCAAGCTGGCGTATGGGAGTAGAGCTGATTATGGTTATTCTTAGGGTGCTGTCTGTCCTGTGGTGTGCAGAGGAGACCTGGGGAGATTATCTTGTGTGGTTCGGAGTGCTGTTCACATCCTCCAACAGAACAGTCTGGAAGCCCTGCCTTAGAACCATCTGGAGCCGGATGGCTTTTGTTAGAGACAAAACAAATGAGTCCTTAAAGATACATTTATAAAGAGAACTGGTAAAGTAGGAGAGACAACACCCAGGATTTCCACAACCCACAGTTGGGCCAGAAATTCCAACCCTGTACCTCCTCATCTTGGAGTTGGCTGGCCTCATTCAGAAAGTGGAGAATATAGTTTTGTGTAAGGAAAGGCCACCACAAAACACAGCAAACACCAAAGTAAGGGGAAAAGGTTTATTGTCAGGTGGTGGAAACCTGACAGGCTACCTCCCCCTGCACAGGACACAGCAGCCTGTACTGGGAGAACAGGGCTTATATAGCTTTGCAGAGGGAAGGAAGAGGGAGTGGCAAATCCTGTTAGGGTGGGGGTGGAGCTGACGCTTGTGATTGGGCTATTGGGTCACCTGACTTCTGGTAAGCCAGGCTGGGCTTAGGAACACGGCACCGTTTTTTGCTAACATTTTGTACCTGTCTAGTTTGATTGACTCAAAAAAACACACACCTTCAGGCAGCAGTTGGCATGTGTAACTTCCTGCAGCCCTGGTGTGGGGTCCTAGGCAGCCTTTCCTTGGGTGAAAGCTGTGTTTAGTTTCAATTCCCAAAGAAGGGACACTGTCCTGGCATGCTCTTAAAAGCTGGATACAGGGGTTTTTATGGATTTTGATATGGCCCTCTTCCCCACCTCCCTCTCTGAAATATGGCTGGGTAGAGAGCTTCCTGGGTGTGAAATTCTGAAACTCCTCCCAGAACTTCATAGTAGAACTAATAGCTTCCTTGTTCTAGGGCAGGGAAGTCTGTGAAGCTGCCCCCAGGGGAGTGCTGGGACCCACCCAACAGGGTTATCAAACTATGCCAAGACTTTAGATGTGCAAATGCTGGTCTGTTTCCAAAGCCTGATCTCACATTTCTTCCCTTATTCCACCACATGAAAATCCCCTTTTTTCTTTGGCCCCTTTACACACATAGGCTAATGTCTACCTAGCTGCCTTAACAGTTTCTTAATTTATAAAGTAGGAACACATAAATAACTTAGAGCTCTCAAGGGGGGCAGAGGGGCAGCACTTTGTTGCAGCAGGTTAAGCCACTGTCCGCTGCTCCACTTCTGATCCAGCTCCCTGCTGATGAGACCAGGAAAGCAGCTGAAGATGGCCCAAGTCCTTGGGCCCCTGCCACCCACATGGGAGACCCTGAAGAAGCTCCTGGTTTCTGCCTGGCCCAACCCTGCTGTTGTGGCCATTTGGGGAGTGAACCAGTATCTCTCCTCTCTCTCTAACTCTGCCTTTCAACTGAAAAATAAATCTTTATTAATAAACAAATGAATAGATGAATAGAAAGCTTTTTAAAAATGCTGTTACACCAGATAATTTTTGAATATGGTATGACCTGATGGTTTTGTTTATTGATAGTGTCAAGGGGGACACTTGAATATTTAGTGCTCTGCCTGAAATTCATTTTATTGGGAAACTTTATACTTCACTCTGTTTGACAGAAGTATTAGAAATTGGGGCCAGCACTGTGGTGCAGCGGGTTAATGCCCCGTCCTGAAATGCTGGCATCCCATATGGGTGCCGGTTCGAGACCTGGCTGCTCCACTTCTGATTCAGCTCTCTGCTGTGGCCTGGGATAGCAGTAGAAGATGGACCAAGTCCTTGAGCCCCTGCACCCCTGTGGGAGACCCTGAAGAAGCTCCTGGCTCCTGACTTAGGATCGGCGCAGTTCTGGCTGCTGCAGCCATCTGAGGAGTGAACCATCGGATGGAAGACTCCCCCCCCCCCCCCGCCTCTCCTCACTCTGTATAACTGACTTGCAAATAAATAAATACAACTTAAAAAAAAAAAAGTATTAGAAATTGAAACTGTTAGAGGTTGAAATATTCCTTCTCCATAAAGTAAATTTCACTTTGAAACTGTGTACCCTTGAAACAATGCAGTGAATTGAGGAATGCTTTTTACTGTTTTTTTTAATTCCTAAGGTTTATTTACTTATTTGAAAGGCAGAGTGACAGACAACTTCTGTCTGGTTCACTCTCCAATGCTGGCAGGAACTTTGGGCCAGGCTGAAGCTGGGGGCCAGGAACTCTATCGGGGTCTCCTACATAGGGGGCAGGAACTCCAGTGCTTGGGCTGTCATCAACTTCCTAGGCACATCAACAAGAAACAGGGTCAGAAGCAGATTAGCCCGGACTCCAGCTGGTACTCTGATACGGGATGTGGGCATCCTGTGGCACCTGACCTGCTGGGCCACAGTGCTCACCACCACTGTTTCTTTTCTGAGAGTAGGCTTTGACAGTAAAATTATGTCCTGTGAGTGTAAATTAGGCACTTGATTAATTCTGTTTATAGAATTGGACTCAAACTTTAAAATATTGTATTTTCCCCCTACCAATATGCCTGTATTGAAATTAGAATACCTGCCTAGTAATTTTAACAGCTTTCTTCTTTTAAATTTGTTTTTCTGCCTATTCTTCACCCTCACACTCATCTGTTTCTCATTCTCCTCAGTGCCACCCATGTGGGCTTTAGGTTTTTAAAATGTAAATATATATGTATATGTGTGTATAAATTTATTTCTTTATTTGAAATGCAAAGAGAAAGAGATATCTTCTATCTGCTGGTTTACTTCTTAAGCGGCCACGGCCACAATGGCCAGGGTTAGGCCGGGCTGAAGCCAGGAGCCTGGATGGGTTCAGGGGCCCAACTGCTTTCCCAAGTGCGTTAGCTGGGAGCTGGGTAGGAAGTGGAGCCACAGAGATTGGAACTGGTGTTCACGTGGGATGCAGGTGTGGCTGGCAGGCAGCCGCCCAATCTGCTGCACGACAGCACTGGCCCAGACTGGATTATCTGGTTAAAGGGGTAGGGGGAAGAAGAACCCCTGCTGTTTAGTTGCTGGAAGAAATGGTGGTGTTGGGGAGAGGAGAGGAAAGGTAGAACCTGTGGCTGAGTCAGTGTGATGTGAATGAACCAGCCTACACTCTGGGGGTCTCAGGAGGGCTCCATGAAAGGCACAGTGGAAGCTTCACTCTTGGCAATTGGTGTTTACAGATTAGCTTTCTGAGTGACTAGGGTAAACTGAGGTTTTGAAGTCATGTGCTCTCCAGTGTGCTGTATACCTGATCATAGCCTGGCCATTCAAGTACATCTGCATAGCTAAAATGCCAGGAATCCCAGTGTTACTTTTCAGTTCTTTAATTCGACCTTCTGAAGTACCTGGCACTATTGACCACTCCCTTAGTACTCATCTCCCCTCTGTGGTTTCCGGAACACTGCTCTTTGGTTGTTCTCTCCTTTGTGATCATTTCTTCTTATTTTTTAAAAGACCCACTTCATCCTCCGTTCTCACCACCGCCCCCCACCCCTTTTATTTTTTTTTTAAGATTTATTTGTTTTATTTGAAAAACAAGTTAGGGGAGAGATAGATAGAAATCTTCTATCCACTAATTCACTCCCCCAATGACTGCAGTGGCTGGAAGTGGGCTGGTCTGAATGCAGGAGCTAGGAGCTTCTTCCGGGTCTCCCACACGGGTGCAGGGCCCAAACACTTGGGCCATCCTCCACTGCTTTCCCAGGCACATAAGCAGGGAGCTGGATTGGAAGTGGAGCAACTGGGACTCAAACTGGTGCACATATGAGATACTGGCGTCGCAAGTGACAGCTTAACCTGTTGTGCCACAATGTCGGCCGCTAACATCTTTTAATTTGAAGAATTTCCTACAGACTAGCGTGTGCCTGTGTATGTCTCAAGCCTTGTCTAACCTTGTTTTCCTTCATTGCTCACATAATCAAGTTCTAGGTACCCAGGTACTCAGTCTTAACTTACTAAAATGTCGTGATGCCTAGTTGAGTTGACGTAGTGAGAGATAGGAGTAGTCTTAGAAGACATTTTTACACTAGGACAGCTAGTAGTAATTTCACTCTATGTCAGGTGTGGGAACATGCAGTACAAGAGCCGTATAAGGCCTGAAGTCATTTGGTCTGGCTCTGCCAAGGCAACAACAGGGGCCCTCGAAATTCAATAAATATATAGAGGAGGCTAATTTTTTATTTACCATGGATGATGGTGGTGTTTTCGGTAAATATTTATTGATTTATTTCTTTGAAAGGCAGAGTTAGAGAAGGGGAGACAGACAGATATTCCATCTACTGGTTTACTTTCCCGATGGCTGCAACAGCCAGGGCTGAGCCAGGCCAGAGCCAGGAGCCTGGCATTCCAACTGGGTCTCCCACGTGGGTGCAGGGGTCCAAGCACTTGAGCCATCTTCTGCTGCTTTCTCAGGCACGTTAGCAAGAAGCTGGATCCGAAGTGGAACAGCTCTGAGTCGAACCGGTGACCATGTAGGATGCCGGCATTGTAAGAAGCGACTTAACCCGATGCGTCACGTCACCACCCCCTGCAAATGTTATAAATACCCCATAGCCCTTGACAGAAACAAGTCCTCCCGTTCTGTGCATTCTTCACCATGAACCATATTGATGTTGTCTTCCAAATCCACTCTCCTGTAGCCAAATGTAGCATGACCTGGTAAGAAGAGAAATAGGTTTGAAGGGAGTGTAGAGGTGGAAAGAGGCAGCAATCTTAACTTTGTGATTAGCTTAAATTTTGCAAATTTTCCCAAAGCCTATGTTCATATAAGTACATTGCTAGGGTTTTTCTCAGGGCTGTGTGAGAGGAAGGGCCCAAAGCTTCTGCCTCATTGGCTTTTTGGTAAATCCTTCTCTGACTGCGCCACTTACTTCTCTCATCCACCTGTTGTCCTCTGTCATCACCTGTTGTCACCTGTCTTACGCATTGTTCTGTGCAGCATAGGAGGGACCAGTGATAAAGGATGATTCCCACTGCCTGCCCCATTTGGGAGATACAGTCCTGGTACCCCTGGTTAAAGTTCTGAGTGCTTTTCTGGTGGTAGAACCATTGTTCTACTGTCTGTGAAGTTCTTGGCCCAATATGAGTTAACTAAACCTTTATAAAAAGCTACCCTGGGCATCTTGCCAAAATGTATGAATAGCTTTGTTTTCATGGGAAATGTGTTTCAATTTCCAAACGTCTAATTCACACATGAACTCTTGTAAATACTGGGTAATGTCAACACGAATTACAGAGGCTTAGGGGAAGAAGACGTGCAAATCCAGCCTGCCTTGTCACTTGTGCATGATCTGTCTCCTAGCTCTGTTGTTCTACTTACTCAAATTAAGTTTCTCACTCATTCAAAGGAATAAACTTTGCTATGTTATGCTAAGATACTTTCTGTCTTATTCCTGTTTTTCTTTCCGGATTTAAAAGTGGTGTCTGGAGCTGAAAAATGTGATGCATTTGTAGCATTATCCTTATTTCTCAATGGCCATGTGTGTGTCTGCTGATGGCAGATTTAGTCAGATTTAAACCGTCTTTGTTGCCAGGCTGTTAGGGCTCCATTGATGGCATTCTAATCTTGTTCTGGGGTTCCCCCTAGAAGAGCATCATGAAACTCACACCTGAGGGGCCTTCAGAAATTCATAGAAAGAGCTAAGCATGGATTTCAAAGTTTTTTTTTTATACCAAAATACAAGGTTTTAATTCTATTTTGCCATGAACTTTTTGAAGCCCGCACCACTCCCTCACAAGACGGACAGTAATACTGAAAATTGTAATTGTAGAAGACTTAGGTATGCAAAGACTTAAAAAAAAAAAAAGTGACTCAATCCTGGGAAAGAAACCAACATTACTTGAATACCTTCATGTGTGTTTAGGCAGAATTCAGAGATGGGACAGAATTGACAGAGTGGGCTGATTTGAGGGTTTAAGAATGCAAGTCAGCGCCAGTTCTTCATGTTTTCCCTCTGTCTTCTCTGTCTGCCCCTCATGGATTTAAAAGGAGCTCTGCATGTGGATGTGGGGAGTGGGGGAGACCTGGGATTAACAATGGGCAATGTTGAATGACGGTACTCTTTCTAAGGAGACTAGTGTTCTGGGCACTTTCTCTGTGTAAACCAGCAAACAATGTAGCACATCTTTCATCATTTTTTTTTAAGATTTATTTATTTATTTGAAAGGCAGAATTATAGAGAATAGAGGCAGAGAGAGGGAGAGAGAGAGAGAAAGGCCTTCCATCCAATAGTTCACTCCCCAAATGACCGCAATGGCTGGAGCTGCACCTGTCTAAAGCCAGGAACTTCTTCCGGGTCTCCCATGCAGGTGCAGGGGCCCAAGGACGTGGGCCATCTTCCACTGCTTTCTCAGGCCATAGCAGAGAGCTGGATCGGAAGTAGAGCAGCCAGGGTTTGAACCAGCACCCATATGGGATGCTGGCACTACAGGCAGCAGCGTTACCTGCTATGCCACAGCACCTCCCCCTTTCGTCACTGTTAACAAGTCATTTTCTCTTTCAGTGAGGTTGGAATATATAGTGTGACCATTACAGCAAGTTCGGTGAAAAGTATGGCTCTGTAGAGAACTTAAGGGCTGTTGTGAGGTCAGCAACAGTAGTATGTCGCCTTTTCATTGAAAGTGCTTTGAAGAGTACAAGAATAGTTAGGTTAGCCACAGGACTTCAAACCTTAGAGGACCAACCAACTTATTGCTGGCTTGAAAAGTCATTCTGCCTGCTGTCTCTTTGGGGGCTTTGTTTGAAGAAGGGAACCTGCTCTCATTGAACCTGCACAAAACGTGGAGTCTATAGGATCAGAGGCTGCTGCGTCCCCAGGGCTGCTTCCCAGCTGACAGTGCCAGTGGACCTGCTCCTGGCCTCTTTTGTACTTTTGGGGCGCCATCAGGTGGCAGCGTCAAAAAATGAGGCTGCCACTGCAGAGCCTCTCCCTCTTATGCCACCCTGCTGCGAAATCCCTTCTGCTACTTTTACTTTGAGGAGCCAAGGCTGTTGGGGTCAAGGGTTATGCAAGAAAGGTGGGAGATGTGCCTGGCAGTTGGAGCTAAGCAGCCATTGAATTTGCTGTCCTCTTAATCCAGTGTTCCCAGGGAGAGAATTAGAAACTAATTTCAAGCTTTTGTGTACTGGGAGAAAACCGTAATGGGGTCTTCCAGGTCAGCAGGTGACACGCTCACTTGAAGTGGCAGCCGTCATTGCCTTGACTGTAGGATACGATGCTGGTCGGAAACCTGGCCGGATTTGCTGCATTCAGGGTGGAACGGCCAGTGCAGGGCGTATTCTGTGGTCTGCATCCTGGAGTGCTTGCCGAAAAGCTTGGGAAGCAGAGCATGTGTAAAAGTTAACAGCGTGGCCAGTGCCCAACGTGCGGCAGAGATGCGAGGATGCAGCGGAAGAAAACAGTGTTGGCCTTGAAGGGAGGGGAGACCCTGGCAGGTGGTGAAGACAGTCTCCCAGCTAGAGGGATGTGCCAGCGTGCATGGGGCGTGGGCAAAGAGAAGAGGGCCCAGGGGGTTAAGCTGCCTCTTGCGACGCTGACATCCCATTTTGGAGTGTCAGTTTGAAGTGCACCTGCCCTTTGCCAATGTGGGACATCCAGATGGAGTCCCTGGCTCCTGATTTTAACCTGCATGTTGTGGTCATTTGAGTAATGAACCAGTGGATCGAAGATCTCTCTCCCCATCTGTCCCCCCTCTGTCCCCCCTCTGTCCCCCCTCTACCCCCTCTCTCCCCCTCTGTCACCCCTCCCCCTCTCCCCCTCTCTCCTTCCCTTTCAAAATAAATATTTTTTTAAAAAAAGAAAGAATGAGGAAAAGGGTAAAGGGAGTGGGAGAGGACCAGGGTCTCTGAGCAGGAGAGCTGTGTTCAGGAGATGGTGGGGGATGGTTGAGATGATTGGATTGTGCAGAACTTGAGGAACAGTGAACTAGCTGGGCAGAAATAAGAGGGTCAGATACTTCATAGGTGAATTCTTTTTGGATGTATCTATGAGACAGTTTTAATGCTTTTTATCCCCATTTAGGAATCACTAAATCTATAAAATCTGTAAATTGAAAGGATTTGGAAGAGTGGATCTTTGTTTTAAAGATTTATTTACTATTTATTTGAAAGTCAGAATTATAGATACAGCTGAATAATGTTTTCAGCATGTAACTGGGTAACTGACAGATAATCCCCAAAGCAGATAAAATTATTCAGCTTCCCAAAATTAGAGTTTTATTTTAGGTTCACCAAGAAGCTGTGAGTGCTAGAAGTAAGATATGCTCTGAGCACTTTTTTTGGTTTGAAAGATTTATTTATTTTCTGGAAGGTAGAGTTACAGAGAGAGATGAGAAGTGGAGGAAGGGAGAGGAGACAGATACATAGAAATCTTCCATCTGCTGGTTCACTCTCCAAATGGCCGCAGTAGCCAGAACTGGGCCAGGCTGAAGCCAGAAGCCTGGAACTCCATCCTGCTCTCCCACACGGTTGGCAGGGGCCCAAGCACTTGGGAGTTTTTCTGCAGCCTTCCTAGGCACATTAGTAGGGAGCTGTTTTGGAAGCAGAGTAGTTAGCCAGGACTCAAACCAGCACTGGCATACAGGGCGCGACAGTTGAAGCAGTAGCTTAATCTGCTTTGTCCTGATGCTGGCCTCTGCAGGAACTTTTTTTTTAAAAGATTTATTTATTATTTATTTGAAAGTCAGAGTTACACAGAAGGAGAGGCAGAGAGAGAGAGAGAGAGAGAGAGAGAGAGAGAGAGAGAGGAATGAGAGAGAGAAAGAGAGTAAGAGAAAGAAAGAGAAGTCTTCCATCCTCTGGTTTCTCCCCAGTTGGCCACAACTGCCAGAGCTGCACTGATCCGAAGCCAGGAGCTGCTTCCGGGTCTCCCACATGGGTGCAGGGGCCCAAGGTCCGGTGCTTTCCCAGGCCATAGCAGAGAACTGAATCAGAAGTGGAGCAGCCAGGACTCGAACCGGCACCCATATGGGAGGCCGGCACCACAGGTGGCGGCTTTACCTGTTACGCCATAGCGCTGGCCCCCTGCATGAACTCTTTACCATTTTGTTTTAGGTAGCTCAGATTACAGTTTATAACACCTGCCTTACAACTTTTGTAGGCTAAAATTACCATATCTTCTTTTATCAGAATGAGAGAAGAGATTTTGGGGCTTTTTTTTTTTATGTTAAACTTACCCAACCATGAAAAACAAAAAAATCACATTCCTGACCACATTCCTGCCAAAGTGGAATGATCTTCGTTTATTCATACCTGTTCTGTCAAGCTCCTCAACTGTCATAAATGGAAACCAAGCTCATCCTAAAAACAGAAACTGAGAGAAAGGGGGAGAGTGAGAGGGAGGAGAGAGAAGGAAAGAGAGAGAGAGCTTCCCTGCGCTGTTTCAGTCCCCGAATGTCCACAACAGCTAGGGTTTGGTCGGAGTGACGCCAGGAGCCAGCACTCAATCCAGGCCTCCCTCACACGTGGCAGACACTCAGTTACTTAAGCTGACTCTGCTGCCTCCTGAGATCTGCATTAAAGGAACAGGAGTCCGGAGCAGCCGCTCTGATGTGGGTGTGGGCATACTAGCTGGGAGGCTGAAGGCCCACTCCCCCGGTCTCAGCCTTGATTTGATTTCCTGTAAAGCCCCATCAGTGTGTCCTGTCCACCAATCATCCTTACTCCCCAGATTCTTACTCTGCTTACTCAATGCACCCCTCTTGCCGCTCGAGACCAGGGTGCTTATTTGGGAGTTTATGGATGGGGGCAGACATGAGAGGGAGAGTAAAGGATTATGAACCCTCTGAAACTGTGAACTTCCTAAAGTAACATGCAAAACTTGGAGTGATTATTGTATTATGTATGTGTACCATGTATGCTGGCAAGGAGAGGGACTCGAGACTAATCACTGCCTTATATACTCTTATATTTTATTTTCAAATTAAATTACAGCCTACATTGACTGCCTAGTTTCAGATCCCCAGAAAGCTGTTTGCACAGAAATGCACTTTGGTGTTTGTGCTACTGATCAGCCTGGGGGACATTATGAAAAGTGACTGACACTTGATGCCACATTAGGTAAGGAGATACTGTTGAGGGAATTCTTCCCAAGGGTTCACTTTACAAGTGCCCATCTAAGAACATTTCTCTGAAGACTAAGTGTAGGGGTGCCCGCGTTATCTGCCTGTCACCACGACTTACATTACCTGCTAGCTGTGGACCCCTGGGCTGCTGCAAGTGCACAGACTTTCGGCACCTCCTGTAAAGTGTACTGTGTCTGGGAGCATACGTTCTGTCCACAGTCTTAACCTTAATTCCCTCCCGTTTTTTCTTACCCAAATTACAGAAGCTGGCTGTTACCCTTTATGCTTTAAAAATTACTACGGGGCTGGGGGTGGGGGTTGGGGTGGGCATTCAGCCTAGCAATTAAAACATAAATTAAATGCCTGTGTCCCTCATTGGAGTGCTTGGGTTTAACTCCCAACCCCTGATGTAGACCTTGGGAAGCAGTAGGGATGGATAAGTATTTGATTTCCTGCTACTCAGGTAAGAGACCTGGATTGTGATCCTGGCTCCTGGCTCTGGCTCTGCCCTACACCTCCACCCCCACCCCCACCCCTATCCCCAGCTGTTACAGGCATCTGGAGAATGAACTGGCAAGTGAAAATGCTCTCTGTGTCTCTCGCTCGCTCGCTCTCTGTCTCTCAAATAAGTACAAATATTTTTTAAACTTTCTTTAAGATTTATTTATTTATTAAAGAGAGAGACAGAGAGAGATCCATCCACTGGTTCACTCCCCAAATGGCCCCAATGGCTGGACCTGGGCCAATCCAAAGCCAGGAGCCTGGAGCTTTTACCAGGTCTCCCACTTGGGTGCAGGGGCCCAAGCATTGGGGTCATCTTTTACTGCTTTCCCAGGCCCTAGCAGAGAGCTGGATCAGAAGTAGAGCAGCCAGGACTTAAACCGGCTCCCATATGGGATGCCGATGCCACAGGTGGAGGCTTAGCCTACTATGCCACAACACTGGCCCTCAATATTGTTTAAAATTACTAAGATTTCTGAGCCAGCTATTTCCTTTAAACACTTTTAAGTGTAATTAAACCAAGTCTCCTTGTAAAGTGTTTCTTCTAGAAGTTACTGATTTTAAACTTTTTATTTCAGAATAGTTTTAAATTTACAGGACGAAAATTCTGTAGAAAGAGTTCTCATATATCCCACACCCAGTTTCCCTATTATTAATGTCTCATGTTAGTATGATACATTTGTCACATTTAATGAACCCACACCCAGCTTTTAATTTCACAGACTTCTAAATAGTGAGGAATAGGAAAATCTTTCAAGATCCACTCTTATGGGGCCAGTGGTGGACAGCAGATTAAGCCACCGTCTGCAGTGCCAGCATCCCATGTAGGCACCAGTTCTAGTCCTGGCTACTTCACTTCTGATCCAACTCCCTACTGTTGTGCCTGGGAAAGCAGCAGAGGATGGCCCAAGTGCTTGGGTCCCTGCACCCACGTGGACGACCCAGAAGAATCTCCTGGCTCCTGGCTTTGGCCTGGCCCAGCCCTGGCAATTGTGGCCATTTGGGGAGTAAACCAGCAGGTGGAAGATTGGTTTCTCTCTGTCTCTCCTTTCCTCTTCTCCATTTCTCCTCTCTCCCTCCCTGTAGCTCTGCCTTTCAAATAAGTAACTATTTCAACAACAAAAAAAATCACTCATAGCATATCTCTTAGCACTTCTGGCTTCTTGGTAAACCTAAAATAAAATTCCTTGTATAAAATAAAATTCTAATTTTGGGAGCTGAATCATTTTATTTGCTTTGGGGATTATTTGTCAGCCAGTTGTGTTTGAAAACATTGTCCAGTTATATCTGCTTAACGGTATCACTAATTGTGTATTTTTATTTTTGGATTTTTCCTTTTTTTTTTTTTTTTTTTTTTTGCATTGCAGTGTCTTAATCTTGGGTGCTTCAGGTGGAGTTGGTACTTTTGCTATACAGGTAAAACAATTTTTAATCTTGTAAATAGGAAGATTTTGTTTTTATGGGTTTATAAATTCACATGTTATAAATTATTTTTCCTTAAAAAGCTGAGAGATAATTAGGTCTGGTAAATACATTATTAATTTGAACTTACTCTTCTAAGAAGAAAATGTTCTAATATAGACAGAGGTGCTCCCCTTTCCAGTGGTTTGAGATGCGGGCTAGGTGGATGTCTGTCTAGCAGCTGCAGGAAAGCTGCCAGGGAAGAAGACCAGGGGCAGTGCAGAGAGACGGAAGTTTGCACTGTGGTAGGAAGCAACCAGTGCCAGTTGCCAATCAAAATGTCTGCAGACTCTTTTTGTAGAAATTGATAAGCTGAGTCTAAGATGTATACAGAAATGCAATAGAAAAAACTCTGTTTAGATGGTAATACTTCCCTACAGTGATCTACAAATTCAATGTAATCCCTACCAACATGCCAACTGCTTTTTTTTTTTTTTTTGCATAAATGCACAAGCTTATTCTTTTTTTTTTTTTTATTTAAGATTTATTTATGGCCGGCACCGCGGCTCAGTAGGCTAATCCTCCGCCTTGCAGCGCCGGCACACTGGGTTCTAGTCCCGGTTGGGGCACCGGATTCTGTCCTGGTTGCCCCTCTTCCAGGCCCGCTCTCTGCTGTGGCCCGGGAGTGCAGTGGAGGATGGCCCAAGTGCTTGGGTCCTGCACCCGCATGGGAGACCAGGAGAAGCATCTGGCTCCTGGCTTCAGATTAGTGTGGTGCGCTGGCCGCAGCATGCCAGCCATGGCAGCCATTGGAGGGTGAACCAACGGCAAAGGAAGACCTTTCTCTCTCTCTCTCACTGTCCACTCTGCCTGTCAAAAAAAAAAAAAAAAAGATTTATTTATATTATTTGAAAGGCAGAATTACAGAGAGGCAGAGGCAAAGAGAGGTCTTCCATCCACTGGTTCACTCCCCAGATGGCCACAGTGGCTGGAGCTTTGCCGATTTGAAGTCAGGAGCTTCCTCCAGGTCTCCCATGAGTGTGTAGGGGCCCAAGGATTTGGGCCATCTTCTACTGCTTTCCCAAGCCATAGCAGAGAGCTAGATGGGAAGTAGAGCAGCCGGGTCTTGAACCGGTGCCCATATGGGATGCTGGCACTGCAGGCTGAATCTTAACCTTCTATGCTACAGTGCTGGCTCCCCAACACATGAATATTTGTGTAGGAACACAAACCACATTCAAACATTCAAACCATAGCAACCTGAACAAAACAAAACAAAACAAAAAGTACCCAAGCCTCCAGAAACAGGCCTAGGACCCAGTGGCTGCCCTGTTGTGGTCAGCTGTTTCACTGATTGGCTCCTGGGGGAGGGGGCCTAGTTAAGCCTCCCTCAGTGTGGGGCAACAAGGCCTTCCCCCAGTCCAGGAGCTAGTGAGCACCGTGATAAGGGAGGGCTTGGGTGCTGTGTACTCCCCAGGCCTTTTGCGGACCCACATAGTGCTGGGGGCTTCCCATCCATCCCTCTGCTGACTGGATTGAGAGGAGCAGGGAGGACTCTTGGGGGATGTACACCTTGACTGTGTTTGTATTCACTATTAGTTACCCGGGACCCAGTCTTGACATTCTGTCAACAAATGGTGACTGACTGTATCAACGGAAGGAGGGAAAAGAGGGAGGAAGAAAAACAGCACATCGCATGCCGCTGGTTAGAGCATAAATTGCTTCATTCCCTTAGGAAGACCATTTGGCAATGTCTGCTAAATCTGTATATAAATATAACTATGGTAGCCCAGCAATCCCAGTCTTAGGAATATAGCCTAAGATATATGGGTAGAGACACAAGCATGTTTATCAAAATAGGTGTTCCAGAACTCTAGGACAGTACTCTTCCTGTTAACATTTTATAACTAGACACAGGAAATATAAGTAGTATAAAGAAATAAAATAAAGAAGTAAACTGTAGTCTGTTCTCCCAATGGAATATTATACAGTCATGAAAGCTAATTTCACACAATAAAGTAGATGACTCTCACAAGCAGAATGATGAGTAAAGGCAGCTCCCAAAGAGTGCATCCTCTACTTAATGGCATTCAAGAGCAGGTGCAACTAAACCATAACATTTAATTTAGTAAAACTATTGAAACAAAAAGCAGAAAGGGTTCCTATAAAATTTCTGTGAGTGGTTATTCTAAGGGAGTAAGGGGATTTTGTTGGGAAGTACAGGGACATGGGTTGCATTCTAGCTCTGATCTTGAGTGACTGTTACAATGAAATTTGCTTTCAAATAATTTGAACTGTACTTTATTTTCTATGTATAATATTTCACAACAAGTTTTTTTTAAAAAAAAGATTTATTATTTGAAAGGCAGGCTGATGGAGAGAGAGAGAGAGAGAGAGAGAGAGATCAATCGATCTTCCATCTGCTGGTTCATTTGCACATGGTTGCAACAGCCAGGGCTCGCATGCCAAAGCCAGGAGCCTTGAACTCCATCCGGGTCACTCATGTGAGTTGCAGGGGCCCAAGTATTTGGGCCATCCTCCACTGCTTTCCCAGGTGCATTAGCAGGGAACTGTATTGGAAGAGGAGCACTGGATGCTGGGGTTCAAACTCATGCTCTGATATGAGATGCCAGCATTACAGGCAGTGGCTTACCTCACTGTGCCACAACACCAGCTCAAAAATATTTTGAAATTAGAAAAATGAATAATGAGTGTCAAGGTTGAATCCTATACAAAACAGCATAGGAAAAATGTGAATGAAGAATAGGATAACCTATCTACAGACAGTGAAAGAATGTCACAACATGCCCATCAAACAGGTTAAAAGATACTTAATGCATAATAAGGACATGGAAAAACAAAAAGAAATCAGAATTGGAAGAAGCAAAAGACATAAGCATGAAGGAAAATAATTTAGTAATGGAAACTAAACTAGAATGCATTAGCAAATAAACACAGCACATAATGCTGTTCTAATAGATTGTAGGGAAAATTTTAAGTTACAAAAGAAACGAAAAGATAAAAATAGATTCAAGAGAAAATGTCAGATATTGAAAGCAAGAGAAGAAGATTGATAAATGGGATAATAGGAGTCCCTGAAGAAGAAAAGCACAATAAGGAACAAGAACAGATAACAAAACCTACCACGTTTCCTACTTTCCTTAAATTAAAATGAGCTGACACTGCAAACTGAATAATCATGTCACTTCTCGTAGAGCACTGCCCCAGAATAAGCAACACCAAGGAAGATTACTAGTAAAAGTGCTGAGGAAAATGCTGACAAAATTACTAAAGAATAAAGGGGAAAAATCTTTGAGACATTCAGAAAAAAAGAGCACATGACTTATAAGAGAAATAAAATTATTATCAGATTTTTTTTTTTTTGGATGGTAGCACTTCAATGCCAGAAAAAGAAAAGAAAAGAAAGAAAAAGCTCACAGAGTAACATGTTTGAGATATTCAAGGGAAGAGTGCCAAGTGTTTTTAATACAGCGAAACTGGCCTTGCAGTATAAAGGACACATCTGGACTGTGGTCGGCACACAGGAACTTGGGGAACACTATTCATCTGGCCCTTTTCCGAGCAGTCTGCTACAGAATGAGCTGCTGACAGCTAAAATGCTGAAGGAGATGGTTGATGGACTGGTGTTAATTGTAAAGTTACCTGTGGAACAAAATCAAATGAGGGCTTCAGAGGAAGCCATGTGTTCTGACTATGCCACTAGTTTTTTCAAAGTGCCGGAAAGCAAGGAGAGCACACATTATCTTAGTGTTGTTGTTAATCATGTTAGTAGTACATTAGGATTATATACAGACCATTATGTAGATAAGATATAATAGAGCAAAGGAATGTTCATGACATTTTAATTGTGTCATTCCTGTGTCAGAGCAGAGACTCTAGGTGTGGAACAAAGGAGATAGCGATGTAAAAACAAACAAGGTGTTAGGTAAAAACTCAGTAGTTATCTATTGAAATATCATTTCTCACCAAAAGAATTCAGAGCTTATTGGAGAGGTGATAGATTTCGGGTTTAGGACACAAAATGTATAGGAGTAAACCTGGAATGTGTTCAGTTGAATATATGCAGTATCAAAGACTAATCAGGTTATGTCGGAAGGCTCAGGAGAGGAGAGTGTTTGACAGTAGTGGTTAGCCTAGCTTCCTGCTAATGCGTACTCTGGGAGACAGCAGATGATGGCTCAAGTTCTGGGCCCCTGACATCCTTGTGGGAGACCCACATTGAGTTCCTGGCTTTTGGCTTTGGCTTGACCCAGCCCCTGATATTGTGGGCATTTGAGCAGTGAACCAGTGAAAAGATCTCTGTGTCTCTTTGCTTCTTTGTTTTTCTGCTTTATAATATGAAAATGAAAATAAAGAAAAAAAAATTTTTTTGACAGGCAGAGTGGACAGTGAAAGAGAGAGAGAAAGGTCTTCCTTTTTCCATTGGTTCACCCCCAATGGCTGCTGTGGCTGGCGCACCACGCTGATCTGAAGCCAGGAGCCAGGTGCTTCTGGTCTCCCATGGGGAGCAGGGCCCAAGCACTTGGGCCATCCTCCATTGCACTCCCGGGCCACAGCAGAGAGCTGGACAGGAAGAGGAGCGACCGGGACAGAATCCGGCGCCCCGACCAGGACTAGAACCTGGTGTGCCGGTGCCGCAGGCAGAGGATTAGCCTATTGAGCCGTGGCTCTGGCCCAAAAATGTTTTTAAAATTACTTGGAAGCTAATTTGAAGTCTCAAAGATGTCACGATTTGAGCTTCCATGATACTGATAATTACAATGGATTGAAAAGCTTTATGTTTATTTAAATCTATGAGTTCATGATGGTTTCTTTTTAAAATGGTCAATTTGGAATATGATAGGGAACTGATTTTTTATCTTACAAACTGATAAAGGGAAACAAGCATTTATTTTGCCTTTCCTCTATAAACTGTATAGCTGAGTTAACCAACTACTATGTGAGGGGAGATGTTCCTTTATAAAAGTATCCCAACTACCAAGTAAAAAGAGATAGAATTAGGATATTACTATTTTACAAACACCAGTTGACAGATATCAGTATTAAGCATTTGCATTTGCCAAGATCATAAAAAGAGCAACAACCAGACATGGTGCGCCTCCTCCAGTTTTGCCAGACACTCCCCACAGTTCTGCTAAAGGAATTGAAGCTGAATCTAATCCAGTCCCTAGATCCATCTGCCAGCTTGCAGAAAATGCAGGACAGAGCAGCATGTGGGACTGCCCTCTGAGCCTGCAATCAGAAGTTCCAGGTGGTGGGAAACTGCCATTGCATGGCCTGCATTCTCCAGGTGGATTCTAGGAAAGCAACGCAATAGAAGAGCCGCCTATACGCCTATAATTTAAGACACTTAAAATACACCATATTTTTTAAATGCACAAAACTCAACTGTAATGTCTAGTGAATGTGTATTTGGGTGCTAAAACTTTTAAAGCAGGATACTAATGACTGAATGGGGAGGGTGGGTAGAGGAGGGGTCAGGTTGGATAGGCACATTAAAGAGCTTTGGAATGGCTGCCTGCTTTTTGTTCGTTTGTTTGTTTGTTTTCTGGGTAGTGATTGCCTTACAAGGGTTTTCCATACTTTTTTTATTTTATATAAAAAAACTTTATATTATTTTTTAAGTTGTCTTTTTTTAAAGGTTTATTTTTTATTTATATTCATCTACTTAAAAGGCAGAGTTACAGAGAGAGAGAAACAGAGACAGAGAACAAGCACCAGCACACTTGCACACTGATTTACTCCCGAAATGCCCACAAATGTAGGGATTGGCCAGGTTGAAGCCAGGAGCCCAGGGCTATGTTTGGGTCTCCTAAGCAGGTGCAAGGCCCCAAGCACTTGAGCCGTCACATGCTGCCTTCCACAATGCAGTAGCAGGAAGCTGGATTGGAAGCAGAATATCTCAGATGCAAGTAGTCACTCTAATATGGGATATGGGCATTGCAAGTGAAAGCTTAACCAGATGTGCCCCAGTGCCCATTCCTAAAACTGTTCTTAAAACTTTTTAGTGGAGTCACCAGGCATCCCATATGAGCACTGGTTCAAGTCCCCATTGCTGTACTTTTTTTTTTTTTTTTTTTTTTGACAGGCAGAGTTAGACAGAGTTATAGACAGTGAGAGAGAGACAGAGAAAGGTCTTCCCTCCGTTGTTTCACTCCCCTAACGGCCACTACGGCCAATGCTGCACCGATCCGAAGCCAGGAGCCGGGTGCTTCCTCCTGGTCTCCCATGCGGGTTTAGGGACCCAAGTACTTGGGCCATCCTCCACTGCACTCCCGGGCCACAGCAGAGAACTGGACTGGAAGAGGAGCAACCGGGACTAGAACTCGGGGTGCCGGCACTGCAGGTGGAGGATTAGCCAAGTAAGCCATGATGCCAGCCTGCTGTACTTCTTACCAACTCCCTGCAATGTTCCTAGGAAAGCAGCAGAAGGCGGCCCAAGTGCTTAGGCTTCCATCACCCATGTAGGAGACCCAGATGAAGTTCCTGGCTCCTTGCTTAGGCTTGGCACAGCAACAGCTGTTGTGGCCATTGAGGGAATGAACTAACAGATGGAAAATCTTTCTCTTCCTCTCTCTATGTCACTCTTCCTTTCAAATAAATAAAATAAATCTTAACAAAACCAAAAAACTTGGGACCAGCATTGTGTTGTGGTGGGTTAAGCTGCTGCCTTTGATGTTAACATCCCAAATGGGCACTGGGTCAAGATTATGAATGAGCTTAAAGCTCTTTATTTCTGGGGCCAGTGCTGTGGCAGCACCAGCATCCCATATGGGCGCTGATGCAAGTCCCAGCTGCTCCATTTCCAATCCAACTCCATGCTGATGGCCTAGGAAATCCATAGAAGATGATCCAAGGACTTAGGCCCCTGTACCCACAAGGAAGACCTGGATGAAGCTCCTGGCTCCTGGCTTCTGCCTGGCTTAGTCCTGGCTGTTGTGGCCATTTGGGGAGTGAACCAGCGGATGGAATATTTCTCAGTTTCTGATTCACCATCTCTGTAACTCTGACTTTCAAATTAATAAGTAAATCTTAAAGAAAAGCTCTAATATATTTTACAGGTATTTATGTAGCATGTTGGTGTGACATAGAGTGGGGATTTGATAGTGAACAAAACAAGCACACAGCCTTTATATTCTGATGAACTTTGCCACTTATATTAGGGAAGAAGTTGGTGCTCAGAACAGGGTTAAGGGAAAAGCTAGTTTGTTGCAGCCTATAGCTGTCAGTGCAGAAATTTCTTTGTGAACTTCAAGTAGCTGCTCTCAAATTAGGCTGAAATAGCTAATTCCATGACATTAATCCCATGACATTTACATTATAGAAAATAATTATAGTAGTTTTGGAGTAGGATACATCCTGATACTTAATCCTGAATAACATTAGAATTCAGCTCATCTTTTTGTTTAAATCTAGTAATTCTTTAAAATATAAGGCATCTGCTTTTTAAAGTTGGTGACAATTTATTTAGCTCTTCCCTCTACAGGGGAGAGGACTTTATCTGTGTTTTTTAATGTCCATCACTTTTAAAATGTATTTGGCTCACTCCCGAAATGCCCAAATAACTGGTGCTGTGTCAGGCTTAAGCGCAGTACCTACCTTCTAATCCACGATTTAAAAATAAAATACAGTGGGTTAAGCTGAACACACCCCACATTGGAGTATCTGGATTCGAGTTCCATCTCAGCTTCTCTTTTGGCTTCTTGCTAACACACTGCACCCTAACGGCTCAAGTTCTCGGGTCCCTGCTGCCCACATTCGAGACCCAAATGTAGCTTCTGGATCCTGGCTGTTGCAGGCAGTTGGGGAGAGAACCAAAAGATGGACGATTGGTCTTTCTGCCACCCGTCCTCCCTCCCTATCTCTCTGCTTCTCAAATAGAATACATCAAAATAAAATGCCCATAGTTTCTTCTACCTCTCTCTAAAATCACCTTTCATATTTTGGACATTTTCTGAGTACATGGGATATTTTATCTTATTTTTTTATGGCATTTACCTTTGTCATCACTGAAAGTGCTGAATTTGAGGCCGTTTAGTCCTGTCTTTGCTGATACCAGTAAGGCACTGACACCTTCTGAGTGAACTGATTTAAACTATGTGAGCAGGCGACTGGCTGTCTCGTTCAGGGTAAATAAGGTCTATTTCTTGGGAATTCCCTTCGCGAACATGAGTCTACTTGTTTTCACTGGTTGCTGACAGATGGCTTCCTATAGTTCTTGTAAAGATGAGAGAGTTCTCTAGAGATCAGTCTGATGGATACACAGAGGGTGCCAACTTTTTTTTCTTTTGATGAAGTCAACTTTTCTACTTTCCTTTTTTTTTTGGCAGGTAATGAAAGCGTGGGGTGCTCATGTGACGGCAGTTTGCTCTCAAGATGCCAGTGAACTTGTAAGGAAGCTTGGGGCAGATGATGTAATTGATTACAAATCTGGAAGTGTGGAAGAACACTTGAGATCCTTAAAACCGTATGTATTAGGACAGTGTTCACATGGGGAAGGTGGGGACAAGGACCGTTGATAATATGGAAGTGTGATTTGGCTTGGTGGCCTTACAGTCTTGCTCGAATCGTAAGGAATACTCGATGAAAACATTCCATGTCTTCAGAAGTCATTTGGGCAGGCTTCTGTTGTTAATTCCAGATGTTAACACACTTAATGTGATCAATACTGGGAAGTTATTTAGCTTACATGGTCTTTTGCTGAATTTTAAATTAATTTTTATTTTTAAATTAACCTTAACTTACTGTAAAAGATGTGAAGACAGAATTGGAAGTGTGTTCCCTGTGGTGGCATTTGTCGTCACTGCAGGAAGAATATGGAATAGCATGTGAAAATAACATGGTTAACACTAAACACAATTTAAAAAAAAAAAAATCTTTATTTGAGGGGGGCCTGCGCTATGCTGTAGCAGGTTAAGCTGATGCCTGTGATGATGGCATCCCATGTCAGCACTGGTTCGAGTCCCAGCTGCTCCATTATGACCCAGCTCCCTGCTAATGCACCTGGGAAAGCAGTGGCAGATGGCCCAAGTACTTGGACCCCTGCCACCCACTTGGGAAACCTGGATGAAGCTCCTGGCTCTTGGCTCTGGATCAGCCCAGCTTCAGCCATTTGGGGAGCAAACCAACAGATGAAAGATCTTTTTCTGTACTTCTCTCTCTCTGACACTATAACTCTGCCTTTGAAATAAATAAATCTTTTAAAAAATTATTTGTTTGAAAGGCAGAGACAAAGAGATATCTCCTCTCTACTCATTAGTTCTTCAAATGCCCACAGCAGTTGGGGTTGGGCCAGACTGAAGCTGGGAGTTGCAAACTCAATCCAGATCTCCCATCTAAGTGACGGGTCTCCCACATGGGGGCAGGACCCCAAGCACTTGGGCCATCTTCTACTGCTTTCCCGGGCCATAAGCAGAGAGCTGAATCAGAAATGGAGCAGCCAGGACCCAAACCGGCCTCCATATGATATGCCGGAGCCATAGGCGGAGGCGTAACCTGCTACACCACAGCGCCATTCCCTCTGAGTATCTTCATATTTGTTTACTCAAAAATTTGGGAGTGGAGCAGGCTTCTCTACTGAGAAGAATGGTCTGTGACTAGTGTCCTCCTGCATTTCTTATTCTTCAAACTCTGCTTGCCCTTCTTCACTTCAGTCTCATGAAAAACTCAAGATCCACAAAGTTGGCCAAAGCTGATTTTAGAGGCTTTCATGTTTGTCTTCATCCAAATGAATTCGGAAGGGAAAAGACTTACCAGAAAGGAATTAATCATTGATTTGCTTAATTTGTATGCATGTATTCTTTAAATAGATCTTTGTTTTCAAAAGCACTTAAAAGCATCATTGGATTTTCACCTCTTTTAAGTAGAGCATAGTGATTATAGCAGCTTTAGGTTAGATTAAGGAGCTGAATATTTTTGTGGATTCCATAATGACTAGATTTTGGGAGCAGGTCAGAGCAGAATTGAAGATTGAGGAAGCTGTTGATTATTCCTGGGCATTGTCCTGATGTCCTGATGTTGTACATCAGGATAAACTAAAAGGGAGAAATTTCCAGAAGGCCAAGAGGTGCTTCTACAAACATTTCTGACTGGAGGGAGTACAAACAAATCATTCTTGTGGTGAAAACTGTGTACACTTTGAAGTAGCGTATGCATTAGTTCATACTCTGACTTGTGCTCAATGGATAGGTTTGCAGTTTTCTATAAAGATTAAGTAAGAACTTCTCAACCTTGACAACCTTAGGCTCTCGACATTTGACCTTGTAGGCTGGATAATTTTTGTTGTGGAGGGCGTGGGGGAGAATCTTCTGTGCATTGTAGGGAGCCCAAATCACCATTGGTTCAGAACTACTTGTGGAAGTCATTCTGAAAGTATTAGAAACTGATAGAGCTTTTATGAACAAAACTATTAGTCTCATTTGATTTTCCTTAGAGAAGAGCGGAGATCCAGTGAGCAGCTGTGTCCTTTCTTTTGTGTCACAGCGACCACCACTCTGCCGTGTGGTGCAGGGTAGCGTGGTTTGTGTGGTTTGTGAGCAGTCACTGAAATAAACCCTCCAGCCAACTGGTGGCGGGGGCAAAGGGGCATCTGGGCCTTGTGCAAAGACTAACAAGGATGTTTTGATGTGGTTCTTTCTCTCCAGGTTTGATTTTATCCTTGATAATGTGGGTGGATCCACTGAAACATGGGTTCTAAATTTTCTCAAGAAATGGTCAGGAGCCACCTATGTGACTTTGGTGACTCCCTTCCTCCTGAACATGGACCGGTTGGGCATAGCAGATGGCATGTTGCAGACAGGAGTCACCGTGGGTTCTAAGGCATTGAAGGTAAGAAGGAGGGTATGGTTGATGAGAGGAAGCAGGCGCCTCCCGCTGCTAGAAACTGGTTTGCCTCGTGGCTGTTTTCTCTCCTGGAGACAGCATAGCACAGTGGCCGCAAGTGTGGACTCTCGAGTTATAGCACCTGGGTTCAAATTCTGACCTGCACTTAGTAGCTGTGTGACCTCTGCTAGTCACTTAACATCTTGCAGTTCCCAATGTCATCCCTGTAAAATGGGGATAATCATGTATCTGCCTTACTGGGTCATTGTAAGGATACAGTGAGATCATCTGTGTGAGGATTTTGGCACCATGCCTATTGCATGAAACGCTCTTAGCAAACGTCAGCTTTTCTTAGTAGCTGCTCTTTCTCTCTCAATGCCTTCTGATATGATATGAAACTTGATGACTCCCTCTCTGTCTCACCAGTCTTGACACATAGTCTCCTGTATTGAAAGGTAGAGTTCTATTAAGATAACAAACAGCTGGTCTTTGTGTGGTGGCAGCATTGGGATATGACAGTGTATGACAGTGGTGCCCAGACTTGGGCTTTCAGACTTTTAGAGGTGTGTGGGCTTTTTTTTTTTTTTTTGGAATTCGAAACCTAATGGAAGTTGCATTCTTGCATCAGTGAGGCTACAGAGGCTCGTAGAAGCATCATGCCTTTGCTGGGTTGTATCATCTTAGCCCAACACTGCATAGCCCATGTGAGTTTGAAACTCTGGCTGCCAATGGTATCAGGAGAGTCTCTGGGACATGATTAATCAGCCTGACTCCGTTAGCAAGGCCGTATGGAGCCATAGTATGCAGCCATAGTATGCAAAAAAGATTGAGGGTGGTGGAGACTAGCCCAGGCAGCCTTAGTTCAGGGACTTAGTGGAGGTTTGAGAGTCGGCTCTCCACTATACATGGTAGCCTCTTGTCATTGCACTGGGGACAGGAGCTTATATAATTTCTTGTTATAAATTGTTGATCATTATAGACACTGACTTAAAATATGAATCAATATTGGAATATGTGACAGAAAATATAAAGGTAAGCTCAATATTTTTTATTTATTTACAGAAAGACAGTAGGGAGTTTTTCAGTGGTAAAAAGATTGTGAGTCACTGGTCCATCCAGCCAACACTCAGCCATGTTTGTGAGATGACAGGCTTGGTAATTATCCTTAGTTGATTCTTTATTCTAGAAATTAAATTAATTTGGGATCTTTCAGGGCGTGACTTTGAGCACTTCGGTCTCTTAAATTCTGTGTTCTAAAAAATACTTAGAGTTGGTGAGGTAGAGCTCCAGGAGAGGAGACCATGACTCAGTACTTAGGCAACACTGGCAGGTCTGGGCAGTAGAGATGAACAACTCCAGCTGCAGTTCTGTGTGTGTGCTTGTTGTCGTTGGTTAAAGAATTTATTTATTTGAGAGGCGGAGTCACAGAGAGAGGAAGAGACAGAGAAGTC
Source organism: Oryctolagus cuniculus (assembly GCF_964237555.1). Taxonomy (NCBI): domain Eukaryota; kingdom Metazoa; phylum Chordata; class Mammalia; order Lagomorpha; family Leporidae; genus Oryctolagus; species Oryctolagus cuniculus. Next base: position 64,639,735 of record NC_091436.1, read on the forward strand.
TTCCATCTGCTGGTTCACTTCCCAGATGGCTGCAACAGCTGGAGCTGGGCCAGTCTGAAGCTAAGAGCTTCTTCCCGGTCTCCCACGCAAGTACAGGGGCCCAAGCACTTGGGCCATCTTCTGCTGCTTCCCAGGCCATCAGCAGGGAGCTGGATCAGAACAGGAGCAGCTAAGACACAAACCGGTGCCCTAAGGGGATGCTGGTGCTGCAGGTGGAGACGTAGCCTACTGTGCCACAGCACTGGCCTCCACGTGTTCTGTATTTTTGATTGATTCTGAGCGCAGTGAGAAACAGTGTTCACAGGGTACTGTGTAGCAGAGACAACAGTCTTAGCTGTCGTCGTATCTTTCTTTCTCTTTTTACAAAGCCCACTTTCCAGTGCTTTAAAATTTAACTTTTCTAGTTTCAATTTGTTCTTTAGTGAGACCCCTTACAAGGCACTCTTCAGAGTTGTCCTCTGAGAGTAAAACAGACACAGCTTTCTTCATTTTCTCCTTCCCCCCACTTGAAAGGCGATCGTGGTAATCTCATGTGAAAACCTTTTAAGCAGTTTCCGATGTCTTTCTAGAATGTGCACAAGTAAAAGCCTCATTGTCATGCCTCCCACGCTCCTGCCAGCTGTGGTTTATTTTCTCTCCTATAATAGCCTGGGAAAAAACACATGGACACACACACACACACACACACACACACACACACCCGCTCCAGCAGAATATACAAACCCTGCTCTTGCAGACCAATGGTTTCACTTTATGAGCAACTTGTTACAAAGAATTATCCATGATGGAGCAGTTGTGACCATTTCCGTTCCTTCCTTAACACCCTAAACAATGATCAGTGTCTTCACTGCAGTCTGTGAGGGCAGACCTAAGGGAGAAGTACTTACACACATCTCCTACGATTATCATTAACTGGGCCCACCGTGAGCTTGGGACATGCTCAGCGCTTCTGGAATCTAGCTAGGTAAGCCTCAAACAATGCTTTGTTTCATTTTCCTTGGAAGGTAGTTGCCTAGGCCACTGCCTCCCAGCCCTTCTCAGGCCATGGCACACACAGAAGAGGCTGATCATTGAATGGCTTACTGCGGCTGCTCAGGTACAAGAGCAGTTCCTCTGGAGACCTCTGCCAGCCAGGCACTGCCCTGCTGCCCAGGGACGGAGAGGAGCCTGTAGCTCATTGGAATGTCGACAGTGATTCCAGAGGAAGCCTGGCTCTGATCTGCCTTTACTGTCCTGCGGATTAATGGTGACGCCTTTAGCTCTCACAGTTTTTCTGGATCAGATGAGAATCCATATGGGCATTCAAGTGATCAGGCACTCCAGTATGGGGCTTTACCTAGGCAAAATCTTGCGTTCTTCCCCCACCCCCAGCAACCTTTTACTTAAGGAGTACAAACTTCTTGCTTTTCATAAATACAACTTTAAGAATATAGTGATTCTTTCTACCATACCTTCCTGCCCATACTCTTATCCCACTTCCTCCTATTCCCATTCTTATTTTTTTACTAAGATCTATTTTCAGTTAGCTTTATACACATACGATCAACTCTATACTAAGTAAAGAGTTCAAAAAATTGTTCCTCAACAGTCAAGGCAAGGGCTATTCACAATCATTGCATCTGGAAGTGTTAATTCCACTTCTATAGATTACCTTTTGGGTGTTCTATTAGTCATCACAAATCAGGGAGAACCTATGATATTTGTCCTTTTGGGACTGGCTTATTGCACTAAATATAATGTTTTCCAGTTTCATCTATTTTGTTGCAAATGACAGAATTTCTTTTTTTTTTAACCTCTGTTTAGTATTCTGTGGTATATATATCCCATAATTTCTTTATCCAATCTTCAGTTGGTGGGCATTTGGGTTGATTCCATATCTTGGCTATTATGAATTGAGCTACGATAAACATGGGGGTACAGATAACTCTTTCATTAGCTGATTTCATTTCCTGTGGGTAAATTCCCTGGAGTGGAATGGCTGGGTCATATTGTAGGCCTGTATTCAGACTTCTGAGGTATTTCCATACTGTCTTCCACAGTGGCTGTACCAGTTTACATTCCCACCAGCAATGGCTTAGGGTACCTTTGCCCCCACATCCTTGCCAGCATTTGTTGTTTGTTGATTTCTGTATGAAAACCATTCTAATGGTGGTGAGGTGAGACCTCATTGTGGTTTTTGTTTGCATTTCCCTGATGGCTACTGATCCTGAGCATTTTTTTATGTGTCTGTTGGCCATTTGGGTTTCCTCTTATGAAAAATGTGTGTTTAAGTCCTTTGCTGCCTCCCTCCCTCCCTCCCTCCCCCACCTTCCTTCTTTCCTTCCTTTCTTCCTTCTGCAGAGCTACAGAGAGGCAGCAGCAGCAGAGAGAAAGAAGTCTTCCATCTGCTGGTATACTCCCCAAATAGTTGGAGCTCAGCCAATCTGAAGCCAAGGCCAAGAGCTTCATCCTAGTCTCCCACATGGGTGCAGGGGCCCAAGAACTTAGGCCATCTTCTACTACTTTCCCAGGTCACAGCAGAGAGCTGGATCGGAAGAGGAGCAGCTGGGCCTCTAACCTGGTGCTCATTTGGAATGCCAGCACTGTAGGCAGCAGCTTCACCCATTATGCCACAGCACCAGCCCCTTGCCCATTTCTTAACTTGGTTGTTTGTTTTGTTGTTAAGTTTCTTGAGCTCTTTATAGATTGTGGAAATCAATCCTTTCTCAGTTGTATAGTTTGCAAATATTTTTTCTCATTTGTTGGTTGCCTCTTCACTTTGCTGGGTGTTTTCTTTTGTAGTACAGAAACTTCTCAGTTTGATGTAGTCCCATTTGTCATTTTTGGCTTTGATTGCCTGTGCCTCTGGATCTTTTCAAAGAACTCTTTGCCTATGCCATTGTCTCACAGTCTTCCCCAGCGCGTTCTAATAATCTGATGGTATCAGGTTGTAGATTTAGGTCTTTAATCTATTTTGAGTGGATTTTTGTGTAATGTGTAAGGTAGAGGTCTTGCTTCATACTTTTGCATGTAAAGATCCAGTTTTCCGAGCACCACTTGTTGAAGAGACTGTCCTTGTGCCAGGGATTGATTTTTATCTCCTTTGTCAAAGATAAGTTGGTTGTAGATATGTGGGTTGATTTTTGCCATTTCTATTCTGTTCCATTGGTCCGTCCATCTGTTTTTGTACCAGTACCAGGCTGTTTTGATTCTAACTGTCCTGTGGTATGTCTTGACATCTGGTATTGTGATGCCTCTGGCTTTGTTTTTGTTGTGTAAGATTGCTTTAACTATTTGGGGTCTCCTGTGTTTCCATATGAATTTCAGAATCATTTTTTCTGTATAGGAGAAGAATGTCCTTGATATTTTGATTGGTATTGCATTGAATCTGTAAATTGCTTTTGCTAGTATGGACATTTTGATGATATTGATTCTTGCAATCCATGAGCATGGAAGATTTTTCTATTTTTTGGTGTCTTCTAATCTTTCTTTAATATTTTGTAATTCTCATTATAGAGATCTTTCACCTTCTTATTAAATTTATTCCAAGGTATTTGATTTTTTTGGTAGCTATTGTAAATGGGATTGATCTTAGAAGTTCTTTCTCAGCCATGGCATTCTCTGTGTATACAAAGGCTATTGACTTTTGTGTGTTGATTTTATATCCTGCAACTTTTCCAAACTCTTCTTTTCGCTCAAATAGTCTCTTGGTGGAGGTTTTTGGATCCCCTCTATATAGAATCATGTCATCTGCAAATAGGGATAGTTTGACTTCCTCTTTCCCAATTTGTATCCCTTTGATTTCTTTTCTTGACTAATGGCTTTGGCTAAGACTTCCAGGACTGTGTTGAAGAGCAATGATGAGAATGGACATCCTTGTCTGGTTCCAGATCTCAGTGGGAATGCTTCCAACTTTTCCCCATTCGATAGGATGCTGGCCGTGGATTTTCCATAAATTGCCTTGATTGTGTTGAGGACTGTTCCTTCCATACCCAATTTGCTTACAGTTTTCATCATGAAAGGGTATAATATTTTATCAAATGCCTCCTCTACATCCAGTGAGATAATGATATGGTTTTTGTTCTTCAATGTGTTAATGTGATGTATCACATTGATTGATTTGTGAATGTTGAACCATCCTGGCATACCAGGAATAAATCCAAACTTGGTCTGGGTGAATGATCTTTCTGACCTGTTGTTGCGTTCAACTGGCTAGTATTTTGTTGAGGATTTTCATGTCCATGTTCATCAGGGAAACTGGTCTATAGTTCTCTTTCTCTGCTATATCTTTTCCAGGCTTAGGAATTAAGTTGATGCTGGCTTCATAGCAGGAGTTTGGGAAGATTCCCTCCCTTTCAGTTGTTTTGAATAGCTTGAGAAGAATCAGAGTTAGTTCTTCATTAAATGTCTGGTAGAATTCAGCAGTGAAGCCATCTGGTCCTGGGCTTTTCTTTGCTGAGAGGATCTTTATTACTGATTCAATTTCCATCTTGATTATTGGTCTGCTTAGGTTTTCTTGTCTTTGTAGCTCAATTTAGGTAGGTTGTATCTGTCCAGGAATCTGTTCATTTTTTCCAGGTTTCCCAATTTGTTGGCATACAGCTCTTTGTAGTAATTTCTGATAATTCTTTTTATTTCTGTGGTGTCTGTTGTTACATTTCCTTTTTCATCTCTAATGTTATTGATTTGGGTCTTTTTCCTTTTTTTGGTTAGTTGGGCCAATGTTGTGTCAATTTTATTTTTTCAAAAAAACAGCTTTTCGTTTCACTGATCTTCTGTATTTTTTTTGTTTCAAGTTGGTTTATTCTCTGATTTTTTCTTTTCTGTTACTATTTTTGGGTTTGGGTTGCTGTTGTTTTTCTAAGTCCTTGAGATATATTGATACCTCATTTATTTGATGCTTTTCCAATATCTTGATGTAAGCCCAGATTGCTGTAAGCATTCCTCTTCACACTACTTTTGCTGTTATATTATCATCTTCATTCATTTCCAGAAATGTTTTGATTTCTCTTTTGATTTCTTCAGTGACCCACTGTTCATTCAGGAACATGTTGTTCAGTCTACATGTGTTTACATATGTTTTAGTGATTTCTGATTTGTTGATTTCTAGCTTAGTTCCATTGTGGTCAGAGAGTTGCCTGGTATGATTTTGATTTTTTAATTTGCTGAGACTTGCTTTATGGCCTAGCCATGTGGTCTATCTTAGAGAAAGTTCCATGCACTGCTGAGAAGAATGTGTATTCTGCATCTGTAGGATGAAAAGTTCTGTAGGTATCTTCTAGGTCTGTTTGATCTATAGTGTTGATTAATTTTGTTTTCTTGCTTATTGTCTTGTTGATCTGTCTGTTGCTGAAAGTGGAGTATTAAAGTCCCCCATTACTATTGTATTTGAGTCTATATCTCTCTTTAGATCCATTAACATTTCTTTTAAATAGCTCAGTGCCCTGCAATTAGGTGCATATATGTTTATAATAGTTACATCTTCCTGTTGAATTGATCCCTTAATCATTACATAGTGCCCTTCTTTGTCTCTTTTAACAGTTTTTGTATTAAAGTTTATCTTGTCTGATATTAATATGGCTACACCAGCTCTTTTTTGGTTTTTGTTAACATGGATTATCTTTTTCTATCCTTTCGCTTTCAGTCAGCATGCATCTTTATTGGTGAGTTGTGTTTCTTGTAGGCAGAAAATAGATGGGTTTTGTTTTTCAATCCATTCAGCCAGTCTGTATCTTTTAACTGGGGAGTTGAGGCCATTTACATTCAAGGTGACTGTTGATAAGTAATGACTTGGCCCTGCCATTTTTCCATACATATTCCTAATGTTTACTTTGGATTTCCTTTGTACTTTTACTGGGATATGTTCTGCCTTCACCTTCTTTCATAGTGATGAGCATGTTTCTGTGCTTTCGTGTGTAGCACATCCTTGAGTATTTTTTCTAAGGCTGGATGAGTGGTGACAAAGTCTTTCAATTTCTGTTTGTTATGGAAGGTATTTATTTCACCTTCATAAATGAGAGCTTTGCAGAGTACAATATTCTGGGTTGACAGTTTTTTTTCAATAAGACTTAGAATATATCTCACTGTTCTCTCCTAGCCTATAGGGCTTCTGATGAGAAGTCAGCTGTGAATCTAATTGGAAACCTCTGAAAGTAATTTGGTGTTTCTCTCATACACATTTTAGAGCTTTGCAGAGTACAGTATTCTGGGTTGACAGTTTTTTTCTCCTAAGACTTAGAATATATCTCACTGTTCTTTCCTAGCCTATAGAGCTTCTGATGAGAAGTCAGCTGTGAATCTAATTGGAAACCTCTGAAAGTAATTTGGTGTTTCTCTCATACACATTTTAGAATCTTTTCTTCATGTTTTACTGTGGAGAATTTGTCTACAGTGTGTCATGGTGAAGATCTTTTCTGGTCATGTCTATTAGGAGTTGTATGTGCTTCCTATACTTGAACATTTCTTTTTCCAAATTAGGGAAGTTTTCTGTAATTATTTCACTAAAGAGGCTTCTAATTCTTTCTTTCCACACCTTCAGGAACTCCTAAGACTCATATGTTGGGTCATTTGATAGCATCCCATAAATATCTGATGCTGTTTTTTAGTTTTCTTATCTCTTTATTCCTCCCTCCCTCCCTCCCCTCCCCCCTCCCCTCCCCCTCTCCCCTCCTCTCCCTCCCCTCCCCTCCTCTTCTTCTTCTCTCTCTCTCTCTCTCTCTCTCTCTCTTTCTTTCTTTCTTTCTTGGGGGGATCTGACTGTAAAATTTCCAACCATTTGCCTTCTAACTTGGATGTTCTTTCTTCTGCCTCACTGAGTTTGTTATTAAAGCTTTCCACCACATTTTTTATTTGTGCTATTGAATTCCTTTTTTTTTTTTTTTTTTTTTTTTGACAGGCTGAGTTAGAGAGAGACAGAGAGAAAGGTCTTCCTTTTTCCGTTGGTTCACCCCCCAAATGGCCGCTACGGCTGGCACGCTGTTCCAATCTGAAGCCAGGAACCAGGTGCTTCCTCCTGGTCTTCCATGCGGGTGCAGGACCCAAGCACTTGGGCCATCCTCCACTGCACTCCCGGGCCACAGCAGAGAGCTGGACTGGAAGAGGAGCAACTGGAACAGAACTGGCACCCCAACCGGGACTAGAACCTGGGGTGCCGGTGCCGCAGGCGGAGGGTTAGCCAAGTGAGCCGTGGCGCTGGCCAATTGAATTCTTCATTTCCAATATTTTGTTTTGATTTCTCTTTAAAAGCTTAATTTCATGGGAAAAATTTTCATTCATGCCATCTACAGATTTCTTTAATTCATGAATTTCCTTCTGATTACTTCTAAGTAATCTTGCAATCAGTTTTTTGAGTCCCATTTCTGGCACTATGTCAATCTCTTCATCTTCACATTCTAGTATTGAAGTGTTGTATTCTTTTGGGGGTGTCATATTATCTTCCTTATTCTTGTTTCTTGAATTGCTGCATTTATTATTGGGCCGTTTGTTGTGATGCTTTTTTTTTTTTTTCCTTTCCCTGTGATGGCTTTTTTCTCTGGACTATGCCTCTGTGCCTTAGTGGAGTGTTTACTCTTTGAGTGAATAACCTGAGGCATGTACTGGCTGTAGCAGAGAGCTCTGTTCAGTGCTCCAGGGTGAGGGGAGTATCTAAGTGACACCCAAGTTGGGCATTGTAAATCTTTTTTTTTTTTTTTAATCAGAGGGCAAGTTTGTTCAGCTCTGTTTGGTGTATTCTCATGCTCACCTTCTCTCCTCAAAGGAGACCAATGCCTGGGCACTAGCCCCAGTGGGTACAGTTTTTATCTACGCTGCCACAGGATGCACAAAAAGGATCCTTGCAGTCCTCAGTGTGAACATGGATCCTGCAACAATGACCCTCACCAGGGTGGCACTGCCCACAGTGACTGCCCAAAGTACTAGCCACACCCTGTACCCTCCCACACTCCCACAGTGTTTTCACAGTCCCGGCATACAAGGCTCTCACAATCAGGAGCTCCCAGACACCTGTCAGTGCTCCCAGCTAGCCAGACTCAAATGTCTCCTCTCTGCTGGTTGCTGGGCACAGACACAAGCTGGTGCAGCTGGTGCATATGTCCAAAATGGCACCTGCCCTCTCTCAGCTAATTACAGAATGCTGATGCCAGGTGGTAGGGGAGAGAGAAACGTGAACTATCTGCCACAGGGCTCCAAGCCAGACTCCCTCTAGGCTCTTCCTGCAGCTTTATTGCCAGTGGCTTGGGCTGCTGCAGTCTGGTCTCAGCTCCCTCCAAAGCTGGCACTGATGCTGTTGGCTCCTGGGATCCTGAGTTGTGCGCGTCCACACCCTCCACATGGGTCCACGGTATCCCTGTAATTTTCATGGATTTTTCCCCGTAACTCTTCCCAGAGACTGTGTCTCTCCGCTTTTTTTTTTTTTAAACAGGCAGAGTTAGACAGTGAGAGAGAGAGAGAGAAAGGTCTTCCTTCCATTGGTTCACCCCCCAAATGGCTGCCACAGCTGGCACGCTGCACTGATCCGAAGCCCAGAGCCAGGTGCTTCCCCTGGTCTCCCATGCAGGTGCAGGGCCCAAGCACTTGGGCCATCCTTCACTGCACTCCTGGGCTACAGCAGAGAGCTGGCCTGGAAGAGGAGCAACCGGGACAGAATCCGGCGCCCCGATCGGGACTAGAACCCAGGGTGCCAGTGCCACAGGTGGAGGGTTAGCCTAGTGAGCCGCAGCACCGGCCTCTCTGCTATTTTTTAACTATCTTCCCCTAGACTAGAGCAGTCAGCTCCCCCACAACACACACACAACCCATTCCACTATCTTGACTGTCCCATCCAGGAGATAGTAACTTGGATCTTTCTTTCTTTTTACATTCTTAAACCCTGATTTGCTATTGTCCTATTCTTAGCTCAGTAAGCTTTACTTTCAGCCCTAGACAAATACTTAATTAAAAAAATTTTTTTAAGATTTATTTATTTATTTGAAAATCAGAGTTAGAGAGATAAATCTTTCATCTGCTGGTTCATTCCCCGACGGCCACAACAGCCAGGCCTGGGCCAGGCCAAAGCCAGGAGCCAGTGCCACTATCCAGGCCTCCTGTGTGGGTGGCAGAGGCCCAAACACTTGGGTCATTTTCTGCTGCCTTCCCAGGCACATTAACAGGAAGCTGGATAAGAAGCAGAGCAGCTGGGACTGGAACCAGCACTGTGACATGGATACTAATGTCACAGGCAGCAGCCTAACTTGGTATGCTGTAGCACCAACCGTAAGAACAAAACACTTATTTTGAATCAGGCATTTATATACTTTTCATTTAAACCTTTCAACAACCCTGTGAGCTAGGAGGTGGTACCACTCACAGGAAATGGGCTGAAAGACATAGCCTGACCAATATAATGCAACTCCCAAGTGCCTGAGCTAGAGCAGTGGGCAGTGCCATTGTACTTGCTAGCTGCAGGCTGTGCTAATGGCTGATATCAACGGTGAGGTTGTGAGGCTGGGGTGAGCTCTGGAAGACAAGGCTGAGCTCACTAGCGGTTGTGGGTCAGCAGGGAGGGCATCAGTGGGGTACTGGCTAACCGTGTTTTACCTTTGATACTCCCATCTAGTGGTTGGGGAGTTCATTGACCTGTCCTGGGAAGCCTGAGTCCACTTTTGTCATAATGGCCCACCTTATCTCCAGTAGGAAGACTGACAGGTTTGGTAGAGCGGCCACAAACCCTCCAGGTGTCAGATTTTGTTCATCTTTATCGGGAGAGGTTTAATCCCATCGTAGATTGGATGGCTTGGTAATTTCCATAAATGTGGGGGAAACCAAGTCATGGTGGTTAAGGACCCTTATGCTTTATTTTGGCTTTAAAGCTGCTTTATTTCTTTCAGAGCCGGAAAAAAATAAATCACATTTGGGTTTCTTGCCTAAAGATATATTTTGGTGCCTTGATGCCCCTAAACATTTTCAGATTTGGTAAACATGTCTTTTCTGTTGCCTCCAGGCTTCAGGGTCAGTAGGAAAGCCTAGAGGTTTTAGTGCCTGAGTCCTTCCAGGGAAGAAACCCAGGTGCTGAGCTGTTTGGGAGAGCTTCCTGTGCGTACCTGATGGTCAGTCACCTGGAGGAGCAGCCAGAGGTGCACGGATGTATCTTTGTTCACACGTTTATTAGACATTTGTGGAGCGTCCACCGTGAGGCACTGTGTCGACAGGAAGTGGGAAGTCAGTTTGTCCGTCTGAATCATCCAGAAAATGCTTTTCCCTAACTTTGCATTTAGTCAGATAGTATCCTTTTCTATATTTGACATGTTTTGTTTTCCCTTTTTAGCATTTCTGGCAAGGAGTGCATTATCGCTGGGCCTTTTTCATGGCCAGTGGTCCATGTCTGGATGAAATTGCGGAACTGGTGGATGCGGGAAAGGTATGTACGTGTGGAAACCCATGTAGGAAACCTTTTGTTTGAAAAGCTTACTGCTAGAGCACCTCTTGTGGACATGCCCATTGAGCCTCATCAGAGGAAACTCTACAGAGGTAGGCTTTGCCAGTGCATGTGCTGCCTTGCACGTGGCCAAGTTTAAGTGCATTGTTTTGGTTCTAGTTCCATGGGAATCACAGACATAGACTGTTACATCTGACGAAGATGTAGCATCTCCCTGCGTCTGGTCGAGTCCTCTTGGTTTACAGATGAGGAGGCAAGGCCCAGGGAGGGTATATGATTTCTCAGAGACTCTTGTTTAGATGGTAGGAGGGCTGGGATCAACTCTCGGATGCTAATGTTTTGGTAATGGTCCTGAAAAGATGGCACTGGGAGAGTGATCTCACACACAGGTGAGAACACACTGGGGAGTTTACATTAGCTGATTCTGGAGCTTCTTTCCTCGGAGATGAAGCAAGTTTCCAGATGAGTCAGGGTAGCAAACACTGCGAACTCTGAAATCGCCACATGGCTAGGTGAGAAATCTGGCCCCGACATCTCCTAATTCCCATGCTACCGTGATAACATCAAGGGTGAGTAAATGATGTCTGGGAAGGTCAAAGACTGATGGTGTGGCTAAGGGTTGGTGAGGATTTGGATAGAGACAGCTGATTGGTATTATCTGTCTGGCCTGTAGTGGACCTTGTAGAAAGGGGATTGTGTGAGTCTGGTGCTGTGGTGCAGAGGGTTAAGACACCACCTGCGATGCCAGCATACCATATGGTTGCCGGTTCAACTCCAGGCTGCTCCACTTCTGATCCAGCTTCCTGCTAATGGGCCTGGGAAAACAGTGGAAGATGGCCCGAGTGCTTGGGCCCCTTCCACACTTGTGAGAGATCAGGGTGGGGTTCCAGGCTCCTTCAGCCTGGCCCAGCACTGGCCATTGTGGCCATTTAGGGAGGTGTAGTCAATCAGTAGATGGAAGAGTTTTGTGTCTCTCTTTCTCTCTGTCTCTGTAACTCTGCCTTTCAAATAAAATAAATCTCTAAAAAATTAGAAAAAAAGGGATTGTTGCAGACAGTCTGGTCATCCTTTTTGTGGGGTTTAAAGGGCTTCCGGGTCTCCTAGGTGCTGAAGGGCCCCACAGCCCCCACTTTCTTACTTGGATTCTTCTGTGGTGTTGACTTCCCAGACCAAATAGCCTGGAAGATAGCTCATGTTCAGGTGCCGATATTTGTGATTTTATTGAGAGACAATAAGGAATTTGAGGATGGAAACCTTGTATATTTTAGAGGATTGCATATGATGATAGACAAGTGATTCTCATCTCACAGATATTTCAGCTACTTTCTTAGAACTTGAGGCTGACTTGGGACTTAGCCTACATTGTCTCATCCTTGTCATTTTGTAGTGGGCAGGAGAAGGGGTTGGAGCAGGCCAGTGTTACTGTCACATGACCCACGCTCAGACATGGATATGGGCTGCCCCTGAGGTGGGCTTGCTCCTGCCGGCACCTGCCCCTTGCTGGCCGCAGCATCTTTTTGTGTTGATTTTGGAAAGGATGGTTTTACGAAATATTGATTGTGTTTCGTGCTTGTAGGATTGTAAAATCTGTTGCAGCCGAGGAACTATGTGATGGCTTGTTGTTTCCCAGGTCTTCCGGTTTCAAGTTTGTGTGCCTTTTCATGGACTTGCTCGTGTGAGCTGGGTAGTGTTACTGTGACTGCGTGTCTCTGAGTGGTTCCCCCACATCCCGCAGGGAGGCTCATTTTACATGTAGGAAGAAGGAAGTGAGCTATCATGGGATAAGTGTGTGCTGCGCTGGGGTGGAGCCCTGTCATTAAAGAGGACTCTGACCTTCAGAAGTACACAGCATGCTCGTGCTTGTCCTTATGCCTCCAGGCCATCCGCGTGCCTGCCGCGCTCTGTTGTAATCAAAATATTGTGCTTCTCTCTCTGCCTGGAAATTGCTGTTTACCCAACAGGGATGAGAGGTGACTCGTGTATGTCTCTACCTATTCAATTGGCAGATAACCCATAGGATGGCTGAAAGAGGGCCTGGTACAAAGTGGATATCCTTACAGTGTTTGTGATGGAGGGTGACGGGGAAGTGTTCCTGTTGCCCGTGATCCTCCTCTCCTCCACCCAGCTGCGGGGGTTGGGAAGGGCCCTGGGACGGTGCTGCTGGATTTGGGACACCGGCTGCCATCATGAGATGGGCTGTCTTGTCCTCTCCCTGCTTCTCCGTGGTCATGAGAAATTGCTGCCTATTTAAAGAGGCAAGTTGGAAAGACAAACACAGTAATCTACATATGTATTATGTGGTTATTAGAGATTCATTAAACTGGACAGAGGCATTAAATTCTTCCAAGCTTCACCCCGATGTTTAATGACCTAGTTAGCAGGTATCTGAGAGTTGTTGTTTGAGAATTGTTTTTTGAGAGTAGCTTCAAAATCCAAGAAGTAGGAAAAGTTTTCTTGCAAGAAATCTTCCTTTGAGGCAGGCATTTGACCAAGCAACTTGAGTGCCTGGGTTTGAGTCCTGGCTTGGCTCCGGTCCCAGCTTCCTGCTAATGTACACCCTGCAAGACAGCAGTAAAGGCTCAATAGTTGGATCCCTGCCACCCATGTGGGAGACCTAGAGGGGAGTTCCTAGCTCCTGGTTTTCACCTGGCCCAGGCCTGGCTGTTGCAGGCACGTGAGGAGTGAATCAGAGAATAGTAGTGCATACATTCTATCTCTTTCCTCTCAAATTTTTAAAAAGTAAATAAAGACTTAAGAAAAAAAATTTCCTGTGACACTAAAATTCTGTTTGTCCGATACACCCAATGTTGTATATTTCTTAGGTTTCTTGGGATGTCCTATCTATCAAAACAGGAAAACACACATATATATATATATATATGTTTTCAAAAAGTTCATGGAAAATGCATATTATGAAAAAATCTGTGAATGGATTTCAAATTTTTTGTACCAATATTATCCTTTGATTACATTTTCCAATGAACTCTTTGAAGTATCCCCATATTTTTTTCTCTCCCTTCCTGAAAGGAATTATACCATTGTACACCTTGATTCTTTTAAAAATAGCATACACTTAGCTTCATTTCATATCAGGTTATGAAATGCTGCCTCATTTGTTTTTGCAATAGCTGCATTAGTATCCCATTGAATAGATATAATTTATTCCAATCTTTTGCAAATAATGCTTCAGTCGATAGCTCACGATTTTAGTGCCTAATTGTGAGTATATGCATTTCCATGTATGGAACTGGAATTGCTGACTCAAAAGGTACATGCAGTGATGGTTTTTATAGATAGTGAAACAGCCAGCTTTAAAAATCTGCTTTGCCCGTTGAGCGCCGGCAGTCTGTCTCTCTTGCAGCCCACCTTCTCTCTGTCTCCGTTGAGCGCCGCCGGTCTGTCACCCCTGCGGCCCACCTTCTCTCTCTCTCTCTGTTGAGCACCGGCGGTCTGTCTCCCTTGCGGCCCACCTTCTGTCTCCGTTAAGCGCCGCCGGTCTGTCTCCCTTGCGGCCCACCTTCTCTCTGTCTCCGTTGAGCGCTGCCGGTCTGTCTCCCCTGCGGCCCACCTTCTCTCTCTGTCTCCGTTGAGCGCTGCCGGTCTGTCTCCCCTGCAGCCCACCTTCTCTCTGTCTCCGTTAAGCGCCGCCGGTCTGTCTCCCTTGCGGCCCACCTTCTCTCTGTCTCCGTTGAGCGCCGCCGGTCTGTCTCCCTTGCAGCCCACCTTCTCTCTCTGTCTTGCCTTCTACTTCATTAGAGACTTGCTTTTAGGAATGTGAAGATCTGTCATGGTCACTTATGGCTCAAACTGTCCAGATAAAAATGGCATCTGGATTGGTGTGTGTTATTGGTGGACGCTGTCACCCCTCTGTGCGCTGGTGAAATGGAGACGCCACAGAGTTCCCAGCGGCAGGATGCGCCCTCGCACGCAGTCTGTGAGTGGTGTCAGACTTGGCTTCCGTCGTGAACGTCCACCCTGCCTCGCTGTCTCATCGTGTGGCGCTCCGAGAATACTTCTAGGAGGAGGGTCTCCTACGCTTAGTGTGCCCATCAGCAGCAGGCCCAAAAGCGATGAGGAGCTGAAACTGCGCACACACGTGGGGTCCGCAGATCCATTCCAGACTGGGACGTTGTTTCCATCTGACTGTCACCGTGTGTCACTGTTGCAGACAGTAGGATTTCACATTCCCACGAGCTGGCCACAACTCCAGTCTGATTTTTAAGAAGTATATCGTGTTTCATTATATCCTGGGCCAAGGGTTGCCACACTGCCGTGAGTGGGCCACAGCCAGTCTGCAGCCCTTTTTTGTGTATCCCCTGAGCTAACAGGCAGAGGAGGAGCTGCCGTGTGTGTGAAGCAGTGATGGGGAAATTCCCGGCCTCCCCTGCGAACATCGCCCCCTCTCTCCCAGCGGCTGCTACTGCAGCCTAGGAACCCTGGGCCCTCACACACTGCTTTGAAATCCACTGTTCTGGTTTTCAGAAAAGAATATAATTCATACTGTGCGTATAGTGGGTTGCTACTGAAATTGTGCCTTGTGCGTATAAACAGTTTATTGGCATTTCTTCCTAAGCACAACAAGCATTCCCTATGTGTATGCTATTTAACAGGCTCTTAGGTAGGAGGCAGGAGGCCCCTAGGAAGTCCCGGTAGGGGCGCCGGATTCTGTCCCGGTTGCCCCTCTTCCAGGCCAGCTCTCTGTTGTGGCCAGGGAGTGCAGTGGAGGATGGCCCAAGTGCTTGGGCCCTGCACCCCATGGGAGACCAGGAGAAGCACCTGGCTCCTGCCATTGGATCAGCGCGGTGCGCCGGCCTCAGCGTGCCGGCCACGGCGGCCATTGGAGGGTGAACCAACGGCAAAAGGAAGACCTTTCTCTCTGACTCTCTCACTATACACTCTGCCTGTAAAAAAAAAAAAAAAAAAAAAAAAAAAAAAAAAAAAAACTATATTCAGACCCAGTGTGTGACACTGATTAGCATAGTTTAGAAACAGAAAAGCCGAGTATGTCTCTCTTTTTTTTTATTTTAAAGATTTTTTTATTTGTTTGAAAGTTACAGAGGGGCAAAGAGAGAGAGAATGAATGGTCTTCCATCATCTGGTTCACTACCCAGCTGGCCACAATGGCCAGAGCTGTGCCAATCCATAGCCAGGAGCTTCTTCCGGGTCTCCCACGCAGGTGCAGGGGCCCAAGCACTTGGGTCACTTCTACTGCTTTCCCAGGCCATAGCAGAGAGCTGGATGGGAAGTGGAGCAGCTGGGACTCAAACCAGCACCCATATGGGGTGCTGGCACTGTAGGCAGCAGCTTCACCCACTATGCCACAGCACTGGCCCCAAGAGTACCTCTCTATTTACTGTCCTCACTCCCACCCTCCCACCAGCCATTGTCATATTTGAAGAGACAGAGGCCCTCAGAAATTAAATAGTGAGCAGAACCAGGTTTCTGAACCCTGAAGGAGAGTTGCTTCCAGGGCACTTGGCTCTGCCTTTAAGAATGAAGCAGGAGGGGCAGGTGTAGGGACCCAGCAGGCAAAGCTGCCGCTGCGTGCTAGCATCCCACGTTAGGGCACTGGCCTGAGTTCCTGCTGCTCTGCTTCCAGCCCAGCTCCTGGCTTCAGCCTGGTCCAATCCCTACCCTTGTGGCCATCTGGGTAGCGAACCAGCGGATGGAAGGTCTCTTCCTCTGTCGCCTCCTCTCCCTGTCACTCTACCTTTCAAATAAATGAAATATAAAAAAAAAAAAAAAGAAGAAGCAGTACTGGTTAAGTAGCAGGTCCCTCATCCTCATTTTCTGCTTGTCTAAGTCATCTTGCAGACGCTACCCAGGTGGAGTGGGAGTTCTTGGTGCATCCTCATGTTGCTTCGTGGTTGTCAGGACTGAGAGCAGGGCGGCTGGTGAGGCAGAGTCCTGACCGTTGTCAGCTGCTGCTAAGGGTGACTGTCTTGAGGGAAAATACTTACACATACCTGCTTACATATGTAGGAAATTACCACAAAACGCGGCAGCTTAAAGCAACGCAAATTTAGTGTCTTATGTTCCGAAGGGCAGAAGCCTAAAATGATGAGCAGCGCCACGTTCCTCCCAGAGGCCTCGGGGAGAGCCATCTCCTGGGCTTTCACCGGCTTCCAGAGGCCACCTGCATCCCTTGGCTCACGGCCCCGCGTCATTCTGACCTCTGCCCTGTCACCACATCTCCCCTCCGAAGGACCTGTGATTACACTGGGCTCCTTTGGTCAGCCAGCGTGACCTCCTCGTCTCCAGACTCTGCATCGCCCGTACAGAGTCCCTCTGCTGTGCAGGAGCACACGCACAGGTTCGGGGAATTAGCACGTGAATTAGCACGTGAGTGTGAGGGTCATTATTCTGCCAACCGTGGTGCACGAGCCATCTCAAAAGGATACGAAGGGAACTGGAAATACTGCTGCCCCTGAGAAAGAAGGTTTTTTATTCCTTTGTCTTTTTGAGTATGTCTGTCTGCACACATACATTCTTCACAGAATTACTGAAGCCCTCTGATGGCATGTTGACAGGTCTGATAAAAACATATAGTGACCAGCCAAGCTTCCTGGGTGAGCAACGAAATGCAGATTTCTCCATTTCTTTCTTTAACTCATTTCAGAACAGCGCCTATAATAACTTATTTAGTTCAGAACATCTGCTGAGGGCCCATTAGCCCACTTCTTCACCGCACAGGGTATAGGGAGATGTGTTGCCTGCTAGAAGCTTCCATGGTGATGGAAGTGTGCTGCCTGCATGGGCACTGTGGCAGCCACCAGCCCCCTGAGCAGTGGAGTGTGACTGGTGCAGTGAGAGACTGACTCGTCTGGTTTATTTGCTCACTTTTGATGAAATAGCCACGTGTGACTAGAGCCCACCATACTGAGCACCACAGCTTTGGAGGACAGCATAATGAGTTCCGAGACAGGCAACTTCCCAGACTCCTCTTGGACAGCTTAGCTGTGAATTGCCTTCTACACCTGACGTCCCTCAGGGCAGCCAGATTTTGCTGCATAGAAGGAGCTTGATGGTCCAGGCTTGAATCCCCAGGGCCACGAGAAGACTCAGAGCTCCCAGACCCTGAGGCTTCTGGTTATTCTGATGCTGCTGCAGTTACGTCTGTGAGGAAACGCGTGCCGAGTGTCTCCGCCTTCCTTCTGGCTGCAGGAGTGCGTGCCTCTGTTGTAAGGGACGCGACCCAGGGACGAGTCCTGGATGCATTCCAGAATGGGTGTAACTTCCTCCCGTGGGGCGTCCCCCATCCGTCATGCCCTCCCGTCTCACCCCTCTCCCTGCTTGGAGGTCTCTGTTGGCTTCTCCTCTGTCTTCCTCTTCCCCTCTGCCCTGACCCTGGAATCTTTGAACCTAGCACAGAGGTCGGGGGCATAACCCGTGCAGGAGGTGGTGCTGGAGCTAGAGTCCTGGTGCCCGCCCACAGGTGTGTGGATTCGCACTCATCCCAGGAGCCCTTCCGTCTTCCTTGGTGTCTGTCATCCGCCAGTCTCCTCACACGCATTTCTGTGCGTGCAGGCAGGTGAGGCCCAGGGGCCGAGGTGGGGCAGCGGAACAGACCCAGGCGCCCCAGCCTGCATCGGTCCTGTACAGTAGTGCAGTCGGGAGGCCTAGATCCGAGTTCTGGCACTTCTCCTGACAGCTCTGACCTTGCACCCATCCCGCGACCACTCGCGCTGCAGTGTCCTCCTCTGTCCACACAGGCTCGCTCGGGTGTGTGGATTCCTTTCGCTCCACTATTTAGGGCATTGTGCTGGGTAGATGGGGATCAGGAGCACCCTCCGCTTCCATGCCGCTGAGAACCAGGGCAAAGCCTGGACTCTTCGCAGTGCCCACAGGTTTCCCCTTCCTCTTCCTTCCCTTCAAGGGGCAGAGGGGGGAAGACTTGCCCATGGCTGGGAAGCAGCGATTTCTAGGCTGCACCAGAGGGGGCCAAGGTCTCCATTGTCCTTGTGTCCTCCGGGGATGTCAGGCAGCAGGCGCCAAGTCATGGGGCCTGGTGTGGCACAGCCTTTTTTTTTTTTTTTTTTTTTTTTTTTAAAGATTTACTTACTTATTTGAAAGTCAGATCTACACACAGAGAGAAGGAGAGTTAGAAAGAGAGAGAGGTCTTCCATCTGCTGGTTCACTCCCCAATTGGCCGCAACGGCCAGAGATGTGCCGATCTGAAGTCAGGAGCCAGGAGCTTCTTCCAAGTCTCCCATGTGGGTGCAGGGGCCCAAACACTTAGGCCATCTTCTACTGCTTTCCCAGGCCACAGCAGAGAGCTGGATCGGAAGAGGAGCAGCCGGGACTAGAACCAGTGCCCATATGGGATGCCAGCCCTGCAGGCGGCGGCCCTAAGGCACAGCCTTTGTTTAGGGAAGGGAAGGGAGCAGGCAGGAGAGCCCACCCATGTGTGCAAGACTGAGGGAGGGCTGCAGCCGTGGGCATCTCCTGGTTGGCGGTGAGCGCTGTGTCCGCGTGGCAGGCAGAGTGGCGTTGAGCCCGCCCGCTTTATAACGGGGCTCCCGGGGCCTGGTGGACTCTAGCAGTGTCATCACATAAATGCGGGGACTTCTCTGAGAGTAACCTTTCTTTCCCCTCTCTGGATTTCAACTCTGATCCCCGTGTCCTTAACAAACAAACACTCTCGGTCTGATGTGCGGCTGTGCTCAGACAGTGTCTCATTATCCAGCTAATCTCCATTGGCTGTCACACATTCAGCCAACGGTGGCATTTGCCCGCCTGTAATTTGAAAGCCTCTTTTTTCATTGTCACTTACGGGAACTGCCGAATGACTCATTATGCCGCGGTCAGCCCTCTCGGGTCAGCTGCCACAATAGGCCTAAGCAGCCAGATTAAAGCGGGCAGCAGCCACAGGCCGCCTGTGTCATCAGTTCAGGCTCCGCGTCTCCGGACGGAGCACAGCGACCTGAGCGAGCCGTGCACTCTGCAGTCCGGCCTGTGTGGACCTGCCTGTGTTAGTGCCTGGCGCTCAGAAGGCAGATGCCTCGTCTTTGTGGAATGGATGGCTAGGTGCGGATCCATGTTAGGGACCCTAAGAAGAAGGCAGAAGCCTGCGTCACGCCCATGGCCCTATGCATACAGGTCACCTAGGATGCTTTTTTTTTTTTTTTTTTTTTGGACAGGTAGAGTTAGAGAGAAAGGTCTTTCTTCTTTGGTTCACCCCCTAAATGGCTTCTACGGCTGGCGCACCGCGCTGATCCAAAGCCAGGAGCCAGGTGCTTATCCTGGTCTCCCATGGGGTGCAGGGCCCAAGCACTTGGGCCATCCTCCACTGCCCTCCCTGGCCACAGCAGAGAGCTGGACTGGAAGAGGAGCAACCAGGACAGAATCCAGCGCCCCGACCGGGACTAGAACCCGGTGTGCTGGCGCCCCAAGTGGAGGATTAGCCTAGTGAGCTGCAGCGCCGGCCTAGGATGCTGACTTAACACGCGTGGTCTCCACCCCAGCTCCAGAGATTGCGATGGCGCCGTCCCAACCGGGGCCTGGGCCTGCTTTGGTGATCTCCTTTTCCAGGTCCCAGAGGCTTGAGGGAGAGCAGTGGGTTCAGAAGGCTTCCTGGGGTGGCTTTAGGAAGCAACTTGAGCGCATTGCATCCTGTTCCTGGGGAGGGCGAGGGGGTTTCCCGCCCCGAGCCAGCTCGGCTCAGCGCAGCGCACAGCAGCTGCGGTGTTGCACGAGAGCCAAAGTCATGCTCGTCCTGCTGGGGATCATCCATTAGTGATGGCCTCTGAGGACAGGGGCAGTGCTGGCCCACGAACCACACATCTGTCAGCCAGGTCGCCTGGACACAGGGCCTGGAGACCCGAGCCTCAGCTGGCACGGGAAGGTGGACCCAGCTGCAGGCTGTGACCAATCAGTACTTTTCCTCTCAGACTTTGGGGTAGCTGTGGGAGGAGCAGCATGCAGCAGCGAGAGATGGAATCCTGCATTGCCATTGCCTGCCGTGTGACGCTGGGTAACTTGTGTAACCCTGTGCCTTCATTTCTTCATCTGTAAAATGGGAATAATAGTGGTTCCTACCTGAGACGGGGGTTATGAGGATTCAGTGGGGTAACATACAGAGGGCCCTCGGAACACTGCTTGGCACTTAGTGAGGGCAGCAGGTGCCAGCTGTTACTGTTAGGGTGTGCTTGTTGTGGATGCAGAATTCGCAGCTCTTGGGGGAAGGGAGCTTTTGGAGTCCCCGATGCCCCTCTGCTGACCGGGCTGTGCAAGTCGCACGAGGGTTTCATCGGCTGACCCGGGCCCGCGTCTTCCTCTCAGGAAAGGACAGGGCTGCAAGACGTGTGGGTCGGCTCGCGCCTCTGACAGCCGCTCCCTGCCACTGCGGCGGGGGAGGCACCCGGAGGTCAACAGCTGGGTTTTGCTTGAGGTTTTGAAAAGGAACAGTTCGAGTGGATGTTTTTGCGTGGGGAGGAGGGGACGTCACCAGGGACCTGGTTTGGGAAGGCACCTGCTGCTGCTGCTGGCAGGGCCTCCAGCGCAGCCCAGGAGCTCACGCGACCTTGCTTCCCTTTTACCATGCTGGCCTTCACCGAGGCGACAGTAAGTTCCTGCTGTATGCCTGGCACACTGGGTGCTGTGGGGGCACAGGGAGGCTGGGCTGTACCACAGGCATTTTATGTTGTAGTTGGGTAGACGTGCCATTTAACAGTTTTTAAAAACACTTTGTTCTTTTTCTGTGTATGGTCTGTGAAGGGGACAAGAGGAACTCAGCCCTGCCTTTGGGATTTGCCATGTGTGCCAGGTGGCTGAGACATACACTCGGCTACAGTAAGCGCAGTGTCTCAGTGAAAGGCACGCAGGCTGTACACTGGGGACCGGGGAGGTCGGGTGGGACCCGGGCTGGAAGGGCGCTGGGCGCTGCGCGCTGCAGAGAGGGATGTCTGGGCCAGCTGACCTGTACGCGCAGAGGCGTCAGCGACCCACGCTCAAAGGCGTCAGGGAAAGCACAGGCGGAGTCTGCAGGCAGGCGGGGTGGGGGTGGGGGTGTCTGCATCCCTGCCTTGGGAGCTGTGGCATGGTTCTGAGTAGGAGGGACAGACACACACACACACGGCAGAGTGTAGAAGAAAGATGGGGCCATGGAGAAGCTGGGCTGCTTCTGAGAGAAGCAGTGCGATGAGGTGACCGTCACGGCCGGGTGTGACGTGGGGACACCAGCTGGAGCCTGGGAGACTGGCCTTGGAGGACACACCGAGGAAACGACCTAGGCGGCGGCGGCCCCGGGAGATCCAGGCGCCTCTCCACCAGTCAACCTCTTCTTGTGTCTTCCAGATCCGGCCCGTTATTGAACAAACCTTCCCTTTCTCTAAAGTTCCAGAAGCCTTCCTGAAGGTGGAGAAAGGACACGCACGAGGAAAGACCGTAATTAATGTTGTCTAAATAAACTCCAGTGTTGTGAATGTTGGGTTTCTTCTTGGTGAGCGCCTGTGGTTCCATCCCTTTCAGTCTCCCAGGTTAGATTATAAGTTCCATGACATAAGGTTATAAACAAAAATTTTTTTAAAGCAGTAATTTGCCAGTGACTGCTGGAAAAATACCAGCACCTGGACGTGTCTGTGTTCACTGAGACATCTTGTCTTCTCGTAGCACAGGCACGAAGGAGGGTCTTACAAAAAGTTCATGGAAGATGTGCGTTCTGGAAAAGCTATGCATAGATGTAAAGCATTTTGGCACCAAAATGAATTCATCTTTTAATGCCATTTCTCCATGAATTTCTTTGAAGTACTCTCCTATGTTAATGTTTGTCAGACACTAAAACTTCTGGTGCATGGATGGACGTTAGTGTACTTAGCTTGTCTAAGCCAGTGCCGCTGCCTTTTTCTTTTTTAAATATTTACTTGAGAGGCAGGGGCAGAGAGAGAAGTCTTCCATCTACTGGTTCACTCCCCAGATGGCCACAAAGGCTGGAGCTGGGCCAATCTGGAGCCAGGAGCTTCTTTCAGGTCTCCCACGTGGGTGCAGGGGCCCAAGGACTTGGGCCATCTTCTTTTGCTTTCCCAGGCCATAGCAGAGAGCTAGATGGGAAGTGGAGGAGCCGGGACTAGAAGCGGCGCCCAAATGGGATGCCAGCACTGCAGGCAGCGGCTTTACCTGCTATGCCACAGCGCCGGCCCTGCCGGTGCCTTCTTGAACTGCTCACTGAGCACTTTTCCTAACTGGCCAAGGTTTCCTTTTGCTTCTCGCACTCTGACGTGGCATCTCGGCCTACACAGTTCTGACCCTCTCAGGGTCTTATGTAACGATCTCACCAGTGATGTGCCGGTTTACTCTCAGTATTGAAAGTTAGGCTACAGGAACTAACTTTTAGAAACCCTTCCCTTTTGCGTAAGGGCCTTTCAACAAGTGAGATGTACTCCCCTCCCAGCAGAGCCCAGGCTCACCATGTTCTGAGCTCAAAGGCCTGCTGTGGCTGGGTCTCGCCCGGGAATGCGTCGAGCTGTGTGCTCCCGCGTCACTCAGCTGCAGTAAGTCGTGCGTTCCTGTCACCCTCATCTCCATTATTGCACTTGGATACTTGCAGTCCGCTTTTGAGGGAGACCCGTTTTGAGAAACCTTCGACTTGGCTTATTCCTCTCGGAGACTCACTGTTTGAGGTGGACTTTTCTCTAAGATGGCTTGTTTAACAAGCTAACGTTTTTCAGTTACAACCCCCTGCTCTCGACTTCACTTCCTCTGAGGGTTCCCTGGTGGTCGCGAGGGGTCAGTCAAGGGAGGGTAAATGAGCCCAGACCCCTCCCCCTCTGTCCACCGCCTGGGATAGCAGGAGCGCGGTCAGCCACACGCCCGCCGCCGCCTCCCCTGTGCGTGGCTCCTGTCCTAGCTGCTGGCTTGCTCTGATGTATCGGAGTCCCTTCAGCAGCCCTCATCCACCAGATCGCACCAAGCGAGCCAGGTTTACTCCAGGGATGAATTCCGCACAGGCTCATGTAGAATGTCTTACCCACCCTGTTCTAATGACACTCAAAAGGTCTAAAGTCGGCGCTGTCCATCTGAGAGCAAGACAGACATGTCAGACGCTGTGTGCACGTTGTTTTGAACCTGAAGGCAAACTACGCTAAGGACCATGATTTACTGCGAGGCTCACCGAGGGTCACCGTTTTAGAACTGGAGACACGCTTGAACAGGCGACAAGAGCCCCAGTGTTCAAGACGCGAGGCCTGAGGGAGGAGGAATACAAAACTGACGCCCACTGTGTGAACAGCAGCGTACAGGCCAGTGCCTTGGCAGCAGTTAAGTCTTGATTTCCATCCTGGAAATGCTGACTGCGTGCATTCCAGGGTTCTCCGAGCCCCGAGACTGGAGCAGCACACCTCTGCAGCGGCAGCGTCTCCTCTCCGGCACGGTCTGGAGAGGACTCTGGGCATCCTCTTGAGCCTTGCACATCCAGGGGCTGCAGAACTCCCCGCCCCGAGGCTGGGCAGGCAGGAGACCAGGCTGGAAGGTCTGCGAGCGACGGCTGGCAGAACCTGGCTCGGTCCCTGGGCAGCAGTGCAAGACGGCGGTAGTGCTGTTGTCACTGAGCACCACGTGTGAGGGAGCTCTAATCACTCTTAGCAGACAGGGACATCAACGTTTGTAAATGTATAGGTTTTTAATATTACCTGAAAGAAAATAGGATTTTGTTGGATTTTATTGAGTTCCTTAAAATATGAGTATCTAAGGCTTCCTTACTTTGCTATACAAGATAATTAATAGTCCCGGTAAACAGTAAGGCCACTGACCAAACTTGCAGGCCACTATGGCCCTTCCCTCGGGGGTCTGGAGGTCACTGAGACAGGTACGTGGTCTTGAAATCTTGGAGTGACGTGTGTACAAAGCCCCCAGGAGCTGCCAGGGAGGAGCTCCCGCGAGGAGAGGCAGACGACTGGCTTCACGCGGTGGTGGCCTCGGAAGCGGTGAGCCGGACGCCCTCCCCGCCGCGCCGCCTCACTGAGACTGAGCTCGTGGCTGCTGAAGGAGCCGGGTCTCGCTTTCCACTCGGCTCTTTGTGGGCCTCGTGCTTTTGTGAGTCTTAAATGAGGTGACCGGACAGGCCTCCAGGAAGATTCCTCCTGCGTTCCTTGCCCAAGGTCATAGGACCATGGCCTCCCACACCTGTGTTAACTTCTCTTTGCTCACGGTGTTGAGGATGATGTGATTCTGATCATACTGTGCACCCCCTGAAAGGGAAGAAGGGAGACAGTGAAGGGAAGTGCGCGAGGGGGGCAGTCACCACAGTACCAGCGAGCACCAGCCAACAGGGTGTGAACACGCAGGGGGCGGGGAGCACCAGTCTGCTCAGGCCCACGCTCTCTCATGAGGTTCCTGAAACTGGGGGGTGCGGGGGACAGCTTAGAGACGGAGGAGGGAGCAGAAGGGACCAAGATGCACTCAGGATCAGAGCTGCTGGGTGCCAATGAGGCAAAGGCCGGCCGAGCAGGCAGAGATGGGAAGGGAGGAGGGGTGGAAAGCAGCGGAAACTGGCGGCACGCAAACTCGTGGCCTTGAAGACGCTGAGTGCCACTGCGCCATCAGTCGGGCATCGGGAACTCCGCCGCCGTCTCCTGCCAGGTTTGCTTACTGGGAACTTCAGGTAAAGACAGCTCGAGGCTTCTGTGGACGGGGAAGCATCACTCACGAGAACAAAGGGTGACCCGAGCAATTTTTCCTTTCAGAGACCGTATCTTTTTTTAGCGTTAGCCTCTACTCTGAGGTTCTGACACCGATCTGTGTAGACACAGGGTGTGACTGCTATTAAATTGATGCCTCAGGCCAAGAAGAAATAAACACAAACCTTCATGAACTCCCAAGGTCTGAAGATGGGCGGAGGAAATCCTCTTGTGTAAGCCTCTCGGGAGAAGCAGGTTTGTATCGTTGGTAACCCAGAGCCTCTACCCAGGTGGGTGTGGGTGTGGGTGTGGGTGCAGGTGCAGGTGCCGTGGGAACAGGAAAGTTGCCACCGCCATACTCTCCAACTCTCCAACATCACTCACCCACACACACACACCCCCGGACAGCACTGGGGCTACAGGAAGGATGGGGCCCTTCAGGAAGCCCGTGGAAAACCCCTCCTGAATTTGAGATCCATGCAGGTTTTTCATGAGACCGATTTTCCATGAACTTTTTGAAGACTCCTTGTATGCACGGATTTTAAAATTTTTTGCACCAAAACTTTTAATTACATTTTCCATATTTTTTTTTTTTTGAAAGATACGCTCATTATCTGAAGGGCAAAATGTCTCTTCATTCTTCAAGAGTAAGGTATCTTACGATCCTTTTTGTATACATCACATTAATTAGAAACAGGAAGACGAGGAAGTGCATGAGAAATAATCTGATTCAGTCTTTTGCTTTTAAAAAGGAAGGACCTAAGTCGTCACAGACTGTTGATGTTTTTTAAAATGAACATGAGTCAGTGTCTACTGTCGTTACAAGGTATGGCGTCTGGAATACAACTTGTTTGCCAAAACAGCTCATTCTGCAAACACAGGAGATGGCTGGAAGGGACAGAACGTGATCAGCTCGAGCTCCAGGCAGTTTTAGCAGGGAACAGGTGGCTCAGCAGTGTGAGCAGAGGCGTGCTTCGCCCCTCGCGCGGCTGTGTGGGGCGCGTGGCCCTACTCTCTCATGTCCACAAGATGGCACCGTTCTCCAGCGTTCTGAAAGTTACTCAGTTCAACAAGAAACTGACTGTCGTAGCTACCAGAGACAGTGGTCACAAATGAACGAGGACTTGATTAATTTATAACTAAAGGATTATTATGCATTAGAACTTACAGCTTGGAGTTCCCAAGTGCAGCCCTAAAGAGACCACCTCCTAAAGCCCCACTAAGTTGGAGCTAAGACTAGAAACCAGGTGTCCTTACTTCTGGCCCACTCCTAGTGTAGCAAGGAGGGGGGGGGGGATCCTATGCTGGGAGCCTCTGGCATGTTGTAGGAATTTTTTATTTGAAAGGCAGAAAGAGAATCTTCCATCACTAGTTGATTTCTCAAATGGCCACCACAGCTAGGGCTGGGCCAGGTAGAAACCAGGAGCTAGGAATTCCATCCAGGTCTCCCAGCTGTATAGCAGAGGCCCAAGCACCTGGACCATCAGCCGCTGCCTTCGCAGGTAGATCAGCAGGTTGAGCAGCTGGGACTGCTGTCAGAAACTACAATGCCAACCCGATTTTGCTGCAAAATACTGGGAGGCAGTGGTCATGGCTCAAGTCATTGGGTTCCTGACTCCCATGTGAGAGGTCTGGATCGTGTGGTGTATTTAGGGAGTAAACTCTCCCTAAATGGGAGCACACTCTCGCTGTTTCTGTCCCTCTGCTTCTCAAATATATTTTTTAACTGAACTACATGCATATGGGAGTTGTCAAAAAGTTCATGGGAAATACACTTGATGAAAACATTATGCATGGGTTTTCAAAATGTTTTGCACGAAAATAAACCTCTTAATTCTATTTTCCACAAGGTTTTTGAAGTGCCCTCCTCATATATGTTGAAAAAATTCAAGAAGAGGGGCTGTCATTGTGGCGTAATGGGTAAAGCTGCCAGCATCCCATGGGGCACCGATTCCTCAACTATTCTCGCTGAGCCAGATCACGGCCCTTATAGTAAAACCCATAGTTTATTAGAGCCCAAGGGTGTTAGGGTGACAAGTTCAGCCAAAATCTCACTCCTGCCTCTGGGCCCTCGGCCTGCTGTGAGGAGCACAGGGGATAATACATGTCAAGTGCTACAAACAAGGGCTGGCACGTAGTGTCTTTCTCGCTGTTACGAATAATAAGATACTAACGATTTTCAAAAGTTAAGTTTTTTTTTTTAAATTCAAGAAAGGCACGTTATAATAAAGAAAACAAACATCATTCTTACCTTTGATATCCAAAACCAAATTTGGCTTTAACTTGCTGTAGATCCTGCCGTCGGATTTCATGCACCAGAACTGACTCTCAGCGTTTTGGTCGAGGGCCAGGCCAAGCTTGGAGCCAGATGTCACCAGGCTGCCCACAATGGTCAGGCAGCAGTCTTCCGCTATCTGCTTAGAGGAACCAACCAGATGCGTCTTAGCAGTGGAGACGTATTTAAGTCTCATAGCAATCAATCCTCTCGTTAAATTGATCTGTACAGTTATCCCGGTCCCTGGCTCCACATGGCCCACGTTAGACACTTCAGCTTTCGGTGAGGGGAACTGGAACCAGACATCCAACATTATGCCCTGAACTTTCGATGACATCAGTGACGGCAAGTTCTCAATACTTGTCCATCATAAGGGATCTCTGCCTTTGGTAAGACTCCCTGTCTAGTGGTGAGAAAAGCCTCGGGATGCTGCAGCTACCCTTTGTGGTAACTTCCCCCATCAGAAGAATCTGATCAAGGCTAGGCCTGCCCCCCGGGCTCCCGGGCCCATCACCTCTGCCAGACTGCCTGTCCGGTATGTGACTGCACTTCAACCCTGTAGCAGCAGAATGGCCAAAGGGCATTTTATCATTTCAAGATTGAAACTGCATTTTTTGGCATCTCTTGTCCCTTCTTCAGGAGAAATGCCTAAATTTTCCTAAATAGCCATGCTACCCAACTATAAAGAAAGAGAGAGAGAGGGGAGGGGTGCGTGCTGTTGTTCAGTGGGTCAAGTCACCATCTTCACACCAGCATCCCAAATGAGTGCAGGTTTGAGTCCCGGCTGCTCCACTAACGCGCCTGGGCAAGCAGCGAATGATGGTCCAAGTGCTTGGGTCACTGCACCCACGTGGGAGATCTGGAAGGAACTGCTGGTTCCTGGCTTCAGCCTGGGTTAGGCCCAGCCGGTGCAGCCATTTGGGGACTGAACCAGCAGATGGAAGATCTCTGTTTCTTCTTCTAATTCCAACTTATAAATAAATAAATCTTAAAACTATAGACTCACTAGAGGCTGCTTTAATGAAAAGTTTACGAGTCGTTCCCTGCCCTCAACCTGCCCTTAACCCGAGGGTCGGCACGTGTGGGGCACCACGTGCTGAGAGACGCTTCTTCGCGGCGTGCTGTGCTACACGGAGACCAAACCCCGCGAGGGCCCGTGACCCCGCACTCCTCCGCCTCGGTCGGTCGAGTGGTTACGTAAATCACCAGGACGTCTGTCAGCAACCGCTGGCGGGCCCCACTCTCTTGACTTGTTTGAGGTTGGCACGCTGTGTGTTCTCGCGTGCCCCGACAGTACGTCTGTTTGCTGCAAGGACGCGTCTCCCTCCAGCCGGGTCAGGCTCAGTGAACAAGGCGTGCTCCTCTCCCAGGGCCGTCTCCCGTCTGCTGACTCATGGCGCACTGCGTCTTTAAACATTGGCAGCCCATGAAAAGCATGCCGTAAAAGAGAGCCCCAGCGGGAGCGCGGCCTGCCCTCATCACGTTCAGCTCTGCAGCGCCCGTCCCAGTGGGCGTGGAGCTCGAGGAGCTGGGCCTGTCCCAACTCTGCAGCAGCGCGAGAGCACCGGGCGTGGGCGGCGTGCGCGGCGCGGGGCCTGCGGGTATCTTCGCCGCCTCTCCCTGCCGTGGGGTTCTCCAAAAGCACAGGCAGACCCAAGAGGGGCTTTCATTCACTGTGCTGGGGGTGGGGGGGTTAAGGAAAAGTGGAAGGGCAACAGAAAAACTTCCTTTTTCTATTGCTACATAAAAATCAATAACAGATAAAAATATTCTCACTGGACTGACCTCCTTTTAAGTTCCTAGACTCGTTCTACCAGAACCAGGAAATATTCTCATTAAAAAAAAACCAAAAACAAACAAACAAACAAAAAAACACACAAAAACTTCAAGTTTCTCTCCCCGAGTGCTGCAGGAACTGTGCAAGAGCACACGTGTCCGAGGACAGGTGAAGAGCCTGCTGCAGGACGAGTCAGCCCCGGCGGAAACCCCGGCAGAAGCCCCGGCAGACCTGGAACCCCGCGCTCACCCTGCACTTGATGCAGCCTTCCTGGTATACCCAGACCTGATCGTCAGCACCGACGTCCTCCATGACCTGGACCCTCAGGAGCTTCAGGTCCTCCAGGTTCCCGTTGGTCGACAGGAATAACCCTGTGGCCTTGTTTCGAAGTCTGAAATAAATCCGCTTCTAGAAGACAAAAATCCCAGTGATAAGTCCGAGGCGGGTTGCGCCGTGGAAGGCGCAGGGCAGGCGCTGACCCCGCGGGCGGGCGGGCGGGCTCGGTGAGGCACAGCCACACTCAGGAGCCGCCACAGCAGCTTCAGGATTTCCTCAGTGAGGTCATCTGACAAGCAATTTCAAGGGGCCCAGGGTAGGGCCTTGTCTGCGGACAAGCCAGGGCATGGGATGGCTGGACAGCATAGATTCTGGAGCAACCACACGGCTCCTCGCCCGCAGCAGCCCCCCCCCCCCCCCCCCCCGTTCGGGAGGGGAGCGCGGGAGAAGGGGAGGTGAGGCCAATGGCGGAGTTGACACTGGTGCTAACGCGCTGCCTTGCATAGGCAAGAGGAGGAGGAGGAAATACCTGAAGGAAAGGTCGTAGGGAGCCGATCTGGCGACAGCCACTGAACTCGTACCAGTTAGGCACTTCAGCGGGGGACAGCAGGAACTGTCGGCCTCGGTAGTTGCCGAACTCGTAAGTCACCCATCTGCAAAACGAAGCCGGCGGCCACAGTGAGCGCCAGTTCCCACTCAGCAGTGGACCCGACGCACTCTCTCTCCCACTGCCTGCAATTTCTAGACTGAACGACCCCATCTCCTGGGACACTCCCAGCAACTGCTTCTTGACAAATAGCATATTTTTAGCAGAAAGATCCATTCTTGAAGAGGAATAGGTAAGTTTTTTTTCCTCCAATAAAGCACAGAGATAGTTTTATTGGGACTCCCCAGCCTTTGCACGCACTGTTCATAAAACACCTCCAGTTGTAACAATGGATACTAAGTCATTTAAACAGTTAATATTCACAAAGGTACATGGAAATGAGGACTAAATAGAAAGTAGTTTTTCTTGTTTCAAATGAGAGTAACCTTTAAATCTGGAAAACCCTGGAGACTCAGGTCCCTTCCACCCAGAAGTGCTGGGGCCACACACATGGGGGGTGTGGGCTCCGGCATGGACCGCTGGGAGCAGCCCTGGACCCTCCCTCCTGCCCAGACGCAACACACTGCAGGGAGAAGGCGCTCTGCCTTGCATCCTGCAATTCTACAGTGTGGTCATTTAGGGAAAACTGTCAGCCATAATTCTACCACCCTGACGTTCCAGAACTGTGCTGTTAAATGGCCAAGTTCCTCTGCAACATTTGATAAATACAGGCCGACAACACCCAGTTTGTGGTGAGTAAAAGAAAACTACTTTCTTGAAAACACTTAATGCATCGATGGTGCTTAACTCATTTTTATATCTGACTCATTTCAAAATTATTAATGCTAAGAAAAAAAAAATCTTCCCAGGTTGACCTTTAATCATTTGTCCTGCAGTCGCTCCTACACAAAGGAAAATCTCAAGTCTGAACTGCAAAATCAAAGGACTTCATCTTTCAAAAGGACTTAAAAATTAAGCTCTTTCTTACTTGCTAAAAGAGCGCTCAGTACATTTGCCGAGCACCTGGGTACAAAGCATTCCCCCAGGGACTTTTGGAAGCCGTTAAAGACAAGGTCTTAACCCAAAAAAAGCTAGAAAACTGAATAAGGAGACAGAGGCATCTTAAACGTGGCTTTGCCCAGTGGGAGAAGTTACTACCAAGGTGCATCATTATTAACTATTACAGAAAATAAGGTGTTAAAATGTCAAGTTGTTTAAAGTAATGCAAGAGAGAAACCTGATCAAATGGGATTTAAAGAAACTACCTGCTTTATTGAGTCAACAAGGAATTACGTCACTCACATGCCACCAACGACCTGAACAGAGCGAATCTGCGTGTTGAATCCCAGGGATCGGAGATTAACCGTTTCTGCATTAAGTTCAATCTTTTTTCCTTTGAAGTTTTCTCTTTCAAAGAGAATAACCGTCGGTTCAGAAAATTCCTGTCGGGGAGCAAAAGCAATGTTCTGTTGCTCATTTTGCTCACAAATCTAATGGATACCCAGGAGAAAACCACCTTGTTGGAAGAAAGGAGCACCAGCTCCGCCTGCTTCCACCCATGCCCGGGCTCCCTCCCCAGGACCGTCAGAGGCGCCGAGGCCGCAGAGCACCAGGCTGGAGGGCAGAAGGGCAGGTGTGTGGGGTTAGGGTCACAGCCCAGGAGGGAATACCTGGGCACAAAAAATGGGAGTGTTTCTGGAATATCAACCTGTCCAACGCAATTTATTTTTGTATTTATTTGAAAGATAAGCCTAAGACAGAGGAATTCAGGTAGAGGGGGAGAGAGACATCTTCCATCTGCTGGTTCAGTCCCCACATGGCCTCACAGACACGGCTGGGCCAGGCTGGAGCCAGGAACTCCTTTGGAATTTCTCTTGGACTTGGCTGTTTTCATGGGGACAGAGGCTGGAAAGCCATGGATATGAAAAGCAAGGGCCAGAGGACTGCAGCAGGCCAGGGTCTGGTGGCCTGGGGGCAGACAGATGGTGCCAACTCAAGGCGCCCTGTACCCATTTTCAAATGTTTTGTTGTTGTTATTGTCTCCTTTGACTTATCAGCAAGACAAGGTTCTGTAAAAGCCATGCTTCCAAACCTTCCTGCAGGCGTCACCACGAGGTAGGAGCCCCATGTTCAAACTGTCAATCATTTTCAAGAAGACAGCAGTGTAAAAAGTTCACGGACTTTCAGAAACACGGGAAGCTGGCAGCTTATGTTTTCCAATTACAGAGCCTTCTGTGCCCTTACAGACAGCAGTCCTGAGAGCAGTGGTGGGGAGAGCACGTGGGGTTTCGGGGACTGCCCTGCCTGCCTCAAGCTTAGCGGCGGGGCTGTGGTGTGGCGACACGAAGGGAAGGGCGGTGGGGACAGGCGACAGAGAACGTACCCAGGAGACACCAATCAGCGTGGTAGCGGCTCTGCTTTGTACGACCACGCTCTTTCCTCAGAGATGGCATGTGAAAAATGTTCCAGACGCTCACCGTGAGTATCAGAAATCAGCCACACAATTTTGAAGGACTGAGTCACAATTCAAGAGGAACAGTCCCTGTATGGGTATGATCCTCACTTCCTAACCTGAACCTGAAAAGGCGGCCGGCCCTATGACGCAGTGGGTTAAGCCTCTGCCTACAGCGCTGGCATCCAATATGGGTGCTGGCTCGCATCCTGGCTGCTCCACTTCTAATCCAGCTCCCTAGTAATGCCCCTGGGAAAGCAGCAGAGAATGGCCCAAGCGCTTGGGCCCCTGCACCCATGGGGGAGACCTGGAAGAAGCTCCTGGCTCTCGCCTGGCCCAGCCCTGGCATTGAGGCTATTTGGGAAATGAACTAGTGGATAGAAGACCCTTCTCCCTCCCCCTCCCCTTCCCCCTCAACTCTGCCTTTCAAATAAATAAAATCTTAAAAGATGCCACGTGGCGTGCCTACATCCCATATTGGAGTTCCTGGGTGCAGGTCCAGCCTCTGCTTCCAGCTCCAGCTCCCTGATAATGTGCACCCTGAGAGGCAGCAGGGTGATAGCCCAGTAGGGTCCCTCCACCCGTGCCGGAGACCCAGATGGAGCCTGAGCTCCCAGCCTCAGCCTTGCCCAGCTGAGCGGACGGGAGGCTTCTCTCCCTCTGTGTGTATCTCTGTCTCTCCCCTTCTACCTTTCAAGTAAAATTAAATAAAAAATGCTTAAAGCCTTACAGCATTCTTTATAAGCTGATGAAGTTTATCACATCTTTCTGTGCCTGTTGCTGTTTTCCTGCCTCGGCAGCATTTCAGTTAAACAGGCAGGCCCAAAACAAAAATCACCAATTACATACGCTTAAGGTTTTTTATGAAAAAACCACAGACATACCCAGACTGCAACTTCTGAGTGTTCTCTTGCAGTTTTGCTCTGATTACTGCGCTGACACTATCAGAGCTTTCTGTCCACAAGGAGGCACCATATTCTGGATTAGCCCACGTGATAAACAGAGTTGGTGAGGGATTACAGATCTCTAACCCACAAACTGACCCAGTGGTGAGGTGGTAACCTGCTACTCATTCTATCAAACTGAAATTAGGAGGACAGAACGTGGGGACAGTGTGGGAAGCAGGAACCCACGGGCAGCACCGCTGGGAGTCTACAGTGGAGGGAGCTGGTGACACTGAAATTGCCTGTTCATATACGTTAAATCCAGCACCTCCATGGCCCCAAGCCACCCATGCAGGTCCCTAGGGACACACATCTGAGGATTACCTGGGTAAGTCAGGGTGGCTAGGTATTAGTGCCAGTTAGAATCAATAAACATACATAGAGCAAAACAGAACTTAAAAAGTGGTTAATGCAAGCATTCAGTTACGTTTATAATGCAATGAGAACTGTAGCATAATGTTTATAGGAATTAAAAGCCAACATACAGTTTTTAGAAAATATCTTTGGCAAGAATACCCAAGCTGTATCCCAACACATCAGAATGGGTGCCTGTGAAGGGGAGAGGGATGGAAGTGGGGAGGGGGCCAGAGCTAGCGGAGCACCCCACCCCCGGGCTGGGAAGCAGCCGGCAGGAACATCTGTGACGCTCAAGTTGGGCAGGGACCTAACGGCACAGCACGGGCAGCGCCCGGCAGCTGTGCTCCCTCTGCGTCCAGCTCTCACCCCGACAGGTTCTTGCTGCTGGGGTCCTGCTCCGAGACCCACCCGCTGGCACAGTGCTCCGTTCAGGCCGGCATACTTACAACATCTATAAAACGGAGGGACTTGAGAGTTGCTCCGGGCAGGCATCCCATGGCGGAGAGACAAGGATAGTGACCTTCTTCCAGCACATACTGATTGCCCGAGAAGTTCTCTCCATCATAGGCAACCCAGCTACGGGAGGAAAAGCCACACACACTGAGTATGCAACTTGAGTACTTCCTGTGAGGCGCACGCGTTTTTAGGGACAGCTCGCTATAGTTTAAGTACAACACTTGTGGCTATCAGGGCTCGCTCTTCAGAAACATCCGTACGTACATACTTACTGCATTTCATCTTGTGACCAACTAACACGCCAAGTCAGTTAACTCTGCATTTGGGAAGTAAAACCTCTCCACGAAATCACTTTTTACCTCTCCACCTGCCGCCTGCCTTGCTCCTCTCAACCTGCTACCAGGCTGCCATCCAAGGTTGCTTCGAGCCCTCGAGTTCGTTTTGAAGAACCACCTGCTGCAACTGCTGTAGCTACTCGGGCATCAGGGCCTGCTGCTTTCCTCCCCGACCCTCCGAACACTCCCAGCCCCTCTGCCCTGGGCCAGGAGCCAGGACATCCCAGGGGCTTGGTCTCTCCAGGCCTCCCGTGGAAGGATAAGCTGGGTTGGTGATGCCTCTCCAGAGGGCCTTGTGTTCTGTTGTCCAAACCCAACGCATGCTTGCTAGGGACCCACTGTGTAGCAGGTACTTTTCTGTGGCCAGAGATTCAGCAGAGAACAAACCCAGCTCCTTGTTCTCTGGAAGTCTGGCCAGAATAAGAAGCAGGGTAGGCGGGATAAAGAGGAGCTGGGCTGTGTGGAGAGGTGTGAAGTTTTACCTCTAGTCAGTGTCTGAATGCAAAACCAGTGCTCAGTCCCTGTGCAAGGCTACATGGTGGGACAGTGCTCTGTGGACCATAAAGACCTCTGATTGCAGCCAGCTTCACGGTTCAACTCTCAGCTGCTCCACTTCTGATCCGGCTCCCTGCTAGTGCACCCGGGAAGGTAGCAGGGGATGATCCAAGTGCTTGGGCCCCTGCACCCATGCTGGAGACCAGGATGGAGTTCCAGGCTCCTGGCTTGGGCCTAGACCAACCCCAGCTGTTAGCAGCAATTTGGGGAGTGAGACAGTGGATGGAAAATTTCTCTTTGTCTCTCCTGCTCTGTCACTCTATTTTTCAAATAAGTAAATAAATCTTAAGAACAAACCTCCATGATGAAAGGCACCAATACTGTTATTATCAGTGCGAGGCACGGAGTGCTCCTAAGGGTTCCTAAGTTCCCTTAGCCTGGGGCTCTCCCTTTTGTACTGGAGCTTTTGTCCCACTGCGCTGTTCTGCAGGGCCCTCTGAGCCCGCTGCCGGTCCTGTCTTGTTTTCTACTGCATCCATCGAAATTCAACACGCCTGGGGGATTCTTACAGCCTGATCCCACCATCCCCTCCCAGTCCAACCCGGCTCTCCTCCCCAGCACAAAGCCCCGGGGAGACCAACTGCCCTCCAGCCATGGACTTATCTTCACTAGCCAATCATGCAGCGTGCCCATTCTATTCCTAGCTACCTGTCTAAAAGAAAATCTAGGGGGCCAGCGCTGTGGTGTAGTGGGTAAGCCACTGCCTGCAGCACTGGCATCCCAAATAGGTGCCAGTTCGAGTCCCAACTGCTCCACGTCCAAGCCAGCTCCCTGCTGATGTGCCTGGGAGAGCAGAAGATGGCCCAAACGCTTAGGCTCCTGCGTCCACGTGGGAGACCCAGATGGAATTCCAGGCTCCTAACTGGCCTGGCTCAGCCCTGGCTATCCATGAAGTAAACCAGCAAATGAAAGATATTCTCTCTCTCTTTTCCCTCTCCCTCTCTCTCTGTATCTCTGCTTTTCAAATAAATAAATCTTTAAAAAAAAAAAAAAAAAAAGCGAAGGTTCCTGGAGAGGAACCTTAGCAAATATCTAGAGTGCAGCTCTCCCGTTACAGATGATGGAGTGTGTAGAGAGCACAGAACCTGGTCTGGGGCCAGCACTGTGGCACAGTGGGTTAAGCCAACGCCTGTGACGTGGGCATCCCATATGAGCACCGGTTTGAGTCTCGGCTGCCCTGCTTCCAATCCAGCTCCCTGCTAATGCACCTGGGAAAGCAGAAGATGGCCCAAGTGCTTGGGGCCACTGCCACCCATTTGGGAGACTTAAATGGCATTCCAGGCTCCTGACTTTGGCCTGGCTGTTGTGGCCATCTGGGGAGTGAACCAGTAGATGGAAGATCTCTCTCTCTGTCTCTCCCTCTGTAACTCTGCCTTTCAAATAAATAAACCAATCTTTAAAGGGAAAAAAAAAATCGTGGCCTGAATTCCATTGCACAAGGAGGTGATCTTCAGCTTCCCCAACCCACATTGGCACCCATATGTCTTGTGACTTCAAGCACACTTTCCAGCTAAGGTGGTGGATTTGCAGAGGGCCAGGCACTCAATGGGTGTCCCTAGGTTCTTGCCGACGTGGGAATTCTCTTACCCCAGAGGTCTGGCTCTGTCACACCACTGTGTTGCTCACCTGCCTCCTAAAACTCTGCAAGACTTGGTAGAAAATGAGTCGTCAATTTGACTTGTTGTTTCTTCAAAAATTTCACAGTGACCTTGAAACTGTGGCTCCGAAAACAAGTGGATCTTTGAGAAAGCAGAAACACACACAAAATGATTTTCCTAAAGTCGCAAACTACAGCTTGTGAAATGATGACCCTCCCGTGCCGTGTTAGCGCTCATCGTGGTAACTTGGTGTGAATTTTATGAATGCTGCACTTTTCTGTTTCTGCACTAATGACCAGTTAGAAACACGCTGGCTGCGCCGTTCATGGCTGTTTTAATTCAGAGGCATCAAAGGACAAGCCAACAACAGAAGCGACTTTCAGTGGAACACCCTCTTGTTAACAAGCCGTGAGCCACTTTAAAGCTTTGCCGTGGTCCCCAGTCCTCACATTAGCAGTGATCCCTGTTTTGGAAACAGGTAGTATCGGTGTCTTCTCTCAATGGAAGACACTTGCTGACTCATGACAATGTTGTACCTGCCCATACGGGAGGCTGCGGGTGGTGGCTGTGCCCCTGTAATTATGGCTGGCTGAACACTTCCAGTAAAAGGCCCATGTAACAAATGTAATGCTTCAGCGGATTTAAAGACTCAGCATTCAAAGGGCTTGAGTGAGACCATATAAAATGTTTGATGCAGACACAGCAAACAGGAAAATTCACTCTACTACTTAGCAGATGAACTGCATGCTGTTGTTTGAAATATTAGTTTTAGTTTATTAATGTAAACTCTGACTTGATGTTATGCTATAAAGTTCAATGTTAAATATGAGCATTTTATCAGAAATCTTTAGACATGAGTCAGTGTTGTCAATTAAGCATTAAAGTCAACTTAAATTCCATTTTTAAAATATAATTGTGCTTTCAGGAATAAAAATGGATAAAACTAGCAAAATGTCTCAAATGTCTGATGTTTTACATGTAAGTTCAGCTTCCTCAAGGGAAGCCTCCCATTTATAAAATATAACATATTTTAAAGTTACCTGATTTCGTCTCCTTGGCCCATTGAAAGAATCCTAAAAATGTTGAAAGGAAGAAAAAAGGGAATGAATGGAACAAACATGTTGGAAAGCAGTTTTTTTTTCCCTCCCAGATCATCGCAATTACTGTTAAAAATAATCTGAGTATTTTTCATTACAGTCAATGTTATATGAACCAGAAGCACACATTACAGAAGTCCAAATTCAGTTAAATATCCTCATTTAAAAATATAACTCCTTACCAAACTTATAGGTTGAACGGAAGAGATCTTACAATTTTTGCCTCCCCAGTCCTCAAAAGTAGTGTATAAGCCTTTATCCAGTATATACTGCTCTCCTGTGAAATCAGGATTTTCATAGGCTACCCATCTAAAGAAAGAAAAACACCTTCTTAGTGGAGTTCATATTTTACACATCAAACTGTCACACTGTCCTCAGATGCACTGTTCAGAAGTTTCCATTTGTTTGACTAAGCAGGCTCCTTAATTTTTCTGATTCTCCATTAACCTTTATGAGCAGACAGACTTATCTTCGTGACAAATGAAAGTGTTAAAGGAAATCTGTCGATGTCAACTCTTGAGGTCTTCATTTATCAAATCCTAGTCCTTGAGAAAGCTCCAGTGGGGATACTTTGTGTTTTCCTAATTCCATTAAACAAGCAAACTGGACTAAGAAGAACCTGGTTCTTTAATAAGCAAGGATTCTTTGTGTTTCAATACTGAAACAATGTTGCCGGAAGATCCTGGCAGGAAGCAACATCTCTGTTACACCACAAACCACCCACACAGCAGGGAGGAGAGTCAACAGAAAAAAAAATGCTACACAAAATGTAGCGAAGGAACTCAACTTTTGTTTCAGTAAGTATTTCCACGAAGACACACTTATGTAATAAGCAAAACTGAACAAACTCCCAGGAATACTAGACAAATCTCTTTGAGGGATGTTTTCATTTGTTATCTTTTAAGTGATCTACACTCAAAGGAAAATCAACAAAGCCAAGTGATGACACTGTTTCCTATCTCAGGACAGAGTCTTTGAAGGGAGGAAAGTGGTTCCATCTGTTACAGGCACACATACTCAGCGCCCACTCAGTTAATGCACCGCTCTGATGGTGCTTGCTGCCTGCAAGAACGGCACCTGAACCTGCACGGTGCTTGGAACGGTCTAAAGCGCTCCCACATCTGCCATCATCCTGAAGCCCGTGCTCCCACGTCACAGATGTGAGGACCGTATGCATTCAGTAAACTGCCCATTTGCCACAGGCCAGCAGCCAGGCTCACACTTGGAATACAAAGAGGCAAAAGACAGCATCCTTTCCCTGCAGTGTTCACAGGTGGGAACGCAGCATCCAGTGGGACTTCTGAGCAGTGAGTGTTCTGGACAAAAAGTGATCCAAACAGGGGGACACAGTCGATCCATGGCCAGAACAGGTTTGCGCCTTCTGAGGCTAACCGCCCTCTCCTTTGCTTTGTGACCCGAGCTGCCAGGTGCCACGGTTCCCTTCCACTGACTGTTCTATCAAACCATACCTGGGGCCGGCATCATGGCTGCAGGAGGCTAAGCCACCCCCTGCAATGCCAGCATCCCAGATCACAGCACCAGTTTCAGCCCCCGCTGCCCCACTTCCAGTCCAGCTCCCTGCTAATGCTCCTGGGAAGGCAATGGAAGATGGCTCAAATACTTGGGTACCTGCCACCCACGTGAGAGAGCTGGATGCAGCTCCAGGCTTCTGGCTTCAGCCTGGCCCAGCTGTGGTCACTGCAGCCACTGGGGGAGTGAACCAGCAGACAAAACATCTCTGTCTCTCCTTCTCTCTCTCTGCCACTCTGCCTTTCAAACAAATAAATATTTTGAAATTACCTAAACAGTCTATACACTTTGTACACTGGCTGCTTGGCAGGAAGATCTGACATGAGTTAGAGAACAGAGTGTCATGGGCCGTGTGGAATCCAGGTTTGGAGGGCCATCAGCCAGTGAGGAGGGGAGGCCAGAGCCCACAGCAGAGAAGACAGCAGCCAGGATGGTCCCAGAAGCAGCACTGGCAGGGCTGCCTCCTCGCAAGCATGCAGCCTGCATTTCCCTACAAAACTACTCCTTGTGAGGTGGCACACGACACCCAGCTGAGGCCAAGCTGCCGAAGCGGGAGAACAAGGCAGTGAGATGGGACCTGCGTTGACACAGTGCTGTTGTCACCCCATGATGCAGCCCCGGATGAGTCACCCATGAATACGAGGGGCAGAGAGGTGAACCCCAGCAATCCAGATCAAGATTCTCTGCTCTGTGACCTGGAGCCTGCTGACAGCTTATACTTGGCACTCGAGGGAACTCCTCACTGTCCTTGCTCTGAGCCACTGCACACAGGGGAATGCACCTTCTAAGCCTTCGATTGCTGGGTTCCTAAGGGTTCTTCCCAAAAGCTGCTCACTGCTCCACAGCTGATACCCACGTGACCAGGGGCACCTGGTAGACACTGCCACAGAACATGAATTGCAAAAACATTTTTGGTTTTGTTTTTACTTTGGGTTCCATGCTAAAGAATAAAGAACTAAACTAAGATGCTTATTTATCAAAAGAAAGCCATTAAAACAAAATCACTGCCTGTGAGACTAGTCTCCCGCTCTCATCACGAGCCATCTCAGCTGTCCTACCCTGAGTCTGGAAAGTAAGCTCTCTCTGCAGCAGGTCCCCAAAGCACTCAGTCTGTACCTCTTTGGTAGGAAGAACAACTATAACTGCTTTGCACAGAACAGGCCTCCGTAAATATTTGTCAAAAGTCAAGTTGAAATAGAAGGAAGCAGCTGGCGCTGGTATGTGCGGAAGCCTCTCCACGTCCACAGACCGTAAGAAGAGGCACCCATTGGATGAGTGTGTGTGCAGGTGCGTGTGTGCGTACATGCGTCCCCTTCAACTCCCCCCACAACATGAAATCCAACGACTACAACCAGAATGCATAAGCCAGGAAACCTTCTGAACAACTAGAAATGACTCACATAAAAGCAACATTGTATAAAGGAAACCAGCTTCCTCTAAGCAAGGGCTGGGGAAAAAGGAAAGGAGACAGGTCCGTGCACAGTAATTCCACCTGTGCTACCAGCATAATCAACATAAATGCCCCAAGAGGATTCTACGCAGCATCCCTTTGCTTCCTTTGCTGGGCTGGATGACTGGCCTCTCAGCAATGGAACCAACACACCTGGTCAGTTTCAGCAGCCTGAGCAGGTCGCGGCATTTGCCTTCTAAGGAATAATCAGTAAAGACAACCTGTGATACTGCAGAGCCGCAGCAACGTTCCAGATGACCTCGGCCTTCTGCAAATCACCCACCAGGATTCTGAAACGCCAGGGCTTCAAAACAGGCCCCGAGAGAAGGCATTTCCTTCCAAGAAGGGAAGACTCAGAAGTCATGGATGTCATTCTGCCGAAAGGTGGCACCACAAGCAATAGCCTACGCTGCTTAGATTTGGTGAGCGTGAGTAATAGTCAAGGTATATTACCTCGTCGACACATCCCACATATCCAGGCTATTGTGGGAGGCCCCATGAAGTACAATAGAATGACTCAAACAGCCTAGGTCATGCATGGATGGCATCAAACACTTGCAACAGAACCAATGTCAGATTACCTCACGTGAGCATTTAGGGAGACTCTCACTTTCCAGAACGTAGAAGGAACACCAGCATGGGTCACACAAATACTTACGCGACTCCCAGCAATGCTCTGGTTTTGCCCATCTAGTGTCTATCCCTGCTCTCCCTGCGTTCCCGGGGAAGCCCCTGCCCGATCATTCCCCACGGCTCCCAGGGTCAACGTGCCTTATGTCTCAGCTCTCAGAATGGGCGCATACTCGAGCCCGGCCATCTCCCTGACTGAGGGGCTTGGCTCGAGCACGTGCGCATGACTCAGGCATCAAAGTCAAAACTGGCACTTCCGAGGGAGAGAGCAGCCCTTTTCACTGTAAGCACTGAGCGAGAACAAAGGTCAGATGCAGCTCTAGGCCAGCAGAGGAAAAGAGCCCGCCTAAGGTGAAGCCAACAGAAGAAAAAGAAACCCGGTCAGGAGGCAGAGACCACATTCTGAGCACCGAGTTTGATCCCTTGCATCCAGCCAGGCCAGAAGCGGAATCTTCCCCCGGAGTTCTGGTTACATAGTCGCCTGAGCCAGTTTAGCTTGGCTTGCTGTCACCTGCGTGCCAGAGAGTCCTCACTGATCACCGTTCAACGTGAACTTGTTCTGTCACTCGTAAAGCACTCAACTGCTAACTCCAAGGACACTGAAACAATCACGTTTATGTCCAAACGACAGCGAGGAAATGCACTGGAGCAGGGGTGGCAAGTCGGGCGATCTAATGGGACTTGGTCCCACCGCAGGCTGCCATGTCAGGTTACTACTGTTGCTCAATTCCCATAATCAGAAATGCATGCTGTTCCATGCAGATCGACAAGGGAAGCAGATTTGTGGCTCTCCATCATGAGGTGCACCCAAAAGCCTACTCCAATGTTTTGCTACATTTAAAAAAAAAAATATCATATGAGACATTTTAATAAAATTAGGAAAATGTTGTGGCCATGTATTAAAATGCCTGAATTACTGTTTAGCTACTGACATACTTATTGAGAGCTTATTTGATGTCAAAGGTTCTATTGGTTTAACACAAACCAAGGTGAAATCCATGCTGAAAATTCCAATTGAATTATTTTACTTACACTCCACTCAGTACATTAATAGACTGTGTCTTCACTCCATATCCAGTCTCCTTTAAATTAGCGACAATTCCCAACACATCAATACTGGAACCTTTGGATCCAAAGTTTTTCTCACTGTACATTATCATATGAGCATTTGAGAAGTCCTATTGAGAAAAAAAAATTCAAAATTCAAAAGCTGGCCAACTATTATCCAAAACAGACCAGGTTTTAGCCACTAGCTTCTTGAGAACTTACACCTAAAATGGGCCGTAGAGACTGGAGTTCTCCACTGTAACCGCCCCAGTCTTGCCAGTCCTTGTATTCTCCCTCTTCCAGCAAATACTGATGGCCTGTGAAGCCAGGCTTTTCATAAGCCACCCAGCTGCAGAGAGAGAACAGGAAGAAGCAGTTGCTTTCAGACACTGAAATTTCCCCGTGTACATCTCCGTTTTATTGACAGATACAAATAGTTACGAAGCTCCAGGTGAACTTCTGTATTAGTATTTGAATTCTCTAAAATTTGGGAGAGGAACAGGCTGGACCCTACCTCACAGTTCCGCAAGGGCGCGTAGGGAACGCATGTGCACAAGCCCATGTGTGCGTGTATGTTTAATAAGAACAGACTCAAAAGAACACCAGAGAAGTGAAGCTAGACTTTCTTCAAGTAGTCATTACAATTTTATGAATTTTTGACTATTTCTATGACCCATTTCAGTGTGTGCATCTGCAGGGAATGGCTAAAAATCTATAAATGCAAAACAATGAACGTTAGAAAGCACTAACAATTCAGTAGTTTGGAGATCATTCCAATAACGGAGACCCTAGGTGTCCGCGATCAGGACAGGCCAGGTCATCACTGGCCTTTGCCAGGGGACCCCACCCACGCCAGGCCGAAGAGAACATGGAGACAGGCGTGGACACCACGGTACCTTTGCGGGGGAGGGGAGGGAGGCATGTGCAGTGCCTTGTTAAGGAAAAGAAGCGGTGCTCGGTGACCCTCGTCTACTCACATGCCTCTCAGGACTTTCATGGAGCCCACCGATGACAATGGCAGACAAGCGTCTCCTGCCGTTTCTCCCGTCTCACCTCCTTCCACGCTAAGACTACACATATCTGTCTCCAGCTCCACACATTTCCCCTCAAAGAAAGGCTTTTCATAAATAACAACCTACAACGGAGATGAGACACAGCC
Source organism: Oryctolagus cuniculus (assembly GCF_964237555.1). Lineage (NCBI taxonomy): Eukaryota > Metazoa > Chordata > Mammalia > Lagomorpha > Leporidae > Oryctolagus > Oryctolagus cuniculus. The sequence continues at coordinate 64,683,261 of NC_091436.1, forward strand.
ACAAGTCGCAAGGAGTTAAATATCCTGACAGATAAATATTCAATCAGTCATTTGATATCATTAAGTCCTGGAACACAAATTAAACCTCTGAATCATGTTTTTAAAAATTAACTAGATCCCAACCTATGATAATGTAGCAAAAAAAAAAAAAAAAAGGCTGTTTTCCCTGGTGTGGTATAGCCCAAAGCCAAGTTTCAAAAGCCTGTTTTTTGTTAATTTATTTTTGTTCAGTGCCTAGAAGTGGCATTTAGAATGTTAAATATAACCACCAATTACAAACCTAACAATGAACGCTTTGAGCCACGGCTACACATCCTGTTAGTGATGACCAGCATGATTAGCACCCTGCTCTAGCCTGAAGGATGGCACGTGTGAGCTGAGTTTCCTTCCGCTGTAATTACGTTTGACGGAGGTTTGTATGTGAAGCCACACAAGCATGATCTGCATGGAGACAGAGTGGGGATAGATGGTGGGTGGGTGTGTGTGTGTATGTGTTTACCTTGGGATCTGTAGGGAATTCAACTTTACGGCCACCCTGGAAAGAAAAACAACAAAGAAAAACAGTTTCCCACTGACACATAAACCATTGTATATCACCCACAGCAGTTTGTGGTGAGCTGATGAACCTCACAGCATAAATGCATCCCAGTTTTTTTTTTTTTTTTTTTTTAAGATCTATTTATTTATTTGAAAGGCAGAGTGACAGAAAGGGAGAGACGGAGATGCTCTATCCACTGATTCATTCCCCAGATGACTGCAGTGGCCTGGGCCAAAATGTTTCAAAGCCAGGAGCCAGGACCTTCATCCAGGTCTCCCACGTGGGCAGCAGGGGCCTAAGCACCTGGGCTGTCTTCCACTGCTTTTCCCAGGCCATCAGCAGGGAGCTAGACCAGCAGTGGAGTGCTGGTGCCTATATGGGATCCTAGCAATGGCTTTACCTGCTATGCCACAGCGCCAACCCTCCCAGTTTAATGTCTGTGCAACAGTTCTAAAATTGCCCTCAGGCACATGAAGACACAAGAGAAAGCCCCGTTAGAGTAGTCTCTCACAGTGGTCTGTTGTGTAAGCAGAATCTGCATGTTCAGTGTGTCTTTTTCACTTAATTCTTTTTAACTCAACAAAACTTCTCATAAAATTCTGAATTTCTCGGGGCTGGCATTGTGGCATAGCAGGTAAAGCCACTGCCTGTGATGCTGGCATCCCATATGGGTGCCAGTTTGAGTCCTGGCTGCTTCACTTCCAATCCAGCCCCCTGCTAATGCACCTGCATTCCCAGAAGATGGCCTAGGTATTTGGGGCACTGCCAGTTATGTGGGCACCTGGCTCCTGGCTTCAGCCTGGCCCAGCCCCAGTCTTCCAGTCTTTGCAGCTACTTGGGGTGTGAATCAGTAGACAGAAGGTCTCTCTCTCTAACTCTGTCTTTCAAATAAAAAAAAAAATCTGAATTTCTCACTGCTCTTGATAAATAATCCTAAAAGCTAATGTCTGGGGACCTGGATCCCCACCTTGACCTTCAGCATTTGTTAATCCCACACTGGGTTCATCGTTCAGCCTGGCACAGGCCCCAGTTTGCCTGGCCCCACCACTCCCTTTGGTGCAACTCCCAGACAGCCTCACCCATGTGTACTTGCAGCCGACTCCTGGAGGCATTTAATTTTGCAACCAACTGCCTACAAAGCTGTTGAGGCTCATTCAGTAAGCTCTGGAGAACTACTGGAATAATTAGACAAACAAGTAGGCAAAATTTCAAACGTTGCCAAGCATGGGTCTGGGGTAGAAGAGGGGGGAGGCTTGTTATCTTTTTATAATTAAAAAAAAAAGCCGGCGCCGCGGCTCACTAGGCTAATCCTCTGCCTAGCGGCGCCGGCACACAGGGTTCTAGTCCCGGTCGGGGCGCCGGATTCTGTCCCGGTTGCCCCTCTTCCAGGCCAGCCCTCTGCTGTGGCCAGGGAGTGCAGTGGAGGATGGCCCAGGTGCTTGGGCCCTGCACCCCATGGGAGACCAGGAAAAGCACCTGGCTCCTGGCTCCTGCCATCGGATCAGCGCGGTGCGCCGGCCGCAGCGCGCTGGCCGCGGCGGCCATTGGAGGGTGAACCAACGGCAAAGGAAGACCTTTCTCTCTGTCTCTCTCTCTCACTGTCCACTCTGCCTGTCAAAAAAAATAAAAATAAATAAATAAATAAATAAATAAACAAACAAACTTTTTAAAGGTTTTGAAGGTGGGGCCGGCACTGTAGCGCAGTGGGTTAACGCCTGGCCTGAAGCACCGGCATCCCATCTGGGCGCCAGTTCGAGTCCTGGCTGCTTCACTTCTGATCCAGCTTTCTGCTATGGCCTGGGAAAGCAGTAGAAAATGGACCAAGTCCTTAGGCTCCTGCACCCGCATGGGAGACCCAGAAGAAGCTCTAGGCTCCTGGCTTCAGATCGGCACAGCTCTGGCCATTGCGGCCGATTGGGGAGTAAACCATCGGATAGAAGATCTCTCTCTCTGCCTCTCTTCTCTCTGTGTGTAACTCTGATTCAAATAAATGAATAAATCTTAAAAAAAAAAAAAAGGTTTTGAAGGTTTCTCACCAAACTACCCAAATAAACCAGAGAAGAGGTACTCCAAAAAACATTAAACAGGTCAAGAGTTGAAATCAGCAGTGAGAAAGTCAGAATATTTTTCACCTATACACCTCCACAGCTTACAAAAGGTGACAGCTTATAAAAGGTGCAGCTACAGATACTCAAATGCATCAGAGGAATTCAAATTACAAAGGCCTGTGGCTGATTTTCTCAGCAAGCCAGTGCTTACACAGCCAAGTAAGTCCCTTTGCTAAAGTAATCCTTTTCAAACACCATCAATCTCAGGGTTCTAAAATCATTATTACATACTACTGTTTTCGAAACCTGGGAGAATTCTTTGATACAGTCACACGCCTAACAAAACTTTGCTCTTTGAAAGTGGGTTTCCTCTTAGGAAAAAAAAAAAAAAAAACAACTCCTTTGTGTTGAGTTCAGCAAACATGCAGACAATTAAACCAAATGCTTTGTCAGGAGAGGTAAATTTAGGGTACAACGCTGGCATCCTAACTTCCTCAGACGGGCTTTGAAAACAACTGCAAAGTGAGTTTCCAAAACATGCTGGTAACAAGCGCCTCACTCTTTTTGGTTTTCTGTTTGTTTAGATTGTGAACTTTATTTGAGAGAGAAGCCAAGAGAGATCTCCCATCCATTGGTTCACTCCTCCAAATGGCCACGATGGCCAAGGCTGGGCCAGGCTGAAGCCAGGAGCCAGGAACTCCATCCAGGTCTCCCATGTGCTGCAGCCCAGGGCATGCTAAGTTACCAGGAGGCTTGGATCAGAAGTGGAGCCAGCGTGGGATGTGGGCATCCCAAGCAGCCCCTTAACTGCTGTGCCCAGCCTCCTCCCTGCCCCAGGGCCGGCCCTCCACGGGCCCTTTCCCAGCTGTGCACTCTGGCTCATGCAGTGCCTTCCCTGATAGCTCCATCTACAATCACCCTAACCTCCTCTTCCAAAATACATTTTTCACTCATTTGAGAGGCAGAGAGAGAGACAGCTAGAGCTCCCATCCACTGGTTCACTTCCCCAGTGGCTGCAGTGACCACGGCTGGGCCAGGCAGAAGCCAGAAGCCTGGAGCTCCATCCAGGTCCCCAACATGGTGGCAGGAACCAAAGTACTTGAGCCACCTCCTGCTGTCTCCCAGCACTGCAGTAGCAGAAGGCTGGAGCCAGGCATCAAATCTAGGTACTCCAGTGTGGGATACAGTCATCTTCTTTTTTTAAAAAATTCAGAATAGTTTTAAATTTATGAAACAGAAGTTGTTGAGGTAGTAATACAAAGAGTATTACCTCATTCTAATTTCCCTGCTGTGAACATCTCATATTCGTACCTTTGTCAAAATAAGCCACACCCAGATTCCCAAATTCCTTTGAACCGCTGCACCAGATGCCAACACCCCCCTAATCCTTGCTCATTTTTAAAGACCAGCTTATCATGATGCCTTCCTCATCATCGCACACTGTCACTTGACCCACACATTCGCGTTTTATCCCTCCTTCCTCCTGTTGTCCACAAATGTCTGATTCTTCAGCCACTTCACTTAAGACACCTGCACTGGGCTGAAGTTCCTACACCTGCAGTGCAAGGCCGGCACTGCCTCCAGGGCCAAGGCCACAGCCTCTCCTTTTGTTTACTGGTGGCCCCTGGCAAGTTATCGACTCTCTTATGGCTACGAAGCCAGAGGTGCCGTCTACTACAGATGTTTTGAAAGAGTCGGCTGCATTACTGCAGTCACACCCCGCAAAGGATGGTGGGCCAGCTGACGGGGCACCACCGCCTTCGACCACGCTCAGGCTGCCTTCACGTTTACCATTTTCAGCGGCCGCATGGATCCGATGTAGGCTTCCTCCGTGTCCCAGAAGGACAAGTCAGGGTATTCTCCGGGCTCCAGGATGAAAGGGACCCCTTGAAATCCGGGTTCTTCATAAATCAGCCATCTACAGCCACCATGGGAGGAGAAAACAGACACAGCGCATCACTTACTTTGGTTTTTCCTGCCCTCAGGTGCATAGCACCCCGCTGCCGAGAGACCACTCGGACCCCAGAGATGAGAGGTACACACAGAGTGACCTTCCACGCAAGGAGGTACTAGGCATCCTGTGTGCCTCTTCCCGACATTTCATTTTCCTATGTCTGGCTTTGCTCGCTGGTTTTAATTTAGACTCATTGCCTCTAAGTATAAGTGCCTCTGTTACTTCCAACTAAGAAAGTGAGTTATGGGAAACAGCACGGTAGTAATGCTGGCATCCCAAATTGGGGTGCCAATTCGAGTCCCGGCTGCTCTGCTTCCAATCCAGCTCCCTGCTAATGCACCGGAGCATGGCCCAAGTTCTTGGTCCCCTGCCACCCATTTGGGAGACCTGAATGGAGCTCGTGGTCTGGCTTCAGCCTGGAACAGCTCTGCCATGGTAACCATTTGGGAAGTGAACCAGCAAATGAAAGATCTCTCTTTGTCTCTCCCCACCCTCTCTTTAACTCTGCCCTTGAAATTAATTAGTCAATCCTAAAGAAAAAAAAAACAAAAAGGAGGTATCTTGTTGCACTGTATGTATGTAGAGAGGCCCTGGCTAGGAAATCTCAAGCCTGGTTTTAAAAGGCAAAGAATGGAGTGTCCTACCTACCCATCTGCAACGTGTCAAAAATCACTAACAGCTAACATCTCCCCAGAGCTGGGGGCAGCCCAGAATTTCACAGCATCCTCACAGCAATGCTAAGAGAGGAAGGAAGACTGCTACTCCCACTTTGCAGATGAGATTAAGTAAACTGCCCCAGGCCAGACAGCTGCAAGTGCCAAAGGCAGGGCTGACCCAAGCCAACTCCACGACCAGGCTCCCGATCAGCCGTGGGCAGCGAGCATCCTCCTGACAGGGGGTGCAGCGGGCGGGGTCTCTTCTTGTGCAGTGGCTCAAGATCATCACGGTGAGCCTTACTGAAAGCTTGGGGCCGGGGCAGCCAGCGGGCTGCCTGTTCCCAGGCCGTGCAGCTCCCCGTGTTCTTGGTTCTGATTCTCAGGGCTTTTCAACACCACACCTTCTATCAGGCTTGGCAGCTGTCACTTCTGCTTCAGGAGCTTGGCAGCCCCGCCCGCCTCTGTTGTGCTCGAAGCACGAAAGCAGAAAATCGTGCCTGTTAGAACTGCCCCTGAAAACAGCACCTGCCGCAAGACAGGGGTGAATGAGCCCTCTTTGCAAACAAATGTGGGATTCTGGCCAGCCGGTCAGGCAAGCACTCTGATTCCTTATGAGCACTGGCCCCTGGGATACCCTCCAGACACCATGCCAAGAAGAGGATGCATGTATACTGTATACAAATGAAATCTTCTACAAGCAAAACAGGTCTGATGCTCCTCCTCTTTGCAATTCTCTTGCTCCCAATTTTGAGAAGGCACACATCTTTCTTTTGAACTGAGAGGAGGGGGAGAGAGGGAGGGAGGGAGGGAGGGAGCGAGAGAGGAAGGAAGAGAGAGAGAGAGCGCGCACGAGCGAGCCCGCAACAGCCCCCGGCCAGGATAGGCTGAAGCTGAGAGCCAAGAACTCCATCTCGGTCTCTGGTGGGTGGTAGGGACCCAACGACTTGCTGCCTCCCCAGGTGCACCAGCAGGAAGCTGGAATTGAAAGCAGAGCTCGGATTTCAATGCAGGCACTTCAATATGGGATGCAGGGCTCTTTACCGCGGTACCACACAGCGGCCCTTCCAAGGCACGTTTCTGATGAAGGTTTTTGTTACAGATCCCCCTGGATAGATAACTTTTGTAGCTGCAATGGTTATCCAGGGATTCACAATCAGAGTCCTACTGAAGATCTGCCCCTCTACACACACACACATACACTCACTCACTCACTCACTCACAGAATGCCGGGAGGCCAGGTGTGGAATGTGGAATGTGACTGTTGAATCAAAGCTAACCTATAGCCCTAGAAGCCACAGCAACACTGGGTGAACTGGGTGTGAGTGTGACCTGCGAGAGGGCACCTAAGATGTTGGAATATTCTCTGTCTTCTTGGCCAGGGTGATGGTTACATGTGTATGTCACTGTATGAAAATCCCTCAGCATATACACATAGGATTTTTCTAAAATGTTATACTCCAAAAAAAAAAAGAAAGAAAAAAGAGGCTTATCTGTTAAATGCCCCTAGAATGACTCCTTGCCACAAGAGAGCAGGCTCCACAGGCTTTGTAACAAAGTGGATGCAATTGGAGATCACTATGCTCAGTGAAATAAGCCAGACCCAAGAGAGAAAGATATCACATTTTCTCTTCTTTCTGGTAGTTAATATATATAGATATACTACTGTAGTTTTAATGATCTGTGATTACTTTAAAAGTTACTGGATATGAGTGAAATGGACATCTTCTCATTTGATTATTGTTCATGTCTTTTTGCTCATTCTTTTTGCTTTTTACTTATTGAACTCTTCAATGGAGCAGACAGCCTTTGATGATAATGTAAACTGAAAACATGCTATTAAAATTGAAAAAGAAAGGAAAATTAAAAAATTAAAATTAAAAATAAAGGAAAGAAAGGAAGATGGAAGGAGAGGGTGAGGAAGGAAGGGAGGGAAAAGTATCACTATATTCCTAGAATTGTATCTATGGACTACACTGAACCTGTTCTCCTTGTGTTAAAATCACATGAAAGAGAAAACTGATGAAAACTGTATGTGTACTTATCATGCATTTGCTGTAATCCTGAGAATCTAATGTATGCATCAATTCCTTAAAAAGAAGAAGAAGAAAACAGGCTAAGATTGAGGTTCTTTAAACTTCCTCATGTCTAAAGCATGATGGGTAAGGACTTATTGCATAATTTTGGAGCTCAGAGTTGCAAGCGGCACAGCTGCATGGATTCCATGTTGTAACTGAATGATAGCAGTCCGGTGAGAAACTGTGTGATTCGGCTACCAGGTCAGAGGCCCAGAGTCAGGCTGCTCACCAGTGAACAGGCAGCATCTTTCATAAACACGTGATTCCGAGATTTCTGAAATGATGCTCCTTTTATTAAATCTGTACTTCTAGAGTTCTTCTAAAAATATTCAAAAGGGAGAGAGAGAGAGAGAGAGGGAGGGAGGGAGGGAGGGAGGAAGGAAGAGAGGGAGGGAGGCAGAGGTCTTCTAGCCACTGCTTCACCACCACCCCCACTCCCCGGCCAAGGCCCACAAGAGCCAGGGCTGGGCCAGGCAGAAGCAAGAAGCCCACAACTCAATCCAGCTCTGCCACCTGCGTGGCAGGAACCCAAGTGCTTGAGCCATCACGGCTGTCTCCCAGGGCGCACATTAGCAGGAAGCTGGGATTGCAAACGGAGAGGATTTAAACCCAGGCACCGCGACATGGGGTTCAGGCACTCCAAGCGGTGGCTTAACGCTGTGCCGAACACCGCCCCCTCCCCTTTATAGTTTTGAGTCCTGAAGGGATTTATTCATCTAATATTAAATCCTCACTGCCCGTGAAGCATGTGGTACAGTCACTTAGCATTTTAGAAGGCAGGCAACTTTGGGCAAAGGGGAGTTTGCTAACACCCTGGACGCACAAACGGCTACATGTGAAGCGGCTGCTGCTGGAGGGCACCGCCCAGTGAGTGTGCGCGGGGCCTGCTGGGGAACTCACATGCGCATGGCCGGGGGGAGACTCTGGAATCTGAAAAGCCAGGCACAGAGTGTGACTCACTTCTCAACTCAGTTCCCATGAGAGACATTACTCACGAGGCCATAGGAGAAGCCAGACTACCCCCAGGCAGTCTCTCGTTTTCCCTCTTAGGTAGTGAGCTTTGCCTACACACTCAGACATAACAAAGTATGATTCTAGCGTCATACTTCATGAACAGTACAACCACAAAGTGCGATCCTAGGTTGCAAACCCAGGTATACACACAAATGGATACTGAAGTCACGATGACCATGGATGCTCATTAAAAGTACTTGCATAATTTCTCTTGTAGGAATACCCTTTGAGTCATACAAGAAAAATCAGTCTTATCTTGTTCATTTGTTCCTAAACCAAATACAGTGTTTCCTGCTGGATCCCAAGTCTCATCGCCCTAACCCCAGACATGGCCGTACATGAATCCCACTGGATTCTTGCAAGATTAACTAGGAATGTGCTGACTTTGAGGTTGTTCACAGGAGGGTAGGCTGGAAATCTCAAAGGGAAAAGGTACTTTACAATAGAGGGCTGTGGGAGGCACCACTGCAAGCAAGCAAGTTTGGAAGCAGTAATGGGTGAACTGGTTAGCACATGCCGCTGTGATGCAAATACACGGCACGACCTACATGAAACACCCTTGCCAAAACTGTTCAACCTGAACCTGATCAATCCTCCAGACCCAGCCCCCTGCACATCCAAAATCAAGCAGTCAAAATTAAATATCACAAGGAAACATTCCAGACAAATCCAGAATATCACACCTTCTGGGAAAATCTGGTTCTGGACAACAAAGTAGCTAGTCTCAGGGGCACACTGTTCATTTTCTTAGGTGTAATCTTGACAGGCAGGATGATGCATGAGATTCAGGCTAAACGATGACTGAAAGGTCATGGCATCTACAGCTTCAAGGACTCAGGAAAAGATAACACAAATATGGCAGAATGCCAACAGTTGCGGAATCTAAGTGGATGGTACCTAGTGATCACTGAATTAGTCTTTCTTGTGTCTGTGTTTGAAAACCTTCATGATAAAAAATTGGGTTCTGAGTGTTAAGACTCCTCAATGAAATATACATGGTAAATATTAAATAGCAGGCCGGTGCCGCGGCTCACTTGGCTAATCCTCCACCTGTGGCGCGGCATTCTGGGTTCTAGTCCTGGTTGGGGTGCTGGATTCTGTCCTGGTTGCTCCTCTTCCAGTCCAGCTCTCTACTGTGGCCCGGGAAGGCAGCGGAGGATGGCCCAAGTGCTTGGGCCCTGCACCCACGTGGGAGACCAGGAGGAAGCACCTGGCTCCTGGCTTCAGATCAGCACAGTGTGGTGGCCATTTGGGGGGTGAACCAATGGAAGGAAGACCTTTCTCTCTGTCTCTCTCTCTCTGTCTAACTCTGCCTGTCAAAAAAATAAATAATTAATTAATTAAAAAATATATTAAATAGCAGTGAAAAAAAGGATCAAATGCAGCCAACAGTCATCATTATGGGACATCTCATGAGAACGGTTTCATGTGTGGAGGAGTCAGGGGTGGGACCACAGGGGGCCACACAGGGTTCTGCAGGTCTCGAGGTGGGCAGAGCGCCCATGGGGTTTGTTTCACTGTAGGCTCCATTACTTACATATATATGAGAATGCACTCTCTGGTGTACATCAGATTTCATAGTAAAAATGACCAACAAACGTGTGCCCACTGGGAAGTTCCTTTGCCTTTGGAACACTTGCATTCTAGCCCACATTCTGTGATCGATGGCCCCAGTCTGCAGAAAGTGGCCAGTGCCTGCCTTCCTTGGCTAAATGAGGGTTTTGGCAAGATTCTCTTTATACAATCTATGAAGTTCTAGAATCTCTGCTTTTATTGGAAATTTTTTCCCTTTTTGGGAAAAGTACTCTTTCACCTCTGGGAGGGTGGGTGCTGGGACTGGCCAGCTGCTTGCAGACTTAAAAACAAAGTACACTCAAAAGAATCAAAAGGGCAAACCGAGTTAGAAATTACTCATTTCCTCAAATAACAGTGTAATAGGACAAACCCTTCTGCTGTGTGTGTGCAGAATGGGCCTGGAATAAGGAAACTGAATCTACAAAGGCCAACTCTACAAAGCAGACTTCTATGCCAGCTGAGGGGACAGGCACACTACAGAAGCAACATGAGCTCGTGTACTGCGTATCTGTTAATTCTCTCCGTGCATCAAGACTTTCCTTACAGATCTGTAAAAGTACTGATGGCCCAGTGCCCAAGCTCACCTACCAAGTTCAAGGAGCGCAGACTCTGAGTTGCCACCCAAGGCAGCTTTCCATTCTCCTAATGAAAACAGAAAGGAACTCAAGCCCATTATAAATTCCAGGCTATGACAGCTGGGAACTACCGCCTGTGAAGCAAAGCCAACCTTACTGCAAAGGCGGAAACACAAAGGCTGTGTGGCTTCAACACAGCCCAGGCTTGAGTCATCCAGTCTTCCAGACACTGTCATGAGCCCAGTATGGCAGGTGTCTTTTTCATTCCTTCCTAAGGAAAGTGATGCTTCCCGACTTAAAGCTAACACTTTCAGAGAGGAGAAAAGAGATGCAGAGATTCCTTTCATGTGACACAACTGAAGACAGCAAGCAAGAGATGAAAGCATTTCTTTAGCTCAGATTCCTTTTCTTCCCAATCAGAGGCGTGAAGGGTCTTCAGAAAGTTCTGGAAAATGGGTCTTGTGAAAAAAAAAAAATTGGCATGGACTTCAAAATTTTTTGCACTGAAATAAAGACATCTTTTAAAAAATGTTTATTTTCATCTACTGAAAGGTGGAGTCACAGAAACACAGAGACAGAGATTTCCCATCCATGAGCTCACTCCCCAAATGCCCCCAACAGCCAAGTCAGGGCCAGGCTGAAGCCAGGAACCCAGAACTCCATCCATCCAGGTCTCTCTATGGGTGGCGGGGGCCCAGGCACATGAGCCATCATCTGCTGCCTCCCAGGTAAGTTAGCAGGAAGCTGCACAGAGAGCAGAGGTGGCACTCAACCCAGGCACTCCATCTGGGCTGCAGGCGTCCAAGCAGTGGCTTGACCAGCTGCACCACAACACCTGCCTGTCCCTAAACTTATCTTTTAATTCCACTCTGCCTTGATCATTCTGAAGTACCCTTGGATAAACGTGCCTAAGGCTCATCTTGCTCCTCTCCCCTTAACTGCACTCACTCTGCTTTGGGACCCCATCCTGTGCCTGCTTAAAATACTGTCTCTTTGCCAATGACCCCTAAATTTATATGTCCAGCCTCTCCCCTGAACACCAGCCTCACACATCCAGTCAGCTTCCTGCCATGACCCTTGGGCTCAGCCTGTCCAAACCTGAACTCCTGAATTTCTCTCCCTCCCCATCTGCTTCTCCAAGCCGCCTCCAGCTCAGCACATTCTGAGTTTATGCCCTGGACATTTTTTGCCCCTCCCAACCAAACACACCCGATGCTGTTGGTTCTACCTTCAAAGTGCATCCGCACCTGACCATTCCCTGCCACCACTATTGATATGGGGATGGGGGAGAGCAGGCAGGGAGTCGGAGGAATTTCTGGCAGCCCTGCGTTGTCACTTTATCCCCTCCCCTGTCAGTTTGAAACTCCTAGTTTCCCAAGATGCACCTGCGTCCCCTCAGAGACTAGGCAGGAGGAGGAGAAGGAAGTTAAACTCCAGGTGAAGGTACCATGAAAACACCAAAAAAAAAGTCTAGGGCACACTAAACTCCACCCAGACCCCACCTCAGCCGTATATGTATATTCAATTAAGGCCCCACCCCTACCTCATAAAAGAGGCTGATAAGGTGGGAGGGGCGCCTGGGGATCTTCCTGGGGCGGCCTCCTCCTGGGGCGGCCTCCTTCCCCTCTGCCCCCATAGGCTGTCCTGCCTGTGACCCCTCCTTGCCCCCTCCCGCTCCGCAGCCCCAGGCAGGTGCCCTCATTTCCTCCAGGCCCCAGAGAGCTGCCCCGCCCCCCCCACCCCACCCCCATAGCGCTGCCTCTGCTCCTGCTATAACTGAGGGGCCCTGTAACCCATCCCACCTGGCGCAGCGCACCTGTGTCATCCACGCCCAGCAGTGCCACTCCCCAGGAGGGCAGGGACACCTGTGCTCCCAGTGCTCAGAAAAGCACCCGACACACAGCAGACTCATCATTCAGGAGCAGACTGTGGCAATGGACACAGCTCAGTTGCTGTTGGAGGTCTGTATTTGTGAAAGCCTTAATCCCTGACCATGTTTTAGGACGTAAGATGCCCGTGCCCTGCATCAGAGTAGGCGCCTGGGTCTGCAACCCGGTCTGGCCCTGACAGGGCTTCCTGCAAGCGCAGACCCTGGAGGTGGTGGTGATGACTCAAGTGAGGGGGTTCCCGTGGCCCACCCTGGAGCTCTGCAGTGGGGTCCCAGTCCCCCACCCCAGGGCCACTGTGGACAGGAGCTTTTTCTCCTTCTCTGTCTCTCTGCCTCTTAAATAAATAAAAAGAATAGAAACACCAGAAATCAAGCCAAGCATCTACACCCAATTTATATTTGACCAAGGAGCTAAAACCAATCCCTGGAGGAAGGACAGTCTCTTCAACAGATGGTGCTGGAAAACTGGATTTCCACATGTAGGAGTATGAAGCAGGAACCCTGCCTTACACATTATACGAAAATCTATTCAAAATAGATTAAAGACCTAAATCTATGACCTGTGGCAGTGCCTGCAGTGCTGGCATCCCATATGGGTGCCGGTTCTAGTCCCGGCTGCTCCACTTCGGATCCAGCTCTCTGTTATGGCCTGGGAAAGCAGTAGAAGATGGCCCAAGTCCTTGGGCCCCTGCACTTGGCTTCAGATCTACCCAGTTCCAGCCATTGCAGCTAGTTAGGAGGTGAACCAGTGGATGGGGGAACCTCTCTCTCTGCCTCTCCTTCTCTCTGTGTAACTCTTTCAAGTAAATAAATCTTTAAAAAAAAAAAAAAAAAGCAGTGCAGTGTACCATGCTCTAGGACAGAGACTTTGTACAGCAAAGGAGCTATCTGGATTAACACTGCTATTTACACCCTACCTCTGCCCAGCTGAATATGTCCCTGTGAGTCAACAAAGAACCACCACAGTCCTCCCTCTCACTCGACTTGTCTGGGTGAGGGGTCGGCACAGGGGACGCACGCACTGGGACACCTGGGGCTGGTGGGGTTCCTGCTCTCGACTTGAGTGGCACCTACTTAGGGGTCACTTTAGCTGCACACTGACCTTCTGCAAACTCTCTTCCCAGGTGTTGCATTTCAGGTGTCAGAAGCAAGCACACACGTCCATGAACCAACAGTCTCGAAGGAGCCATCCACCTCACACTTTTCTCTCAGTGCAAAGACCCCTGCAGTAAGCTGCTCCCCCTCCTCTGCAGGAAACCTTCTGTGACGAGAAACTCTCCCTTCGGAGGCAGCCCACCTGCATGTTACCCACCCTAACCGCCAGCAAGGCCTTGCCTGGGTCAAGTCAAAACCCACCCTTCCTAATGTCTACTGGCTTTTCCTGGGAGCTCCGAGGACATATCGGGGAACAAGACTGCCTTCCCAGCCTCAAGGGTCACACTCCTTAGTTAGACGGCACTTTTTAGTTCCTTATTTCGGGAGGAACCAAAGTCAGAGTCTCTGAGGTCTGATTTACCCAGCTCCTACGTTCTGCATAATCAAATCATTCTTCCAAGAACAGCGGCACGCCAAGACTTCTAGTGATCAACAGAACGCAAAAGACACAAAGAAGGAGCACCTTGTCATTTGCGGCAGAGACAGTCCGTAGCATGGATAGGGGAGACTACACACCTGCTTAACTGCACATCCCATTAGTAAAAACTCATGAACAGTCTCTGAAAATCAGATATCACCACTGAATTAACACATTATACATATTAGAAATCATACATAAAAATCAAATCTGAAAAGGGAGAAACTTCCAGCAAAACGCAACGAGGCTGCGGAGTTCCATCTGCGTCTCCACAGCCCCGGGCTGCACACTCCATTGAGAGGCCGCGTTTCTGCAGGACTGCAATCTGCACCTGCTGGCCCCATGCCTCCCCTGTCTGAGATTTTCCCAATTCCTTCGCCCATTCCCTGTGACTTGTGAAACCAACACCCTAGGGGCTGTGGGCAGCATCGTGTGCAAATCCTAACAGAAGTACCCTGCGTGCTGGCTGCCAGCCCAACTGAAATACCAGGCACACAGGCTCCAAGTTACCATCTAAAAGTGACCAATCTGTAACGGAGCCTTGAATGAATCAGGTTCCTCTGCGATAAGGAAAGCCTCCCACTAAACACTTCCTCTAATAAATGGTTATTGTTTCTGAGAGGTGAGTCACAGTAACACAGGGGCCAAAGAGTCAGCATTTTATGTGCCTTATGAAGAATACATAAGTGAGTTTCTCGTCACAGAAGGTTTCCTGCAGAGGAGGGGGAGCAGCTTACTGCAGGGGTCTTTGCACTGAGAGAAAAGTGTGAGGTGGATGGCTCCTTCGAGACTGTTGGTTCATGGACGTGTGTGCTTGCTTCTGACACCTGGTTAGTCAACAGGACAACAAATCACCGTATCTTGTATCTTCTTTCCAGGACTACACTCAAACTGCACAAAAAAACATGTGGTTAAAATCGCATTTGGAATAAAATACTCACGTGCCCCAGTGTACTTTAATGGAACACGTCTTCTGCATGACACCAAATCCTTGCATTTCTTCAGTGTCATCAAAGTAGGAATTCTGGAGTCCTAGCCCCTCTGGTTCAGTAAATAAGTCAATCTGACTAATTCTGTAATCCTGAAAAAAACACACAGGCACATAGAACATTATACATGCACTTAACTCATGGTCACCTCGTTGTTCTTGCTTTACATATTCCCATGTCATGGCGCACTTGCCATGTCATCCTGCCCCATCCCACCCGTGACGTCACAGTACGCTGCTCAGTCACGCAACTCCAGGTCACAATCAGACCAAGATGATCAGAAATGGGTTTGACTTGAGTCCTGAGACGTTTCTTCCTCTCATCCTCAGTTGGCTCTCCTTGGTCACCGGAGTCGGTGCTTGGTTCTGAGCTAACTCTCCACGTGCAGGTGCAGGTGCAGGGACTCTGGGCCAGAGCATGGCTGCACGTGGCTTCTCCCTCAGCTCTTTCCTGTGCCCATGAGCCCTCCTTGACTGTCACTTTGTCTCCCATCTACACAGGTAAGAGCACCCATTCATGGTGGTTTACAACATCTGCACCATGACCCCTGTTCTAGGCCCTGCAGGTCCATGGTCCTTGCACACTCTTCAGCAGGCCCTCCTGGCTGACAGCCCAAGCGCCAACTCAGGATTTCCTGAGCTTCTCCCATGCTGCGGAGCTGGGTGAACTGCAACACGGAGGGAATACTAGCGCCTGGGTCAGGTCAGGCAAGGCTCTTTCAGACACTACCAAAAGGAACAATGCTAAGGAATTATAAAGGTGACCCCTTCACGTATATCTTGTGACGCATCCAAGGATCCACACACCCAGTCTGCAGAGAGAATGTAATTCATGACACTGGCATCCCATATCAGAGCGCTGGTTCTATTCCCAACTGCTCTGCTTCTGATCTGGCTCCCTGCTAACACGCCTGAGAAGGCAGCCGAGGAAGGCTCAAGTGCTAAGGCTCCTTGGAGTCCCAGATAGAGTTTTCGGGATTCTGGTTGCATCCCTTTGGGGAGTGAACCAGTGGATGAAAGATCTCACTTCCTGTCTTTCCCTTTCTCTCTCTCTCTCTAATAAATAAATTTTTAAAAATAGAGCACCGTATCTGTATTATGATTACATGTACAAAAACAGATAGAAAATGGCCAACAAAGGGTAAAGAATGAAGGGAGAGGACATTTGCTCTGGGTGGGATTCAGGTGATATTTTAAGCATTGTTTTACTGCCAATGTTATTGGACAATAAATAAAAACTGTAAGTAAAATATTCCACTAATGAGGACATTTTGAAATAGGGCTCCTCATGTATTACTTCCTATCACATCACTTAGGACACCCACCAATTATCATCTAAGTCACTCGGAAAGGTTGACATAGGAGACAAGGATCAGTTTCCTCTACCAAAATCTGCTCCTCGTTCTCATTCAATTTGGAATCTTCCAGTTTCTCTCTACTGCATCTCGAAATCCATCTCTATTACACAAACTTGGGACTTTAATTTCCTCTTGGAAGATACCATTAATTATATTAAAATATGTTAATATTTTTGTTTAATTGAAAGGCAAAAAGAGTGATAAAGAAAGAGCTATAGAGAGACAGACAGAGAGACAAAGACAGAGAGACAGAGAGAGAGAGAGATGGATGGTCTCCTGCCCACCGGTTAATTTTCCAAATGCTCACAACAACTGGGGCTGATCTGAGCTAAGCCAGGAGCCAGCTCACACTAGGTCTCACCCGCTTCCTGCCAGGGTGTACATCAGCAGGAAGCTGGAATCAACAATGGAACTGGAACTTGAATCCGGGGACTTCAATACAGGATGTGGGCATCCTAAACAGTGTCTCAATTGCTAGGCAATGTCACTAATTATGTTTTGAAAAGGTAAAAGAAATAATAATCTCATGAGCCACAAAGATTCTGATAATATCTTTCTCCTCAATGAAAAAAGTAGCCAAGAAATTGTACCAAATCCAAAATGTAGTCTCAAATGTCTCAAATAATATTCTTTTCAACCTACATGAAACCCCAGAGTTGCACTATCAACTTGGATAGTTTTTGGATTATCGGTACAAAGCTGAACAATTATAAACCACTCAAAGCAATCAGAAATCATGAGTAACCAAAATACTAAGTAAATGAAAATATGATCATATAGGGCTCACCACAACCAGGTTACTAAGTAGAAGATGAGAACAAGGGCCAGGAGTGAAAGATTTACATTGAGGATTTATGGTGAAAAAAAAAAAAAAAAACACTTCATCAGTTAGACCGTTTTCTAATTCACTCTAAAGTATACAGACACTTAAATTATAGAAAATATATCCATAAAGTATCAATCAAATAATACTTTTCCTTATCATTCATTTCATAAAATGAAGTTTTCCCTTAAAGTAAGACTCCTTCCTGGGGTAGGCACAGTGGCAGAGGGGACTGAGTTGTCACTTGGGCCGCTGGCAACCCCATATCAGAGTGCCAGTTCAAGTCCTGGCTGCTCCACTTCCGAACCACACTGCTGCTAATGCACCTGGAAAGGCAGAAGGCCTTGCAGCGCTGGCACACCGTGTTCTAGTCCCGGTCAGGATGCCAGATTCTGTCCTGGTTGCCCCTCTTCCAGGCCAGCTCTCTCCTGTGGCCCGGGAGTACAGTGGAGGATGGCCCAAGCGCTTGGGCCTTGCACCCCATGGGAGACCAGGAGAAGCACCTGGCTCCTGCCTTCGGATCAGCGCAGTGCACCGCGCAGGCCATTGGAGGGCGATCCAACGGCAATGGAAGACCTTTCTCTCTGTCTCTCTCTCTCACTGTCTACTCTGCCTGTCAAAAAAAAAAAAAAAAAAAAAGAAGAAGAAGAAGAAGAAAAAAGGCAGAAGATGGCTCAAGGAGCTGAGCCCCCACTCACTCGTGCGGGAAACCTGGATGGAGTCCCTGGCTCATGGCTTTGGCCTGGCTGTTGCAGGCATTTGAGAAGTGAACCAGTGGATAGAAGACCAATCAACTGATCAACAGCTCGATTGATTTCTCTTTCTCCTCTGTCTCTCCCTCTCTCTCTCTCTGTTGTAATTCATTAATTTGAATAAATCTTTTAAAAACACGAAATTAAAAAAAATTTTTTTGAATAAATAAATCTTTAAAAAATTATTCTCTCCTGGCATTTAAAAAACACACTAAAGAACGAATGAAATCCAGATTTAGGACAACCCACCTGGACCACATGCCTGATGGAGCCAATTACCACGGGCTTCTCAGACTCCTCTTCCTCGCTTCTTTCCAGAAGATCTTCCATACCCCAGAGACCAGAGAGTTCCAATTCCCCTTCTTCTAACGGAATGGAGTGCCCTTCAAAATTTGGTTTCTCATACAAAATCCAGCTAAGGTTAAAAAAAAAAAAAAAAGAAAGAAAGAAACCATTAGCCAGTTTCAGTGAAAGGTTTTGACTACTCAGATACTCCCGCTCACTTCCACTACATAGAACTTTATGTTACTGACAGAGTCTCTAGCAATTAAAATAACAAACTCTCCTTGAAACTAAAATTTGACAGGGTCTAACGAAGCTTCTGATAATTCAAGAACTACATCAGGGTCTTAGAGAACTTTCCAATGATCAAAATGAACACTGTACAGCTACTAACGTCCTATGGGATTCTCAGCTGGTTAAGACCTCCAAATGAGAACACAACAGGTAAACGAGGGTTGGCCACAGTGCTTCCCCCCTCTTTTTATGTGTAGAAAACATTTCTCTTAGAGGAATTCTAACTTACATGGTACAATCATATCAACGGATGTTGATAGAAAGGACTCCATGCATGCTAGCAGAAAGCATTCAAAAAACAGTCATCCCAAGAACAGCCAAACACTAAGAAAAACGTCAAGTCAATGCAAGTGCTGTCTTTAAGTGCTTATGCTTCCAAGGAAACAAAATAAGGTCACTGAAGGCAAAAAGCACTGTTCCATTAAAATCAAAAATGTGGGAATGGCATTGTGGTGTAGCAGGTTAAGTTGCCAACTGCAACGCCATATGGGCACCAGTTCATGTCCCAGCTGCTCCACTTCTGACCCAGCCCCCTGCTAATGTCCTGAGAAAGCAACAGAAGATGGCCCAAGTGCTTGGGGCCCTGAAGTCACATGGGAGAACCAGAAGCAGCTCTGGGCTCCTGGCTTTGGCTTGGCATAGCCTCGGTTGTTGTGGTCATTTAGTGAGTGAAACAGTGCATAGAAAACCTCTCTCCTTCTCTGTCTCTCCCTTGCTCTCTATAACTCTGCCTCTCACATAAAAATATAAAATCAAATTATGATACATTTTAAATGTAATTTTCAATCTTTCAACTTAGGAATAAAAGCAGGGGACAGCACTGTGATGCAGCAGGTAAAGCTCCCGCCTGCAACACCAACATCCTGTAAGGGCTCTGGTTCTAGTCCTGGTTGCTCCACTTCCAAACCAGCTCCCTGCTCATGTGCTTGGGCAAGTAGTGGAGGATGGCCCAAGTGTACCCATGTGAGGGATCCAAATGAAGCTCCTGGCTCCTGGCTCCTGCCTGGCCCAGCCCTGGCTGTGGCTGTTGTGACCATTTGGGGAGTGAACCAGTGGATGGAAGCTCGCCCTCTCTCTCTAAGTCTGCCTTTCAAATCAATAAATCTTAAAAAAGCAATTTCAGAAACTGTCAAAGTACTCCCATTTTTACCAGTTTCTTGATTTAATCAAAACTATCTTTTAACCAAAAGAAAAATGAGAAAGTAAATTAAATTTGAAGCTAGTCCTTCACTGACCAATCATTGAAAAGTCAGCAAAAGTGTCTGTCCTTACACACTTCTGAAGTCACATTTGGCCTCTCAATATGACAGTGCAGTTCTTAGTAACCTCGTTTACTGACCAAAATTATCTGATGGGCTCTGACGTATGATCAATCCACAGCAACGCGTTGGGGGACACATAGGAGAAAGAAGCTTGTTCTACTTTATTCTTCTGATATTTCTACCATAACTAGGAACCATTCCTATAATCAGAAACTTGCATCAAAGCGGTATTTCTTAGAAATGAATTCCTTATCTGACCACGACTGGTTGTTTTCTGAGCCTGGCGTTGCTAACGACGGCTTCACACAAGCGGTGAGGGAGACAGGGAGGGGAAGTGCCATTCTCACCAGCCTCGAACCACTTTGATGAGTATCAGTGGGGACAGGCTCCAGGAGCTGCAATCCTGGACGTCGCTAAACACTTCCATGCACTTCTCAGAGACGTCAGGTTCACTGTAGATCACCACCTACAAAACGGGAGGCGGGCAGTGCACTTGGTTGTACTCTTTGTGGACCAAAATGAAATCCAGACTAGAAACGGAAAATGAGCTCACCTTTCCAGGTCGGGGGTTGAGTTTATTTTGGACTCCTCCTCTGAGTGTCTGCAATCAGAAGAACAGAAACACGATGCCAGTTACAGCTCCATAGGACAGTCCTCGGCTCCACCCAGGGGCCTTCCAGGAAGATGGTATTTCCCTCACTGTTCACCTGAGCTATGCCAACATTCTGTTAAAACTCTTTGAGTTTATTCTACTAAATTAAGAGCTTTTTCCCTCTAACTGTTATTGCTCATTTACATTTCTAGGGTAGGGGGCCAGTGCTCTGGCCTAGTAGGTAGAGCGGCCGCCTGTGCCAACATCCCATATGGGTGTCAGTTTGAGACCTGGTTGCTCCACATCCAATCCACCGTCCTGCTAATGTACCCGGGAAAGCAGCAGAAGATGGTCCAAGTACTTGGGCCCCTGCACCCACATGGGAGACCCAGAAGAAGCTCCTAGCCCTGGATTTAGCCTGGCCCAGCACTGCCCATTATAGCCATCTGGGGAGTGAACCAGCGATGGAAGACGGATCTCTTTCTCTTTCTCTCTCTTACTCTGACTTTTGAATAAATACATAAACCTTTTTTTTAAAGATTTATTTATTTATTCGAAAGGAAGACTTACAAAGAGGCAGAGAGAAAGAGAGAGGTCTTCCATCTTGTGCAGGTGCAAGAGCTTGGGCCATCTTCCATTGCTTTCCCAGGCCATAGCAAAGAGATAGATCAGAAGTAGAGCAGCCAGGACTTGAACCAGCGCCCATACGGGATTCTGGCACTGCAGGCAGCGGTTTTACCCACTACGCCACAGCATCGGCCCCTAAATAAACCTTTAGAAACAAATTTCTAGGCTATTTCCAACAATGTTAGAAAATTCAGGTCCCCAAAATCAGACCCATATGCCAGTTCAGAGAACAAGAATCCACCGAAGAGATTATAATTTCCATAATCTCTGCACTATCTCAAATATATGAGAAACTGAAATGTATTTATCACTTATCTACAAAGAGCTGAGTCAACTTTATGTGTTCATACACACACCCTATTTGAATCTACATACATTGTGTTTTCATAATAATATCTACCATCATGTACTAACTACTAGGCCAAATAAAAATGTTTGTATTCCAGAGAGTACACTGCACATGGTATATTTAATCCCCCGGTTTTAGTCATGGACAAAATATCTTTGTATATGCCTCCCAAAGTAATCATTTTCAAGACCATCCAACAAGACCAGTAAAACCAGAAACGCCTAAGATAATAAAAATGGTAATTACATGTGTAAAAATATTACAAAACATGGACGACTTTCAGTGCTGACCAGATGCCTATTCCAAGAATCACCTTTGATCTGACTGCTCTTGCATCATATCAGAGAATACCATAAACCCACCATGGGAAAAGAAAATTAAAAGGTTAAGTTTCCTTTGGTGCAAAAAATTTTGAAATCCATGCATATTTTTTCATAACACTCATTTCATGAACACAATTTTTTTATATTTGACTTTTTTTTTTTTTTTTTACTTGACAGAGTTATAGACAGTGAGAGAGGCAGAAAGGTCTTCCTTCTGTTGGTTCACCCCCCCCAAATGACTGCCATGGCGGGCACACTGCGCTGATCCAAAGCCAGGAGCCAGGTGCTTCCCCCACCCCCCCACCCCGGTCTTCCATGTGCATGCAGAGGCCCAAGCACTTGGGCCATCCTCCACTGCCTTCCCGGGCCACAGCAGAGAGCTGGACTGGAAGAGGAGCAACCAGGACTAGAACCGGCGCCCATATGGGATGCTGGCACGGCAGGCCAAGGATTAACCAAGTGAGCCACGGCGCCAGCCCCTTGACTTTTTTTTAAAAAAATCTTTTATTTATGGGTTTAATTTATTTGAGAGGCAGAGAGACAAAGACAGAGCTCCCATCCAGTGGTTTTTTTCCCTACAACAGCCATGAGCCAGCCAAGATCAGAAACTTGGAAGTGGGTGGCAGGGACCAGGTACTTGAGCCACCACTGCTGACTCACGTGACTCCTGCACACCAGCAGGGAAGTGCCTGGGACGTGAACCATGCACTCTGATACGGCACAAGGGCATCCTGGCTGGCAACTTGCCTGCTAGGCCAAACACCCACCCCTCCCACAAACTTTCTGAAGACTCCTCGTACATATCAGAAGTAGATAAAATGAAGAAACAATGTAAAAGTCAAGCCAAAACTCAGGTTGAATACAGGAATGGTTTCATAATCAACCAGGATTCAAAATGACTCTTCTAATCCTAAAAAGACCTTGACAAAGTATGAAGCCCTTTGCTTCTCCCTTTTACTCCAATTAACTGGTTTGCATAGGAAACTGCACTACTGTAACATAGATGATCTACAAATAATTTAAAACAAAGCCATCTTGAACAGAAATGCTCGCAGAAATTCCTTCCGTGCTTAAAGAGCAGTAGCTTAAAACCTTATAATTTCTGAGTACTATGGGGTGATTCAATCTTACTTGTCTGCAACAGTGAATCTCAAAGTGTGGTCCCGAGGTGCTCAGGGGAACCCCCAAAATGCTTCTAGTTTTGACTATCCTAGGAGCATAAGCCCCATGACGAGTAATGGTGACATTGCTCTGATGGCTACTGAATGCATGCTTGTGTTCTGATGTTCAAACTCTTTCTCAGTATTAATTTCTAATACCCTAAGTTCTGATAGCCATAGCCCATATAGCAACTAAAGCTCTCTTGGGGTCCTCAATAATTTTAAAGGAATCTAAGACAAAAAATTTGAAACCCACAGGTTTACAAAATCACATGGAGAAGGGAATCTGAAGCCAGGAGTTTGGTGCAGGGTTAAGATACCACCATGCCCTACTGGAGCACCTGGGCTCTAGTCTCAGCTGCACTCTGATTCCAGCTTCCTGCTAAGGCACACCTTGGGAGGCAGCGGGTAATGGCTCAAGTACTGCCACCCACTTGGATTAAGTCCCCAGCTCCTGGCTTCAGCCTGGGCCAGGGCTAGATGTTGGAGGAATTTGGGGAGTGACCAACAGGTGGAAGATCTGTGTGTGTGTGTGCGTCTGCCTTTCAAAATGTGTAAGTGATGAATTATTTTTAAACAATAAAAAGCAAAGGGGGATGTTATCCTGCTATTGGAAAGCCAACTACACATTTTGAAAGAGCTTCCGAAGCCACTCTCTATGAGGGGGCTGTAGCAAGAGCCAGTATCACGCCCTGGAACATGCTGCAGGGCCTTGGACACATGCAGGTGAGCGCAAAGTATTTTCTCCCTCAGTTAACTGCCTTGGGTCACAGTCTACACTTGTCAGGAAGCCTGGCTCACAGGCTGGGCCGCCGACTCACGGGCTCCGCTCAGATTTCTAGGACAGCAGAGCTGAGCTCTGGACTTGCTGTTCTGCCTCCCTCAACGTTGAGTATCCAGCTTGTTAACAAAAAGGTACCAATTCATGTAGAAAAAAAAAAAAAAAAACAAAAACAAAAAATGAGGAAAGAAAACACCCTCCAGCCCTCAGATACAATGGGCTGGAGAAATCCTAACTGTTCCCCCAGATCATATTTGGCTGCCCTGTCTGTGTTGTGGTATTCGAGAAAAGATCCAGCATGAACCAACACTCTTTATTCTCCAAAACTTGGGCGGGGGGAGACAGGTGGGCGACGTCCCTGATGAGAATGCATCCCCAGTCCCAGCTGCAAGGGAGAAGCCAGCCTTGCTTCCCAGGGAAAGGCAGAGCGAACCTGACGGCTCGGCTCGGAGAAGGGAGGAAGAAAAGGTTTCCGGGGCGGGCTGGGGCTTTCCCAAATAGAGGAAGCAGCTTCACAAGCCAAAATTCTAAGTACAGAACAGAGCATTTTTACAGAGAAGAGCCGTGGAAAGGCTTCTTGTCTGCCTGCACACTCTCCAAGCACCTGCCCTATGCCTTTCCTAACACAGCGTATAAATTCACAGGTGCCTTGAAATCTTTCTGCCTTCTCCTCCCGGCTGGACCGCAGAGGACTAGAGAGAAGAAACTTACCACCTTTTTCTTTGGGCCCTAACAGTCCAGATTTTTCAAATATGCACGCATATATGTGAATGAACAGAAAACTCTCTTACACAAGCATAACCACTTCTCCAAGAGTAACAGAAACTGCTCATGCTCACTCTCTCGCCTCTGCTTTGTAAATCCCCAATAGACCGAGAACAGGTCGCTACTCACCATTGTGTCCGACAGTGACATTCCCGAGAAGGCCACGCTTGGGTCGTACCGGCTAGATCTGAAAAGCTCCATGAAGTCGGGGTCGCTGCTTCCATAGGTCGGCACGCTCGATTTAAGGACGCCTTCCACATGATTCGCCCGCTCCGTGTCGTCGGTGTCGCTCTTTGGCTTTGAAAGTTCCGAAAGCCTGGTTTCTGGCAGGTGCGGGGTGCTTTGGGGATGCAGCTCCTCCTTGGTTTCTTCTTTCTGCAGGTGCTTCTCCATGGGGCTGGCACTCTTCAAGCCAGGGGGAGGCAGATGTGAATTGAAACTGAAGACCTTCCCTGAGTTGCTGGGTGGCAGGCTGGGCGGCTCGGGGAGTGAGCCACAGGGCGGGGCCCCTTCTGCAGCGGGCTGGGGTGCTGCAGACTGCGCCGCGGGACTGTTCGGAGAATTGCTGAACGTTGTGGTCATCGTGTTGACTGACGTCACAGAGGGGGAAAAGACTTTGTCTTGCGGCAGAGACGAAAGGATGCTGGAGAAAAGGGCACTTTTCTCCAGCCTCGATCTCTTAACCCCACCCCCGTTGGGGAAATCCCGCGTCTCTCTGTCATTGCCTTCTGGCACGGCCGCAGGCTCGCTCTTCCCGTTAGTGGTGGCGTGCAAGGACTTGAAGAGGATGCTCTGCTCAGTGGACGCGCGCTTGGGTCTCAGCTTGGATTTCGCGTCCAGGTTCTGCATCAGGTGCAGAGCCGGTGACATTTCTGCCTGGTTTTCCTTCTTCCGCCCCAAACCGAAGGTGAACACATTGGGATCAAACACCTTTTCTAAGTTGTCTTCGTGAATGGGCGGCATGGCGAAGTGAGGGGCCGGGGAGTGCGGCACCCTGGCCTTCTTCTTCTTCTGGGGCAGGCACACTGTGCTGTCCATCTTCTTGATGATCTCGGTGAATTTTTCCATATCAGAAGAAGAGTCAAACACACTGTCATCGCTCCCAGCAGAAACATCCAGAAGACTGGCCGGGGTGTCCTGGCCGTTCACGGCACTGCCATCAGGCCCTGCCCGTGCTGGGGTTCTCTCGCCCTGACTTTGAGCCTGTGTGGGCAGGGCCGCCTCTGTGTGCCGCGGCGAGACTTGCGGGCTCGACTCCGCCACATGTCCTCCCTCGCAGTGAGGGTGCGTAGGTGACAGGCTCCTACCACCCAGCACTTCCTCTTGCTGGGTGGGGGCACAGCTTGCAACCGAAACCACTTCGAGTTCATTGTTGTGACAGCTTGGCAACTGCACTTCCCGAACTTCAGAGCTTCCTGAGATGAGGTGGGAGCTGACATCCCCGGGGCTGTCCAGGGGCAGCACGTAGGACCTGACCTGGACAAGGACTCTTGACGGACACTCATTTCCCTCCGGCTCTGGGGACAAAGGAGGGTTTGCTTCTCCCCCTGCAAGTCCAGACTCTGGCGCTTTCTCACTGTCCCTCCACTCTGTACCTCCGTTCTGGCTCTCTGATGCTTTGAGCTCAGGACACGGCAAGTCACTCAGGGGGACTTGAGAACAGGTGTCTCTGGGGCTGTCCCCAGGAATGGGTGCAGGCCTGGGAGGAGGGGGCCCCTGAGCTTCCTCGGAGGGAGGTTGTGAGTCAGAACACTCATCCTGCGGCTTTGGTGTGGGTGCTGGAGGCAAACCTTGGGTATCCAGAGTGGCGGGGACGCCTCGCGCTGCCTCAGGCATAGCAAGTCTCCTGCTGTCAGCGGCCTCTGAGCTGTCCTCACCTAGGAGCCCCTGGTCCTTGGCAGGGATCGGAGAAGCAGCCACTGGTTCCAAGGGGCGGCCAGCATCTGGGTGCACACCTGCTTCATCGCCATGGCTGGCCGCTGGCACAACCTCCCCTCCAGGCACGGAGCCCTGGGATTCGGCAGGGGCCTCTTTCTCGGCCACTCCATTCTGGTGACTGCTTGGCGTTCCTTTCTTTTCGGGTACATCCATCTCCTTGGCTTTCTTGGCTAAATTCAGCTTTGCCCTACCGACAAACGTTTTATTAGAGGCGGGGCTGTTCCGTGGGCCTCGGACATCGGCGTGTCTCGGGCTGCTGGCAGCCCGTTTGTTTTCAAATAAGGAGATTTTGGTGGCGGTGTTTCCCTTGTTAACCGGCTGGCTAAATGGATTATGCTCATTTCCCAAACTGTCCAGGTTCTTAGGGGTTTTAAGATTTAGTTCCACGTGTTTGGGCTTGGCAGGGCTGTGAGAGGAGAGAGGCAAGACGCAGTTAGCGACCCAGTGTGAAAAAACAGTAACTCACAGGCCAGCGAATCGCAAAACCACGAGCAGCCTCTCCCTTCCTGGTGCACGCTATTTGATTTTTATGAAACGGGTTTTGATCAACCCTAGGTATACTACCAACAACGTGAAATGGCTCTTTTGCTGGTGCACCAGAAGGATGTGTAGCTAAGAAACTCTGGAGTGGGGCAAGGTAACGTAGGCAGCAACTGTGTGAGCCCAGGGCCCAAGAACGCTAGAACAGACCTCAGTATCTAACGCTCTGCCACACTTGCATAGGGAAATGACCTCCCCGAACATCAGTTACATGTTTATTTCACCAGTCCTTCAGAGAATATCTCAAAAGGCTAGATTACAAAAACATTCACTACAGATCTCCTTGGGGATTTCATTCCTTCTCTGTAAAAATTCTTCTGATCGATGTGGTCATTATGGAAAATATTCAATAATCACAGTCCAACCAGAGAATACCCCTGTTAACATTCAACATATTTCTAATCTTTGTATATGCATAGTAAACTATCTTTTAATAGAACTGAGATTATTCTGCTCAAAGAGTTGGTGTCATTTTTTTTAAGAGGCAGAGACACACTAAATGCTCACAAGAACCAGAGGCAGGAACACAATCCAGATCTCCCACATGGCTGGCAGTCATCCAATTACTTGAGCCATCACTGCTGTCTCCCAGCATATGCCTTGGCAGGAAGCTGGAGGCAAGGGCTAGAGCCAGGAATTGATCCCAGGCACTCCAACGTGGGACAGAACATCTTGACCACTAGGCAAAATGCCCGTCATGTGTGGGTGTGCGTGCGTGTAAAATTACTTAATCTTACAGTCAACTTTTGTTAGCTAACTAAAAATTTTTGTTTAAAGGGTCTTCTTTTTTTAGATTAAAATTTCTTTTTCCTTTATAATATTTATTTATTTGAAAGTCAGGGTTAGAGAGAGATGCAGACTCGGGGAGAGAGAGACATCTTCCATTCGCTGGTTCATTCCCCAAATGGCAGAGACAGCCAGGCCTGGGTCAGGCCAAAGCCAGGAGCCAGGAGCTTCCTCCAGGTCTCCCATGTGGGTACAAGGGCTCAAGAACTTGTACCACTTTCCACTACTTTCCCAGGCCCATTAGCAGGGAGTTGGATTGGAACTGGAGCAGCCATGACTCAAACTAGCACCACAGCACTGGCCCTGCAAGTGATTTTTTTTTTTAAAGATAAGTTAATTTATTTTCATTTGAAAGGCAGAGCAACAGAGAAAGAGAGTGAGAATTAGAAAGAGAAAGAACTTGAATCTGCTGGTTCACTCCCACAAATGCCTAAAACGTCAAGGACTGGGCCAAGCCACAGCCAAGAGCTCAGAACTCCATCCAGGTCTCTGACATGGGTGTAGGGGCCCAAGAACTTGGGCCATCTTCCACTGCTTTCCCAGGCCATAGCAGAGAGCTGGATCAGAAGTGGAGCAGCTGGGACTCGAACCAGTGCCCATATGGGAGGTGGCTTTATCCACCACACCACAGCACAGGCCCCTAAAGGTTTTCTTAATGCCTGCATAAAGTCTGTCATACGCACATACATTAATTTACTTATCAGTTATTCAAGTGTTGCTTTGTCACCACTTCTTGGGCCAAGAAAGCATCCTCTCTGTCAAGTTGTTAGGTGTAACCGCCCCCTAATGGAAATCCTAAGTTTTGAGTGTACACAGTGTTTTCTTTCCCAGAAACAACATGTGCTCTGTTAGGCACTCACAGCTCTGGTCCTGGCTACACTAATGACCTGTGTGAACCTGGTCAGATTGTTCTCCCTCCCCAGCTGCTACCTTCTCAGTCTGGGGCAGGGGTGTAAGGGATCCTAGATGACATAGAACAGGGGTGTTTTCCTTCTCTCAGGTGCAGGGCCGAAGGAATCCTTGGAGTTCTCTCTAAGGGCTGCAGTTGAGAACCACAGGGACCAAGGGATGGAGCTGTCCACCTGCCTTTCAACCAAAATCACTCCCACTCACTGTTTACATCCCACTGCTACATAAGCTCCTTTAGAAGAAAGGGCTCCAACGCTTAAAGAAAAAAAAAGCTAATTCACTGGTCTAGTGGCTTATAAATAATTGGAGAGAGAGAGAAAAATCATCACTCCTAGCCACCGCCAGCCAAGCTCCCACCAAGTACTCTCCATGGCTGAGCACACAGTGTGGTCCTGGCATGATCTATTTTAGGATGAGGAAGTTGAGGTTCAGAGAAGGCAAGTAACTTGCCTGAGGCCACACAGCCAGCAAGTGACAGGGCCCTGAGTTGGGGGGGGGGGGGGTTCAGACGCCACACTCCCCACCAGGACACCTTTCTGCTTCCCCAGAAGTGGAAGAGCTCCTCGGGTTCTTCCCATCTCTACCAGTTAAGTGAGCTCTACGGGATCGCAGTCAGACTGGGGAGACCACCTTATGGAGCGCACGCCCATGGAGAAGCACTGCGCTCTCCCGCCATCTCCCGCGTGGACTTGGCCTTCAGGAGGCACGGCTGTGAGGAGCCGCTAGGAGGTTCAGGCTGTATGACTGTGGCCGAGACATCTGGTCTTTCTGAATAAAATGAAAGGACTGGGCTAGGTACCACCAAGTCCTCCTCAGATGCAGTACTGAGAATTTACATTTTCAGTCTTGTACATTTTACCAAAATACTAAATCTGAGATGTGCGCATAAATTTCTCTGAATATCACCTTTAAAAAAAACCAGGCTCGGGGCTGGCGCTGTGGCTCTGCAGGTTACACTGCTGCCTGAAGTGCCAGAATCCCATTTGGGTGCCACTTCAAATCCCACCTGCTCCGTTTCCAATTCAGCCCCCTGCTAATGCTCCTGGGGAAAGCAGTAGAAGACGGCCCAAGTCGGTGGGTCCCTGAACCCACATGGGAGACCTGGAAGAAGCTCCTGGCTTTGGCTTGGGCCAGCCCTGGCCATTGTCACCATTTGGGGAGTGAACCATTAGATGAAAGAACTCTATCTCTCCTCTCTCAAACTCTGATTCTTAAATAGATAAATAAATCTTTTAAAAAAAGAAAAAAAAAAGAGTAAAGAAAACCCAGGCTCCCTGACTGTAGGCCCATACCATAAATTTAAAAGCAAAATTAACTAGTAAGCATTCTCATCAAGATTAAATTCTAAAGCCACTAAGATGATCAGCAATTGTTAAAATGCTATCAGTCAACAAGGAATGTGCATTGAAAGAATTCCCACCAGGCAGCTCAGGGAACAGTACTCCAGTCCAACATCAAAGTGTATTTTATGATGTGAATGGAAAATGCTACAGGTTAGCCCACAAGCTACCTTCAGCACATGTGCACTTGAAAGATCTACACCAAGATCAAAATGCATTTTACAATCACACTTTCTGTGTTATTGGGTCCTGCTACCAAGAGTCACTGCAATTAACCTAGTTCTGGCTGATTACAAGGCAGGTTCCTATAATACGTGTTGTAAAGCCCTCATCATAATAGGAGAAGGGAAAACAACTGGGAGCCCAAAAAGCCATAGTTACAAACTACGAGGACAATGTTCCTTCTTCCAAACATGCGACTTTAAGAATTTCAACAGCCAGCTTCCCCGGTACAGAACCTGAATAATTTCTCCAACAACATAGAGGCACGCGGCTTCACAGCCACGCTCTTCCAGGGAATATACACAGGCTTTGCTAATTTTTCAGTCTTGAATTGCTTTTTTAAAAAATCTGATTAACATCTTTACTTGAAACACAGTCATAGGAGAATGAAAGGGTGTGACGAAAACCCATCAGCCCAACAGAAATGGGTCAAAAAGACTAAAAGTGATTAATTTTCCATTTCAATGGTTTGCCAGTCCACCATGCGCAAAGCACCCAAAGCACCGTGCAAAACAATTATTAAACTGAGCGGTAAAGAAAATGTTTATATAGAAAGCAAATCAGTGCTGAGAAAAAGACAAGGGGGTTCATTGTGGCACAGGAAAGAGCCAGTGACTGAGTTTCACCGTGAGACGGCCTCCTGCTGTTTACCCTGCCCCCTCCCAGTGTCACACTTCAGGTTTTTCCACTGGTGCTTTCATATTGGAAGACAGGTGAAGCAAGGCTTCGCCAGGGATCCCAAGGGAGCAAGCTTCAGCGTGCGGTCAGCCTGATCTTCTGCAAATAATGGGCATCATGCAACCAGGGAAGGAGGCCTCTCTGAAGCCACCAGTACAGAACAAACACCTGATTCAATCAAATGCTGACAGCTGGTTAGTGTGGTTAGCCGTTAAGCCCATTCTTCCTCGCAAGTGTTTACGAAATAGACCTCCTACTCTAATAATGCTCACTTACCCAAGCGATCACAGAGCAGGAAAGCGTCAGCTCAAAACCAGAAACACTGTCAACGTGCCTGCTCTTTTAGTGAGTGTGTGAAGGTAGCAACACCTCGAGCCCTTAGACAATCACTTGTCACCTGTGCTACCTGGGTGGGGGACACGAAGTGTGGGAAGGCAGGATCTTCACCTTCTTACAGTGCCCTCCACCTACACAAATCCCACTTCTCAGGAGGCACAAGGTCCCAGCTCCTCCCAAGATGGGGCAGCCATTCCTTCCTGCCCTGGCCTTTAGAGAGCGGCAGAGCCCTTCTGTTCAGTCAGACAGCCCTTCACATCTTTATCTGATTTGTGTGTGCTGGGGCCATCGAGTGTTCCGGGGCAATGTGTGTGCCCTTCCCCACCCTGGCACCACCTAGCACAATCAATGTTTGCCAGACAGATACACCTAACGGCAAGCAGTCAATCTGTTGTCTTGCATCCTTTGGTTTAGCAGATAATCTTCCCTCGGGGACAGTGATTGGTTTTAAAAAACTGCACACACTACTTTCGGACCTGGGGCCAAAATATCCCCAGATCTCCTAACAGTATGGGGGGTGGGGGAGGAGAGACACTAAGACGCCTGGATTAGGGCCATTTAAAAATTATTATTAGCCAATCATGCACTAAATCCTGTGAATTCTTTAAAAACCCACACATGTCAAAGCCAGCATTTGCCCCGTGCTTTCTAACGCACCGTGTGGTTTTCGAATGCCTGATCCTACCCAGGCCGGGTATGTTTGGAATAACGAACAAAATCAGTTCATGTCAAGCCATGAAGTTTTACGTCTATTTCTGTAAACACTGCTCCTCCAGGGCCAGTCTAATTTTCGGAATTAACCTACCAACGGGTCACCCTAAACCTTAATCAACCGGTCCTCTACTGTGCTAAGTTCAGCCCCGCGAGGCAAACCCGGCGCCCGCCGAAGCCGCAGCTACTTACAGGGTCACTTTGGTGGTCACCGTCGACCTGCCCGCACCTAGGTGGCCCCGGGGCTTCAAGCCGTCGGCGTCCGCAGCAGGGGCCAGCCTCCCCGGCTCTTTGCTGCGGCCTCCCTCTCCCCGGCCGTCGAAGTGGTTGGGCAGCGGGCCCCTCTTGTGCTCGGGCTTGATCTCCGGCAGGAGCGAGCTGCTCTTGACCGTGAGCTCGCGGGGCACGACCCGCGCCGCCTCCTCGCCGCTCTCGGCCGCCGCGCCCTTGGCGGCCTGGCCAGGGTCCGGCGCGGGCGTGGGCGCCCTCCTGGGTAGGGACTCCTTGGCGGGAGAGCGCAGAGCACCGCCTGGCGGGGTGGGCACGGCCTCGGGGGCGCGGCCCCTGCCCCTCCTCTTGGTGGGCGAGGAGGCCGGGAGCGCCTGCTTGCTGCGCTCCGGCTCTCCTCGGAGCTGCCCTTTAGGCCCGGGGCTGGCTTTGGACTCTGGGCTCGCGGCGGAGGCAACGCCCCCGTCGGGGGCAGCCCGCGGAGATTTCACTTTCTTTTCCGCAGCCTGGCTCTCGGCCGCCGCGTTTGGTGCCAACTCGTCGTCGAACACCGCGTCATCCCGGCCGGCGCTCTCCGACAGCGCGGCGTCGGCGCCCGGCGAGTCGGTGGATTTCTGCGACTTCCTCCGCCTGCCGGACCGGCGGCCGCTCGACCTCTTCTCCATGTCGTCCCCGTCGCCACTGTCCTCCGCCTCGGGCGCAAGGACGTCTGACTCGTCCCCCTGCGCTACCTCGGTCTTGCTCAAGTAGATGTCCAAAGTTAGCACTTTGGCGGGGTGGGCGCGCTCGCCCGGCCGGGACCCGCAGCCTCCGGGCCGCGCTGGGCTGCCCGCCTGCTCCGGGCTGGCTGAGCTCTCCGCGCCCTCGGCGGGAGGATCACCTGCAGGAGCAGACGCGTCCTCGCGGGACTGGCCGAGCGCTCCTCTGGACCCGGGAGAGCCTCCCTCTGGCCACGCGCGGGGGGCTGCGTGCGGGGCCTCGCCTCGTCCTCCCGCGGGCCACTCGTGGGTGGGCGACCCCCGCACACCCCTCGCACCCGGCGCGGGCTCGGGTTCGCCGCCAGCGCCGAGCGCCGCGTCCTCCCCCGCACTGCGGGCGGGCGTCTCCGCGCGCTCTAGCCCGGAGAAATTCCGGGGTGCGGAATGCGGCTGCTTGGCAGCGGCGGTGGCATCTGGGAACGGCTCTCCCCCTGCCTGCGGAGGTTCTAATTGGGGTGATTCACTTTCGTGGCGCGAGCGCGGCGACCGCTCGGCAGGGGGAGCCGCCGGGACGCAGCCCTCCGGGCGCTCGCCCGCTGCCTCCTGCGGGCAGCCCTCCGGGCTGGCGTCTGTTTGCTTGGGTGGGCTGCTCTGAGATGGACTCTTCCCGCCCTCTCTCTCAGGCAGCCTGGAAGCAGCAGTTCCATCTTTGGGAGAGACCGACTTGGCATCTGAGCCGGTGTTTCTCCTCCTGCCCGCCGTGAAGAGAGTGCCAAGTTTCCCCAAAACCGGCTTCCTTCTGTTCTCTTCCGGTGGTTGCGCTCTGGACTGAAAAATAGAAGGGATTGGGGAGAGAAAACATGAGAAGCTGGTTTCTCCCCCTTTGGCAGTGTATCACAGGACAAACCAAAATAATAGACCGGAATTTCTAATTGAAAATAAGCAAGCTGTGTCTGTTTCATCCAGCAGAAATAAACTTACTTTCTGAATGTCTTAAACACCTAGAGTTTTGGGCACTTTAGCACTTAATATTTCCTTTAACCATTTTTAAGGGAAAATTCGAAAGGTCCCTTAATAGTGTACAAAAACAAATCCCAGTTCTCTCTTGGGTCTTGGTGGTTTTTTTTTTTTTTGAACCCTCCTTCCTCCATTAAGACGTAATTTCAAAGCAGCCATGCGTGACAACGGGGTAGCAAACACTAACGTATTTTAGGGCGGAATATTTTTCGGAAACACCGCCCTTTCTTTTTGTGGGAGGGAGAGGACTAGGAAAATACAATACTGGCAGAACATTGAGAAGACACCTGGCTCCAACACTCGGGCAAAACGCAAAGGCGCACGACCTCGGAGGAGCCGCGCCCCTGCGCCCCGCCCTCGGCCCCTCCCGCCCGCCGCGGGCCGGCGGCTCTGCTCCTCCAACCGGAGACGCGCGCGGGCTTCAAACGCCTGCACGCCCGCCGCTCGCGCAGCTCCAGAGCGCACCTGGAGGGTTCCTGCCTCTCCCGGCGCGAAGGGAAGGGGGCGTGGGCACTGAGATGACCGTCTCCGCGTTACCTGCACCCCGCCCAGGGGCCGGCCCACCCACGGGAGGAGCGTGAGACTCCGGAAGGGGAGGAACCTGCGCTTCCCCTCGCCTGGAGCCAAACGGCCGGTACCAGGTGCCCGTGCGGTCATCCCGGAGCGAGCCCAGGACAGATCAATAAAATCAAAGGCGCTGATTGGCGCGCCAGGGTGCGCCGGTGCAGGGAAGGGGAGGCCGAGGGGGCAGGGAAGGTGTGTTTCAGGTACACGACCTCACAGAAACCAGGCCCATGCGCGTGGCCACTGTCACTTGGGAACCAACTCGGGCTCAAAACCCAGGAGCTGGCTTGAACTCTGGTGAGGCAGAAAAAGTCCAGTCCCCCACCACTTAGCCCCCTTTTCGGCAAGGTCACATTCAGGACCATAATAACTACGCCCCTGGAGATTCCCCAGTCACTCCTTAAAGCAGCCGTATCTGATATGGATGCCGCGCGGTCTGGGGACTTTGGAGGCGGTGGGGATAGAGCAGACTAAGAAAGTAAGGGCCGGGCTGCACTGGGTCGCAGGCCTTTGTCCATTCAGTCCTGGCCCCGCGCATCGTGTAAGCCTGCGGCAGCCCAGGAAGGTACCACTGTTGCCCCACAGAGAGAAGGGAAGGAAGCCAAGAGACTACGAGGGTCTTGCGGGTGGGATTCAAACCCGAATACTTGGCTTCCACCGGGTGCTCCTTGGACTCCACCTCTGGGGCCCCTTGTGGAGGCCACGGAGGTGCAGAGGCGCCAGGGCGGCTGTGGCCCGAGTCGGTCCTAAGGAACCAGTCTCTCACCCTCAGAATCCGCGCTGCCGAGAAACTGCCCATGAGCCTCGAGCGCTCGCAAACTTCTGGCGGTTCCTCTGCTCCGAGAAGCACCTGGTGGGCGCTCTGGCAGCAGCGGCTGCTGCTCCGGACAAGCTAAGGGGCAGCCTTGGAGCTCTTGTGACAAAGGGCTATGTGCTTCCAACTCTATCCAGATCTTCATTAATCTAACGTTTACACAAATCACAGTGTACCTTTAAGAAAATACATCAAAATATTCTGACTTACAAAGAACCGTTTGGATTCTGTTACTACAAGGATGTTACATGATTTTTAATCGTAATAGGATTTACTGAGCCTTTTTAAATTTTATTTTCAGAGAGGCAGAGAGAGAGAAATCCTATTCACCTGTTTATTCCCCCCAAATACCCACAACAGCTGGGGCTGGGCCAGGCTGAAGCTGGGAAGCAGGAACTCCATCCCAGTCTCCCACACAGATGGCAAGGACCCAGCTACTTGGGTTACTGAGGCTAGGCATTAGCAGGAGGCTGGACTAGGGAACAGAGCCAGGACTCGAACCCAGGCATCCCAAGCTACCCCGTAGCCACCATCCAAACGCCCACCCTCACTGGGCCCCCTTGATGTGCCTGACACTTGCCTAGTGATTTCTGTGGTGTTATTTTATCCTCCCAAGAGTCCTTAGGGCAGGCAGTCTTCTAAGCCCACTTGCCAAGGTCATGAAGCTGGGTCCCAGACCCACCCCAGCAAAGTCTGTCTGGCGCTGGGTATGGAGCTCTTTGTCTCTACTGCCTGGATAGGTTTCAGACATCCTGAAGACGTAACTGGAAAATGGGTCTGAGACTACTGGCTCTACTCCAGTCCCTGTCAAAATAAAACGGCTAAGTGTATACATTACTCTGCCCCACCAGGGATGGTGCAACTGTTTTTTCCCACATGGTGAGAATGCTTGGTCAGCAGTCCCTCCATGCTCAGGGCTGACACTTTTTCACTTTTGGCTATAGCTGCTTTTTACAAAATAAGCTGTTTGGTCTTCAACTTTGCTCATCAACTACTTAACCCTCCCCAGCTACTTCTCCTAAGGTTTCATCACCAGCCAGACACACTGCTCTATTGAATTTCCTAGAATTCCAGTCTTGTTTGTTTACACACAAGTATTCTTAGAAACTTCACTCATTATAGCTAAAAAACTGGAAATGACTCAAATGTCCATCAACTGGTGAGTGGTTAAACAAATCGTGGTCTCTCTATACAACAGACTACTACTACTCAGCAACAAGAAGGAAAAACTTTCTGAGTTGTGTAACCACATGGATGAATCTCCAAGGCATTTGCTAAATGGAAGGCAGATAAAAGGCTGCACACAGTGTGGCTGTATTTCTATGACATTCTAGATGATCTAACCTATAATGATGGAGAGTAGATTGGTGTTGCTGCAGAGCGGGGACAGGGTAGCAGGTGGGAGGGCAGTATGACTGGGAAGAGGCAAGAGGGAACTTTTGGGTGTATTGGAAATGTTTATCTTGATTGTAGTGATGGTTACGAAACCCAGTAAACACTTAAAATAGGTATTCTGTAATTTGCTATATGTAAATTCAATCTCAATAGGTTGTTTTTTTTTTTTTTTTTTTTTACATGCAGAGTGGACAGTGAGAGAGAGACAGAGAGAAAGGTCTTACTTTTCCATTGGTTCACCCCCCAATGGCCGCTGCAGAGAGCTGGA
The DNA here is from genome assembly GCF_964237555.1 of Oryctolagus cuniculus. NCBI lineage: Eukaryota > Metazoa > Chordata > Mammalia > Lagomorpha > Leporidae > Oryctolagus > Oryctolagus cuniculus. Next base: position 64,719,957 of record NC_091436.1, read on the forward strand.
CTGGAAGAGGAACAACCGAGACAGAATCTGGCGCCCCAAACAGGACTAGAACCTGGTGTGCCAGCGCCGCAGGTGGAGGATTAGCCTAGTGAGCTGCAGCGCCAGCCTAGAGTTGTTTTAAAAGTACATTTTACCCCATCCCTGGAAAATAAAGCAGGGCATGGGCCCTCTGGCTTGGGTGTACATTTCACAGTTCTTATTGGAGGGGGTGGGTTCACGCTCTCATTTCCAGGGAAGGTGGTGCTGGCCAAGAGGCCAAGTCCCTGCAGACGTCCCGGCTCTGACTTTTGGACAGAATGCCCCACGCCTCCCGAGGAGAGTTCTCAGTCACTTCGGGAATGAGGCATGCCTCTTCCTAAGCAGGATACACATTTTTCAGCCAGGGCTTCTTTCTTTCTGGGGTCAGTGAGGGAGTCATGGCAGGTGGAGAGTGAAAACCCAGATGGCAGAGTCCTCAGGAAGAAGCCTCATCAGCCATACTCCCTTGGCTCCATGCAGGCAAGTCGTCCCGCTCCCATTTTTGGCTGTAGCTGCTTTCTACAAAGCACCTGCTGGGGCAGGAGCTTTGGGTCTGGAGTCTTAAACCTAGGATGGGAGGTCACAGACCAGCACGTTCTCCCTCAACCTTGATGACAATGTGTTAGGATGTGTTTTCCAAAGAGGCCACCCAGATTCCTACCTCTCTCTCTGACCCTCTGCACCGCAGCAGGGCGCCAAAGGTTCCCAGAGCCCATGGTATCCCTGGACCTCCATGGTAGCCACCTGGTGACCGTGCACTGTCCGCCCACCTTTCTTAAGGCAGCCAGCACCCCTCATAGTGCAGAAGCTACACTTGGCACCCTCCCAACCCCCATGCCCTGCTGGGGAGGGAGCTGTGCGCAACAGCACTGTTTTGGAGATGGTCCACCGGCTGTGTGTGGAGACCTGTTTAGAGAGGTCTTGTTGGCTAATAGTAAGTGTGGCTCATTAGGCAGCATGTGTAAGCAGTTCTACACAGGGTGGACAGTAGATCATCATTCCCGCCGTGTGGAGAGGCTCAGGCAGTGCTGAGTGCCCTGCTGTTTTGGGATTCTGAACCCAGTGGCACCATGTATACGTGTCACTTACTAAACATTACCTGAGCTGGGATACACAGCTTCAGAGACATATGCCTCCTCAACTAATGGGAAAGCAAAGGCCAGGACATAGAGGAAGAGGTGTTACTACACTGCGGTGTGTCCAAATTGTCTGGACACATGGGCAAAACAGTGTCCTTACTTCTCTGTGTTTTTTTTTTTTTTTTCTTCAGATTACCAGTTAGAATCATTGCTTTAAATTTAGAAGTATTTCACCTGAAATCATGTTTGGAGGTTGAAGGAAAATATTGAACACATCATTTGAAGATATAGCTAACATCCTGTTTAAACAGAAGTCTTTCCCATGTTTTCCTACCTTTGCATTCCCCATGGAATGTCAGCCCCTTGCGAGCAGGTAAAATGTCCTGTCTGCATTCCTAACAGGACCACAGCAAGAATGGACATACTGAAGAACCAGTGGCTCCTACTGAAGAACCAGTAACACCCCTCCTTCTGTCAAGAGGGAGTTACAGGAGGGGGCACAGAGCCCAGCCATTAAGACACCCATGTCCCACATCCGAGTGCCTGGGCTCCATGCCCTGGCTCCTGCCAATCCAGACCCTGAGAGGCAGCAGCTGATGGCTCAAGTGGGAGACCCGGATTGCTTTCCCAGTTTGTGGATTCAGCCCAGCCCAGTTCAAGCCTTTTTGGGCATTTGGGGAGTGAACCAGCAGACACAAGCCCCTCTCTGTCTCTGTCTCTCAAAGAAAGAAAAGGGAGTTATCAATATTCTTGCAGATAACTAGAAAACAGTTAGCTCTAAACAAAACGGAATGAAAACCTTTTCTGCCCAAGATACAGCATGGTCAAGAATTTGCAGCTTCTTCCCACGTACAGATTCTGTACATGGATGCAGCTATTGGCACACAAACTGGGATTTCTTCAAGTTTACTGCTGTCTTGCAGCCCGAAGCTGTCTCAGGAAAGCAGATAAAGATCTTCTGCATGTCCTCACCTGTGCCTTGTTCTTAAAGATACCTTAGATTTAACTTCGATTCCAACATAATGAGAAATGAGTCAAATAGACACTATTGTGAAGAGATGACTGGCCATGTTACTTTGATAATGCCTTCAGTTCACAACATATAGGTTTGTGTTTGTGAAAGAATGTTTTCCAAATAGATTTCTTTTTAAATAGCTCTAGTTGTGTAGCCTTAAAATTATAGGGATTTAGGGGCTGGTGCTGTGGCATAGAAGGTTAAGCATCTACCTGCAGCACCAGCATCCCCTATGGGCTCCATTTCATATACTGGCTAATCCTTTTCCAATCCAGCTCTCTGCTACTGGCCTGAGAAAGCAGTGGAAGATGGCCCAAGTCCTTGGGCCCCTGTTCCCACATGGGAGACCTGGAAGAATCTCCAGGCTCTTGGCTTCGGTTTGGCCCAGCTCTAGCTGTTGTGACCATCTGGGGAGTGAACTAGCAGATGGAAGCTCTCTCTCTGCCTCTGCCTCTCTGTAACTCTGCCTTTCAAAAATAAACAAATCTTTAAAAAAGAAAAAAAAAAGCAGATTGTCAGTTTTAGGTAAGAGCTGTCTTTATTTTTTGACAGAGACAAAATGAATTGACTAAAACCACTGGCATTTGATCAATCAGGAAGATAAGGGACCCTAGCATTGTGGCAAAACAGGTTAAGGCGCCACCCATGACACCAGCATCCCATATGGGTGCCAGTTCAAGTCCTGGCTGCTCCACTTCCAATCCAGCTCCCTGCTAATAGCCTGGGAAAAGCAGCAGAAGATGGCCCAAGTGCTTGGGCCCCTGTCACCCACATGGGAGATCTGGATGAAACTCCTGGTTCCTGGATTTAGCCTAGCCTAGCCCTGGCCATTGCAGCCATCTAGGGAATAAACGAGGGGTTAGAAGATTCTGTCTCTGTCTCTGTCTCTGTCTCTTTCTCTCTGCGTGTGTGAGTGTGTGTGTGTGTGCGTATGTCTGTCCGTCTGTCTGTCTCTGCCTCTCTCTAACTCTGACTTTTAAAATATATAAATAAGTATTTTTTAAAACGAAAGGAAGATAAAAGGTAAGATTGTGGGATATTTGAATTGTAGGATAATTTACTCATTCATTACACTGATAATTATGGAGCTCTATAATGTTAATATGGAACGCTGGCTTTGAAATTCAGTTACCTCCACAAACAGTCCATTCTGGATATTTCTGCTGGCTCATACTTCCTCACTGTTGCCAGGGCCCCCACTGCCAGCTTTGCAGGAGTGGAGATACTGTCTGCGGCCCTTTAGGCCTTGGCTGGGTTCAACAGTGAGAGGCACTGGCAGAACCCAGGGAGGGACGGGAGTGAAGGCCAGGCGCTTTCCCCGCGCCCTCCCTCTCCCAGTTAGATTCTGGGCTGGAGGTGCTGGGTCTGAACAGAGCTTCCTGCAGCTCTGCGCTGTCTCCAGGCTCCAGTTCCTCCTCCTGCTCTTTCTGGTCTAAGGCAGGAAAAGGTCTCTGCAGGTGGCAGCTGGGGAGTGCTCCCCTAGCCTTTGCCTCTGCTACAGGCAGATTTGTGGGTGTAAAGTGTGTGACTTGCAAGGTTTCCTTCTGAAAAAGAACACAAACTTCCAGACTGGAGCACACAGCCTTAGAAGAGGTCATGTGAGCAAAGAATTCTGAAGTTTAAGCTTCTTTATTGCCTCTTGGTCCTTAAAACTTTGCTCCCACTTGTAAATGGTCCTTATTACTTTTCTCAGTTAGCCAAGCTGAGCGTGCTCTCTGCTTTCTGACCAATGCTTATTGTAATATAATTATGAATAATGAATAACTGGAATGTTTCTGTATACATAAACTGAACAGTCTCCCTAATATTTTTATTTTCTTACAAAGATAACAATCAGCTTGAATTAATTTGCTCTATACTTGAGATATCTGATCCTAAGTTGGTAAGTGCTTTTTCCTTGTACATAAAGGGCCATTAAAAGGAAAGAGAAGGGTTGGAAATTGATAGCAAGAATATTTATTATTCTGCTTCCTGAATTATATGCATACCCTGATTTACAGTGAAATCACTGCCTATGTATAAAGTTTAGCCAAACTGGAAAATGCAAATGTGCTCACTGAGAAGTAGTCAAAAAGTTCCTTTTTAATTGACTTGGAACCAAACACATAAAGCATGTTCCTTGTGCAATTTTAAAAGAATGATCTGTATAACAGCTCATGCTAGTAAATGCTTTAAAATACACTAAACCATCAGTGATCACCAAAGCACCAAAGGACCAAGGACTAATCTTTAGTTCTACTATCCATGTATGAGACTACTTCAAAATGTTCAAGGAAAAATGGAATTAAAAGGTAAGTTTGTTGGTGAAAACAATTTTGAAATCCATGCATACTTTAAAATAAAAAAAAATCCATGCATTTTTTCACAACATACATTGTCCATGGACTGTTCAAAGATGCCTTGTATAAACAAGACAACGATGGAGATGGGGGAGGACAGGCAGTGGGCAGTTCTATAAAGAAGAGTGGACAGATCTCTCCCACAGAGCACTACCAATCCTGCACTGCCTCTGAGGCTTCCAGTGACCTTGAGACCTTATAACTTATGGTCAGTTTAACCCCATTTTAAAGCAGGCCAAAGGGGCCGGCACTGTGGTGCAGTGGGTAAAGCCACTGCCTGTAGTGCCAGCATCCCATATGGGCACTGGTTCAAGTCCGGGCTACTCCACTGCCAATCCAGCTCTCTGCTATGGCCTGGGAAAGCAGCAGAAGATGACCTAAGTGCTTGGGCCCCTGCACCTGCATGAGAGACCCAGAAGAAGCTCCTGTTTCCTGGCTTCCGACCAGCCCCGCTCTAGCCGTTGAGGCCATTTGGGATGTGAACGAGCAGATGGAAGAACTTCTCTCTCTGTGCAACTCTTTCAAATAAATAAATAAATAAATAAATAAATAAATCATGCCAGAAAATAGTGGGCTTACTGTTGGGAAAAGGAGCGATCTATCTTTCCAATTAATCTATACTGCCCTGCAATCTCAGTTTCCTATAATTGCTAGCCAGAATGGATTTCCTAGCCATGTTTTCAAATTAAGAAGCAGAATGCATGCTTCCATGAACTCAGGAATGTGAGGGATCTTCAACAAGTTAATGGAAAGTGTGTATTGTGAAAAAAATTAGGCATAGATTTCAAAAACATTTTACACCAAAACAGGTTTATCTTTTAATTCCATTTTTTCCACAAAATTCTGATGTAGCATCACACTACTAAAGGGGATTGAAGGCCCAGTGTTGTGGCACAGTGGGGTTAAGCTGTGGCCTACAATGCTGCCATCCCATATGGGAACACCAGTTTTTTGAGTCCTGGCTACTCAGCTTTCAATCCAGCTCCCTGCTAATGTGCCTGAGAAAGAAAGCAGCGGATGATGGCCCAAGTAACTTGAGTCCCTGTCCCCCACATGGGAGTCCTGGATGGAGTTCCTGGCTCCTGGCTTTGGCCTAGACCAGCACTAGCCATTGTGGTCATGTGAGCCATTGCAGAGACTTAACCCACAGTGCCACAATGCCTGCCCTTAGCCCTCCTCTTTAATGCGCCATGACTAGAATAAAGAAAACCAACAGTCTATACTTTCAACTTTTTTTTTTGGTAGATCATACTGTATAGAAGACACACAACCAGGTAGGGTACACGCCTTTGGATCACCCCAACATAAAATAGCACACTCACTTCCTATAACATCGTCCTCCTGAAACATGGTACATGTTTGTTTGAATATTTTTATTGCTTTGTTGTCTGTCGGTCATTACAGAATGTAAGCTTCATGAAGACAAGAATGGAATTTTGTTTTCCACATTCCCAGCTCTTCATCAATGCTTGGTACCAATAAGCACTCAAAAAGCTTTATCAAATGATTACAACATCAAACACATTTTCTAGGAACCCCTTACTCTCCCACCTATCAGTAAACAAGACCCACACAATGATGGTGTGTAACAGAGCAGCCAGCAGTTTGGGGGAATCATTATCACACGTCCTGGGAGCAACTTTCCTGCAGGATCAAGGGCTTCTTTCTGGCCTTTGCTTCTCAAATAATTCCCCCAAAACCCCAGCTTCTGCAGTGCTTGTCCTCTGGATAGCTTTGAAAACCAAAGGAGATGTTTGTGAAACACTTAGCGCTCTCTGAGAAAGAGGCAAGGAATGAAGAAGGAAACCATAAATAAATACATACTTATATTTGAAATTCAAAGTCAAGAGCAAGTGCAATGACAAAAAAAAATAGAAATTATCCTTACCTCTTCTACCCCCAAACACCACAGTTATTATTTCTGCTTCCTGGATTTTTCTTTTTAGACTTTTATACACTATCATTTTGCACATACTATTTGATATATTGTTCTTTCACTGAATTCATGCTATCAAGTATATTTCTGCATGAATATTCTAATGATTGCACTGAATTCCACGATATGTGTACCGCAATTCCTAGTTTCTCATTTATGTTTTTTTTTATTTTTATTTTTTTTTTTTGACAGGCAGAGTGGACAGTGAGAGAGAGAGAAACAGAGAGAAAGGTCTTCCTTTGCCATTGGTTCACCCTCCAATGGCCACCGCGGCCGGCGCACCGCGCTGATCCGATGGCAGGAGCCAGGTACTTATCCTGGTCTCCCAAGGGGTGCAGGGCCCAAGCACTTGGGCCATCCTCCACTGTACTCCTGGGCCACAGCAGAGAGCTGGCCTGGAAGAGGGGCAACCGGGACAGAATCCGGTGCCCGGACCGGGACTAGAACCCGGTGTGCCGGCGCCGCTAGGTGGAGGATTAGCCTAGTGAGCTGTGGCGCCGGCCTCATTACGTTCTTTACAATGTATTGCAGACTGCCAAAGACATTTGTAGCTTACCTCTATAAACAGCTTTAGTTATTTCCATAGGATACAGTACATTCCTAATTGTTAGTCATGACAATAGGAAGAGAAATCAGAGGGAGATACCTTTACTCAACCACCAGATCGGAAAAATGAAGAAGAATGATAATTTCCAATGTTGGACAGGCCGTGGGACAACAAGAACTGTCAGCCACTATGACGGGAGTGGGAATTGCAGCACTGCATTGGCAGAGGGTCTGGTGGTATCTACAGAGCTGGAGCAATGCAGCCATCCGATGAGCAAGCAGCCCCACTCTGCAGAAGCCTCCTTCCTTGGAGCGGCAACTCTCAGGACTTCGGTTTCAGAACCGCTTGATGCTCTCAAAAATTAAGGACACTTGAGAGCCTTTGCTTATGGAGATTATATCTGTCAACACTTGTCACATTAGAAATTAAGACTGGGAAGTTTTTAAAATTCAAGAAAACTTGGGACACATTCTTTAGCCATCAGAGCTGCAGATCACTGCACATAGCTTGGATTTCTACTGTACGCTGGTGGGCACATGAGGGTGAAAAGCGAACACAACATCCTAGCATGATTATGGAAAGAGTTCTGACCTCACAGGTTCCTCCTGAAAGGTCTCACTTTGAGAACTGTTGTGCTCAAGGAACTCACACACATTGTTCCAGGACACCTGCTGACAATATTCAGTCTTGTGGGTTGTGGGCCCCAAAAACATCAGACCTGGTGCCCACCCTTAGTAGGATGTACAAATTAATTGTGGTTCATTCATGAAATAGAGCAGAGCAATAGCAATGAGTGGCCTTCAGCTGCACAAAATTCATATGTGAATTTTATCAAATATAATCCGTCAAAAGAATCCAGATATATGGGCCAGTGCTATGGTATGTGGTTTAAGCTGTAACACCAGCATCCCACATGGGCCCTGGTTTGAAATCCGGCTGGTCCACTTCCAATCCAGCTGCCTGCTAACATGCCTAGGAGAGCAGCAGAAGATATCCTGAGTACTTGGGCCCCTGCCACCCATGTGGGACACATGAATGGAGTTCCAAGCTCCTGGGTTTGGCTTGGCCCAGATTGGGTTGTTGCAGCCACTGAGGAATGAACCAGCAGCTGGAAGATATCTCTCTCTCTCCTTTTCTCTAACTTTGCTTTTCAAATAAATAAATAAATCCTAAAAAAATAACTAAAAAGAATCCAGATACAAACAAGAGCGCCATGTGTAATCCCGTTTACATTAAAGGGTAAGAAAAGGAAAGCTAAATGGTACTATTTGAGAATTTACTCATAGATGATAAAACTAAAGAACAGCAGAGATGCAACTATCATAGCAGTAAGAGAGTAGATACCTCTTATGGAGCATATCCTGTATTTTTTTTAAATTTTGTTCATCATGAATTTTTTGCATTAGTTTTTACTTTTTAGTGATGAAATAAATTCAGCATCAAAATACCCTTTACCTTGATTATTGTCTTGAGGCAATTGTCTCACTCCCATTACTCTAATGGTGATGGAGAGGTTGTGATCAGAGAGACCCATAGGAGACTAGGGATGACAGCATGTACCATTCCTTCTGTGTCTAGTTACACAGGTGCTTGTGTCTAGTTACACGGGTGCTTTATAATTAGTCATTTGCTCTACATTTATATCTTACACACTTCTGACGCAAGCTATGTTTCACAATAAGTAGGTAACATGCCTTTCTTTGGTTCCTAATGGCACTGAACATGTTTTATATACTTATTGGCCTTCCATATTTCCTCTTTCATGATGTACTTCAGGTGACATTCCCTAAGAACCTATTGTGGGCCAGGCACTCAGCACAGCCCTGGGGAGTGGCGATGGCCATTTTCCATTCACATCCAGGAAAACTGCGGTGCGAATGCACTTGTTTGGTGAGACTAAAAGATGCATAGTAATGCATATGCTGCTTCTTTCTTTCACTTCCTTTCCAGTTCCTTTTGGCTTCATTTGACTATCACCTGGACACAGGTGCGCGTGCACACACACACACACACACAGGGACAGGAAGACCAGGGCAGGAAGAGCTGAGAAGTAAAGCCTGCTGAAGGGCGGGAGGGGCAGCAGATGGAAGGGCAGGAAATCAACCCTGGAAGTCAGAAGTAGGAGCCTAAAGAGCTATGCAGGAACCAGCTTCTGGGGGCGCTTCACGCTGCAACTTGCTGGGGTCTAGAAAATCATCCTGGTGGGGTTTCTCATGCAACACTGGCTGTATTTCCCCCTCCTTGGACCCACTGCCCTTCCACTTCCTTTCTGCCCACACGAGCTTGCCTTCCTCTCCTTTGGATTTTCATTTTATTTCACTCCCTCCCTTAATCCCTGCCTTGGGGAGGCTGGCATTTGGGTGGCGGGGAGAGGCCGACGTGTATGTCCGGTGTGGAAAGACCGTGAGAAATCTGCTCCCCTTCGGTTTTGAAAGGTAAAGCTTTTTGTCACGTGGCACGGCTCCGTCCTGGCAGGCGGCGTGGGCCAGGCGGCCTCCTCTGCCTCAGCTTGTGTGTCTAGGTTGCATATTGCAAACCTTGCTCCTGTACGGGCTTGAGGCAGACAAGCCTGCACACCCAGGCTTTCCTGCACTGCCCTCGTCCTGATTACGCCTGGAGACATGGGCAGCCGGCCCTGCCCATCTCAATATTTTCCATTATAACTGAAATGCCGGCTCCCTGGCCACTGCGCTTGACTCCCAGCATTGCAGTCCACTCAACTCTCTCCCATCACAGAGAAACTCGAGGGAGAAATACCCTTCCAAATGGTCAGCATGGCTGGCATAGCTCTCCCTGCAGCACTGCCCACCGCACCCAGGCTTACTCACCAACCTACATGGGCTAGGCTTCAATTCATCTACTTGGTACCTTTAAGATATTTTAGATACAGTTAGGCCTCAATAAAAATGGTTGGCCAAAATACAAGAAATTTTACTTACTAAATTTAAAATGCTTTCTGTAGGTTCACAATCATGAGACTTTCAATCCTAGAAGTTTGACTTTTTTTTTCTAAATCTATTTGGCAAATCAGTTCAAAAATGCATTGTTGTTGTTGTTGTTGTTGTTGTACACAAGGTATTCGTTGTTAAGATTTCTTGGGGAAAAAAAAAAAAAAGAAAAAAATGGGCCGGCGCCACAGCTCACTAGGCTAATCCTCCGCCTTGCAGCGCCGGAACCCCGGGTTCTAGTCCCAGCCGGGGCGCTGGATTCTGTCCCGGTTGCCCCTCTTCCAGGCCAGCTCTCTGCTGTGGCCAGGGAGTGCAGTGGAGGATGGCCCAAGTGCTTGGGCCCTGCACCCCATGGGAGACCAGGAGAAGCACCTGGCTCCTGCCATCGGATCAGCGTGGTGCGCTGGCTACAGCAGCCATTGGAGGGTGAACCAACGGCAAAAGGAAGACCTTTCTCTCTGTTTCTCTCTCTCTCACTGTCCACTCTGCCTGTCAAAAAAAAAAAAAAAAAAAAAAAAAAGATTTCTTGGAGGACATCAAAAGCTCAGACCTTGGGTGAAGGCTATCTGCCTAGTTACCAAGCATGGTGTCTAGAATGTCAGATGTGGAGGAAAGTGTTAAAGCCTTCAGGGACCAGGGCAGCAGTAACGCCTGCCCCTTACTCTGGGCTTCATAGTTACGCCTCTGTGACCAAGCCAGTGAAGCAAAGTTTAATGGGTCTTACATAAACTCCTTTTTCTTAAAAGTTTACAAGATTGCTTTTTTCTCTTCACCTATTTTAATCACTAGCACCTCTTGAATGTCAGGGCTGTCCGAAGGCGAGGCGTTCCCATAAATGTCTGTGTCCTAATAAATCTCGTTTGGGGAAAGTCTGTGCAACACATAATGACTCGCGGCGGGGACAGGCCCAGGAGGCAGCAGGCGGCCAACACCCACTGGGGAACGCATTGGAACGATAACCCACATTTCAGAAGAATGTGTAACAGAGTGCGAACTTCTGCCACAAAGAGAAATGAAAGTCAGCCCTAACTCTCAAAACAGCACTGCCCCACTGGTCTTCACCCAAGGGGCTGGAGTGCAGCTTGCCATCGAGATTTCAAAACCGGGCTGGGAGAAAAGGTGTTTTTCGCCCAGGGAAGAAAAGGATGAACTAAGTTCTTTATAGCACACAGCAGGAAAGAGGTCTATAAAATAGACATTGCTAGATTGCCGATGGAACAAACTCGAATGTGTTTAACAGGAGTAGTGTGCCAATGATCACCTGCTACATTTTAAAGACCCTGAGAAAGAGCAGATAGCAGCAGACCAGGTCACAGTCGTTTTCACTTCCACATCAAGCCAGCATCTGCAAGGATCCTCAGCTTCCTACCATATTCCTTCTATTCACAATGCTTACGATTCTTAAGGCAAAAGAATTTGCCAGATCTAAACAATGAACACACTGTGAAGCTAATTGATGTTACTGATACTATCACTACTACTATGTAAGTTCTAAACAAAGACTTAAGCAATGAAGAGAGAACAAAATGTCAGTCTCTTACCATGACTTTGCTTCCTTTTTGGTTTCTATGGATACAGCAAGAGAATATGAGAAGGACAATGTAGCAGTGCGTGCATTACCGGGGTCAGTCTTCTTCCGTCTCCAAAGAGCCCGTTCTTGCCCTCCTCCTCCAACCTCCTGGGTTTAACTCCCCGGCTCACCTTCGGGCGGCACTGCTCTCTCCCAGAGAGCCAGAGGTGAATGACAGATACTGACTGTTTATGTGAAAAGCACGTTTAATAAGGGTGTGTTTGATTCAACAGTTGAAAGAGTTAAAGAGGTGTGCCCTTTTGGCTGGGTGTGAGACACTGAACCAGAACTGCTGAAAGGACAGCAGAGGAGCTAGTAGACGGTTCGGGGAAAGTCACCCTGCTTGCAGGAAATTATGTGAAAACCTGGTTGTAGGAGGCCAGAAGCAGATAGAGCTGGGAGGATATTTTAGTTTTGATTTTCTTCCTCCGGTGTACATGGTCATTGGACTTCAGTGGTGAGTTTTTGTTTTAACTCCAGCCTTTATGCACTTATGCTTTTTAAATAAATAAATATCCCAAGTAAAATGACAAAATTTGTGGGCAAACACGTAACATAAAAATAGAAAGAGTAAACATTACGTCCAACCTTTAATACCCAAATAATTGACACCTACATTCATCAATAAATGTAACTCAATAATTATAAACTATCATAACACTCACTCTGTTGGTTTCTAGTTTGCATCTGTTTTATGAGAAGTTTTCAGTACTTGGCAACCTGCTTTTGTTAAAGTTCTTCTCTTCAAGTCACACAACCATTAGACCTCCATTATTCAAGTCTTTGAGGTGATGCAAAGCAGAAAAGAAAAACTCTCCTATCTCTTTCATTATGATCACCAGTATTAGAAACAATTATTAAGCTCCTACTGACTCATACCAATGTGTGGGCATAACTTGATGATGGTGAGTGCATGAGGTAAAACACTCTTTTTTTTTTGTCTCCTTTTAAAACAGTGGCAGAAGCATAGAACATAAAATTTACCATCTGAACCTACCCATTTTTTTTTTCACTCCTCAAATGCTTATAAAAGCTGGGGCTGGGCCAGGACTGGAGCCAGGAGCTGGAAACTCGAGCTAGGTCTCCAAGCAGGGTGGCAGAGACCCAACACCTTGAGCCATCACTTGCTGCCTCCCAGGTCTGCACTGGTAGGAAGCTGGATTTGGAAGCCTGACTCAGGAATCAAATTCAGGGCAGTCTGATGTGGGATATGCATCTTGACAGCGAGGCCAAATGCACATCCCACTTTAACAATTTGTGTATTGTTAACTATATTCACATTGCTGTACGAAGGATCTCTAGAACTTTCTCATGTTCCAAAATGAACACTCTATATCTATGAAGAAGCTCTACATTCCTCCCTGCCCCCAGCATTCTACTTTCTCTCTCCCTGAGTTGGACTATTTTCAGTACCTCATATAAGTGTACTGCATTGGTCATCTGGTGGTTGGCTTATTTCATTGACACAATGCCCTCAAGTTTCATTCATGTTGCAGCATGTGACATGTTTCACTTACTCATTCAGCAAACATTAATTGGCGGACAGCTGTGTAGATTCAGTGTTTAAAAACAGAGGCCCTAAAATCAAGGATTTCACCACAGTTTGGGGTAAATTAAAAGGAAGCAAGACAGGCCGGCGCCGCGGCTCACTAGGCTAATCCTCCGCCTAGCGGCGCCGGCACACCGGGTTCTAGTCCCGGTCGGGGCGCTGGATTCTGTCCCAGTTGCCCCTCTTCCAGGCCAGCCCTCTGCTGTGGCCCGGGAGTGCAGTGGAGGATGGCCCAGGTGCTTGGGCCCTGCACCCCATGGGAGACCAGGAAAAGCACCTGGCTCCTGGCTCCTGCCATCGGATCAGCGCGGTGCGCCGGCCGCATCACGCTGGCCGCGGCGGCCATTGGAGGGTGAACCAATGGCAAAGGAAGACCTTTCTCTCTGTCTCTCTCTCTCTCACTGTCCACTCTGCCTGTCAAAAAAAAAAAAAAAAAAAAAAAGGAAGCAAGACAGATGTCTGAAGACAATGCAAGAGGACACTGTCATTTAGAGGTATGAATGGGATGCAGGGGGCATACAAGGATAGCTATCACTTGCGAAGAACCTATGTATAAAACGCTTTGTTAAGGGCATGCCATTTGAATTAAGAGTTGATGTGCAGGTACCCTAGCTCTGGGCTTTTTTTTTTTCTTCCTTTCTTTCATTGTAAGCAAGTATTACAGGGGCCAGTGCTGTGGCACAGCAGGTTAAGCCTATGCCTGCAGAGCCCACATCACATATGGGCACCATTTCAAGTTCTAGCTACTCCACTTCTGATCCAGCTCCCTGCTAATAGTCTGGGAAAGTGGTGGTGGAAGATGGCCCAAGCCCTTGGGTCCCTGCCACCCACATGGGAGACCCAGAAGAAGCTCCTAGCTCCTGGCTTTGGCCTGGCCCAGCCCCAGTCCTTGAGGCCATTTGGGGAGTGAATTAGTGTATGGAAGACCTCTCTCTGTCTTTCCTCTCTTGAAACTAACACTGCCTTTCAAATAAATCTTTAAAAAAAAAACACAAGTATTACAGGTGACAAAACTCTTATATTTATCTAACCAATAATCAATTTTGAAGCAATCATTTATATTAAAAACATTTACTTGGTACTATCACTATACACATACTTGACAGCATAATTTGAAAATAAGAATTCTGCTGACAGAGAAGAAACAAAACATCTTCTATAGAGCACTTACCATGTACTCACGATGTGATAGAGAATATAAAGTTTATTTCGCCTTCTAGAAGCTTATAGACTGGTCTATAAAACAACCACTGGGGTGGAGGCAGGCATCTAATTAGCTGCTAAAGTGTGTAGTAGACATTTGTACTCCTTTAAGAGTTCAAAGAGGAGGAGATCAGTGAGGGTGTGCAGACAGAAGGCCACAGGAAGAAGGCAGGACTAGCCTTGAATTTAAGAAGACAAGGTTAGGGGACGACACTCCAAGTGAGGGGCAGAGCCTGAAGAAAGGTGCCCAAGTGACCACTGGCACAGGGGGCATGACAGTGGTCAGCAAAATAAGTAAAGTGGAAGGTTGAAAGATGAGATTAATCTCACCTGGCAAGGCCTTGGAATTCAAGAAGCCTAGGTGCGATGCCATGGGAAATACGGAATCTTTGCAGGGTTCTGAGCAGGGAGGTGATGTGATCCAAAGCAGTGTTGGAGGAAGCAAGCACAGGAGGCTCTGATGGGCCCAGCTGGCTGGGAACGTGGAGTCACAAGTTCAGATGTGAGCACCGACGGTGGAAATGGAGGGAAGGCAAGAAAGGACAGTGGGGAAGCAGACGCAGAGAAAGAGAGAGAGAGAGAGAGAGAGAGAGAGAGAGAGCTGAGCAGGAGGGATGCCCAGCTCAGTCAGAGGCTCAGGAGCCTGGCACGGGTCATGTGGAAGGTAAGGGACGGTTGCCATTCCCAAAAGGAAATGCCCACAAGCCATGTAGGTTTCCTGCTTGAAGCTATACAACCGGCTTCATCTGAACCCTAATTTGCATCAGACCTCACTTTGCTAGGAAAAATAGAAGCACCCGTTGGTGATGGCACTATCCCCTCTTCTGTAGGACAGTAAGCGCTGCTTACTCCCTGTGAAAGACAAATGACACATTTCTGTGTCTGCAGCTCCATCAGCACCTGGGAGTTTCCTGCTTGTTCTTCATCAGGAGTCAGTCCTGCACGCGGCCTGTCCAGGGCGGCACACGCTGGACAGCGTCTGTAGTGAGGGGCTCACCAATCAGCATACGTAATAACTACTCTGACACGACTCAAGAGGATTTCATCATTCTGTTTAAACAAAGTGTCTGAAAAAGGTTTGTGATTACCATAAAGAACGAAATAAAAACTGCAAGCCTGTAGTTTTGTGCTTCAACAAACCAATGAAATCCTCTTGCAAGAGACATCATTAACATCGCAGAGATGAGAGGAAGCCTTGCCGGTTCTAAGACTTGCAGCCCTACTCGAGGTACCGTGTTGTTTGATGAGCACACTTTGTTGTCTGATGAGCACACTTGGAAAACTGCTCGTGTGCTCCTCACTAGCAACAGGCCTTTCCGCAGAGGGTACACTAATTTAGTGTATTTACTGCCTGTCCCCTCAGCCAAATTCCCCAGGGGTCAATTGGAGCTTGGGGACTTTCCTCCCATGCTCAGTCTTCCTGTGAATCTCTGCCCCCGCCCCTGATCCCAGGACCGGGTGCCAGCAAAGCACAGAGAGACAGCAAGGGGCAAAGGAAAGCAAAACCGCCCGCACCTGACTTTGCTCCCACGTTGCCCAGCCCCGCCCTTCCATACCAAACTGGGAAGAATGCATACAAACATAGTTCAGCTCTGAGCCACAGGGTGCCTGGGAGCAGCCGTGGAACACGTGTTCGTGGGACCCCTTCAATATTCCAGTGGGAAAATCCCATGTTTAAAGCTTGCAACTTCCCAGGAGAAATCACCTTTAACTTACCAACCTCTGTTTTTTTTTTTTTTTTTTTTTTTTTTTTTTTTGACAGGCAGAGTGGACAGTGAGAGAGAGAGACAGAGAGAAAGGTCTTCCTTTGCCATTGGTTCACCCTCCAATGGCCGCTGCAGCCGGTGCACCACGCTGATCCGATGGCAGGAGCCAGGTACTTCTCCTGGTCTCCCATGGGGTGTAGGGCCCAAGCACTTGGGCCATCCTCCACTGCACTCCCTGGCCACAACAGAGAGCTGGCCTGGAAGAGGGGCAACCGGGACAGAATCCAGCGCCCCGACCGGGACTAGAACCCTGTGTGCTGGCGCCTCGAGGCGGAGGATTAGCCTAGTGAGCCTCGGTGCCGGCCCCACCCTCTGTTTTCATCTGCTCAATCTATCACGTTTGGTCCCGGCCAGTTCATCCACAGTTTCCCAAGGGGGTGAAATGTTTCCCCAATAACTGAATTACAGAATTGTCTTTCTGTCCTCTCTCCTCCAGTGAACCTCGTGCCACACAAGCATACTGTAAAGACGGCTATGTCACGGTGGCTGTCCCCGCATAGGGTGACCTAGGAATTCTCCTGGCATCACGTCACTGCTGACCGGTGGATATACTTGACTAAAACACTGGGTAGAATTCCAAGAGGGAAGCCAGACTGTCACGTGGGTTCATTATGAGACTAAAGACTCCTCTATGGTCGCATTTACAAGCCCTGCTGAAGGCATGAGCCTCTCCACAGATGACAAAATCCTTCCAGACATCTATCAGATGCCTGCAATAGCCAGGGCTAGGTCAGCCCAAAGCCAGGAGCCTGTAACTCACTCTGGGTCTTCCACGTGGGTGGCAGGGGCCATCACTGCCTCCCAGGATGCATAACAGGAAGCTGGAATCAGAGGCGAAGCTGGAACTCTAACCCAGGCACTCTGCTGTGGGTGTCTTAACCCCTGCTGCCAAACACCCAACCCTTAATTCTTCATGTTCTTCCACCTATGCAGTTTTAGACAGATACTCACTCTGTCCCCCCAGCTATTAACAAACTCAAGTCTGTCACTTATGGAGGGTAATTTTGTGTTATTGTTTTTAAATTAAATGAACTGAAACTAACTTTATGAAATGAACTTTAAACCACATAGACTTACAACTTAACTAAAATGGTTTAAAATCAACATTTTCTTTCTTAAAGATTATTTATTTATTTGAAAGGCAGACTTAGGCCAGCGCCGCGGCTCAATAGGCTAATCTTCCGCCTGTGGCGCTGGCACCCCGGATTCTAGTCCCGGTGCCCCTCTCCCAGTCCAGCTCTCTGCTGTGGCCTGGAAGTGCAGTGGAGGATGGCCCAAGTGCTTGGGCCCTGCACCCGCATGGGAGAGCAGGAGAAGCACCTGGCTCCTGGCTTCGGATCAGCGTGGTGCGCAGGCCGAAGTGCACCAGCCGCAGCAGCCATTGTGGGGGTGAACCAACAGTAAAGGAAGACCTTTCTCTCTGTCTCTCACTGTCCACTCTGCCTGTCAAAAAAAAAAAAAAAAAAAAAAAAAAAAAAAAAGCAGACTTAGCAAGAGAGAGAGAGAGAGAGAGAGAGAGAGAGAGAGAGAAAATCTTCCACCCTTTGGTTCACTCCCACAATGGCAACAACTGGGACTGGGCCAGGCTGAAGCCAGGAGCCAGGAGCTTCTTTCAGGTCTCCCATGTACGTACAGGGGCCCAAGGATGTGGGCCATCTTCTGCTGCTTTCCCAGGCACGTTAGCAGGGAGCTGGATCAGAAGTGGAGCAGCTGAGACTCAAACAAGTGTCCATATGGGATGCTGGTGCCTCAGGGTATGGCTTAACCCACTGTGCCACTGAGCCAGCCTCTAAAACCAACATTTTCAACCAACCAGAAAAGTCTTCCTCCAAATTCCTTTCAAATAATAATCAACTTGAGGGTTTGTCCCTACTATTTTGTAGCAAGTTTGGGTCATGTGATATAATCAAATCTGCCACATTTTACCAAAGTGTTCACCCCCAAATCTTTGTGGTCATAAGAATTTTAAGAGGACTCCTGGATCCCAGCCCCTGGTGCACTTGCCCTGTGTAATGGCCTCTTGCAGAGTGGGCAGAACCTGGGAACAGGATCAAGCTCACTCCTTTGATTAGGTTACAGTACTTGGCAGGTGACTGGATTTTTGCAGGTGCAATTACTCCTTAATGAGTTGACTTGGAGATACTCAAAAGGGAGATTATCCTGGGCAAGTCTGTCCTAATTGGTGAGCCCTCTACAGGGCATCCAGAGGTCAGAGGTCTGCAGCTGCCAGGAAGTGAATTCCAACCACCACCACCACCAGGGCTTGGAAGAGGACTCCAGGTGTCAGATGAAACTGCAACCCCACCCACACTCTGACCAGAGGGCCCAGCCAAGCCTTGTCCAGGCTCCTAACCCAGGGAAATGACAATGAAAATACAGGCTGCTTTTAGCTGCTGTTACTATTTTTCTTTTAAAGATTGATTGATTCATTTGGAAGGCAGAGTTAGGGAGAGAGAACCAGAGAGACAGAGAGAATCTTTCATCCATTGGTTCACTCCCCCAAATGGCCAAAATGATTGAGGCTGGGCCAGGCCAAAGCCAGGAGCCTGGAACTCCATCCATGTCTCCCATGTGGATGGCAGGGGCCCAAGCACTTCCCTGGATGGGAAGTGGGGCAGCTGTGACTTGAACCAGTGCTTTTATGGAATGCTGGCATGACAGGCACCTTAAGTTGCTGGGCCACAGCACTGGCCTCTCAGCTGCTGAGTTTGTGTTAATTTGTTATGCAGCAATATAAAACCAATTCAACATTTGATCAATATTTCTTTCTTTCTTTTCTTTTTTCTTTTTTTTCTTTTTTTTTTTTTTTTTTTTTTTTGACAGTCAGAGTGGACAGTGAGAGAGAGAGACAGAGAGAAAGGTCTTCCTTTGCCATTGGTTCACCCTCCAATGGCCGCCGCGGCCGGTGCGCTGCGGCCGGCGCACCGCGCTGATCCGAAGGCAGGAGCCAGGTGCTTCTCCTGGTCTCCCATGGGGTGCAGGGCCTTAGTACTTGGGCCATCCTCCATTGCACTCCCTGGCCACAGCAGAGAGCTGGCCTGGAAGAGGGGCAACCGGGACAGAATCCGGCACCCCGACTGGGACTAGAACCCGGTGCGCCGGCGCCGCAAGGCGGAGG
Organism: Oryctolagus cuniculus; assembly: GCF_964237555.1. Classification (NCBI taxonomy): domain Eukaryota; kingdom Metazoa; phylum Chordata; class Mammalia; order Lagomorpha; family Leporidae; genus Oryctolagus; species Oryctolagus cuniculus. The sequence goes on from NC_091436.1 coordinate 64,739,045, forward strand.
ATTAGCCTAGTGAGCCGCAGCGCCGGCCTGATCAATATTTCTTAGCCACTGTTTATGCACTAGGCTCTGTAGTACATTTTGTATAACTTATACATACGTATGAGTGTATCTGAGGAATTTAATCCACCAGGGAGTCCTAACATAGGCACCTAAGTGATGACAAAATGAAGCAGCAGGTAGCTGTATGAGTCCCATCAGCTAAGTTTTGGAACTTGAAGAAAGAGCAACAAGGACGACTTTGAAGCTGGTGGCACAAGCTAGGGTTTCAATCGTGTTGTATGTAGAAGGCTGGTGGAGCAGGAGCAAGGCAGGGAAGCACAGGGTAATGTTTGCTCTGCGAGGGGCTGGGGGAGCCCTGTGGTGGCTGAGCCCCAGGGCTAGCTTGGGACTTCCCCAGGGGTGAACCAGCAGCCACTGGGGGATTGCGGGAGGCACAAATGTGGCAAGCACTTGGTCTCCTTCAGTGTTGAAAGACTAACTGCTTTCTTAGTACCGAAATGGGGAAGAGGAGGCCCCTTATTCTGCCCTCTCCATCTTACGGATGCTGACACTCAGCCTTTTCTGTCTCTTGGGAATCTCCAGGTTGTGCAGGAAACACTAGCTTCTCCCACAACAATATCCCAGGTGCCTTGCTTAAACAAACAGAAAGGAAATTTTGCTTTTTTAAAAAAATCCTTGGTTTTCAGCAACCATGACTATACAATTTTTTTATTCATTTATTTGAAAGGCAGAGAGATGGAGAAACAAAGATCTCTCATCTGCTGGTTCACTCTCCAGATGCCCGTAACAGCTGGGGGCTGGGCCAGGCTGAAGCCAGGGGCAGACAACTCCCTCCAGTTCTCTCACTCAACTACTTGAGTGGGCTGCCTCCCAGGGTCTGCATTAGCAGGAAAATGGAATTGAGAATGGAGGAGGACCTAGAACCCATGTACTCCAAAATAAGATGGGGGTGTCCCAACCAGGGTCTTAACAGCAAAGCCAAATGCCTGCCCCAGAAATTTTACTTTTTGCAAGGAAACAGTAAGGGAATCCATTTCTACAATGGGGTGGGGCAGGGTGGGTGGCACCCAGCAGAGTAATTCACAAATCTATTCTGCTTGCCTTCTTTTAAGAGTTGATTTTGGGGAAGGGCTTTGGCATGATGGTTAGGAACTGGTCAGTAACCCCTTGTCTTACAAGGGAGGACCTGGGTTTGACCCCGGCTCCTTACTCCAGCTTCCTGCTAACGCATACCCTGAGAGGCAGCAGATGGTAGCTGGGTCCCTTCTCATGTGGGAGACCTGGATGGAGTTCCTGGCTCCTGGCTTCAGCCTAACCCTGCCCCAGATGTTAACAGGCATTTGAGAAGTAAACCAAGAGATGGGGGCATTCTTTCTCTTTCTCTCTGCCTTTCAAGTAAATACAATCATTTCTTTAAAGTAGCAATTAATTTTGAAATCCATATATAGGTTTTTCATAATATACATCTTTCATGACATTTCTGAAGATCCTTTACATTCAGGGATTTTAAATATTTTTTGCACCAGAATAAACTTATCTTTTAATCCAATTCCCACAAACTGTCTGAATTCCACCCATACCTCTTCGTTTCTTGTCTGTCACCTGTTAGAATGGGAGCTGCTAGAAGCTAGGAATTTCATCCCCTTCAGTCTGAATTCTCCAGTGCCTGCAGGAGCTGACTCCTGGCCCTTCAACCACAGAACCAGTGCACTTCACAGAACCGCTCTACAATGAAAGGCTTCAGGGCTGGCCTGTGCGGCATAGAGATGCCTGCCTGGGAGGAGGGGTCTCAGGTCCTCAGAGAAAGCAAGAACAGGAGAACAGGGGAAGTGGCTGACTCACTGGGAGCTAAGAAAGAAGTGAAAGGAGCCCTCAAGGGAAGGGTCTTACCCCAGGACTAATGGTGGGCAGCCCTGAGGGCAGCCCTGAGGGCAGGGAGGGAACAGGAAGAGGCCTCAGAGAGGGCTGTGCAGGGGGCCTGCCAGGGGCTGAAAGACAGACAGCCTGCAGGGAGGATGGAGCAAGGCGAATGGATGCAGTGGTCTCACTTCCCTCTGTCTCTGAGCTACCGCCAAAACCAACCCCCAAAACACACCAGAGGAGAGTCCACACACCCGAGTCCTTGGATGGAGCTGACCCAGGACACAGGGCAGGGTGGCTAGGGCGAAGTGGGACCTCACGGTCAAAGAGACATTTCTAGAAGAGGATCCTAAGGATCCAAGAAGGGCCTCTGTCTCCTGCTCCTTCTGAGGCAGGAGATGCAGATGAGCCTAGAAAAAGGATGAACTGAGGCCTGGGTTCTCTTAAAGACCTGTGTGGAGTATCGGAGACACACAGGGACTTTTTTCAAGAGACTGCCATGTGTCTTATCTCACCTCTCACTGTAATTTGTCTCTTCTTAAACTTTAGACAGTGAGCTAAACTTTTTTTTTTTTTAAAGATTTATTTATCTGAAAGTCAGAGTTACACAGAGAGAGGAGAGGCAGAGAGAGAGAGAGAGAGAGAGACAGAGACAGAGAGACAGAGACAGAGACAGAGAGACAGAGAGGTCTTCCAGCCAATTGTTCACAATTGGCCGCAACTGCCAGAGCTGCGCTGATCCAAAGCCAGGAGCCAGGAGCTTCTTCTGGGTCTCTCACATGTGTGCAGGGGCCCAAGTACTTGGGCCATCCTCCACTGCTTCCCCAGGCCACAGCAGAGAGCTGGATGGAAAGAGGAGCAGCCAGGTCTGGAACTGGAAACCATATGGGATGCCGGCGCTTCAGGCCAGGGCGTTAACCCACTGCACCACAGCACCAGCCCTTGAGCTAAACTTTCACCTCCATTGTAGCAGCCACATTTCTTCTAATGCCCAAATCCTCTTGACAATGCCAGGCTGCAGGGACCTGTATTCACTTGGTCACAGGGCCAGCCAGGCCCTCCTGTGGCCTGCATCACTTTTGCCTACCATATTGTTCCTAATCAGAGCCACTCAGTGTCTGCCCTGTGAGCTTTATCCTTCTCCTAAGTCCCAGCAACCATTGCTTCAATTATGTCTACCCTGGCATTGTGCCACTGAGAAAACCGACTATTTCTAGCAAAACTGGATGTGACCCCTACCTCACCCCATATCTATAAATTAGTTCAAAATGTATCAGAGTCCTACATGTAAGAGCTAAAACTATAAAACTGGAGGAAGCAAAGGTGTAAATTTTTGTGATTGAACTTGGCAATGGTTTCTTATGATACCTAAAATTCAACCACCCCACTCCCCCCCCCCCCGGGGGAAAAAAAAAAGGCAAACTGAACTTGTTCAAAATTAAAAAGTCTGTACTTCTAAAAACACTATCAAAAAAAGTAAAAAGACATACTGTAGCATGGGACAGAATATTAATAAATCATGTATCTGATAGTGGTCTAGTATAGAGACTCTAACGATTCAACAGTATAACTACAAGTAACCTAATTCAAAATGGGCAAAGGGAGCAGACTTTTGGTCTAGTGGGTAAGTGTGCATCCCATTTTGGAGTACTTGGATTCTTTTCCCAGCTCCGGTTCCTAACTTTAGGTTCCTGATAATGCAGACCCTAGGAGGCAGCAGTGATGGCTCAAGTTACTGGACTACTGATGCCTACAATGGAGGACCTGGATTGAGTTTCCAGCCCCGACTTTGGCCCCCTGGAAGTTGTGGGCATTTGGGAAGTGAAACAGTGAACAGAAGTTCTCTATTTATGTCTCTCTCTGCCTCTCTAATAATGAAATATTATTAAATATTTGAACTTCAAATAGAACTTGAATAGACATTTCTCCAAAGATGGCCAATGAATATAGGAAAAGATATTCAGCATCACTAATCATTAAAGAAACACAAACCAAAGCTATAATGACATTTATACGTCCACATAAAAATTTGTAAACCAATGCCTATAGCAGAATTACCCACAGTTTTTAAAAATTGGAAACAACCCAAATGTTAATCAATGATAAGCAAACTAAAAATGTGATTTTCAGCAACAAAAAGGAATGTAGCATAATGATACATGCTACAACATGGAAGAACCTTGAAAACATGATGCTAAGTGAAGGAAGACGGGCATGAAAGGCCACATAATAATTCCATCTAGCACATGTGCCTAGAATAAGCAAACCCACAGAGACAAAAAAGTAGATTAGTGGTTGCCAGGGGCTGGTGGAAGCAGGGATGGACAGTAAATGCAGGGCTGCCTTTTGGGGTCCAGTTCTGGCCATAGTGGCCATTTGGGGAATGAACCAGCAGCTAGAAGCTCACTCTGTCTCTTGTCTGTGTGTGTGTGTGTGTGTACATATGCATGTGTTTGTGTCTGTGTGTTTCTCTGTTGTTCTGCCTTTCAAATAAAAATTATTTTTAAGATTTATTTATTTATTTGAAAGGCAGAGTTACAGAGAGTCAGAGGCACAGAGAGAGAGAGAGGTCCCCCATCCACTGGTTGACTCCCCAGATCACCGCAATGACTGGAGCTACACTGATCTGAAGCCAGGAGCCAGGAGCCTCTTGCAGGTCTCCCATGCAGGTGCAGGAGCCCAAGGGCTTGGGCCATCTTTTACTGCTTTCCCAGGCCATAGCAGAGAGTTGGATCGGAAGAGGAGCAGCTGGAACTCAAACCAGAGCCCATGTGGGATGCCAACACTGCAGTCGCCACTTTGGCACACCAAAGTGCCAGCCCCCAAATAAAAATTAACTTTTAATTAAAAAGGGCCAAATTATACTGAATGTCACGTGAATGCAAAACAAGGTCAGATGAGTTGTCCTCATGTTCAAGGAAGACACTAGACATAAGGGCAACTTCTCCAAGGCCACATAGCAAGTAGAGTTGCTAAAATTCATACCAGGCCTTCCTAAGAAGATACACCTCCTATTACCACAGTATGTGAGAGGTACTCAACACTGTGGTCAAACACATACACACTGGAGCTGTGCAACATGTGTTCAAATCCCAGCTCTGACACTTGCCAAAGTGAGTTAAGAGAACTCAGTATAATCATCTGGTAAAATAGGAGCAACTGTATCTACCTCAGAGTTATTATGAAGGGAGTAACTGTACCTACCTCACAGAGTTATTATGAAGATTAAACAAGTTAATATCTGTGGAGTACTTAGAATAGTGCCCGCCATGGACCAAACACTGTGCTATGCAAGACTCAGCTATTGGGCCTGTGCTGTGTTATTTTGGGTGAGCTGCCACCTGCAGCACCATCATCCCCTATGGTTGCTGGTTTTGGTCCCAGCTGCTCCACTTCTGATCTAGCTCCCTGTTAATGCACCTAGGAAAACAGAGGAAGATGCCCCAAGTGCTTGGGCCCCTGCAACCAAATGGGACCAGGAAGAAGTTCTTGGCTCCTGGCTTCAGCCTGGCCCAACCCCAGTCACTGCGGCCATTTGGGGAATGAAATGGCAGATGAAGACCTCTGTCTAAAAAAAAAACTTTGCTATTAGGGTATAGATAATTCCTCCAAATCAGAGCAGTGCAAGATAATGAGCAGGTGTTCTGGACGGATCATCTGTGTTCCCCTCACATTCACATGCTGCAACCCTACCTTGCACTGGGATGTTGTTGGGAGGTGGTTAGGTTGTGAGGGTGGAGCCCTCTGGAATGGCATTCCTGCCTTTTAAGAATCACAAGAGACTTAGGTGAAGACACAAGAAGTCAGCAGCTTGCAACCTGGAAGAGGGCCCTCAGGAGAACCCAGCCATGCTGGCTCCCTTAACAACACTTCTAGCCTCCCAAGCCATGAAAACAAATTAATTTCTTTTGTTTATAAGCAACCCAGTATATGACATTTTGTTAAAGCAGCCTGAATTAAATTAAGATCAGATTTAAAAAAGTAAATATACCCATTTGTAACAGAATCTTAAAATGGAATCTGAAATTTCTGCTCAGTTTCATCTGAGTTTCCAGAGAGTCAGTGTAGACACTGAGTTAGGAGTCCAGCTTGAGGAGGTGACCTGGGGGTGGGAAAGGCACAGCTGCTAATGGAGGAGCCTACAGCCTGTAGGGGAGGAAGCACGAGATCCATGGAGAATAAGATGAAACTTAACAGCACATCAGAGCCATGGCGATGGTGCCTCCTGCTTTGGGAAGATGAGAAGAGAAGGAACCTGCAATCATATAGTATGTACCAGAGACCCAAGTTCAATTGGTGGAAATGCTTTTGTATCCAAGTTCATGCTCTGATGTTACAGCCCATCAGAATTGTGCTCACTCATTCGTTCATTCAGAATTGTGCTCACTCATTCGTTCATTCAAACACTGACTGAGCATCATCAACTTTTATCCAGCAAGTGTTCTCGTGTCACAGGTTTCTGTCTAATTAGAGAGGCATGCTGATGATGATGAGCCTCCCTTACCAGTGAGCTGAGAAAGGCATGGTCTCCCTAGCCACGAACAGTGAGACGATCAAGTGATGTGACTTGGTCCATTCAGGCTGAGCAGAAGCGTTATGACGGACCGGGGACTCATAAACAACACGGCTGTATTTCCTGCAGCCCTGGGGTTTGGGAAGCCCAAGGTCGGGCTGGTGGCAGATCCCGCGTCTGGTGAGGGCTCCTTTTTGCAGCGCCTTCTTACAGGGTCCACACGGTGGGAGGGATCAGCTAGCTCTCCCAAGTCTCTTTTTAAATAGGTTTTTAATTATGTATTGATTCATTTATTTCAGAGGTAGCCATACACACAGATCTATACATTGATTCACTCCCCAAATGCCACCTACAGCCTGGGCAGGATCCGGCCAAAGCCAGGAGCTATGAACCCAACTGGGTCTCTCATGTGGGTGGCAGGGATCAGATACTTGAGCCATGGCCACCTGCGGGGTTTCTTTTCTATGTGCAGTCACCCTATCCAGCAGCGTTCCACTCTCATGGCCGAATCACCTCCCAAAGCCCCATTTTTTAATACCATCTTACTACAGGGTAGGGTTTCAGCATCACAAATATTTAGTTTACATCACTACTGTCAGTATTCAAAATAGAATATAGGCCGGCGCCATGGCTCAATAGGCTAATCCTCTGCCTTGCGGCGCCGGCACACCGGGTTCTAGTCCCGGTCGGGGAGCCGGATTCTGTCCCGGTTGGGGCGCTGGATTCTGTCCCAATCTGTGAAGCTTTACATATGTTCTATAAAATGGTATGTCTGAGGTAGAAATGCATTTTGACATGGGCACATTTTAAAAAAAATACTTATTTATTTGAAAGGCAGAGTTGCAGAAAGAGAGGAAGAAACAAAGATGGGGGGAGCGATAGGGAGGGAGGGAGAGAGAGGAAGGAAGAGAGGGAGGGAGGTGAGGAAAGAGAGAGAAACAAAGAGGGAGAGAGGGCGAGAGACAGAGAGGATGTCTTCCATCTACTTATTTATGCCCCAAATAAGCACAATGTCTGGGCTTGGGCCAGGTCAAAGACAGGAGGCTGCAACTTCATCTGGGTCTCTCACATGAACGGCAGGGACCCAAGAACTTGGGACATCTTCCACTGCTTTCCCAGGCATAACAGCAGGGAGCTGGACCGGAAATGGAACAGCTGGGAACTGAACTGGTGCTCACATAGGATGCTGAGAGGCACAGCCCAAGCCTTCAGGCATTGTCCTGTGAGCCAATTACTTTCAGCACAAGATAGCATAATTCAGCAAGTGCATCAGTTTCTAAATGGCAGCTATTATCAGTCTTAGCCCAAACCACAGTTTAACCAACTGCCTTTATTTGGTTACAAACATAATTGGAATTAAAGCTTAGAAGGAGAGATAAGAGAGATCTAATCTTTGTAACAAAAAAGAAAAACACATACACACTCATTATTGTCTTTATCATTTCCGAGTACCCTCATTATTGAGGAGTTTTACCTGGTATACAGACCCAACCTATTAAAACAACACATGAAAGATTATCCCAAACCTTTCAAGCCCAGGGAGCAGTGGCCAGCTTCCCTCGGCTCCAACCCAGCTGCGGGGCACAGTCTGGCACGTGGGCAGCTGGTGGGCTCTGCACCAAGGAGACAAACAGCTGTGCCCTCCACTATTGTACAGGGCAGGAACTCGGCTCTGCCTGCACTGCCCGAAGGGGAAGGAAGTAGAGCTCGGCTCAGTTTTCCAAACAGCCGCGGTTCCCAGCTCTGGATCACCCAGAGGGAGGATGAAAAGACCTTTTCATGGCTTGAGATCCTCCAGACGGAAGAAGCTTCACGCCTGCTTCTCGTGAGCCCTACAAAGACGGCTCCCTCTCAGCCTGCGGGGCAGACAGATTTCAGGACAACCCCCAACCCGGGCAGAAAGATCATTCACCAACAGGGCAAGGGGATGCAGGAAGGGTGGGGCCACAAAAGGACCCACTGTCGGTGCCCCTCCCTCTTGGTTTCTGTTGTGGAGAGCTGGTCACAGCTTGGGTCATCAAGCATGACAGAGAAGTTGCTGAAGCTTATTTGAGATAATGTGAGGTAAATCATTAACTCTGAGCCGAAGACCAACCTGAACTCCTTAACCAAAAGGAAGCTTGGAAACGGGACTAGTTGCTGAAACGCTGACTCACTCCTTCTGCTGAACTTGATGTTTCAGCTCCTGGAACTACAGCAGAACTTTTCTTCCAGTAAACACCCTTCAGGTGAATATTCATTGCCTACTAAAATCGCAAGATTCACTTCCGCCGTTCCTTCCGCCTCTACCCCTCCTCTTCCTGCACGTCCATTCACTGTGGGACACTGTGTGTACCCCACACAGAAAAACGCGTTCCTCTTCAGTAAAATGCAAACACAATGGAGCACTGATTGGAACAGTGCCATTTTTGTGGCTTTGGAATTCAATGGGACCAATGGCAAAAAATTGCCAAAATACTTTAGTCTCAAAGTAGATATATTGGGTCCACACAAATTTGACCTCAAAACTATATGTCAGGGTCCCTTCCTACGTCAACATGTGTTCTTTTGCCTTACCCAATAATTATACTACTCTGCCAAATGTGTATGGTAGGTGGTATTCTAAGCACTTTACGTGTAATAAACACATTTAATCCCCATAACAACCTGATGAAGAATTTGACTAATGCACAGGAAGGTTTGGTAACAAGCCCAAGGCCACACAGCTATCAAGTGGCAGAGTTTGGATTCGAATCTGAGCAGATGTGAGTTTAGAATCTATGCTTCTAACCAATGCTTACTGCAGCTCATTCACAATAGCAAAGGTATGGAATCAACTTAGAGGTCCATCAACTGATGAATGGATAAATAAAATGTGGTATATATACACAATGGAATCTTACTCAGCCATAAAAAAGAATGAATTCCTGACATTTGCAACAGAATACATGAAACTAGAGACCATCATGTAAGTGAAATAAACCAGCCTCAGAAAGACAAACATCACTTGTTTTCTCTTACTTGTAGAAGTTAGTATAAAGTATAAAAACTGTGCAGATGTCATATTCATAGACAGAAGTTATCAATATTGCTTCACGGATCATACCATGTAAATGACATTACACCCTTCTTTCCCCATGGCATGATCAGTGTCATGAATCCTTCTCTTCATGATAGTAGTATGTCTGTTTTAAAGAAAAATTGAAAAAAAAATTAAAAGGTGCTTATGGTTCTGCATAGGGAAGTGACCAAACTTCATGTCCCTACAAAATTCACAAAAGGAGTATCATCCAATAAACCACACTTACAACTCACCTGTCTCTTGGGTGATTTGCGGGAAGGGGAGACATCATTTCCCTGAACAACCTAACTTTGATACACAATCAGCATTAAGAAAAACCCTGCCTCAAGTTTCCCACGAACTAATCACAGATAAGCCCGTTTGCTGCGTCATTCTTCAGTGTCATGGCCACCAGGAAATTCAACCTGAGTCTGACTCACGGCCTATTTAGAAATCCATGCTATTAAATCTTTGGTGCTGGGTCTAATTTACAAAAAGCACAGAACCACAGAGCTGAAAAGGACCTTGGAGTCTGCAGAATGCCATCTCCTAAGTGAAGCTGCCCAGGAAGGTGCCCGGGGCTCCCAGGCCCCGCAGCCGCACCACAGTGGAAGCGCCATCAGGTGAAGGGTCGCAGGCTCCCGGCGTCCAGTGCCTCTCTGTGCTTTCTATGCTTTCTCACGAGGTCCACCACACCCCCAGGACAGTCTGGTATGACAAGGGAGCATGCTCCCATGACCTGGGGCCACAGTGCCTCCCCATGCTCAGTAGGGACAAGGTGAGCGCAGTCCTATCTCACTGGCTGGACTGTGGAAATACACACAGTCTACTTCCAACACAAGCTGGGTGCTGCTAACCTGCTCCTCATTAGAGTGGCAATCAGGTAATATCACAAAACACGGACGGACACAAAATACGAGTATGCTAAGTGGAAAATGGGTATTACTCTATCTTACATGGGTACTCATTTTCTATTATTCTGTTATATTTCATCATTGACCATTATTTATTTATTTATTTCAAAGGCAGAGAGTCAGGGACAGAGAGAGAAATCCATGTAGATGTCCCACATGGATGGCAGAGATCAAGTACTTCAGCTACCACCTATTCCCCGCAGGAAGCTGAAATCAGAAGCAAAGCAGGGACTCGAACCCAGGCCCTCTGATAGGGCATGCCTGTGTCCCAAGTGGCATCTTAACCATTGCGCCAAACGCCCACCCCATTATCAATCATTTGATCCCAGGGGAAATCACTGGTGATCTCTGAATTTCTCTTTCAGTGGAAACACATCGGATCCTCACCCTCTTCTCTGGCTCAGGAGCTCAGAAGCTCATGTCTGCCTGCCTCTTGTCTCCCCCTGCCAGGCCATCCACACAAAGCCACGTGGCTGTTCTTTTCAAGTCCCAGATTTTACCCTGGCATGTCTATCTAGAAATCCTTCAGCGACTCCCCACTCCACTTAGCATAAAGTGTGGCACCGTACTCGTGTGCCTGCCATGTCTTCCAGCCTTGCTGGGCCTGCCCCAAACATCGGTTCCACCCCAGCAGGTTCCCAGTTCCCCAAACCCACACGGTACCTGCCTGTCTCTTGGCGCCTGCCCATGGGGCTCCTCCCTCCCAGAACATCTTCCCTGGGCCAACCCAGCTCTGATTCACACGGGAGAGCCCAGCCCAGGAAGCCTCTCTGAGAACCACGGGTTACTGAAATCCTTCTCTGAAAGCATTTATTACTACTAACACCAATTTCATGTCTTTGGTCCTAATTTTTTAACTAGAATGTTTTAATTTAATGTTTAATGTTCTAATTTTTCTATGTACATCTTTTCTACTTTCCCATTTGGTGTGTTGATTTCTTTACAGCAAGAAATGTTTCTTAGAAAGCTATTCTTTTGTGCCAAGTATCAGATCATTGATTATCTAATTGTCTGCCACTCTTACCCCATAGTCTCCTTGAAGAGTTGGTATTTAACACTTTGGGGAATTTTATGGATTTATTCTAAAAACCCAAAAGCTCATGGAACTCAAAGATACTAAAAAAGTTCATGGAGGGGCCGGTGCTGTGGTGCAGCAGGTTAAAGCCCTGGCCTGAAGCGCCAGCATCCATATGGGCACCAATTCTAGTCCCGGCTTTTCCTCTTCTGATCCAGCTCTCTGCTATGGCTTGGGATAGCAGTAGAAGAAGGCCCAAGTCCTTGGGCCCCTGCACCCATGTGGGAGACCCAGAAGAAGCTCCTGGCTCCTGGCTTTGGATTGGTGCAGCTACAGCCATTGCAGCCATCTGGGAAGTGAACCAGTGATGGAAGACCTCTCTCCCTGTCTCTCTCTCTGTAACTCCATCTTTCAAATAAATAAAATAAAGTATTTTTAAAAAAAGTTCATTGAACATGAATATTATAAGAAAACTATGCATAGACTTAAAAAAAACCCCTCATCTTCTAATTTCTTTTCCCCCACAAACTATTTAAATTACCATTGTATATTTTTAGGTGGAATCTTTTACCTAAAACTTATGGTTAAATTCAAAGATAACCTGTTACAGAGTATTTATTAATAGGTTAAGAGAATTAAAAAATTAGCAACATTTTTTTTTTTTTTTTGACAGGCAGAGTGGACAGTGAGAGAGAGAGACAGAGAGAAAGGTCTTCCTTTGCCGTTGGTTCACCCTCCAATGGCCGCCGTGGCCGGCGCGCTGCGGCCGGCGCGCTGCGGCCGGCGCACTGCGCTGATCCGATGGCAGGAGCCAGGAGCCAGGTGCTTTTCCTGGTCTCCCATGGGGTGCAGGGCCCAAGCACCTGGGCCATCCTCCACTGCACTCCCTGGCCACAGCAGAGAGCTGGCCTGGAAGAGGGGTAACCGGGACAGAATCCGGCGCCCCGACCGGGACTAGAACCCGGTGTGCTGGCGCCGCTAGGCGGAGGATTAGCCTAGTGAGCCGCGGCGCCGGCACAACATTTAGACTCAATTTTGTTTTGTTTTTAAAACAAATTTACCAGGGCCAGTGCTGTGGCGTAGTGTGGTAAAGCCGCCTCCTGCAGCACCAGCATCCCATATGGGTGCCATTTTGGGTCCCAGCTGCTCCACTTCCGATCCAGCTCTCTGCTGTGGGCTGGGAAACCAGTAGAAGATGGCCCAAGTGCTTGGGCCCCTGCACCTGGGTGGGAGACCTAGAAGAAGCTCCTGGCTCCTGGCTTTGGATCGGCACAGCTCCGGCTGCTGCAGCCAATTGGGGAGTGAACCAGCAGATGAAAGACCTCTCTCTCTCTCTCTCTCTCTCTGCCTCTCCTTCTCTCTGTGTAACTCTTTCAAATAAATAAATAAATCTTTAAAAAAAAAAAAAACAAATTTACTCAGGGTGGACATTTGGCATAGCAGCTAAATTGCTGCTTGGGACACCCACATTCCATAGCAGAATCACTGGGGTTAACTCCTGGCTCCATTTCCGATCTAACTTCCAGATGATGTGCAACCGGGAAGGCAGCTCCAGTGCTCGGGCCCCTGCCTCTCATGTGGGAGACCTGGGTGGAGTTCCAGGCTCCTGGCTTCAGCTTGGCCCGGCCCTGGCTGTTGTGGGGAGTGAACCAGCAGACAGAATATTTCTCCTCATCCTTTCTCTTTTAAATAAATAAAAATGTTTATTAAAAAAAATCTATCCAACGTTGCCCCAAAAGTGGTGGTGAAAGAGGAACAAGAATATACATGCAGCCTCAACTACAATACATTTAATATTAAAGTTACAGATCAACTAAGAAACTGGTAAATGATGTTCTGATTTCTTGCCTTTACAAATGTGTCTTCACAATGACTTTGAACAGCCCTTGTTTACTGTTGAGAAACAGTTTTTTTCCCTCATACTATTTGTTGAACTCTTTACTTAACATAGACTTAGTCATATGTGTATGAAGTTCATTGAAAACAGATGTTAGTAAAAAATAAAAGTGGGAATAGGAGATAAAGGGGGAAGTGGGGTGGAGGAGTATGTGGGAGGGCGGGTTTGGTGGGAAGAATTGCCATGTTCCTAAAGTTGTAACTATGAAATGTATGAAGTTTGTATTCCTAAAATAAAAGGTTTTAAAAAAATGTCTTCAGGGCTGGCACTGTGGCATATATAGTAAGTTAAGCCTCTGCCTGCGGTGTCAGCATCCCATATGGGTGCCGGTTCTAGTCCCGGCCGCTCCTCTTCTGATCTAGCTCTCTGCTATGGCCTGGGAAAGCAGAAGATGGCCCAAGTCCTTGGGCCCCTGCACCTGCAAAGGAAACCCAGAAGAAGCTCTTGGCTCCTGGCTTTGGACAGGCCCGGCTCTGACTGTTTCAGCCATCTGGGGAGTGAACCAGAGGATGGAAGATCTCTCCCTGTCTCTCCATTTCTCTGTAATTATACCTCTCAAATACATAAATAGATAAGTCTATTTAAAATATATACATCTTCAAATGACCGGAAGCCGGGGTTTGCCTCTTCCCTTTCCTCTTCCATCTCCATTCTACACCACAAGCGGCTTCCATATGGGCCTGTGGCCACCTCAGCAAGCACATTCCCTGCCTGTGGCCAGCCTGGCAACAACGTGTTCTCCTCTCAAAGCGACGGACTGAGAAGAGGTCCACAGGGATCTTTGTTTTAAAGCGAGGCCACTTGTGATCAGATCAAAGGGAGACACTGAATCTATTCTTTTTTCACTTCTTTTTAAAGACTATGATGTTTACTCTTTTTCTTTAAAAAATAGTGTTTCATGTTATTTGAAAGGCAGAGTGAGAGAGATGGGAGATCTTCCATCCCCAGGTTCTCCCTCAAATGCCCACAACAGTCAGGTATGGTCAGGCCAAAGCCAGGAGCCCACAACTCCATCTGGGTCTCCCATGCGAGTGTCTGGGACCCATGTACTTAAGCCATCATCTGCTGCCTCCCAGGATGTGCGTTAGCAGGAAGCTGGGTGGGAAGCAGAGCAGTCAGGACTCAAACCAGACACTCAGATATGGGTTGTGTGTACCCTACATGGTGACTTAACCACTGAGCCAAGCGTTTATCCCTCTTTTTCACTTAACATTTTCATTCAGAATTTTTAGCTGCTTTCAAAATACAAAATAGCAGCCGTCATTTGACACAGTAGTTGGGACACTTGCATCCTGTATCAGAGTGCCTGAGTTTGTGAGTCCTGGCCTGGCTTCTGGCTCCTGCTTCCTGCTTCCTGCTAAGGAGCACCCTGGGAGGCAGCAGGTGACGGCTCACGTATTTGTTCCCTGTCCCCCACATAGGAGACCTGGATTGAGTTCCTAGCTCCTGGCTTCTGCCTGGGCCAGCCCTGGCTGTTGCAGCCATTTGAGGAGTGAACTAGTAGATGGAAATTCATTCTCTCTCTTTCTCTCTCTTTGCCTTTTGAACAAATAAAAATTAAGAATTTTTTTAAAAATATAAAATAAAAAGTAATACCTTTATGACTTTAAAAACTTAGTAAACCTTAGGGGTTGGTATTCAGCCTGATGGTCAGGATGCCTGCCTCCCACCCTGGAGTGCCTGGGTTAAGTGCTCCGCTCTGGCCCCTGACTCCAGCTTCCTGCCAATGCAGACTTTCAGGGTCTGGATGGATCAGTGATGGATCCTGCCACCCACCCAGGAGACCTGCGCTGAGTTTCCAGTGCACAGCTTTAGAACCTCCTCCCCGTCCCCAAGGCGCCATTGCAGGTATTTGGGAGTGAACCAGCAGATGGTCCCTCTCTCCCTGTCTCTGTGGGTCTGTCTTGCCTTTCAAACAGATAAAGTAAATAACACTGATAAATCTAGGTAAATCTTTACAAGGAGTTTCATTTTCTTAACTGGGAAAGCACATAAAAAAAGAAACATATGGTATAATGATAAAATTTGTAACGCTAAAAGTTATCACATACCGTAATAATTCCTAGTAAGATATCAATCTTTTAACATCAAGATGATTTGTATTAAAAACACATTGATCGGCCGGCGCCATGGCTCACTAGGCTAATCCTCCACCTTGCGGCGCTGGCACACCGGGTCCTAGTCCTGGTCGGGGCGCCGGATTCTGTCCCGGTTGCCCCTCTTCCAGGCCAGCTCTCTGCTGTGGCCAGGGAGTGCAGTGGAGGATGGCCCAAGTGCTTGGGCCCTGCACCCCATGGGAGACCAGGAGAAGTACCTGGCTCCTGCCATCGGATCAGTGCGGTGCGCGGGCCACAGTGCGCCGGCCGCGGCAGCCATTGGAGGGTGAACCAATGGCAAAAGGAAGACCTTTCTCTCTGTCTCTCTCTCACTGTCCACTCTGCCTGTCAAAAAAAAAAAAAAAAAAAAAAACCAAAACATTGATGGGGCCGGCACTGTGGCATAGCGGGTAGAGCCACTGCGTGCACTGCTGGCATCCCATATGGGTGCTGGTTCGAGTCCTGGTTGTGGGTATCAAATCTACACACTCTGACATGGAATGCAGGTTTGTTTTTTTTTTAATATTTTTTTCTTGTTTATGTATTTGAAAGTCAGAGATACAGAGAAAGATGAGAGACCGAGAGCTCTTCCATCTGCTGGTTCACTCTCCAGAGTGCTGCAATGGCTGAGGCTAAGCCAGAAGTTAGGAGCTTCTTCTGGGTCTCCCACATGGGTGCAAAGGCCCAAAGACTTGGGCCATTTTCTATTGCTTCTCCAGGCATTCTCATGGAGCTAGATCAGAAGTGGCACAGCTGGGACTCGAGCCAGTGCCCATAAGGGATGCCGGTGCTGCAGGCCATGGCTTTACCCACCACGCCACAGCACCAGCCCTGGGATGCAGGTATCTTAATCAGCATTATAACTGCTAGGTCAAATGCCCACCCAGGCACTGTTTTCCCAGGCCATTGGCAGGGAGCAGGATAAGAAATGGAGCAGCATGGCCAGCACCATTTCTCACTTGGGTAACCCTCCGCCTTTGGCGCCGGCACCCCAGGTTCTAGTCCCGGTCGGGGCGCCAGATTCTGTCCCGGTTGCCCCTCTTCCAGTCCAGCTCTCTGCTGTGGCCTGGGAGTACAGTGGAGGATGGCCCAAGTGCTTGGGCCCTGTACCTGCATGGGAGACCAGGAGGAAATACTTGGCTCCTGGCTTCGGATCAGCACAGCGTGCTGGCTGTAGCAGCCATTTGGGGGGTGAACCAAAGGAAAGGAAGACCTTTCTGTCTCTCTCTCTCACTGTCTAAATCTGCCTGTTTGAAAACAAAGAAAGAAATGGAGCAGCTGAGACTTGAACCATTGCTGACAGGTGATGCTGGTGTTGCAGGAGGTGACTTTACCCACAACACTACAGCACTAGCCCTGTGATTGACTTTATTGAAACTCTGGGGAGACCGCGGGATGGGCGAGTTGAGAGGTAGAGAAGAAGCAATCTCGCCAGAACTTGGTGATTGTTGAAACTGGATGATACATAAATGGAAGTGCATTGGGACGGTGGTTCATTATTTTATTCTCTACTTGTATGTTTCAAGTCCCATAACAACTTTAAAAAGAAGAATGGTGAGGGTGGGGGAGGACACTTCAGCCTCATTCCATGTTCCTGTTACTCTTCTACTATATACATTCTAATGAGCATTGCTGATTAATTTCCAAACACATAACTAATCAAAATATCAAGATTTTTGAAGGTGCACACTGACAAAAATAAGAAATGATGGGTAAAAAGAAGGCAACATCTGGAGAAACCTATTAGAAATAAGAGCAAGGGGGATGGCGCTGTGGCATAGCAGTGCTGCCAGCCCATATGGGCGCCGGTTCGAGTCCTGGCTGCTCCACTTCCAATCCAGCTCTTTGCTATGGCCTGGGAAAGCAGTGGAGGATGGCCCAAGTCCTTGGGCCCCTGCACCTGCATGGGAGACCCAGAAGAAGCTCCTGGCTCCTGGCTTTGGATCAGCACAGCTTTGGCAATGTGGCCACCTGGGGAGTGAACCAGCCGATGGAAACTTTTCTCTGTCTCTCTCTCTCTCTACCCCTGCCTCTCTGTAACTCTGCCTTTCAAATAAATAAATAATTTTTAAAAAAATCATAAAATAAATAAGGGCAGGTGTTTAGCACGGTAGTTAAATCACCACTTGGGATGCCTGCATCCCATTTCAGAGTGCTATGTTCAAGTCCTGGTACTCCCCTTCCAATCCAGCTTCCTGCTAAAGCCACCATGGGAGGCAGCAGTTGATGGTTGAAGTACTTGGGTACCTGCCACCCTCGTGGGAGACTCAAATGGCTCAGTCCTGGATGTTGCAGGCATTTGAGGAGTGAACCAATGGACAGAAGATTCTGTCTGCCTTTCAAATAAAATGAAAATAAAAAATTTTCAAAAATATCAAAATAACAGAGAAATGATAATTTACTGCAGTAACAGGTAGACTATGCACTTCAATAAACTTGAAGAATGTTACTACATTTCTATAGAAAAACTCTCTTCACAAGAATCATATTATCATCATGGAAAAGCTAAACAATGCTTAGCAAATTCTGTTTTTTAAATACAGAAAAATAAGCATATTTTTAGATGGGTTTTATTCAAAGAAGTCAGAATTCTAGTTTTTAACATACAAAGATAGACACTAAGTCATCTACAAAATTCAGCTGCTTCGCATAACTCATTTTTCAGATTTCAGACAGTTAAGTGTTACAGTTCAGTTACAAACATACAATTGTCTCTCTGCAAAAGGGAAGCTAAAGCCACAGGTGTTTGGTGTCCCTGTTAAGACAGTGCATGGGGCTCCAGCATCCTCTATGGGAGTGCCTGGGATTCAATCCTGGCTCCACTGCTGATTCCAACACTCCTGCTACTGCATGCCCTAGGAAGCAGTGCTGACGGCCCTTGCAGTTGAGTTTCTGCCACCCATGGGCTGAGTTCCCAGCTCCTGGTTTTGGCCTGGCCCAGCTCCTGGTATTATGGGAATTTGGGGAATAAACCAATAGATAGGCGATCTTCTCTCCCTCATCCTCTCTCTTCTCCCATTCCCTGTCCTCCCCTTCTGCCTCCCTGTCTTTCAAATAAATAAAAAGAAATACTTAATATTGAAGAAGAGGAACCTAAAGCCATCTTAATATGTCTAGTGTTCAGAGAGCATGCTTTGCCTAAACATTTATGTAGATCTGAACTCTTTATTAGATTAATCAGGTGAAAGAACTGTTTCAATAGTTGCTATTGAACTTTTCTCCCTAAGTCAGATCAAAGGTAAGAGTTGATGTGAAAGAGCCTGTCTTTTCCTCGCTGTTCTCAGCAGACACACAAATAGGACTTCTCTGCTCTCCTCTCAATTCTTGGCATTAAGAGTACTTAAAAAGGCTACAGCACCCTTTGGGTGGGTGGAAGAGGGGAGAGCTGGAGAACTGAAATAGCCCAGAGGTTGCCTCCTTGCCCCTAGACTGACCCACAGCCCGCCTGCCACCTGGTTGCAAGTGCTGCAGTGTCCCTGGGAGCGTAACTGGCACTGGAAAGTCTGTACCAAGTGCTCTCCTAAGAGGACTCTTCTTGGAGTGTAATGTTCCAGAAATAACCCGAGTTATGTCTTTACTCATCTGGTGCAGAAAGGTATCTGGGCTTATCTGAATAATTTATGGAGAAGACTAAAATAGCAACGATCCTGGGGAAGCACAAATAGCAGGAGCCAGGCCAGCGCTGCTATCGCAGACCAGGCAGCCTGCAAAGAGGACCCCACACTGAGATCTTGTGCTGTCTCCATCTTCATAGATCTTGGTTCTGCCCTCCCTGTGCTGGGGTGCTTCTTTTATGGGTAAGACTTGTCTGCTGTTTGCTTATACGATTAACTGGGAACATTCCTGAAGGGAAGGCCAGGCAGCAGGCTCAGCCCTACTCCCTACAGACCAGCACGTCCCTCAGACTTGAGCAACATCCGCAGGAGCCTGCTGCAGTCACTTCTCCCCAGACACCGGGAACCATGTGCTGCATGGACCCTGCACTGCACTCCACCATCCTCCCCGCTTCCCCCCACTGTCCCTGTCCTCCAGCTCCCAGCCATGCCAAGCAGGGAGCATCTTCACTCGGGTAGAACACAACCAGGGTGGGGCTGCAACACTGCCAGAACAACATGTATTTGGGTTATTTTCACTTGGTTGTCTGCTCCACGGTGCAGGAAGCCTGAGTTCAGACCGAGAGTCTAGAATTCCAGGATCCTTTATGGAGTCTGGCAACACCTGCTTGGAGTCTAGGTACCAACACCCTTGCTCTTCCTTGTTTGCAAAGCAGGGATAATGACACCCAACTCAGGGGCCCGTGGATGGCCTAATTACTGATGACATGAAGGTAAATATAAAGAAGTTTCATGGGACAGGCAGGTAACATGACCTTTTAGGCGTGAGACGCATTAATTACACTGCGTCGGAGCCCAGCACAGCTGTCAATCACTTTGAGGAAGGTGGTCTCTGCAGATCTACCCACTTCCTTTTCACGATTAGCCATTTGCTTTTGGGGTCTTGCTGCAGGCTAGTCCTGTTCAGAGTGCAGAAGCGTTTTATTTGTGTGACTTCCTTAGCTCCTTACACATGCTTGGCTTTCCTTCGTTTCAGTTCAGTGGCCTGCTGAGAGTCACTCCGAATTCTGGGTGTGTCACAGAGCGCAGTGTTTACCGGGCTGGTGTTGGACAGACAAGGCAGGGGTGACCACACCTGCACCCCGAGGACTAAAGAGGGAAGCTCCTGGTTCCATGGAGAACTCAAGACTGCGCCTGGCAGCCAGATGCTCAGCAGAGGCATGGGGGCCCTCGCCCAGCACCTGTGACAGCCTACCCTCTTCATGCAGGCAGGCCTCGGGGGCCATGAAGCAGAACTGCCAAAGCTGTTGCTTGCAAAACTTCTTCCTGACAAAAAACGTATTAGTCTTCTGTTACGCAAGACAGCGCAACAGAAAGACTTTGTTTTTCTTTCAATGCCACTACCTGGAGCCATGCATGAGACCACTGTGGCACAAGGGAACAAAATAGGTTTAGGACCGGGCTGCCTAAGAAACCTTGCAGGGATGGTCAATCCCTAAAGTTACAAAGTTGTGGGAAAGAGAAGCAGCATCTTCTTTTTTTTTTTTTTTTTTTTTTTTTTTCTGACAGGGAGAGTGGACAGTGAGAGAGACAGAGAGAAACGTCTTCCTTTGCCATTGGTCCACCCTCCAATGGCCGCTGCAGCCGGCGCACCGTTCTGATCCGAAGGCACCGCGCTGATCCGATGGCAGGAGCCAGGTACTTATCCTGGTCTCCCATGGGGTGCAGGGCCCAAGTACCTGGGCCATCCTCCACTGCACTCCCTGGCCACAGCAGAGAGCTGGCCTGGAAGAGGGGCAACCAGGACAGAATCCGGCGCCCTGACCGGGACTAGAACCCGGTGTGCCGGCGCCGCAAGGCGGAGGATTAGCCTAGTGAGCCACAGTGCTGGCCAAGAAGCATCTTCTTACTGCAGCAAACTGAAATAAACCAAGTCAAATTGAACAAGCTTCCAAACATCTACTAAGTAGTAAGTGATTCTCGAGAAATAATTAAGTAAATGAAGGTGAAACTAAAAGATACAGATAAAACATTAAGTTATTCAAGCAATATTTACTGAGCATCTAGCATATGGTAGGAATACGATATAGCAGTGAGCAATTGAGCCAAAAACGTCTGCTTCGTGGAGTTTCTATTGTAGGGGAGAAGGACAGACGGTAAAGAAGTAGGCCAATGTTATAAATTTCATTGAATAGCAAGATAGTCACAGCCAGCCAGCACTGTTCACACAACTGGATGATAGATTTATGGTGTTTAACTAGCCCACCCTGGCCCTTTTGACAGCCGTCGGTTTCCTGTTGACTTCCCACCATACTTCCATCTGAGGTTACTCCAAAAATAGTCTTCTCCATCATCGATTCTCCCCCAGACCCATTTTTGGCAATAATATTCTTTCTTTCCCTACAGAGGAAAGTGACTCTGCATTGTGAATTTCCTCTATCATCTTCCCATTCTGCTACTGCTCTTAGCTCAACTACACGTGTTTCCTCCTTTCCAAATCTGTGGTCCACCCAGGCTTAACATTCTCCTTCTAACCTATTTGTACCTCCCCAATTATCCCCTCCCTCCCAGGCATTTTTTACTATATTCCCTTCTCCTTTTTGTTCTTTCCTGATTCTAAAACTGCCTAACATGACCCATCATGGCAAGCAGCCCTTCTCTTAACTGCGCCAGCCCCATGGCAGCCACCAAGCTTCACCTCCTCAGCTTTGCCTCTCCTGGAAGCAAATCTTCAGATTCTCTCTCCAGTTACTATCATCCACCTGCTTGTACTCCCATAACCTTCAAAAATCCCAGATTCAACAATATCCCCCTTCCCACCAAATCAAATAGCCTCTTGCTTGAGTTTCCTCTTCTATTTTCTATTTGTGTGCAGTTTTATGTTTCTCTTTTCAAGTTTAATCATTCATTATAAGTCTCATCATGTGTGATTCTGTAATATCCTTCACAGCTAGTCTTTTGAATTTTTCATTAGGGGCAGGGAAGACAGAGAGAGAGAGAGGGAGGGAGGGAGGGAGGGAGGGAGAGGCCAGCGCTGTGGCTCACTTGGTTAATCCTTCGCCTGCAGTGCCGGCATCCCATATGGGCACCGGGTTTTAGTCCCAGTTGCTCCTCTTCCCATCCAGCTCTCTGCTGTGGCCCTGGAGGGCAGTGGAGGATGGCCCAAGTCCTTGGGTCCCTGCACCCGCATGGGAGATCAGGAGGAAGCACCTGGCTCCTGGCTTCAGATCGGCACAGCGCCAGCTGTGGTGGCCATTTGGGAAGTGAACCAATGGAAGGAAGACCTTTCTCTCTGTCTCTCTCTCTCACTGTCTGTAATTCTATCTGTCAAAAAAAAAAAAAAAAAGAAAAAGAAAAAAGAAAAAAGAAAGAAAGAAAAGAAAAGAAAAGAAAGCGAGCAAGTGAGGGCTTTCCTCAAATACTCCCATTGAAGTGGGCTCGGGCCAGAGCTGGGAGGCAGGAACTCAACCCAGTCTCCCACAGGGGTAGCAGGAACCTAATTACTTTAGTTACCACTGCTGCCTCCTGGGGTCTGCGTTGCTCACTGCCATTCTTTCTCTAAACTCAATATAAGCACACAATCCCTATGCCCTCATGAAAAGCTCCTTGGAACAGCATATTTCAAAAGAAATAATCTTCAGATTTTAGAAAGGTACCATGGGCACGTATCATGACCCATGAATATTTCTGCAGCAAAAGTGCACAGCTATTCACACTGTAGTGGGATAATTAAATAAAGTAATTAGTTGCCTCATATTAGTTCAGGTCAGATTTTGCTGCCAAATGAATTTTCATATTAATTTACCAAAAAAAAAAGAAGAAAATTTTGAAAATTTTCAGCTTCTAATTTGTTCTGATGATATTACAAATCTACTTCTCTTTACAACTCCCCCCGCCCCATTACCCTAAAACTTTCTACAGAGTTTTCAAGTTGTTATTTCTAAAGCCAACATTTTCTACAAAGAACAAACAGATTTTTCTTGGCAATCAGGTTTTCTTTTGGAAGAATCTCATCTGTTATTGGGAACACCATTTTTCTAGCCTCCTACACTACAGTCATACCATCTTTTTTATTTCACTTACTTTTGCTCCCACATGAGATCTATCAGCAAATCTCTTGACTTCATCGCATTCAGCAACCTTTTACATGTAAGACCAGACTGTTCCAGCTGCCTCTTGTGCAGTTTGTGGAAGTTCAGTCCCCAGCTACTTTCTATTTCCCTTCACTCAACTCTGCCATCATGCCAGCAAAGCCAAACCCACTGTCTGTGAGATATTTCACTGATTACAGATGTTGCCTTGCTCAAGATCTTAAAACAATGTCTTTGTCTGAATTTAAAGAATGGAGCATGCCCACATTTATTCGTGAAAAAAAAATTCTACTTCCCGAGGTTACTTTGGTTTTTAAAATTACTTATTTACTCATTTGTGAGGCAGAGAGAAAGAGGGGCTGAGGGAAGACAGAGACAGAGAACTCCCACCTGCTAGTTCACTTTCCAAATGCCAGCAAAACTAGGGATGGGCAGGGCTGAAGTCCACAGCCCAGAACTCATCTGAGTTTCTTAAGTGGGTGGCAGGGACCCGACTATTTGAGCCATCACTGGCTGCCTCCCAAGAAGCACATGAGCAGGAAGCTGGATTAGGGAACAGAGCTGGGACTCAAACCCCGTATATGGGACACAGGTGTCCCAAGTAGTATTTCATACATACACCAAACTCCCACCCCCACCCTTACCCCACCAAAGTTCCTCTGCACCATCCTCTGGAAACACCATTCTACCCTGGTTAACTCAGCCTCCCTGTGTCCCAGTGGCATCCAGTCTATGATGCCTTCCCTAACCGTCACATAGGGCAACATAATATTAAATGCAACAAATACGATACAGCTTATTTTTTTTTTTTACTCTTTAGTAAAATGAGTTTGTCATTCCTCTTAGGCTTGGTTTTGACTAAGTTGTTGGTAATTTACTTAGCGTACTTCCAGTAATTTCCTTTTCAATCTCTTCCAACTTCTCCAAAAGAAGAAACTCCCTGGGTACCTCATTAACAAGTACAGAATGAATAAACGAATACCAATATACCACAGAAGGAGCAAAGGACAGGCAATGGGGTAGAAGCTTCCCATCAGAACTGCAGCAGCATGAGGGACTTTGAGCTTTGCATGAATATTGTGTGCATGGGTATTTGAATTCTTCCATTTCTTGTTTTTTTTTTTTTTTTTTTAATTAGTATATTTATTTGAGAGGCAAAGAGAGAGTTCTCATTTACTGGCTCACTCCCCAAGTGCCTGCAACAGCTCAAGTCAGAAGAGGGGAACACAATCCAGGTCTCCCACATGGGCAGCTGGGATCCAGTTACTCGAGCCTTCACAGCTGTAGGAAGCTACAGGCAGGAGCCAGAGCTGGGAAGTGAACCCAGGTACTCGCAAGTGGGACACCTGCTCCTCCCTTACTCTACTGCGTGTGCCTTGACCTGAGACTTCTTTCCTTTTCTCCTGTAACACACCTAATTCCTTCATTACTATTTATGCTGTGCAAGTATGTGCTGCTCCATTGAGTGCTCGAGTGAAAGCCAATATTCTAACCACCTTGAAAATTCTTTGTTCAAGTGTGATTTTTTAAAAAGAGGAAGGCAGAGAAGACATTTCTTGCACGACCAGCCAGCAATGTAGGAAAGTCAGCTACTCCCTCCCCTAGTTGCTCCAAGTTGAGAATCATTCCTTCCAGGGACTTCACAAATGACTGGAAGGAACTGATGAACCCAGACATTTAAGGTTGCCAATGCCCAGGTAGATAAGAATAAAATTCAAATCAACTCATTAAATATTTATAGAGCAATTCCATAAGGTAAAGGAAATCCATTAAAGACAGGCAGCTTAGTTAGGATAAAGAATAATTACAAGATATAATAGACAAATTAACTAGGTATTAGAACAATAAGGGCCTGTGCTGGAAGAGGGGGAAGATACATAATGACTTAGTGGTAGTCACCAATGTGATAAAATTTCTTACAAAAGGCAATGTGTTGGGGCTGGCATTGTGGTGTAGCAATTAAAGCCACTGTCCGCAACACTGACATTCCATACAGGTGCCAGTTCACGTCCCGGCTTCCCATCCAGCTCCCTGCTAATGGCCTGGGAAAAGCAGTGGAAGATGGCCCAAGTGCTTGGACCCCTGCACCCATGTGAGAGACCCAGAAGAAGCCCCTGGCTCCTGGCTTCAGCCTGGCCCAGCCCAGGCTGTTGTGGTCATCTGTGGAATGAACCAGCAGATGGAAGATCTCTCTCTCTAACTCTGACTTTCAAATAAATAAAATAAATCTTAAAAAAAAAAAGGCAATGTGATAATGAAACGAATTAATAAACCTGCTACATAAAATCAGAATACAAGATGAGGAAAAACATTACACATGATCTAGTCCAGTTGTTTTCCAGATCTGTTTCAGCAGTACATTTTATTCAAAAGAACTCCATACAGATCCTGGCACATATTAAAAACAGGTGAACGTGAGCTTGCAAGCCTGAGTTCCTCTCCCACCCAGCTGCCTCTTCCGTCCTGTTGCAACCCTTGAGGCATCTCAAAGGAACGCGTGGGGCTCCACCAGGCACAACTAATCCAACTGCCATCCCCTAATTTACAGACACCAAAGCCAACGTGCAGGAAGGATAAATGACCTAACCCACAGAAACACAGATGGTCTAGAGAGGAGCTGAAAGCGGGACTCTGGTCTTGGCTCCACTCAGTGCTTCATAATTCACTTGTCCAGTCGTTGTGATTGCCCGTATTGGATGTCATCTGTGTGCAGCAGGTTTCAGCATGACATTAGTCCCCTGTTCTACAGCAGCAAACTCTCCAGTGGAGAAGAGATATAATTTCTGAATAATCATACAGAACTATTATCTGAGCTATAACTGAATTTCATGAGCAACATCTGACAACACCAACTGGGAATGCAGGAAAACTTCACAAATAAGATAGATCATCAGTTTTAAAGATCAATAAATCTCAACAGGTATAATCTCTGAATTTACAAATATTTGCTAAACTACTACAGCCAGTTTGGATAGGGCAGTTTTAAACAAAATATAGAATGAAAGAAGGTTTTTATGGGTACTTTAACATTTTTGTAATGTATATTTTCATTTTGTAAAATAAAAAATTCAATATTTTGAATTAATATATGCATTATGGTGAAATATTTCTTAGTTCCCTAAGCCTTTAGAAGCTAACTTGAAAGAAGTACCTGAATATTCTTTTGTTATTTTAGACAAACGTTATGAGCAGACCCAAAAACAAAGGCATGTGCATGGGCTTGAACGGCACCATCACCAAGAGGAAGACCTTTTCAATTAGGACTCTGAGCATCAGTGCCAAAAACAGTTCCTACTTCCTTCATTTTCTAAGTTGGGAGATCTTCACTATAAGGTGCTGCAATTTTTTATTTATGTATGTATCTTATGTATCTGAAAAGCAGAGTGATGAAGAAAAAAGAGATCTGCTCTCCACTGATTCACTCCCAAACGCCTACAACAGCCAGGGCTGGGCCGATCTAAGCCAGGAGCCGGGAACTCAATCCAGGTCTTCCACGTGGATGGCAGTGAGCTAACAACTTCTTGAGCCATCACCTGCTGCCTCCCAAGATGTGCATTAACAGGAAGCTGGAGTTGGGCACGGAGCCGGGATTCCCACTCAGGCAGTCCAGGATGGTATGCAGCGGCATCTTAACTGCTGTGCCGAACCCCTACCTGCTATGCTTTAAGATTCTAAGTTGAATAGGACAAAGAGTTTCTCTTTATTTACGGTACTTCTTCAAATCATCTTGGCAAAAAGTATGTGCCCCTGCAGGTTCCTGAGATCCTCACTGAAAGTCAAGCAGGGTGCTGGGTCGGGTGGTTCCCAGGTTTGCTGCGATGACCCAGGTTGTCCTGGAGTCAATCCTTTCGGCTGTATTTGTCATAATCATGGAGACCTCTCTCTCTCTCTCTTTTCTTTTTTAAATTTTTTGACAGGCAGAATGGACAGTGAGAGAGACAGACAGAGAGAAAGGTCTTCCTTTGCCATTGGTTCACCCTCCAATGGCCGCCGCAGCCGGCGCACCGTGCTGATCAGATGGCAGGAGCCAG
Organism: Oryctolagus cuniculus; assembly: GCF_964237555.1. NCBI lineage: Eukaryota > Metazoa > Chordata > Mammalia > Lagomorpha > Leporidae > Oryctolagus > Oryctolagus cuniculus. The sequence continues at coordinate 64,766,056 of NC_091436.1, forward strand.
GTGCTTCTCCTGGTCTCCCATGGGGTGCAGGCCCCAAGCACTTGGGCCATCCTCCACTGCACTCCCTGGCCACAGCAGAGAGCTGGCCTGGAAGAGGGGCAACCGGGACAGAATCCGGCGCCCCGCCCGGTGTGCCAGCTCCGCAAGGTGGAGGATTAACCTAGTGAGCTGCGGCGCCGGCCGAGAGACCTCTCATAATCACAGGTCATCACAGCATTTCTCAGTATTTACGTTAGAGTTATCTGTTTACACATTTTAGATTCCCCCAAAGTTCTCTCAGACATTTTCTTTCAAGTTGGTTGGAAATCATTAGAAATATCCTCTGGTAGCTGACAACTAACCAGTGATTACTGAAGCACATGAACCCATGCCTGGGCCTTTTGGTCTTCTCTCTATAGAACATTTGATTAAAGCTCCCAAGAGAGTCAACAGGTTGAACAGCAGAGAGAAATCAAAGCTCTACTAAGAAGAAATGACAGTAAAACCAATAGTCGTGAAAATCAAAGGAAAAATTACAGTGCTGAATCCCTTTCCCACTGTCTCAAATGCAATAAGCAATGAAAAGAGTCCATCTGACTGATGTGGTGAGTGCATTGCCAGCACCAAACGTTTTACTCCATCTGCGACTATTGCTTCAGCGCTTAGATGCTTTCCAGAAGTATGCGTGTGTGTGTATATACACACACAGAGAAACAAATATTACTAACATGTATACATTACCTAGTTCATCAAATTATAGGTTAGACACTAATCAGTACCCTCACAGGAAAAAAAAAAAAAAAGAATAGATCGGAAGTTTACAGGGCATGCTTTTTCTTAGAGCACGTTCCAAAATGAGGCTGACATACATTCTACACATTCCATCCAACAGCTTCAAAGCCAGCAGGTGCAAAACAAAGCAAACATGTACTATTACAGCTGGGGAAGAGAAGGATGAATAAGCCTTGGAGGTGAGCTCGGGCTGGTGGAGATGGCCACCCTGTGCCTCACCAGAGGAGCACAGAAGATTCAGTACAAAAACACACTGGCTTTCACAAAGGGGACTGGTGCTAATGAACAGCCACCAGGCTTAGGAGCTGGACTCACTTCTCAATGTTAAAGTATCACCTTTCAAAATGGTACACAAAAGGCAATTCTGAGCTATTGATTCAGAATCTTACCCAATCAGGCCATTTCCCAAGCCATCTTTATGGGATTTACTATTATCAAGTCAAATAAGAACTGGGTATCCTGCAGATGAGCCCAGCAAAAAGGAAGTGGTTTTTGAGAGAATACAATACTGTTTGGTTCCTACTGCAATGCTAGAGGTGCTAAAAAGCCTAGCATAGAAATTTGAAGTCTCAGGGAACAATATCCCCCAGGAACTGGCTTCTACGACACTTAGTTTGTTAATTAAACTCTAACCAACAGCAAAAAGCAAACAAAAAAATTGCTTAACATTCAGTGAAAGAACAGCTGAACGATTACACTAACATACATGACTCTGAAATATGTAGTTAGCCCTGTGCAATAGATCCTGTAGTAATAGATCCTGATTCACAATCATGGACCTCAAAACCAATCAGACACTGGAAAAACCAATGACGCTGAAAGATCTCCTCAGAAAGGACTTACCTCCAGATCCGGATCCTGGTCATAGGCTCTGTTTCTGGGATTTTCGTATCTATTCCGGGAGTCCAGACACCTGTTCCGAGAGTCAACACTCCTGCTGCGATTGTTGGCACAGCCATTACACCTGCGACAGCCACATCCACAGCAGGTTCGACCCCCCATTGAGTTTCTGGATTGGGACAGTCTTCAGATTTTCCCCAAGAGAGGAGAGGGAGTGCTATAGAATGGGACTGTGTCCAGAGTTACATACACAGCCAGGGGTCCCTCAAGAGGCCCAAGGCAGAGCGCAGCCAGTGACCTCTGCTCTGATCAAAGAAGAGGTCCCCAAAGAGGCTTTTCTAATCCAAACGAATGCTCTCTTAGGAAAGACCCTTCCTCAATTCAAAAGAAGACAAGCTCGCGGTTATACATCTCTCCAGCCTCTCTTGGTGGCCTCGGGAACACAAATGAGCATCAGTGATCGGTGACTCCCCTTTATTAGGGGGGTGAGGTCACCAGAGCTTTAATTTTCTCCTGGACTGCAATAGCTGCTAGGAATTCAGTTTGAAATGTGAGGATGTCAGAGAACAATAACAGTAATTACCCCTCACATACAGCTTTGTACTTGGCCCGTGGTTTCCAATCACTGGAGATTCCTTGGGGCAAGACGGGCGTGCTGGCCAGGAGGATCACCGCCCCTGTGTTCCTGGTGAAACACTGGCTCACAGAGGACTTCACCTAAATGATGTTCCTTCCTGGGGCTCTAAGTCTAGGACGGCTAGTGTTAAATGCAAGTTTATTTGAATGAAGGGGTTGAAAGAGCTGGGGTAAGTGAGAAGGAAGAACTCTTCGGTTACTCTCCTGAGATCTGCATTTAACCCCACTGCATACGAGTGACCAAAAACTACGGTTTCCAAATGCCAGCCTGCTCTAGAACAAGGGCAGAGAAGTGGCCATGTTCTGCATCACTTCACAGCTTCGCCTCTATAGAACCTTCCACCTGAGGAACTCACAGCAAACGTACACCCTGACTGGATGACAGAACACTAAGTAATGTGCTTTTCCAAAAAGGGGGGGAGACCCTATGAAAAAACAACTTATCAATTATGAATACCAGTGATTATCACTTTATCACAGCTTCAGCAAGATGCACAACCCAATATGAAAATGAGCAAAGAACTTGAAAACATAATTCACTGAAGAAACACAAAAGGGTTGTAAACATAAAAAAGAACTCATTCTCACTGTAACTGAAGAACCGCAAATTTAAATATGAGATAGGAACGGACTGGCAAGATGAAAAAGTTTGATTGTATATGACATTCATAAAGAGGTGAGAAACAAACACATTCATTCACCATGGGAACACATATTGATTAAGCCTTTTTAATCAGCAAACTGATAGTATCTGCATTCTTTAAAATCACGCATGCTGTGGATTCAGCAGTTCTAGAGAATTTACCCCTCAGAAATAACAGGCCAAGGACCGACATTTGGCTTGGTGATGAGGACACCGCTTGGGACACGCAGATCTCATGTCAGAGTATGTGGGTTCCAGTCCTGGCCCTGCACCCATTCCAGCTACCTGCTAATGCACACCATGGGAGGCAGCAGGATGGCTCTCAGCCAGCCATGTGGAGACCTGGGTTGCATTGCAGGCTCCTGGCTTTAGTCTGGCCCAGGCCTGGTGGTTATGGGCATTTGGCAAGTGAATCAGCAGATAAACGATCGCTCTCTTTTTGCCTTTCAAATAAATAAAAAAGTCTTAGAAAAAAAAAAGAGAAATAACTGGCCAAAGAAAACATAAGGACAGATTGTTTATGAAAGAAAAAAGGCAGAAACACCTTAAGTGTCTGTAAATAAAGACTGGTAAACCATATGATAGTATGTCCACCTTATACACTGGAATATGACTTAGAAACTCACAGGAGTCATATTTATAGAAACTTATATGGAAAATGATCACAAAGATTTCTTGGTTAAAAAAATTAGAGGGGACCGGCACTGCAGCATAGTGGGTAAAGCTGCCGCCTGCAGTGCTGATATCCCCTATGGATGCTGGTTTGAGGCCCAGCCTCTCCACTTCCTATCCAGCTCTCTGCTATGGCATGGGAAAGCAGTAGAAGATGGCCCAAGTCCTTGGGCCCCTGCACCTGTGTGGGAGACCTGGAAGAAGCTCCTGGCTTCGGACTGGCACAGCTCCGGCCGTTGCAGCCAACTGGGGAGTGAACAAGCAGATGGAAGACCTCTCTCTCTCTGTCTTTGCCTCTCCTTCTCTCTCTGTTTAACTCTGACTTTCAAATAAATAAATAATCTTTAAAAAAAATTAGAGGCGCTAGCATTGTGGCATAGAGGGTAAAGCTGTGGCCTGCAGTGCCAGCATTCCATATGGATGTAGATTGGAGTCCCAGCTGCTTCACTTCCCATCCAACTCCCTGCTAAAGTGCACAGGAAAGCAGCTGAAGATAGCCCAAGTGCTTGGGCCCTTGCATCCCTGTGGGAGACCCAGATGAGGTTCCTGGCTCCCTTCTTTGGCCCAATCATTGCAGACATTTGGGGAGTGAACTAACGAATGGAAGATTTCTCTGTATCCCCTTCTCTCTGTAACTACGCCTACCAAATAAACAAATAAATCTTTAAAAAAATTTAGAGAATTGTAGGTAGTAGATAATCCTTTTTTGGTTAACAACATAGAACATAGGAAAAAACAACACAGAACATAGAATATATACCAAACTACTCAATTTTCAGGATAAAGAGAGAATTTTTTTAAGGAATACAAGCTTCATGCATTTAGTATATACAAATTTGGGGACAATGAAGAGAGAATTTAAGTATTTGTTTTATATGTTTTAATACTGTTGGGATTTTTTTTTTTTTTTGTAGTAAGCAAGTACAGAAAAAATATATATACATACGTATAACCACACTCTTTCCAAAAACACCCTACAAGAGACAATGCCTTCTAGTTTGGGCTAAAACAGGAAATGGACTGGCTGACATATATTTATACATGTGTACCTAAGAGGCACCCACAATCACTGCTTCAAAGGAAGACAACACATGCACTTGGGGCAGAAAGAAAAACAAGCCACTCACTGAGCTTTCCTGTTACAAACTGGCGACCAAGACACCTTCAAATGGAAACATCACGGATAGATAGGGATAACCTGAGTTTGTCCAAAGCTGGTTGTAAGTAGGCAATCGATCTCTTTCATGCAAGAGCAGATATTTGGCTTTCACGAGGAAAATACTTGGTGCCCTGAATCCCACTGTTAGCAGTGTCATGCTTAGGATACGAAGCAATGTCCTCCTGTCCTTGGATGCCTGACTTCAGAAACCTTGTATGTATGAAAGGCAGCTCTTGCTGCACCTGGTAACCCTGGGCTTTTTCAGAGTCGGAGCAGTGCTCCCTAGGCCATCATATTGTTTTCACCTTGATCCTGGCAATTGCACAACACCAGTGCTGGAGGGGCAGGGTGGAGTCATGCTCTGGAAACTGCCACATTCTCTGCTGCCCACACAGGGCTCATTTATGTAGGGACGGATCTGGTGAGATTTCCTGCTCTACCCTCCAAAGCCTAACTGAAAATAAACCCATACAAGGGCTGCACTGCAGCACAGAATGCAGCAAGCACTGCGTGTTCTGTTTTTCTTTTCCTCTTTTTCATTGTGAATATATGCATTTTACTGAAACATTTATAAATAATGCTCCAGGTACACAAATGCATTTTGATCCTTAGAACCTCCTACTCTATCTGGTAAGGCTTGTCAATCAGTATAGCAAATGCTGAGTTCTAGAAATGTTCATCACAGTGGGAAGCCCAGAGAAGACCATGAACAACCTTTCTGGGGCAGACAAAAGGAGGAACTGTTTGAGCAGGATCTTAGAGGACTAATAGAAGTCTGCAGGTGTGCAAAAAGCAGAACAGCTTCCTAGCCATGGGAAGGCATAGAGCAAAGGTGGTGAGATGGCCCATTTAAGAAACTTGGGAGCAACAATAGCTTTCCCAGACAATATAATCAGGACTGGTGTAGTTTACAGCAAATTGAGAGAGTCCTAAAAAATTACACGTGCATACCTAAGCCATTTTAACTTTAATCACAATGTAACTTATTACTCTGACATCTTCAAACATTTTTTGAAGGGGTCTGTGTTGTGGCACATTGGGTTAAATTGCCACCTGAAACATCGGCATCCCATAGGAGCAAAGGTTCAAGTTCTGGCTGCACTACTTCTGATCCAGGTCCCTGCTAACAGGAAAGCAGTAGAAGATGGCCCAAGTACATGGGTCCCTCCCACTCACATGGGAGACCCAGATGGAGTTCCAGGCTCCTGGCTTCAGCCTGGCCCAGCCCTGACCATCATGGCCCATTGGGGGAGTGAACCAGCAGATGGAAGATCTCTGTCTCTGCTTCTCTGTAACTCTGCCTTATAAATAAATTTTAAAAAGATTTATTTATTTATTATATATTATTTATTTATTTAAATAAATAAATCCATTATTTATTTATTTATTTATTTGACAGGTAGAGTTACAGACAGTGAGAGAGAGAGAGATAGAGAGAAAGGTCTTCCTTCCATTGGTTCACTCCTCAAATGGCCACAATGGCCGGAGCCACGCCAATCCAAAGCCAGGAGCCAGGTGCAGGGTGCAGGGGTCCAAGCACTTAGGCCATCCTCCACTCTCTTCCCAGGCCACAGCAGAGAGCTGGACTGGAAGAAGAGTAACCTGGACTAGAACCTGGCGCCCATATGGGATGCCGGCGCCGCAGGCAGAGGATTAACCTAGTGCGCCACCGTGCCGGCCCAATAAATAAATCTTTAAAAAATGTTTTTGAATAAGGAATACTTGCACAGAGCTCAGAAATAAAAACATTAAAAACTGTGCAACAAAAATGTATATGTTCTACAGGTAATTATTATTAGCTTTTAATGTATACTTCCATAGTTTCTTAATGCATCTACCAATACATACACATACACACATACTACAGAAACATATATTCTATTTGCCCACTTTTCTACACAAAATATAACATGCCATGGGGCTGGCATTGTGGCACATGGGTTAAGTCACTATTTGTGACACTGGCATCCCACATGAGTGCTGGATCAAGTCCTATCTGCTCCATCCAATCCAGCTGCCTAATAACGCCTCTGAGAAGGCGCAGAAGATGGCCCAAGTACTTAGGCCACTACTACCCATGTGGGAGACCCAGATGGAGCTCCCGGGTCCTGTCATGAACATTTGGTGAGTGAACCAGCAGATGGAAGATCTCTCTCTCTCTCTCTAACTTTGCCTTTTAAATCAATCTATTGATTTATCTATCTACAAAATATGCTATACACATTATTCTCTATCTTGCCTTTTCCCCCAGCAGTGTGTTCAGTCTTTTTGAGCCGTATTTTCAGAGCACATAGACTCCTGCCATGCAGAAGCTATAGAGAGGACTAAGAAACTGAAGCTGGATACCAGGCCTGCCTGTGTGCATAAGACAGGTGCCCAGGTTGGTGGGGTGAAATTATGTCAAGATCTGACTAAAAATCAGAGATTTGGGACAGGGGAGGCCCAAGGGCTCAGTCATCTTTGGTCACAACACAGGATGGCACAGATAATTCAAACTGGAGTTCCAGTGGAAAGGTGGACTGTAGTGCTGAGTGTTACATGGACGATATTCCTAAATTCTTTATGGAAGCCACCTTGGGGGAAGGTGGAAACCTAGTTAGTAAGAGCTCCACTCCCAAGGCTGCAGCAGTAGGATGGACATCAGGGTATGGGGAGGTCCCACGTGTTGCAGGATGATGCAAGCACCATCCCTGGGGAGGTCAGCAGCCTAGGTGGCTCAGACAGAGTGGGAGTTCTGTGATCAAGGTTCATATACTGTGTCCTAGGCTTAAGTACTTTATACTTTGAACTTGGGTTGGCCTAAGGAATGAGGTGAGGGTGGGGAGGATTTGACATTCAGACAAGCCAGTGGATTAGTGTGGAACAGCTACAGGGAGAGAGGAGAAATAGAGAAGTGGGAAGGGAAATGACACAGAGGGGTGGGTTGCCTCTATGAGTCACGTGGAGAATGCACGTTTGTGCCAAGGCTTGTTGAACTGAAGTGTTATAGAGTCATGTAGAACATCAGGCTAGAAACTGAGAGACACAACATCTTGACTGCTTTAAGGTTAATTAAGAAAAGAAAAAGCTGCCAAAGGTGGCTGCAGCGGAGCCCTCTCTGAGCCACTTCAGAGCAAAGCAGACACCTGTCTATTATGGATGATGTGGGTGCATCCCGGTCTTAAACAGTGAGAGTAGCACTGAGTTGATATGATTTCATCTCCTCTATAGGTCAGTTACTTCTGTGGGGTTTATTCATTCATTCATTCATTTACTTTGTAGGGGAGGTGGGTTTGTTTTTCTTCTTAAAAAGAAACAGACACACACACACACACACACATACTTTGTTAGGAAATAGTGGCTTTATCTGGCTCACCAATAAGGAAAAGATCCAAAGAATTAAAGCCAAAATAGCTTTTTTACTTGAGTTACTCAAATAGCTGCTGTGCATTTCACTTGTTTGAATGCATCTTGAGAAGACCTGAAAATATGGCAATTTCATTTATATTCACGATGGTCATATACAATCTTCAGCATTTTCAAAATAAGCTATCAGAATTTAAGGAGAATTAAAATATCATTACAGGAAAATTCTCATTAAAGTATCTGCCCTCTTTGCAGAGATGTATGGGCCGGTTCACCCCCCAGATGCCTGCAACATCCAGGGCTGGGCCAGGTTAAGGCCAGAAGCCCAAAACTCAGAGTCTCCCATACGGGTGGGAGGCACCCAAGTGCTCAAGAAATTGAAGCTGGGTACCAGGCCCACCCATGTGCGTAAGAGACAGGTGCCCAGGTGGGGTGGGGTGAAATTATGTCAAGATCTGACTAAAAATCAGAGATTTGGGACAGGGGAGGCCCCAAATGCCCACAACAGTCAGGGCTGTGCCAGGCCAAAGCCAGAAGCCCAGAACTCCACCCAGGTCTCCCACATGGACAGCAGAGACCTAATTCCCTGTGCCATCACCTTCTCCCTCCCGGGGTGCACAGCAGCAGGAAACTCGATGGGAAACAGAGGCAGGACTGCCTACCAGGCACTCTCATATGGGATGGAGATGTCTCAAGTGGCAGCTTAACCCTCTGTGACACATTGTCTATCCCAGAAACAGTGATGTTTTAAATAAAATGTCTTCTGTTCTAAAATTAACTAAAAGTTTAACATAGCCACTCAATGGAAAATTTGTTTTGTATAAATAAATGAATGATTCCTGGTGCTTTTTCCCATCCAACATTTAGATTCTAGTAACATTCTGATTTGTGGTTCCACTTCCCCCTAGCTGGTATGTGGAGACATAGTATTGTCTTTGTAATTATAAATCATGTATCTGCGTATACTAGCAGGTACAGCAAATGTCTTTTTATTTTAATTGAAGGATTCAGCATAGTGTTGTCAGGTTGAAGTAATATTGTTATAGCACATTAAAAGCAATAAATAAGTAGGGGCCGGTGCTATGGCATAGTGGGTAAAGCCACCTCCTGCAGTGCCAGCATCCCATATGGGCATCTGCTCCACTTCTGATCCAGCTCTCTGCTGTCGCCCGGGAAAGCAGTAGACGATGGCCCAAGTCCTTGGGACCCTGCACCCACATTGGAGATTTGGAAGAAGCTCCTGGCTCCTGGCTTCAGATTGGCTCAGCTCTGACCATTGCAGCCAATTGTGGAGTGAACCAGCAGATGGAAGACCTCTACCTCTGCCTCTCCTTCTCTCTCTGTGTAACTCTTTCAAATAAATAAATAAATCTTAAAAAAGGCAAGAAATAAATAAAAACAATAACACTGAGTATACAAAACACATATAGAGAGTGGATAAAAATTCTGCTTTTGGGAAATAGAAATTGCTTAGAGTTAATGCAAATAAAAAAATAAATCCTAGTTTGAAAAAGTAGATCCAATTTTGAGGGCTAGATATACTCAGGAATGGGAGGCCATCTGTCCAGGAGAGAAGGTCCAGGGTGGTCCTTGCATTGTCGCTTCAGTAAACCTACTGGATCTCATGCTCTCCCACTGGGGAGAGCAGACTGAGAGAAGAGTAATTTGGAAGGTCTCAGAGGTGCCCGGACACTCACTGTGAGTATGCACCACCCAGGATCTCAGTACACTTAAAATTTGTTTACCAAGAATCCTGGCCACAGTGGTGGCATGTGTGGCAGAGAGAGAGAGAGTGAGCGAACGAGAGAGAGTAGAGAGAGAGAGAGAATATGAATGAATGCGAATCTTCTACCTGTTGGTTCATTCCCCAAATGGCCACAAAGATCAAAGCTGGGCCATAGCTGGGCAGATCTGAACCCAGGAGCCAGGAGTTTCTTCCAGGCCTCCCACATGGGTGCAGGGGCCATCTTCCACTGCTTTCCCAGGTGCATTATCAGGGAGCTGGATCAGAAGTGGAGCGGCACCCATATGGGATGCCAACACTGCAGGCAGCAGCTTTACCCTCTACGCCACAGCGCTGGCCCCATGTGTGGGGTCTTGCACTTCGGAACTAATGGTCCAGTTGGCCCTCTTGGCCATGACTCATGAGACATAAGGTGTAAAACCCTCTGGTTGGGGAGAGAAAGGCTGCTGCTCTGCCTCTTCCCTGTACTCTTGGTATAACATGCAAAGACCGAGAAAGACTGCAAGAGTGAGAAAGTGGGAGGTGAAGAAGGAGGAGGGAAGAAGGAGGAGGGAGGAGGGAGGAGGGAGGAGGGGAAGGAGAGGGGGCCAGCAGAGGAGGAGAGAGGAAGGGGGAGGCAGCCAGATATGGGTGCCTGTTTGAGACCTGCTCCTCCACTTGCAATCCAGTTCCCTGCTAATGTGCCTGGGAAATGAACGGAAGATGACCAGAGTAATTCTGTCCCTGTGACCCACATTGGAGACCCGGATGGCGTTCCAGACCCTTAGCTTCAGCCTGGCCCAGCCCCAGCTCTTGTGGCCATTTGGGGAGTAGACCAGCAGATGGAAGATCTTTCTCTAACTCTGCCTTTCAAATAAATAAATTATTAAAGAAAAAGAAAGTACTCCTGATGAGATACTAGCACTAAGTGCTTTATAGTAGCAAGAAGTAGGTGTGCTTTTTATGGGAAACACTAGTCCCAAAGTTGATGCCATATTACTTTGTGCACCGTTGTGTTAAATCACAGCTTGTGTAACAAGAACAAGGCAGAAAAGGGCAGCTATACAATGAAGAACACCTGAGGCAGCAGAGTCAAGTTCACACAGAGACTCATTATTAATAATACGCTGCTGTCATGCATAATGTTAGAGACGGCATGCAATATGCATTATATATTCTGTAATACTTATATTTAAACAAACTATTGTATTATCAAATATAATAATATTGTACAACATATATGTATACTACATATATCATATGTGATATGTTATAAATGCTATTTTGAAAAGTTCATGGAGAATGGAGTTAAAAGATGTCTATTTTGGTACCAAAATTTTTTAAAATCCATGCAAACTTTTTTTTCATAACACACTTTTCCATGAACTTTCCGAAGACCTCTCACAATATATGTTGTGCCCATCAAGCACGAGTTTTTCAGTCAGATAGGGGTGATTTTGCAGTATTTAAATGTTTAGCAATGTTTATTCTTGGGAGGCAAATACTAGAAGTGAAGCATTACCTTTTTCAGTGTTCTAGATTCTGCGGGCAAAGGACCAGGTGCATGGCTGGCGGTGAGAAGGGACTGGGGATCCCCACCAGGCAGTGCAATGTCCCGGCACTCCTGAGCCGCATGGCTTCCATCCAGGCCCTCCAAAGCTCTGTAAGGAGTGGAAAACACATTCACATCAATGAGCTCTCAAGAACGCTGAATACTCCAGGAACCCAAGGCCCATTTCCCTGTGTATTTCTAAGCAGCTGAGATGAGGAGTCATTCTTCACAAGGAGTACAGCATTGCAGATACTGAGACATGCTCATAACATGGGAGCAAGACCAGGGCTTTGATGGAAAATACCAATGAAGGAGAAGGAGAACTACAAAACTGCTGTTTTACAGAAGAAGTACAAACTTCTGTGGAATTTTGATGCTGTTTTGAGGTTAGAAAGGTAAATCAGGCATCATACAAATACTTTAAAGGCAGATATATATATATCACTATGGCAAAATCAGCAAGGGTGATTTGTATGAGCATAATTTGGGAGAACTCTATCATGTGTATCTTTGTTTTAAAAGATATTATTCTTAGGGGTGGGCATTTGGCACAGTAGTTAAGACACTGCCTGGGGTGCTCACATCCCATAGCAGAGTTCCTGGATCTGAGTCCTGCCTTGCATTCAGTTCCTGCTTCCTGCTGGTGCATACCCAGGGTGGCAGCAGGTGTTCAAGTGGTTGTGTCCCTGCCGACCACACAGAAGACCCAGAAGACTCAGATTGAGTTCCAGGATCCTGACTTAGGCCTGGTTCATCCCCACCTGTCACAGATCAATCAATCAATCAATCAATATCTCTCCCTTACAAATAAATTAAAAATTAAAAACATTATTCTTCATATTATATAAAATGAGAACCCCCATTCTTAAAAAGATTTGTTTGAGAGGCAGAGTTACAGAGACAGAGACAGAGGTCTTCCATCCGCTGATTCACTCCCCAAATGGCCACAACAGCTGGAGCTGTACTTATCTGAAGCCAGAAGCCAGGAGCTTCTTCCGGGCCTCCCATGCAGGTACAGGAGCCCAAGCACTTGGGCCATCCTCCACTGCTTTCTCAGGCCATTAGCAGAAAGCTGGATTGGAAGAGGAGCAACTGGGACATGAATCACCGCCCACGTGGGATGCTGGTGCCATAGGTGGAGGCTTAACCTACTATGTCACAGCATCGACCCTGAACCCCCAATTTTGTAATATAAAAGTAATACATGGTAAAAAGCAGTACACTATAAAAAAGTCAAATCAGTAGATAAGGGCATTGAAATAAAAAGAATCTCCAGTGGGATAACAATTCCATACTGCATAAGTAATCGCTCTGGACAGTTTCTTTCTTCCAACACTTTATGCCACATCAAGCACTTATGAAAATGCACTTCTATCCTCTGAAGAGTGCTGAAGGGTATCTTTGAGGCAAATCTCTCTCAAGAATTTAAAGAGTACAGAGAAACCGAGATCACCTAGGAGAATTCAGATGGCAACTGAAAGATCCCTTACAGTGAGAAGGTGTTGCAGTCTTACCATGGATGCATGGATGCATCTGCATCAAGACCTCTTTTTAATTCTCACAAACCCTAGCCCACAGCGTTCACTTTGTCCTTTGGCTCACAAGTACACCAAGAGAGGCAGCAAGCAAGAGAAGACCCCTTGGATCTGAACTTATTCCAACCACAGTGGAGTTCTCTATTGTAGAAGTAAACCAGAAATGTATAGGCAGGCTGCCACCCACTCTTTGTTGAAAAGTCTATTGAATGACTCACAAGACTTCAAGATACAAAGCGATAAAGCATGGGTGTTTAGCTTAGCATTTAAGATGTCAGTTAGGACACCTGAGTCCCACTGGTTCCATGCCAGCTAATGTAGACCCAGGGGAGGCTGCACTGATTGCACCAACTGGCCCTTCCCTTCTCTCTTTGGTTTTTCTATTCCCTGAGACAACCCCATTGAAGTAAGTGAACCAATAACCCTACAGAGGCCTCTAAGTGTTCAAGGGCAAGGAAGAGTTGCATGTCTCTGACTTTAAGTCAAAAGCTGGAAATGATTAAACTTAATGAGGAAGGCATGCGGAAAGCTGAGATACACTGATAGTTAGGCCTGGTGCACCAAATAGCCAAGTTCTGAGCACGAGGAAAAAGTTCTTGAAGGAAGTTAAAAGTGCTACTCCAGTGAGCACACGAATGATAAGAAAGAGCAAGGGCCTGATGGCTGATATGGAGAAAGTTTTAGTGGCCTGGATAGGAGATCAAATCAGCCCCAACATTCCTGTAAGCCAGCATCTGATCCAAAGTAAGACCCCAACCCCCTTCAAGTCTGTGAGCCTGAGAGGGGCAGAGAAGAGGAAAACTTTGAAGCTAGCAGAGGGTGTTTGATGAGTTTTAAGGAGAGAAATGGTCCCCATCAAAGTGCCAGGTGAGACAGCAAGTGTTGATGCAGAAGCTGAGCAAGTGTGCAGAAGACTATTGGTGCAGGTGGCTACACCAAACAACAGGTTTTCATTGTTGACAGAAAAGCCTTCTCTGTCAGAAGTCAGTACAGCCTAGGACTTTCATAGCTGGAGAGGTCAATGCTTCCTACAAAGCTCCAAAGGACAGACAGCTCACTCTTATTAGGAGTGATTGCAGCTGGTGACTTTGAGTTGAAGCCAATGTCTGTTTATCACCTAGAAATCCTGAAGACTATTACTTAAAATCTACTCTGCCTGTGCTCTCCAGGTAGAATCATCAAGTCTAGATGATACCACATGTTTATAACTCAGTATTTGAAGCCTGCTATTGAAACCACTGCTCAGAAGAAAAAAAAAAGATTCTTTTCAATATATTACTGCTCACTGACAATGTTCTGGTCACCCAAGAGCTTTGACAAAAATATAGAAGATTAATATTGTTTTCAGGCCTGCTAACACAACATCCATTCTGTTGTCCAAGGATCAAGCAGTAATTTTGGCTTTCAAGTCTTATTATTTCTAATAACAGTTTTTTTAGAAGCTTTATTTACTTATTTATTTGAGAGATAGGAGAGGGAAAGAAAGCAGTAGGGAGGGGAAGGGAGAGGAGAGGAGAGGAGAGATTCTATCTGCTGGTTTACTCCCCAAATGCTCACAACAACCAGGGCAGGGCCAGGCTGAAACCAGGAGCCAGGAATGAAATCTGGTCTCCCCACCTGGGTGGCAGCAACCCAAGTACTCAGGCCATCATTTGCTGCTTCTCAGGCACATTAGCAGGAAGCTGCATCAAAAGGGGAGGCAGGACTTGATCTCAGGTGCTCAGACAGGTGACATGGGTGTCCCAAGTGGCAGACTCTTTGTGCCACAACACCTACCCCTCAAATCTTATTAAGAAACACATTTTGTATGGTGATAGTTGCCATAAACAAGTGATTCTTTTGCTGAACATGTTGAAAGTTAATTGAAACTCTCTGGAGAGGATTTTTACCATTCTATATGCCATTAAGAACTTTCATAATTCATGGAAGGAAATCAAAGGATCAACATTAACAGGAATTTGGAAGAAGCTGACTGAAACCCTCATGGAAGACTTTGAGGGGTTCTAGACTTCAGTGGAGGAAGTTGCTGCAGAGGCGGTGGAAATGGCAAGAGTGGAATGGCAAGAATTCGAAGTGGCGCCTTGGAGCCTGGTGCTGTGACTGAAGCACTGTGATCTCATGATAAAACCTCGACAGATCAAGAGTTGGATGAGCAAACCAAGTGGTTTCTGGAGATAGAACCTGTTCTGGGTGAAGACACTCTGAACACTGTGGAATTAATGACAAAGGATTGACACATAGGCTTACTTGAAGCAGCAGCAAGGTTTGAGGGGGATGGACCCCAATTTTGAAAGTAGTTCTGTGGGTAATACACTACCAAATGGCAAACAGAGGAATCTGTTCTGAAAGGAAGAATTAGTTGAGGTGGTAAACTTCACTATTGTATTGTTTTTAGACATTTCAGCGCCAGTGTTGTGGCATAGCAGGTGCCAATTCACTTCCGATCCAACTCCCCACTAATGTGCCTAGGGAAGTGCAGAAGACAGCCCCACATCCTTGGGCAGATGGCCTTACCCATTTGGGAGACCTGGATGAAGCGCTTGGCTGCTAGCTTCAGCTTGGCCCAGCGCTGGCTGTTTTGGTCGTTTTGGGGTGTGAACCAACAGATGGAAGACCTCTCTGTCTCTCCCTTTCTCTAACTCTGATTTCAAATAAATAAATAAATCTTAAAGAAATGTCCATATCCACTCCTACCTTCACCTTCAGCAGCCACTACCCTGATCAGTCAGCAGCCAGCAACACTGAGGTAAGACCCTCCAGCAGCAAATCACACACACACACACACACACACCAATTTGCTGAAGGCTCAGATGTGTAAGAAAAAAAAAACATTTTTTAATTAAGGTATGTACCTTTTTAAGGCACAATGCAATTGCACACTTAACAGTGTATATGTACGGGGAAACCAAAAGATTTGTCTGATTCCCTTTATTACAGTATTTGCTTTATGGCAGGGGTCTGGAACCCAAAGCACAACATCTCTGAGGTATGCCTGTATCCTGCTTGGAAACCAGTCCCCACTCATCGTATGGAGCCCACCTGCCTGACAGTAACAGGAAGTCCAAACACAGAAGCCTGATTGATGTTTAAAAAAAATATTGTCACGTATAAGACAAGAGAGGTGAACTGAGTTGGTCTATTCAGCTTATTCAGTTGCTACAGAATTCAGTGGCTGCTACCACGTAATTGGTCACAGAAGGGTGCGACAGTTCCTGAGGCTGACATGGCTGACCCGGAAGTGAATATACGTCCTGGAAGTGACCCGGCGGACGGCTCTTGCCTGAATCGGCCCGATCACCGGGCCTCTGAAGGGCACTGCTGGGGTCCTGTGAGGGGAAAAGGAGCCGTGGAGGCCATGAAACGGGTGGTGGCGTGTGTTCTGCCACCGCCCTGATCTTGTCTTGAAACCTGTTTCCGACACTGATGGCGCTGCTGGTACAGTTGCTATGGATTTATGATTACAGCCACAAAAGGACGTTCCTGAGTTCGGCCTCACAGCGTGTTGAACCCAGCAAGCTTCCCACCCTCCTGATACGGGGAAGAAGCTAATCTGACGTGACATGCTGCTCTCCAGGGCTCCTTTCTAGAAGCCTGGAGTCAGGATCTCATGGACGGAAGGATACACATGGCACTGGGGGTGGGGTTAGTTTGTTGATGGCCAGAAAACGAGGGAAACTATCACAGGTAGCTCCAGGGAAGGTCCTTGCTTCCCGTAATTCTGAGACAGGAAGTTGTGTGTGTTCATAGTACACCCTATGACCTCCGCCCTGCCTTGGAGGTGGGAGGGAGAGGAGGAGGAGGAGGAGGAGGAAGAGGGTGCTGACCGACTTCCCTTTCCTGTGACCCAGATCCAGGCCACAGGGGCCATTATTTCCGGGTTTGCTCCAGGGCTTGCTTGAGAGGTGAGGCAAGGTCACAGGTGCGTGGGCTCAGAGGGCTTCACAGGCAGAGCTCGGCTTGGGGGAAGCTTCCCTCTCACCCAGCCCTGGGTGTTCAGGCCACCCAGAGAGCATTTTCCACCTCCTTTTCTGGAATATCAATCAGAGGCCTTCTACTCAGAGCAAACTCGCTGGACTAGTTTATCTCCCCAAATACCACCTTTACAACCTTTCTCTTCTTTACGGGAAAAAGAATCCTATAGTCGAAGCTAGGGCTTTGATCACAAGCAAAATACAGGCCTGAGTCAGGGACAGTGAACCAACATAACAGGTCCTCGGTTAACTTTGTACCTTTTGGATCTTGCGCTACCAGAGATGCCTGCCCTTGAGGATACAAACGTCTAGGCCACACAGGGGCTCACCAAATAGGCAGCACTTGGTGTTTTCAGTCCTGGAACACAGGTCGTTGCTGCACTGGGAACCAGCCACACATACCTCACCCCAGCCTAAAAGCCGACCTTCCCATAGCTTTGCAACAGGAGATGCTGATTGGAACATGTGTTAATTCTTCTTTCCCAAAGAATAAATTTTAGTTTCACTCCTGATGGGTAGGTGTGGTCATAAGCTCCTCCTCTCCCACCCACCTCCGAGGCAGGTCAGAGGTTACTGGGTGCACCAAGACCACACAGAATTTCCTGTCTCAGAAATGTGACCAAGCAAGGATCCTCCCTGGAGCTATCTGTCAGTTTCCCCATTCTCTGGTCATCCACACACTAAACCTACAGCAGATGACAAGCTATGCTTGCTGTCTGGTATGAGATGCAAGGCTTGTAAATGGAAGCAGAATTTGCTTTGTGAATGGTTGCCACTGCTCACTTACAAGGACAACAAATGCTTGGGCCAGTAAAATGAGATGAAATGAAATGCCCCAATGCTGCCATGTTGGGCTAGTCTCAGCGGAGGCCAGTGTGTTCATTTGCTGATGACAATCTTCCGGATTTTCCGTGGAGGCACAGACACAGCACTTGTGGAAGAGTTTCAGTGAGTGCTCGCTTTTATTCACACTTTTAAGTGGGACATTTGCTAGTTCATTTGATTTCTCTTTATTTCCTTTATATCTTGCTTACTTTTAAAAAGCAGATGCCCTTCCCCATGGAGATTAAGCTGATGGCAACATTAATAATGACAAGATTGTTTTTCCTTCTCTCAGGTTAAAAAAAAAAAGCCACAAGGCTGTATTCAGAAAAATCCAGCCTTTCTATGGCTTGGAGCTTATACAATATGGAGGCAGGGACTCTTGTTAAGAAAAAAAATGTTCTTTTTCAGAATTGCTGGTGCTGGGGTCTCTCCTAAGGTCTTGGAGGGAGCCCTGAAGTTTAAGCTCCTTTTTCTCCCTATAAACGAGCATCAGATTTGCGTGATGCTGGTCTAGCCTTTCAAGTTATTCCTGGAGCATTTTAGCATGTGTAGTGCAATATAAAGTTAATATGAGTTTCTTTATCAAATAATTCTTGCTTCCAAGACAATGCATAAGAAAATAATAAAACGTGGCATAAGTTATAGTGTAGGTATAAATTGATGCTGTACTGCCACCTATTGTCTACCCAAAGAATTATTGGAGTGTTCCATCCAGCCTCAGAAGAATGATTTACAAGTATCAAAGAATACCTCCACCTGTATCAAATTATTTCTTAGATAGAGGTTAAAATGCTACATACTCCTCTGAATGAAGACATTGGTTGTAATGCTACCCAAGTTTCCTGGCCACAAAGGAAGGAGAACATTAAACTCACTAACAAGCAGCACTAACAGTATGTGTAGCATCTCTTCACTGCAAATGCCAAATGGGAGAGAGCTGCCATTTACCAAACAACCTGTGCCCTGCTAACACAGGACTCAGTGTTAGACTATGGACATACACCATCAGTCATTCTACACCTGAAAGGCTGCTACTGACTGCCTTGGTGCAGACACCTCACTGTAGACTTAGAAGACACTGCCCACTGAGAAACCATGTGATTGACAGCACTGAGCCTGCTGGTTACCCACGCCTCAGTTACTGGAAGCCACATTTCCGTGCCCAGTCTCACAGGAAGGCAACCAATGACAGCATGAGAACACAGCCATGTAAATCTAACCATGTCCAGAAAAACAAAGTGTCACAAAAGAAAATAAAAAAGGTATCTGTTGGGGCTGGTGCTGTGGTGTAGTAGGTAAAGCCACCACCTGTGGTGCTGGCACCGGTTCAAGTCCCGGCTGTTCCAGTTCCAACCCAGCTCTCTGCTATGGACTGGGAAAGTAGAAGATGGCCTAAGTCCTTGGGCTCCTGCACTGTGTGGGAAACTTGGAAGAAGCTCCTGGCTCCTGGCTTCGGATCGGCACAGGTCTAGCCATTGCAGCCAATTGGTGAGTGAACCAGCAGGATGGAAGACCTCTCTCTCTCTCTCTCTCTCTCTCTCTCTCTGCTTCTCTTTCTCCTTGTGTAACTCTTTCAAATAAATAAATAAATAAATCTTTTAAAAATGTATCAGCTTGCAAGATCAAGGAGTTTGCATTCACGAATAAGGTTTGCTTTTTTTATTTTCTTAAAGATTTATTATTATTTTTTATTTTACAGAGGGGGTGGAGAATAAAGAGAGAGGGATCTTCCATCTGCTGGCTCATTCCCCCAGTGGCCACAACAGCCAAGCCTGGGCCAGGTCAAAGCCAGGAACCAAGAGCTTCATCCAGGTCTCCCACATGCAGACAGGGGACCAAAGACTTGGGCCATCATCTGCTGTTTTCTCAGGTGCATTATCAGGGAGCTGGATCAGAAGTGGAGTAGCCAAGACTTAAACCAGCACCCATATGGGATTCTAGCATTTCAGGCAGTGGCTTAACCTGCTATGCCACAATGCTGGCTCCCACAGGTAAGTTTTTAATTCAGAAGCAATACTGTCTTCAAACTTAATAAAGGATATCTCAACTTAATAAAGGATAATACAGCAGCCTGACCATTAGTTGTGTGGTCTTGAGCTATTACTTCTCTAAACCTGGGTTTCCTAGCCTGCAAAATGGAGGTAATAATCAGATTGTTGCAAAAATTAAATGAGGTAATATTTATAAAATACTTTGCCTAGTGCTGGCACATAGCAGATGTTCAATAAATCATCAGCTGTTTCAATTAGGCATTTGAATGTCAGCTGACAGTTTTCAGAGCATGCAGATGAAATATGAAGTGACACAGAAGTGAGAATATACCATTGGACCATAACATTGTGACCCAACCATCCAATTTGCAAATGAGTTCATGGGGCCCAGAGACATTCATTGTTCAAGGTCACTGGCTAATTACTGGCAGGGTTAGGAGCAGGGAACCCACCTGATGCCTCAGAGCCTAATTTCAAACTTCTCAGAAGATGTCTTCATGATTACAGAATCCCCAGTTAGATAGGGAAATGGACAGTTTTCTATGCTCATTCAAATTTAGTTGATTTTAAATACTGGAGTACTTTATTTTTACATATTTTATGAGAGAGAGAGAGAGAGAGAGAGAGAGAGAGAGAGAGAGAGATATGGGGTGGGGGGGATCCTCTATCCACTAATTCATTCCCCAAGTGCCTCTAACAGTGGGGCTGAGCCAGGCCAGAGCCAGGAATTCAATCTCAGTCTCCCACATGGGTGGCAGAGACCCAATCACTTGAGCTATCACCTGCTGTCTCCCAGGATGCACAGTAGCAGGAAGCTGGAATTGGGAGTACAGCTGGAACCAGGCACTCTGATATGAGATGCTGGCATCTCAGGTGGCACCCTAACCATTGTGCCAAATGTCTTCTTTTCTCATTCAAATATTTAAAAGTCAAACATCATCAAAGTTTTAGCTGAATGAATACCACTTCATTAATCGAAGTATTTAGAGTCAGCAAATGGAATGCTGAAACTCTGCCATCTGGTGGCTGCTCTGAGTATCAGCCTGTTCGTCTTTTTGAGTAGTGTTCTGGGGTATTTTTCATTCCCCCTGGTCCAGTTGGCCTCTACTCCCTGGTTGCTTCCATCTTCTTGGGCACCTTGGCATTTGAAATGGCACTTGAAGGCCAGGAGCCATATCCCAGTGTGTTATGAAGGGCATAAATGTGCAAGTTCCACTCATGTCTGACCAGTGGAATTCAGATCCTCTCTCTGACAAAGGCTGGCCACCCATGCCCTAAGGGCCCATTTGGTGAAATCTAGGCTGTGGGTGCCACAGAGTCTATGAAAGTTAACCAAGCTATCTCAGAACCAATGATTTATACTTTTTGGTCCTTTGGAACTTTGATATATACTCTGCTTGAGGAACAAATTATGAAATCCACCCAGGGCCAGGCTGGGCCCAACAAGGTTTGACTTTATTGGCCCGAGAAGGAGGAAGGATTTTATTCTAGGCAAGAGCAGAGAGCAGTAGAGGACCCAACAGCCTGGGGAACCACGGCCTGAAGCCACACTGAGTGGAGGAGCCACGATCTGAACCCCGAGGAAGCCTCAGACTTATCGCGAATTGGTGTCTGCCACATGATGGCGTGTTAGTTTTGAGATGTCCATGTGCAAAAGAAGCTTTTCTGACTGCTGGAAGCTCCCTTTCAAGGCAGCTCCTATTCCCAGAAACCTAACGGCTTCTTTTGTGATGGCAACCCCCAAAGAGAGACTAATGACCTAACTGATCTCATCAATAACACATCAATAGGGGTCGGCACTGTGGCGCAGTGGGTTAACGCCCTGGCCTGCAATGCCAGCATCCCATGTGGGCACCAGTTCGAGTCCTGGCTGCTCCTCTTCCAATCCAGCTCTCTGCTATGGCCCGGGAAAACAGTAGAAGATGGCCCAAGTCCTTGGGCCCCTGCACACTTGTGGGAGATCTGGAAGAAGCTCCCTGACTCCTGGCTTTGCATCAGCACAGCTCTGGCCATTGTGGCCAATTGGGGAATGAACCATTGGATGGAACACCTCTTTCCCTCTCTCTCTGCCTCTCCTCTCTCTGTGTAACTCTTTCGAATAAATAAATAAATCTTTAAAAAAAAACACATCAATAATACAAGAGTGTTTTAAGTTGCTATCCTTTGTAACACAACACAAAGCTATTGGTGATTAGATTAGCATTGAGCAGGAAAAGCAGAGGAAGCCTGGTGGAAGGTATTTTCAGGCACAAGGGTAGAAAGGGCACCCTAAAACCACCAGGGACAACTATAAGGAGTCATCTCTGAGCCTCCTGCCGCAGTCAAGCTGCCTCTGATCACTGGTCAAGAGATTCCTTGTCATCGGACCCAAGCTTTGCCGGCCACTGTAAGAGGCAGCCATGCCAGGACTCCTCGCTGGACCCATCACAGGGAAGTGAGAAGGGTGTTAGCTGCGATCTCACTTCATATCCTCCCTATGGGGAATGAAGGGAGAAAGATGTATCATTCTCAAGTTCCAAGAAAAGCTGTTCTTTTCCTCATCCATTGTCTTCCAGTAGGATGTGCACCTGATCAGGAGTCAGCTTTAGTAATCATATAGAACTTTACGAATGTATGGTTTGGGCAAAGTAACTGTTACTCAGGTTTTATCATATGACCGTACCTTTAGTTTTCTGGTCTTTACCTATTTGCATGGCTATTTGGATATAAACCACTATAAACCCTTCAGAGGAGGAAGTGATGAGGTGCTGGATATACATACATGAAACATGTGGCTTCCACCTCACCAGTGTGATACTTGTCCACTCTCGTTCACTGCGGTCCCCAACATCCCAGTTCCCAGCCTCCCTGTCTTCAGTATAGTGACTCTTCTGCTATCAAGTCTCTCCTCTAGCCTCTAACTCATTCTAACTTTACAAATAGACCTTCCTGGTGCATTCTCTTGTGTGGAAGTCATTTCAAGTGCTTCCAGCTTCTGGATCCAGTGCATTTTTTCTTTATTTCTTTTTTAAGATTTATTTATTTATTTGAAAGTCAGAGTTCACACAGAGAGAAGGAGAGGCAGAGAGAGAAAGGTCTTCCATCCATTGGTTCACTCCCCAATTGGCCGCAACAACCAGAGCTGTGCCGATCTGAAGCCAGGAGCCAGGAGCCAGGAACTTCCTCCAGGTCTTCTCATGTGGGTGCAGGGGCCCAAGGTCTTGAGCCATCTTCTACTGCTTTCCCAGGCCACAGCAGAGAGCTGAATTGGGAGAGGAGCAGCTGGGACATGAACAGGTACCCATAGGGGATGCCGGTGCCTCTGGTAGAGGCTTAGCCCACTACACCACAGGGCCAGCCACTGAGAAGAAGCTCTTTAAGGGATCCCATGTCTGATTCCTGTGTTTCCGCCATAGCATATAACAGCTGTCACATCACAGTTGCTCAGTAAGGGTGTCCTGGGAGAGTGACTACTAAGCCCCTTCGGTAAAGATGGTTTGATCATGAATTCAGCAGCTGCTGGCAGAACCTGCTGCTGTTTACAACCATTTCAAATAACATCAATATAAAACTTTGGTTCAAAAGCATCCCCTTCTAACCATGACAGTTGCATGCCAGGCTGCTCTGTCGGTATTTTCCAGAAGTCCGTGGTGACGTCACACACTTTGAAGTTGACTTTATAGCACCTTTAATATGCATCATCTGCTGGTTTTGTTTACCTTTGCCCCACCTTAGCTCACTAGCTCAAAATGACTCATGCCAGGGACAATTAGTAAGAGTCTTGAAAAGCTGGGGTCCCCTAAAATGCCTGGCACCAAACTCACATGCCTTAGTAAGTCATTCCAGGACCTCAAAGAATTATCTTCATTAATCCTACTCTTTGATGATATTTTTTTGACAGGCAGAGTTAGACAGTGAGAGAGAGAGAGACAGAGAGAGAAAGGTTTTCCTTTCCGTTGGTTCACCCCCCAAATGGCCACCACGCTGTGCCGATCCAAAGCCAGGAGCCAGGTGCCTCCTCCTGATCTCCCATGAGGGTACAGGGCCCAAACACCTGGGCCATCCTCCACTGCCTTCCTGGGCCACAGCAGAGAGCTGGACTGGAAGAGGAGCAACTGGGACAGAATCCGGCGCCCAACTGGGACTAGAACCTGGGGTGCCGGTGCTGCAGGCAAAGGATTAGCCAAGTGAGCCGAGTGCCGGTCTCTTTGATGATATTTGAATTATTACAAATGTCATTTCATGACTTAAAAAAAGATTCATTTATTCAAAAAGGAGAGAGAGAGAGAGAGAGAGAGAGAGATCTTCCATCCATTGGTTCACTCCCCAGATGGCTACAATGGCCCAGGCTGGGACATGCCCAACCCAGGAGCCAGGAACTCCATCCTGGTTTCCCATATGGGTGGATGGCAGGGGCACAAGCACTTGGGCCCATCATCAGCTGCTTTCCCAGGTGCATAAGCAGGCACCAGGACTGGAAATGTGATAGCCAGGACTCGAACCAACACTCACATGGGTTGCCAGCATGGCAAGTGGCAGCTTTATCAGCTATGCCACAATACTGCCCCTTTCATAACATTCTTAGAAGCAATAAAATTTCAAGAGATATTGTGTAACTGTTCTTACCTCAAAATTTCTTAAATTACTGTACTTCCTGAACTCATAAACATTTTATTTTCTTACCAGATACTCAATTTTCTTAGATAAAATAAGGAATTTAAAAGCTGTCTACTCAATCTATCCTTCCAGATGGTGATATAGAAATCTTATACATCTAGAAGTGAGAACTGAGTCTTTAAGTGTTAATTTTTGACATATAGAACATTCCCTCAAACAATACAGTGCTTATGGTAAATATTTTGATTGGAATGTGAAATTAAGGAAACTGTTTTAAACTATGAGGTTTCTTTATCTTAATTTTCCAAGATAATTCTTATGTAGGTTAGCTTTTACATAAATTTCCATAACTGTCAGTTTCATCATCTTAGTCAACTTCCCAGTAGCTGCTAGTTGTTAAATGATGAATATAAAATGAACAGTAATTAGTACATAACTCACATCAGTCCATGAATCACATCTGAGGCGTCCCCCTTCCACCTGCACCGGGTAGGTCAAGTCCACAAGAGACCTGAGTTGCTTACAAGGCTCCTAGATACAGGCTTTGGTGGGGACTAGAACTGTGATTATAGATCTAACGAATGAGCTCAATTACTGTATTACAACAGAACACTCTCATCAAGGATCATTTCTAATTAAAAATCACTTGTGTTCAGGCTGCAGCAGGGACCCTGATTTGCTGAGTGAGGACAAAGAGAAGGCCGTGCAGCTGAGTTGGAGAGGCACTGCTACTTGTCCACTCAGCTTTCCGAAACAGAAATTCTCTCAGGTGCAGAGGCAAGGCAAGATTGTCGCAGTGCCCCTCCTCTCCCTCCGGCTTAATAGTGATATCCCTACAGAGGGGCTGGTAAAAGGCTAACAAGGCCATTGCAAATTCCCAACCTGAGGGGTCCTCTAGAATTGCTTTTGTCTCCCTCCAATGTCAGACTTTTGGTGTGGGCAGAGATCTGTTTGCCATTCCCTCACACACAAGGACAACTTGCCCCGTTATTTACACATCTCTGCTTGCATTTCCTACCAATTTTTCCTTCTCTTCTTTGCAGCTGTTGGCTATGAAATTCCAGCGAGTCTACCTTCAAAATCAACTTCCTCCAAGGGTTCTCTGATTGTAATAAATCTTGTGTTTCCTAACCCCTTCACTATCTAGTTTGTACAAAAGGAAGTCCCAACTTACAACGGGGATATGTTCCAAAATTGTTTTTTTAAGGACAATGATTTATTATCCTGATTTTCAGATAAGTCCCTAAAAGTCAGTTGCATAAAACTGAAATACTGTATCATAGCAAAAAAAAAAAAAAAAGTAATGAATCATAAAGTTGCTTCAGTATTGCTTTAAAAAAGAACAAAAAACAATAAAATAGTCCTAGAAATAGTGTTTACTTTTCTCAAGTACAGACTATTCTTTTGTTAGAAGAGGAATTAATGGAGTGGATATTATGGTTGAGCAGGTTAAGCCACCTCTTGGGACACCCACATCCTAAATCAGAGTGCTGGTTCAAGTCTTGGCTCCTCTGCTTCCAATCCAGCTTCCTGCTAATGCATCCTGGGAGGCAGCAGGTGACAGTTTGAGTACATGGGCCCCTGCTGCCCACATGTAAGACCCAGAGGGAATTTCTGGCTTCTAGTTTTGGGCTGGCCCAGCCATGAGTGTTGTGGGCATTTGGGGAGTGAATCAGCAGATGGATGATACCACCCCCCAACACCACCATGTTTCTCTGCCTTCCAAGTAGATGAAAAGTCAATAAACCCTTTAAAAACATCCATTTAGAGTAGGAATTATTGAGAGAAAGCAGGTTCAACCAATGAGATTATGGTTGGAGAAGTTTTCATATATTGCAACATGACTTTTAGAGCCTTTGTTTCTGCTAGTGTTAATTATTTCTTTTATTTTTTTCCTAAAGATTTATTTTATTTATTTGAAAGACAGAGTTACAGAGGTAGAGACAGAGAGTGAGGTCTTCCATCTGCTAGTTCACTCCCCAGAAGGCCGCTATGGCCAGAGCTGTGCCAATCCGAAGCCAGGAGCCAGGAGATTCCTCCAAGTCTCCCACATGTGTGCAGGGGCCCAAGGACTTGGGCCATCTTCTACTGCTATCCTAGGCCACAGTAGAGAGCTGGATTGGAAGAGGAGCCGGGACTTGAACCAGCGCCCATATGGGATGCTGGTGCTTCAGGCCAGGGCTTTAACCCACTGCACCACAGCGCAGGGCCCATTGTGTTAATTATTTCTAATTTCACATCAAAACTTAGTTTTCTCTTACTTTCATGCAAATGCATCACTAGCATCACAGCCATAACTGACTGATGGTGATTCACCGTGAACTGAAATAAGAAACAAAGAATGGAAAGAAAAAAAAAGAAAGAAGAGGAAGAGAAGTGAGGGAGAAGGAGCAGCTGCCCTTGACCAAGACTAGAAAGAGAAGGAAGAGAGGAAAGTATGCAGGGGGTGTGCTGAGGAGGAAGGAACACTCCCGCTCTGTGGACAGCATCCCTAAAGCAGAGGGCCGAAGAAGAGAGTCCTCAGAGCCAGGGCACAGCTCTCCAAGGGAAAAGCCACTGGCCGCACCTGCTCCCCAGGGAGCACTGAGCGTACCAGGTTCAACACAGGCCTTTGCATGCATGGTACTTTGTGCACAAAAGACTGAAGTATGTGTACAACATACGCAAGGAACGGTAGCTGGCTTTGAATTTTGACACTGAATATTACGAAATACCACAAATACTGCAACTTCCTGTGATTGAACCTAGTATTACTGAGAATGTATTCATATTAGGGTTCCTATGAACATATGTCAGTTTTTCAATTATAGATGTTTTGTGAGCTGAAAGCCATATTATCTTCTAACCCTAAAACCTATGCTCACTGGGTTTAAATCATACGCCTTTGTTTCCCACTAGGGATGACAGAAAACAAGTCTTTTCTTGTGCCACCGGCTGATCAGGCATGCAGACTCCCAGCACTGAGTGAGAGAGAGTTGAGTCACTAAACCACAAAGCATTCTGTCCCAAGAAAATATTTATTTTGTTTGAGAGGATTTTAAAGGAGGGAGTGTTATCTCATCGGGTAGAACGAGGGCTTGTGAGTCAACTGCAGGTTTTTATTTCTGTCCTCAAGATGAAGGCAAGAACTTTCACAACACTGGTGAAAACTGGGCCCAGTTTTACAGAAAGAGCACATGCATTCATTGTCTTCACTGAAAATACCTCCATACTGGTTTTGTAGCAAAAATGTTCAACTATCACCAATAATTCCAAAAGGAAATACAATTTTTAATATAAACTGGATAATGGTAAGATATATGGATATGCATCCTAAAAATGATAAATTCACAAAATCAAAAAGCAGATACATAAATTGCATTAAAATTTTTCATTTCATATATTGTTTAAACCAGAAAAAAATGCTATTGGCATTTCCAAGCTTTGGAAATTTTTTCACTGAAAAGAATAAAAATAATTTTATTAGCAAAATTGATTTCTAATATGTCATCTTTTTAAAAAAGATTTTATTTTATTTATTTGAGAGGTATACTTTCAGACAGAGAGAGGAAGGGATAGAGAGAGAGGTCTTCCATCCACTGGTTCACTCCCCAAATAGCTGCAAAGGCTGGGGCTGAGCCAATCTGACGTCAGGAGCCAGGAGCTTCCAGGTCTCCCATGTAAGTGCAGGGGCCTAAGCACTTGGGCCTTCTTCTACTGCTTTCCCAGGCCATAGCAGAGAGCCAGATTGGAAGAAGAGCAGCTGGGACAAGAACCAGTGCCCATATGGAATTCTGGTGCTACAGCAGAGACTCAGGCAACTATGCCACGACCGGCCCCATGTCAGTGATTTTGATCAATTAGATTTCATTCTGTCTCTGTCAAAAAATAAATAATCTAAAGACAACTCTTACCTGAAACTGAGAATCTGCTTTTTTTTTTTTTTTAAAGATTTATTTATTTGAAAGGCAGAGTTACAGAGAGGCCGTCCATCTTTTTTTTTAAGATTTTGCTTATTTATTTGAGCTGGATAAGAAGAGTAGCTGGGATGTGAACTGGTCCCCATATGGGATGCCAGTGCTGCAGGTGGAGGCTTAGCCTCCACACACAGTGCTGGCCCCATGTCATCCTTTCTTCCCTTTAAAAAAAAGAAAATTTCAGGTTGTCTCATGTAGTTAATACTCAAAAAGAAGTATTTTTTCTTGTTACCAAATCTAATAGTTACAACAGATGTCACTAAATTTCAACTGTGAGAAAATCATATAATTGTAATTACTGTTTATATATATTTTTGAAAGCAAAAAAGATTTGACGTCAAACCATTACATGGATCATTCCAATGGGCCATACATTTTATCCTGTCACTCCCCTAACAGTTTGCCTATTTTACTATAGGAAAGAGGGATGGGCACTTGGTGCCATCACTGCTTGGGGCACCTGCATCTCACACCTGAGCTTCTGGTTCACATCCTCACTGCTCTGCTTCTAATCTGGCTTCCTGCTACTGCACACCATGGGAAGCAGCAGAAAATGGCTCAAGTCCTTGGATCCTTGTCATCTACAGGGGAGATCTGGATTGAACTCCAGGCTCCTCACTTCAGCCTGGCCCAGCCTTGGCTATTGCGGGCATTTGGGGAGTGAACCAGTGGATGGAAGATCTCTGTCTCTTTTTCTTTCTTTGTTTCTCTGTCTTTTGAAGAAAATGATCATAAATTAATAAAAAGGAAAGGAACCTGTCAATCAAACTAACTAAACCACGCAAAAACTGGATTCTCCCCTTGAAACGAATACAAGTTACTGAGAAAGCAGAATACATGTGGATTTATGGTGGCTACAGCTGCAGGAGCAACCATACCTGCACACACGGGGAAGAAGGCAGCTGCCAGCCCCAGAGAGCCGCAAGCACTGCCCAGGCCACCAGAAGCAGGAAGAGGCAAGGCACGGATCTTCCCCCGGCCTCGGAGCAGAGCCTGGTCCCGCCCACACCTCCACTAGCCTCGGAACTACGAAAGGATAAACTTGTCCTTTGAAGGTACAGGGTCTGCAGCCTTCCTGGGCAGCCAGCCCTAGGAACTAATACCCTGTGCTCCCCTGCAGAGAGCATGCATGGCACGAGACTTCCAGAGCGGTGGGTGGCGTAGAACGCAGCGATGAGACCACGGGTCTATGTGAGGAGGAGCAGCACCAGGGTAGCAGCCCTTCTGCACACCTGTTAGTGAAGTGGGAGATGGGCCAGCCTCCTGTGGGGCTGTGGGCACAGCTCTGTCTGGGTTCTGGGTGCAGCACCCTCTGAAGCCCCACGCAGGGATGAAAGGGAAATGAAAGGAGGAGGTAAGTTCTTTGCCGGCCTGGCACTCCAAGGACAACAACAGTCTCAAGACAAAAAAACAATCTTGGGAAATAAGACACCCTCAAGTAAATTCAAGAATGGAAGTGCGGAGTGAGAATCTTGCGGTTAGAGAAAGCAGTCTGTCTATACCACCCATTCCTTTAACGCCCAGCCACATTACACCACACAGAAAAGTTAATTCCTGGTGACAAAAAAAAAAGTGTAGAAACAGCAAATCATAAAGAAGAGACACATATTAGAGTATGTTATAAGACACTACAGGGTGGGGAAGAACCTCTTTAGATTAAAAGCAATGGGAGAAATCAAAAAGAAAAATATTTTCTATAAAATTTATTTTACCATAATTTAAAAATTAAAGGCAACAAGCCTAGGGAAGATTTTTAACAAATATACCTGACAGTTAAAAACCATACTAGAGGGGCTGGTGCTGCGGCATAGAGGATAAAGCCGCCACCTACAGTGTCGGCATCCCATAAGGCCACCAGTTCGAGTCCCAGCTGCTCCATTTCCCATCCAGCTCTCAGCTATGGCCTGGGAAAGCAGTGGAAGATGGCCCAAATCCTTGGGCCCCTGCACCCACGTGGGAGACCCAGAAGAAGCTCCCTGGCTCCTGGCTTTGGATCGGTGCAGCTCTGGCCATTGTGGCCAATTGGGGAGTGAACCAGTGGATGGAAGACCTCTCTCTCTCTTTGTGTCTTTCTCTCTCTGTGTAACTCTGACTTTCAAATAAATAAATAAATCTTTTTTAAAAAAAAGCCATACTAGATATCATACAACATTTAAGACAAATATAGCAACTCAACAAAATGGGCAAAGGAAATGAATAATTTTCAAAGGAAGAAACAAAGTGTTAATAAAAGTATTTTCCTAACCTCATTAGTAATCAAAACATGCAAATTAAGGTAACAACAGGATACAATATTAAAATTGACAATGTTCATTGCTTTTACATACCACTGGGGGTACATTAATTGCTATAGCCTTTTAGCAAGCAATTTATCAGTTCTTATTCTTAAGAGAGTTAAAAATGCTAAAATACCTAAACCCTATAATTCTACTTCTAGAAAATGATCCTAAGGAGATGATTAAAGGAGCACAGATTTATTTACAATCATGCTTATGGCACTGTTATTTCTGATAGTAAAATCTGCAAACAACTCAACCCACTCAGGCAATGATTCATTATTGCACATCTGTGTTACTGAATGCCATTTATCCTTGAAACCACAGGGCTAGAGCTGTGATATAATAAGTAGATAAATGGAATAAGAAATTGTACATCAGCTGTATTCCAAATCCAGGAGCATACTGAAAACAAATACACTAAACGCTTCTCGGTGGCCATCTTTGGCTGGTAGGATCATGAGCAATCTATATTCACTTCCGTATTTTCACAAGTTGACGTGCATTTTCTTATTATAAGAAAAATATTTCATTAAAAAGTTTCAAAACTGCTAACAGATGCCTCAGAGAAGTTTAAATAAGGACTTCGAGTGGCAGAAATGTAAAGTAAAACCCCAATGATGGAACAGACCTTTTTATATAATCTAATAAAATATTAATGCCCAGATTTTGCCTGCCAGTCTAATTTCTTAGGCTAATAATTCCCAACCTAGACCTTGGAATACCCTAGGTTATTGTCAGTTTTCTCATTAGAGCCACACATTTTTTTCTTGGATGGGTTCAAGACACTATTTGTTTTTAAAATTTGAAAGAAAATAATACTTGTAGAGAACTTTACCCATTTAAGGCAATCAGCATGTGTTTTGGCCTTTGTCACATAACAGAATTAAAACAATCATGGAGGGTAATTTTGCAGCAGCGGCAGCTATATTGGGGTAGGGATAGGAAGGCACAGAAACTGACAGGAGAATGACTTTGTTTTATTGCTTACTGTGCATGCTTTCCAAATCACTTATTCCACTTACAGGAGACAACAAATAATGAAAGGGTGTCCTGACCCCATTCATTGCTTCCCTTTGCCGAGCTCTGTATCCCTCCCATGGCTTCTCTGTGTTACCCACACACATTTCTTAGAACTAACCAGGGAATCCATAAAATGAAACTGGTGAAGATTTACAAGTAAATGTTCCCTCCTTCACACTAACTTTTGGATAACATACTCTGATTTAGTAGTTTGCAGTTATCCTTTAGGTTAGGGGTTAGCAAACGATGACCTGCTGGCCAACTCTGGCACACACTTGTTTTTGCAGATAGTCTGCTGGAACAACCACCTAACACGGTGTCGGCAGCTGCATGGTGCTGGCATGATGGGCTGGGCATTTACAACAGAACCTCTGTGGAAGACAGCACTGAAAACAGTGACTATTGGCCCTTCGAAGAAAAAGTTTACTGCCCCCACTTTAGCTATTTATTGTTTAAATTTTCATTTATTTATTTGAGAGGCAAAGAGAGAGAGAGAGAGCCCATCAGTTGGTTCATTCCCCGAACATTGACCACAGCCAAAGCTAGGATCCCCAGCCAGGTCTCCCTTGTGAGAGCAGACACCCAGTCACCTCTGTTCTCACTGCTGCCTCCCTGCCCCCACATCAGAACCTAAGTTCTGACAAGCTTGCTGGGTACAGTCTTCTTTTTGCACCTGTACAGCCTTCAGTGAACATTTCAGGACTTCTGGAACTCTAATAAAGGTTATCAGATAATTATAATTCAGTATAAGCATCAGTTTGCCCAAGTCTGGGTAAATTCAAAGATAGGAAAAATCTACCCACAGCCCTAGATACGTGTCAAAACTCTTAAAAGTTTTCAAGTTTACTGAGTTTTCCTGACTCCCATTGAAGCCATCTTCCAAGGTATTCCACACAATCCTTAGTCAGTATTTAGACCTCACATACCTCCCCCCTTCACATATAAGTGATGACATCTCACTTCCAAGACTGGTAATGACACCACGCTTGCCCATGCCCCACACCTCTCCCCTTGACTGCCCTGGGGGAAGCCAGCTTCCCTGCTACCCGTGGAGAGGCCCAAAGGAACTGGGGCCTGCAGCCGAGGGCAGTGAGGCACTGAGGTCTCCCCGTAACAGCCTCCTGAGTGAGCTTGGACATGGAGCCTCCAGCTCTGCTCCAGCCTTCAGGTGACGCAGCCCTGGAGAGAACGCAGCTCCACCAGCAGCTGGGCTGCTCCCGCGTTCCTAACTGTTCAGACTGTGAGGATAAATATTTGCTGTTTCAAGTCACTAAATGTGGGGGAAATGTGTTACACAGCAATGGAAATCTAATCTCCTTACATCTGGCACCTCCTTATACACCCCAGCCTCCAGCTTTTAAAAGCACACGATGACTGTCAGACACAAGCGTTACCTTGACATAGACTACAAACTAGACCCAGCCCAGGTCACAGTATTAACATAGTGGGCTGCCAACACACCATTAGACTTCCCACCATACCAGAAAAACCAAAGGTTTAGGTCAGATTAGGGCAGGTTTCAGTATTCTACTCTATCTGACCCTAGACAAAGACTTACGGGTGGGTAGTGGGCCTATCAGTTAAGACATCGGCACTGCACGTCGGCATGCCTGGGTTGGAGTCCTGATTCCAGCTCCCAAGTCCAGCTTCCTGCTAATGCACGTCCTGGAGGGCAGCAGGTGATGGCTCAGGTAGTTTGGCCCCTGCCACCTATGGGGAAGACCTGGTTTGGGTTCTCAACTCCTGGCTCTGGCCCGGCCCTGGAGCACTCCTGGCAAAGAGAGAGAGAGCCCATCAGTTGGTTCATTCCCTGAACACCAACAACAGCCAAAGCTAGGAGCTCCAGCCAGCAGTCCTGGATGTTGTAGGCATTTGGGGAGTGAATCAGCTGATTGGAGCTCTCTAACTCTGAAATGTAAGAAAAAGATGTGGAATGGAGGAAGATTAAATGACTGAGAAAATCAGCACTAGAAACAACACCATGTTCACCCCAGGAGAACTGAAAACACAGCAAACACATCCAATGGCCAAACTCCCAAAGCAAACCTCAAGCTTCTCAAACTCCCACAAGTTTAGGATTCCAGACAGCTTCACTGTGACCAGGACAGTGAACTACAACTAAACTAATGTCTTAGGTTTGTGTAGTCCTTTATCATGTGAAAAGGAGTGCTCCGGAGTACATTATCTCTATCCTCAAAGCAATCCTGACTTGAAGGTTTCAATTAAGAGTCATCTGATTTTTTGTGTAAAAAAAGGGGTAGGGGGAGGTGTTAGCATAAAAATAGAAAATAACATCTAATTATTTCTGTGAAGTAGTAGGACGCTCTCCAGAAAATGCAAAACACAGAAGTTTAGGGGAGACTGAGCCAGGGGCAAGTGGGGGAGAGGTGGTGGTGCACCTGGTGGGCCCATTACCAGGGTCCTACCAGAGAACTCCATTTTTCCCCACCTGTTCAGCCTCGCACAGCTAACACTCTCCAGAATTACTCTGACACTGAGACGGGAGTATTGCACCTTTAACACTCTGATGTTTAGGGCCCCCATAACCTACTGATTCCCCTTAAAAGGCACTGAACTCCCCCTGAGGGTGCATACTGGCCATCCTTCCCCTTGGTGCTCCCAGCAGCTGGCAGTAGCACAGTAGGCTCCCCTGGGAGGTACTTGATACCTTTCTGAAATGGAAAAGGAGGGAGGAAAGGAGCAAAGAATAGTTTTGAAGTACAAATGGTTTTTTCTTTTTTAAAAGACACTTATTTATTGACAGTTTGAGAGAGGGAGAGAGAGAGAATTTTCCATCTGCTGACTCACTCCCAAGATGCCACAATAGCCAGTGCTGGGCCAGGCCAAAGCCAGGAACCAGGAGCTTCTTCCAGGTCTCTCACTTGGATGGCAGGGGCCCAGACACTTGGGCCATCTTCCACTCTTTTTCCCATGCAATGAGCAGGGAGCAGGATTGGAAGTGGAACAGCCAGAATGCAAACCAGCACTCATATGGGATGCCAGCACTGCAGGCAGTGACTTTACCTGCTATGCTACAACACGAGCCCCATGGTTTCCTTCAAACTATAAAACCCATTCTATTGCAAAGTCTTATAATTATTTTTTTAATTTATTTATTAAGGGGCAGAGTTACAAACAAGGAGAGGCAGAGAGACAGAGAGAAAGGTCTTCCATGTCCTGGTTCACTCCGCAAATGACTGCAATGACCAGAGCTTAGCCAAACAGTAGTCAGGAGCTAGGAGCCTCTTCTAGGCCCCCCATGCCAGTGCAGGGGCCCAAGCACTTGGGCCATTCTCCATTGCTTTCTCAGGCCCTCAAGAGGGAGTTCGATAGGAAATGAAGCAGCTGGGACTTGAACCAGCGCCCACACGGGATGCCAGTGCCGCAGGTGGATGCCCTTACCTACTGGTCACAGCGCCAGCTCCTAAAAAGTCTTTTAAACAAACTTGGGTAATTGCTTTCAATGGACTCCTTTCCATTTAAAAGTCCTGAAATGGACAAAGTCATGCAGAACACAAGTACCAAGCAGGGTGGGAGAAATCTTTGCATTAAAGGTGATTCAACTCCCAGGTTATGAGGTACAATTAGGAGAGTATGGTTATTTGACTATTTCACTCCGAGAGCTTGGAGAGACAAGGGGCATTTAGAAGACAGCAATGATTTTGCCATGCTAGAAAAAAATGCTGGCTCATTAAGAACTTAATCAGTATTTGGGGCTATGTTTCCTATAAAACAGGAACCTCCCACAAACATTTTTATAATCTAATTGACGCCTGAGCAAATAACAAAGAATCTGCTCCACGCCCACACAGTCTTTCAAGCAGCAAATCCATCATGTCATTTGCACTCATTGATGATATCTGGTCCACTCCAGCTCTTGACCTTGACAGAACTCCCAGGGAGCTAGCCTGCCTTCCGTACAGAGGATGCTTCAGGATACAGAAATGCACAAAAACAGTCCCTTTCCTACTCCTACAAGTCATATGAGAAATATTTACAGTATTCAACAACAAAATTACAACACACTTCAAAAAGCGTGGCCATTTCTGCATCCATCTTCCCCCTTCATGGTGTATTCTGCCCACCTACAGGTAAATTGATTAAGTCAGAAACACTCTCCTACACCACATGCTGTACCTCCCATTGAGGGATGGAGTTATCTCCCTCTGTTGAGCCGCCCTGTAGGAGGAGCAGCGACACTGCTGCAGAACCCACACGGACAGGGCAAAGCCAGTGAAATAGAGCCCAAAGTCATTTTCAGGCTGGTCTTTGTGTTTAATTGGAACAATTTGTTTGCCAGTCTGGGTCTATAATCCAAGAGTTGACCTCAGACATAATTCCAAGATAGTTTGGAATTGAATGTTTTCATTTATGAAGACTGTGAAGAAAGAAGAAATCAGTCACGTGAGTGGGCATTTGGCACAGCAGTTAACACTGTCTCATATTAGAGTACCTGGTTCAAGTCCTGGGTCTGTTTCTAATCCAGCTGCTGCTATCATGCACCCTGGGATGCAGCAGGTGATGGTTAAGGTACTTGGGCCCATGAAACCCTTAGAGGGAACCCAGATGGAGCTCCTGCTGGCTCCTGGCTGTTGCAGGCATGTGGGGAGTGAACCAGCAAATGGAATAACTCCATCTTTCTATCTCTCAAATAAAACATCAAAAGAAGTGTCCATGTAGGAATGTACAGCCAGCCCTCTGTAGCCAAGGGTTCTGTATCTGTAGATTTGACCAATCATAGGTCAAAACATTAAGGAAAAAACTGCCTATGTACTGAACATGTGCAGACATTTTTCTTGTTATTAATCCCTAAATAAGACAATATACCAACTCCTTAGCTTTTAGACTGTATTCAGTATCATAAGCCATCTAGAGAGGATCTCCAGTATGCAGAAGGATCTGTATAAGTTCTGTGCAAATATGATACCATTATACGTGAGGGACATGAGCATCTGCGGATCTGGGTACCTGAGGGGAGTCCTGGAACCAGTCCTCCACAGATGCTGAGCCACGACAGCATTTATATAACACTTGGGCAGTTGCTGTTCATTTCACGAGGCAGAGCTTGGGACACTCTATGGCAGAGGTCCATACATTAGGAGGCTGTGGTAACCCATCTCCAAAGACAGCCAACAACCCTCCCTTGCCCTGCACCTGCCGGTAGTCATCTTCCTCTTGAAACCACCTTGCAGGAGACGGCTTCCCTGCCGGAGCAGCTGCAGAGACAGTGAAAGCACAAGAGACTGTGCGGGCAGAACCTCAGGACCCAAGCGACGGCAACGCAGGAGGTGCAGACATCATGAGCCCAGGGCAGTTGGTTCAGCTCCGCTGTTCAAGACCCCCCAGCAGAGATATGGGGCAAGGGGCCTCTGGAACCACCTTGCTTGTTCCAGCCCCAAGAGAGACAGGCAGGGACCCCAGGCCTTGCCCAAGTTCCAGATGCACAGAATCACAAGAAGCAATAAATGTTATTTTACAAATGTGGGGGTAGATGTTATGCAGCAAGAGAAAACCAAAAGAGGCCAAAATCACGTAGCCTTGTGCTAAAATCTGCTCTTCATAGAAATCACATTTGGTCAATTTCTTTTTTTAATAATAAAAAGTCATTTTTTTGTTAGTTTGGCATCTATTTGTAAGGCAGGGCTTGGCCAACCCAAAGCCAGGAGCCTGCCATGTGGGTGGTGGGGCCCAAGCACTGAGACTCCAGCATGCATTAACAGGAAGCTGGAGTGGAAGCAGAGTAGCTGGTGCTCAAACTGGTACTCTGATATGGGATGCAGGTGTCACAAGCAGTGGATGAACCCATTGTGCCACAATGCCTACCCCACACTTGGTCATTTCTTACAGAAATCATCCACAGAACATCCAGCCGTTTAGAGAATTAAGTAGAATTTAACATCTGAATAGATAAACTTTAGAAAAGATAGGTTCAGGGAGACTTTTTAAAAATCATAGGCAACATATTTCTCAATTGATCTCTTACTATTTTAAATAAATAGGGCAGTAGGAAGCGCAGAGAATTAACTCAGTAGTACTAAGCACATCTACATCCTACTTAATTAGTAATTTCCTGTTATTGGTGACTGCTGTATCCCAAGCACTGTGCCTAGCACCTTACATCTATTATCTCATTTAATCCTCCAAACCAACCTGTGAGGTGGGCATTGTTACTGGTATTTTGTGTGGGTGAGGAAATTGAGATTTGAAAAGATGAAGTGATTTGCCTGTAGTCTCACAGTAACTAGTGGAGCTAGCATTTGGCTCTGCTCAGCCTGACTTCAAAGCTATATAACTATTTACTGTACTGTGTGGCCCCATGTTTAGAAATAAAGTCACTTCATTATTTGGTTACTCTCCTGTTCAGAGAGGAATGGGTCCCCCCATAAAAAGCTAAAAATAAAAGTGATTATCTTGATCCTGAGTAAGTGACTTGATATACTATGGATGTGATTTGGCATCCTCCTGCATTTAACTGATGGGATGTGACGGGGTTCGTGTTACATAACTCTAGGAGGACACAGGAATAATTCCTGTACATGGTATGGGACACCCGGCCTTTCTTTAGTCTGCCTTTCATTGCACAAAACAGAGAACTGAGACACAGGCAACTTATTCCAGTGACTTATCCAGCTCAGCTCTCCTGTTAATTAACTCACCCTCTGCTTTTGCTGGTTCTTCTTGGCCCACCTGTTTTCCCTTCTTTCTAAAGCACATGCTCTCCCCAACAGGAACACATGCCATCTTGGCATCCAAGAGGGCATAACATGGTTGGCAAGGTTGTCAATGGTGATCCCGTCCACCCAGAGGTGGAAAACAGCAAGAAATGAAAAGAACATGATTTAGCCAGCAGGAAATTTCTCCAGATCAATTCTGCTGGCCCCATCTCAGTTTTTCTATCCCAAGGAGTCTAAAACATCATAAGAACTCCCACAGGGAGAAGATGCTGTAATACCAAGTGGATGGCTGGTTTGGGCTGTCTCTAGAACCTCAATGAGCAACTTATATTCACAAAGGATCAAGGGAAAGGGGATTCTCATTTATGTGATACAAAGCTGGAGACGTCTCCGCCCCTCAGGACACCTGATCTGGTCCTTCCACAAAGACCCATCACAGCTGGGCCAGACTGCACTAGGATTCAGGATGGTGCTTTGATACACAAACAGGACAATGAGCTGAAGGGCTGAGACACCTGCCTCAGACCAAACATCCTGTGTCCCCAGCACAAAGGGAAGGTATAACTTGGTACCAGAAGACTGTGCTTAAAACTGCATCTCTGCCATATCTAAGTATACCACTCAAGGCAAGACAATTACTCTCCCTGGTTTTCAGCTTCCTCATCTGTAAGACAGGATGAAGGGGCTGGCATTGTGGTGTAGTGGGTAAAAGCTGCTGCCTGCAGTGCCAGCATCCCATATGAGTGCTGGTTCGAGTCCCAGCTGCTCCACTTCTGTTCCAGCTCTCTGCTATGGTCTGGGAAAGCAGTAGAAGATGGCCCAAGTCCTGGGGCCCCTACACCCATGTGGGAAACCTGGAAGAAGCTCTTGGCTCCTGGCTTTGGATTGGCACAGCTCTGGCTGTTGTGGCCATTTTGGGAGTGAATCAGTGGATGGGAGGCCTTTCTCTGCCTCTGCTTCTCTAACTTTGCCTTTCAAATAAATAAATAAATCTTAAAAAAAATAAAAAGATGAAGAGAACATTTCACAAGATTGTTACAGCATTTAAATGAGATACTGCTTAGGAAAGCACTTTCTACACTGTAAAATTCATCACAATTTTTAATTATCATAAGGTCTCTTTATGGGAACATATTACATGAGCATGCTTCTTTCAAAAGTTTTTATTTTTAACTTTTTAAAGGATTTTTATCTATTTATTTGAAAGGCAGTTACAAAGAAAGATGGAGAGGGAGATCTTCCATATGCTGGTCCACTTCCCAGTGGCCACAACAATTAGTGTTGGGACAGGCGAACACCAGGAGCCTAGAACTCCATCTGGGTCTCCCACATGGGTTGCAGGGCCCAAGTACTTGGAACATCTTCCACTGCTTTCCCAGGCATGTTAGCAAGGAGCTGGAGGGAAGTAGAGCAGCTGGGACTCCAATGGCACCCATATGGGATGCTGGCATCACAGGCAGTGGCTTAACCTGCTGTACTACAATGCTGACCCTGTTTCCTGAATTTTTAAAGAAAATATGCCACCCTTTATTGTATTGGTTGTTTATACTGGACACACTACAAAAAGCACTATGTGCTATTAAATAGAAATATTCATTCAACAAAAAATTCTTTAATTACTTGAGAATCAGAGAGATAGAGACAGACTTGAACCCAGGCACTCTGATATGGGATGCAAACATCCTCCCAATTTTTTTTTTGAGTAACTCATCATTGAATGACATAAATAAAATAATGCCTTTATATTTTGAATGAGAGAGACACAGAATAAACACAAAACAAGCTGCTACTAATTATAATGCCAAGTATTGGTAAGGTCTACAAAGAAAAAGAAAATGGGTTGAGAAGATAAAGTACTAAAAGGCCCTGTTTTCAGAGCAGTCAAGGCAGGTCTCCCACAAGGGTACTGTTTGAAGAGAGCCTTAAATAACGTGAGGGAGGGAGCCAAGCGGGACCACTCGTAGGGGTGGGGGAAGCCTTATCTCCAGGAGGAACAGCAAGCACAAAAGCTTCAGACATGGGCCAGGAAAGGCAGGAAGGCCAGTGTGTCTGCCAGGGCCCAAGCAGTCAGGGATTAGGCCACAGCCCAAGCTGCTCTGGCTCTATTCTGAGTATACCGGGAAAGCACTGGAGTGTACTGAGCAGGTGCATATCAAATGACTTAGGGTTTTCAAGAATTCCTCTCTGGAGCCCATGTTGTAGCTGGCAGGCATCCATATCAGAACCCTAGCTCGAGTCCTGGCTACTCTTGCTTCCCATCCAGCTCCCTGCTAATGCACCTGGGAAGGCAACAGAAGATGGCCCAAGTGCTTGGGTCCCTGTTACCCATGTGGGAGATATGGATGGAGCTCTGGTTTCAGCCTCACCCAGCCCTGGCTGTTGCAGCCATTTAGGGAGTGAACCAGTAGATAAAAATTCTGTTACTCTTTTTCTTTTTTTTTAAAAATTATTTATTTATTTGAGAGGTACAGTTACAGACAGAGAAAGGGACAGACAGAGAAATGTCTTGCATCTGCTGGTTCAACAGCTGCAATGGCCAGCCAGAGCTTGGCTGATCCAAAGCCAGGAGCCAGGAGCCAGGAGCTTCTTCCAGGTCTTCCACATGGGTACAGGGGCCCAAGCACTGGGGCTGTTTTTCTCTGCTTTCCCAGGCCATAGCAGAGAGCTGGACTGGAAGTGGAACAGCCAGGGCTTGAACCAGCGCCCATATGGGATGCCAGCACCACAGCGCCAGCCCCATCTTTTAGTATTTTAAAAACAGTGCCCCCATAGTTTAACTAGAAGAGTTCACTAGAGCCACACTAACATTTCAGTGCCTCAATATACCCCTTGTGTTACACAGAGTTTCTGGTGCAGAAAATTTTACAAGGAAATATCTCTCTCTCTCTCTCTCTCTCTCTCTCTCTCTATATATATATATATATATATATATATATATATATATATTTCCTACAGAATCAGTCCAAGAATGATAAAGGAAGAAGCTGGATGACTGAACTATGGCTGGGAGATAATTTAGCAAAATGCATTAGCTATGAAAAAGTCTTATTGATAAAAAGCAATCAACTCTAACGTTTACTTTGAGTACTCAAATTTTGTTCTGCAGGTGTTATCAGTCCCTCCACTCTTTCAGCCCAGCTAAGAGTCTCTAAGGCCAATTTACTATTTTCTGCAGGACTAGGGGCCATTAAAAGGTAAATGCAGAGGCTGGCACCATGGCTCACTAGGCTAATCCTCCACCTGCAGCGCCAGCATCCCGGGTTCTAGTCCCTGTTGGGGCACCGGATTCTGTGCCGGTCGCTCCTCTTCCAGTCCAGCTCTCTGCTCTGGCCCTGGAGTGCAGTGGAGGATGGCCCACGTCCTTGGGCCCTACACCCACATGGGAGACCAGGAGGAAGCACCTGGCTCCTGGCTTCGGATCGGTGCAGCGCACAGGCCACAGCAGCCATTTGGGGGGTGAACCAACGGAAGGAAGACCTTTCTCTCTGTCTCTCTCTCACTGTCTAACTCTGCCTGTCCAAAAAAAAAAAAAAAAAAAAAGTAAATGCATTTTTCCAAACATCAAGAAGTAACTACATCAAGAGAGAAAATTATCAAATGGTGGCCTGATAGCCTTCAACATTTTGTTGAATTTATCTATAGAAACAATTCATTTAGAGTGTTTTAATCATCATTGGCCCCAGAAGAAAGGAGCTTAAATAGCTTCTGTTTTAACCTGCTTTACCATGACCACACCACTGTCAAATTGAAGTTCCTAGTCACTAGGGTTTCAGAACCACAGTCCCAGCCCTCAAGAACGGACCAACAGCTTTGTCATGCAAACACTGTTTCAGAAGGAAGTTTGTGTGTATAGGCTGTAGCAGTGAACAAGACAGGGGCCTCAATTCTAATACGATGATGTCAGAAAAAACCACAAGCCGACATCAAGGCTCGGAACAATGGAAGAAAGCTAAGTTTGGTGGATGCTGAAATTGGGGAAGGTGAGAGCAGCAACATGACACCCAGAGGGTGCTGAGACTCTAGTGCATAGATTAACAACAGGACAAGACACTAAGTCACACCAGAGGCAGTCGCATCACAACCAATGACCAAGGCAAGGCTCTTTGCTTTCCAGCACAAGAGGCCCTACTCTCTCAGGTGCAGCAGCCATGCTTCCAAAAGCACACTGTATCCAGATGCCTGAAGAACACATCTCCACGTGTAAGCTCAGCCATTTCAAACTCATCACCACTCCACCTCCCCCTGTGCCAAAAATGAATTTTTACCCAGGTTAAAGGCAGACCTGAAGCCTAGACATCACTTTCTACCCTAGAGCCTGCCTGGAGCTGTATCGTGTCCACGACCACCCTGTTAGGAGCGCCTCTCTGTTATGATGCTCACACCGGGCTCCTACTGTCCATTGCCACTGTGGGCCTCCAACACGCAGGATGTCACTCCCTAAGGCCTGAATAGTGACAAGCGGCTCTTCTCCCCTTCTTTGGCCTCTGCTGCACTGCACTCCTCTTCTGGGTGTGTTAACTGCCTCAGTTTCTCAGAGTGCACGATTTCCTGTCTCCATTCCAATACAGATGCACGCCCTCAGGACGTCTCTCCACAAGCTAGGAAGCTGCCCAGAGACATCCCCTTCCGTGGTTCTTACTCTGCCTGATGTTTGGCTACTGCATTCTCCTATCACTCAAATCCCACTAGGATTGCCCCATATCAGTGAGCACAGCCGTACCCATAAGTGAATGCACTAGAAAAGTTGATCAAATTTACAAACAAAACCTAGCACTTTTCTGTAGAAATTTGACTACATGAAAGATGTACTTCTTTGCCTTCAGTGTTTGTTAAATGTTATTTCATATTTGTCTTTAATACTTAAAATTATATCAAGGCTGGCATTGTGGTGAGCTGCTCAAACTGCTGCCTGTGATGGCAGCATTTCCTCTGGCCACAGGTTAGAATCCCAGCTGCTCCACTTCTGATCCAGCTCCCTAGTAATACATGTGGGAAAGCAGTGGAAGATGGCCCAAGTGCTTGGGCCTTTGGGTCATCCCACTAACACCTAACACCCACACAGGAGACCTGGATGGAGTACCAGGCTCCTAGCTTTGACCTGATCCAACCTTGGCCATTATGGCCATTGGTGGGTGAACCAAAGATGGAAGATCTCTTTCTGTCTCTTCCTGTGTAACTCTGCTTTCAAAAAAATTTTTAAAATCCACTCTGCCTGTCAAAAAATATATCAAAATGTATAAAATCATTACACTGTACTGTGGGATCCAGCTGGGAGAACTTCTTACAAGGCTCATTCCTTATAAGTTGAGGTGAAAGGTTTCTTAGCTGTTAGACTTAGGAAGAATTGCAGCTTAAATCAGAATCAAGTCACTAGACGTGAGTTTATAGACACAGGATTCTGAATCAACATCGTCTGGCCTAGGGATGGCTTCAACTTTCTGTAGAGAAGGGAACAGAGACTTCAGAGCACATATACAAGGGTCTTCAAAAAGTCCATGGAAAATGCGTATTATAAAAAAGCTATGTGGGGTTGGCATTTCATGCAATGGTTAAGATACTGCTTGGGATACCTGCATCCCATTCTGGAGTGTCTGGGTCCCAATCCTGGCTCTACTCTGGATTCTAGCTTCCTGCTAATGTATACCCTGGGAGGCAGCAGGTAATGGCTCAAGTGCTTGGGTCCCCACAAGCCACATGAGAGCCTCCGATTGAGTTCTGGGCTCCTGGCTTCAGCCTGGCCCAGTCTTGTCTATCTGTCTTTCTCTCTCCCCCCAACTCTGTCTCTCTGCCTTTCAATAATTTTTTTAATTAAAAAAAAAAAAACCACCATGGATAGCTTTCTAATTGT
The DNA here is from genome assembly GCF_964237555.1 of Oryctolagus cuniculus. NCBI lineage: Eukaryota > Metazoa > Chordata > Mammalia > Lagomorpha > Leporidae > Oryctolagus > Oryctolagus cuniculus. Next base: position 64,810,092 of record NC_091436.1, read on the forward strand.
TTGCATCTTACTAAAGTCATCGTTTAATTTCATTTGCCATGAGCTTCCTGAAGCATCTCCGTTCTTGCTGCTCAGGAATTTTCTTCCTGCTTTGTGATTTTGGTTTCAGTCTGAGCAAAGCGTGCTGGAGGCTCTTTGTCAGTGTCATCACTTTTTCACTTTGCAACTTGGAAAGGTTGTTTCTAACTCTTGCATTTTTTTGTCTTTCTCATGGTTCAGTGCTTGCTGAACCATGCCATACGTGTATTGAGTCCACAGTAATGAGCCCAGGTCACTGCCAAGACTCATGGCGGGAGTTGACCGGTCAGGAAAATAGCTGTCAGTTGATGGGGAGGCTCTTCCAGAAGAATCCAAAGTGGAGTTTGGAGAAGCGATTTAGAATTCAATGTTAGTGGCCGGCACCGTGGCTCACTTGGCTAATCCTCTGCCTGCGGCACCAGCCCGCCAGATTCTAGTCCCAGCTGGGGCACCGGATTCTGTCCCGGTTGCTCCTCTTCCAGTTCAGCTCTCTGCTGTGGCCCGGGAAGGCAGTGGAGGATGGCCCAAGTGTTTGGGCCCTACACCCGCATGGGAGACCAGGAGGAAGCACCTGGCTCCTGGCTTAGGATCAGCGCAGCACGCTGGCCGTAGTGGCCATTTTGGGGGTGAACCAACGGAAGGAAGACCTTTCTCTCTGTCTCTCTCTCTCACTGTCTAACTCTGCCTGTCAAAAAATAAAATTAAAAAAAAAAGTTAAAAAAAAAGAATTCAATGTTAGAGTTGTTCATGGTAAAGAAGTTATAAGCTATTCGCTTCAGCCATAAGCCAATGAGGGAAGCAAAGCAGAGGGAAAGGACAAGTGCCTCCATTATTTTTACAGAACTTTATACTTCAGCAGCCAAGCACACCCCCTGGATCTGGGGCTGTGGTCCAGAGGACAGACAGAGGACTGCCTTCCATGTTTTGCTCTTTTTGGTTCTTTCCAACAGGGCTGGGCCTAGGGTGAGGTGAGAGAGGCAGGTAGGCTGCAAACGGAAGGGAGCCCTCACCTCTGTGCACCTTGCCCCAGTTCATCTGCACTACCCTGGAAGCAGGGACTGCCTTCTATTTTACACCCTAGACGCTGCTTTGTCTCACCCAAGCACCGGCTCAGCCATCACATTCTCTTCCTTCCTTTTCACCATTTCAGCTGCCAGTTTGCCGCCCTGCTTTTAAACTTAAAATAAATTAGGAGGGAAGGGGTCTGCGCTGTGATCCAGGTTAAGCCACTGCTTGTGACTGTGACATACCACATCCAAGCCATGGTTTCAGTTCCATCTGCTTTGCTTCTGGTCCAGCTTCTTGCTAATGTGCCTGGGCCCCTGTCATCCATGTGGGAGACCTGGATGGAGTTTCAAGCTCCTGCCTTCCACCTGTTCCAGCCCCAGCCATTGTGGCCATTTGGGGAGTGAGTCAGTAGAGAGAAGCACTCTCTCTCTTTCTGACTTTCACATAAATAAATAAATTGTAAAAAAAATTTTTTTTAAAGTTTTAATTAAAAAAGAGATTTTAAAATGTAAATTCCATCACTGCTTTTTTTTCTTGTTAATTAAGGTAAAACAAACTCCATGTAAAACTCAAGAAACCCAGAAACAATCTGGAAATTAAAATCTTCATAAGGTACTACCCTGAGATGACCATGGCATTTTTCAGTGCCTCCTCACATGTTTTCAACAAAAGTGAGATTAGACTGTATATTGTTATTTCTTCAATTGATTAACAGTGTACCACCAGTGTCTTCTGTTACTTAGCACACAGTATGCTTGATGAATACGGTCATTTGTTTAGTAAATCCTTCACTGAGGGACTTTAAGATGGTTCCAGGTTTTTGCTTTTATAAATCACTCTGAGATAAACATTCATCCATGGATTCACCCACTTACAACTTTCTTCTTTTCTCAACATTTCAGTCCAAGGCCCACATTTGAGAACAACGGGCAACACATTGCAAAGAAAGGCATCAGAAGATCTGTGCCGGCAGAGCTACAACACGGCAGAACCAGTCTAGCAACTACCAGCCCCTGCCTTTCACCTCAGGCGTCTATAAAACAGGCTGAAAAATCTCAAAGGAGAAGGAAGAGCACCCTCAAAACAGAGCTTACGCCTGGGTGTCCCCTCCCTCACAGAGGGGAAGAGGGAGCACCTCTCTGCCCCTGCTGGAGGTGCCCAGCGCTTCCTCCCTGAGGCAGGGTTACTGGGCTCTGGAAACAGCACCTGGGCAGCACTCTGGGGAGGATTTGGCCATGAGCCCTGCAGTCTGAGGATATACATGGGTAAGAGGGGGTGGCTTCCTGCCAGGAGAACCCTGCAAGCTGAAGACCCAAGCAGAGGACCAGCACAGGGAAGAGTTTACAGGGGACACAGAGTCAGTTCCCTCTGCAGGGGCTTTCCAGGTGGGCACTGCCTTCCACCCCAGGCCCCCAGAGGCAAGGGAAATGCAGCATAGGGGGTTCTGTGGGGGGGCTGCAAAGGGGCAGAGCTCAGGTAAGGGGTCCTGAGAGCCACCTCATTGACACATTAGGGAATGCTGCAGGGTGAGGCCCCTCTGGGTGCCTCCAGGGAATGCACAAAGCATGCCAAGGGAGAAAGAGAGGGGCAGCATTTGCATACCCATCAGGTAGAGTTGGAGAGAAGACAGTCAAACTGCACCAGCTGAGTGACAGTCTTGCCCCTTTTCCTCCAGCCCCCATTCCTCTGCTAAACCTTGAGAGCAGAGATGGAGAAAGAGCCTTGAACATCATCCCTATACAAACAGACTTGTTAAATGCATTGTTTACACACGTTGGAAACGGAAATACATTTTTTTTTTTTACAAATTAAGTTCCTATCTTGAACCACTTTGTTTTCTTTTATTTTCTTTTTTCTTTCTTTCTTTCTTTTCTTTTTCTTTTCTTTTTTTTTTTTTTTTTTTTTTTTTTGACAGATAGACTTAGACAGTGAGGGAGAGAGATAGAGAGAAAGGTCTTCCTTCCATTGGTTCACTCCCCAAATGGCCACTATGGCCGGAGCTATGCTGATCCGAAGCCAGGAGCCAGGTGCGTCTTCCTGGTCTCCCACGCGGGTGCAGGCGCCCAAGCACTTGGGCCATCCTCCACTGCCTTCCCAGGCCACAGCAGAGAGCTGGACTGGAAGAGGAGCAACCGGAACTAGAACCCAGCGCCCATATGGGATGCCGGAGCCATAGGTGGAGGATTAACCAAGAGAGCCACGGTGCCGGCCCCCTTGAAATACAATTTTTAAAATACAAAATAATGGTTTCTTCCTGAAAAACAAATATATCTAAAATGTGTAAATATGTACCTTAATGAGAAACTTGATGTAATTTAGCTTGAGTTAAAAAGTTGAAATAGGAGCCAGCATTGTGATGCAGCAGGTTAAGTTGCCCCTTAGGATTCCAGTTCAAATCCCAGCTGTTCTGTTTTTTGTTTGTTTGTTTGTTTGTTTTTTGACAGGCAGAGTGGACAGTGAGAGAGAGAGACAGAGAGAAAGGTCTTCCTTTTGCCGTTGGTTCACCCTCCAATGGCCACCGTGGCTGGCGCGCTGCGGCCGGCGCACTGCGCACTGCGCTGATCCGATGGCAGGAGCCAGGTACTCCACTGCACTCCCTGGCCACAGCAGAGAGCTGACCTGGAAGAGGGGCAACCGGGACAGAATCCAGCACCCCGACCGGGACTAGAACCCGGTGTGCCGGCGCCGCAGGTGGAGGATTAGCCTAGTGAGCCGCGGTGCCGGCCTGTTCTGTTTCTGATCCAGTTCCTTTCTACTGTACCTGGGAAAGCAACAGAAGATGGCTAAGTTCTTGGGCCCTTGCCACACTTACATGGGAGACCCAGATGGAGCTCCTGGCTTTAGTCTTATCGTTGCCACCATTTGGGAAGTGAACCAGAAGATAGAAGAGCTCTTTTGGTCTCTCTCTCTCTCTATTACTGAACCTTTAAATTAAATAAATAAATATATAAATAAATCCTTTATAAAAGTTAAAATCATGGGGCCGGCATTGTGGCTCAGTGGGTTAAGCCATGGCCCAATATGTTGGCATCCCATATGGGTGCCTGTTCAAATCCCATTTGCTTCACTTCTGATCCAGCTCTCTGCTAATGGGCCTTGGAAAGTAACAGCAGATGGCCCAAGTGCCTGGGCCCCTTCTGGCCCAGCCCAGAGCTACTGTAGCCATGTGGAAAATGAACCAGTGGGGGCCAGCGTTGTGGCACAGTAAGTTAAGACTCTGCCTGCAGCACCTACATCCCATATGGGTGCCGGTTCAAGTACCAGCTGCTCCATTTCTGATCCAGATCCCTGCTGATGGCCTGGGAAAGCAGTGGAGGATGATACAAGTGCTTGGGCCCCTGTACCCATGTGGGAGACCTGGGGAAACTCCTGGCTCCTGGCTTCCAATCGGCCCAGCTCTGGCTGTTGCAGCCACTTGGGTAGTGAACCAGCAGATGAAGGACCTCTCTCTGTCTCTCCCTCTCTGTGTGGCTCTACCTCTCAAATAAATGTCTTAAAAAAGAAGATGAACCAGCTGATGGAAGATCTTTCTGTCTTTCTCTGTAACTCTGCCTTTCAAATAAATAAAATAAATCTTAAAAAAATAGTTGAGATCATTGTGGGGGTCACCTGGGGCCCTGGCAATAAGGAAGAAGGCCCACAACACGGGCCTCAATTGGTTGTTCACTGTGATAATCACGGAATGGCCTTCAATATTCTATCAGTTTGGGCTTTCTATATTAATGGCAACTACAACTGAAAACCTGGACTCATACAGACTGTAGGAGCAGTAGAATCTGAGCTCTCATCCCTCGCGTTGCCAGATAAAAGATGTAAAAAAAAAAAAAAAATCAGAATTGCTTCAAAATTCTGCCAGCTGAATGTATCTGCATTATTTCTTTCATCCCAGAATTAATGAGATCATCTCTGGCAAGGACTGAGTCCTTGATTTTGCTAGCAGAAAGGAAGAGATTATAAATCTGTTTTCAATTTTAAACTCACCCTTCAAAAGAGTTCTGTTGCCTAGTCTGGTGTTTCTAGGTGGTTTTCGTCTTCAGAGAAAATGAAGACAGTCTGCCCAACACCTCCTCCACCCCCAGAAAGTTGACACTGTGTGCTTCGTTTCTTCTTCCAGAGGGGCAGCTTGGAGCTTGCAGCTACCCTCACCCTGCTTCTCTCCAGTCCAATGGTGGCCTTTGTCACATTGCCTGCAGGCTTGTGAATAACAAGGCTCCCATCCATCAGGCAAAAACGGTACACTATCGTAAGCCAAAGCCAACACCTCTGGCTCCCAGTCAGTGTGCTGTGAGAGAACTTTCTATTTCTCCCTCAAAGAGAAAGACACATTCTGAAGAAGACAAAAAACACTACAAACTTGTTTCTAGAAACCAGTGGCCTCCAGTGTAGAAAGGGAAGACTTGACACTGTGACCCCAATGTTGGGCAAAAACTTCTCAAAAGGGAAGTCCTTGTAGGCTGTGGCTAGAGTAGACAAGAGGAGACAAGCCTTCCTCTGGCCAGGCCTGCGTGGTGTCATGTTCCAGTGCAGAAATCCTTGAGCTGTCTCACTTGTGGAGTTCCTTCTTCATCATGAGAGCAAATCAGAGGCATAGCTATGCATAGCAGCGGAGTTCTGATAGTGCAGAGAGTAAGATGTACTCGCAGTACAAGTGCTGTTTGGAACAGTAAGTTTTCACTGTTTCCAAGATAGTGGAAATCTTTGAACAATCTAAAAGGGGCTCACAAAACAGAATTTTTTTTAAAGATTAATTTATTTGAAAGAGTCACACAGAGGAGAGGCAGAGAGAGAGAGAGAGAGAGAGAGAGTGTGAGTCTTCTATCCGCTGGTTCACTCCACAATTGGCTGCAATGGCCAGAGCTGCACCAATCTGAAGCCAGGAGCCAGGAGCCAGGAGCCTCCTCCGAGTCTCTCACATGGGTACAAGGGCCCAAGGAGCTGGGCCATCTTCTACCGCTTTCCCAGGTCATAGCAGAGAGCTGGATCAGAAGTGGAGCAGCCAGGACTCGAACCGGCACCCATATGGGATGCTGGCACTTCAGGCAGTGGCTTTACCTGCTAGGCCACAGCACTACCCCTGCAAAACAGAATTTTTTAAAAAATTTTGAGGGCTGGCACTGTGGTAAGGGGTAGAGCTGTCACCTGCAGTGCCGGCATCCCATATGGGCACTGGTTTGTGTCCTGGCTGCTTCACTTCAATCCAGCTCTCTGCTATGGCCTGGGAAAACAGTAGAAGATGGCCCAAGCACTTGGGCTCCTGCACCTGAATGGGAGACCAGGAAGAAGCTCCTGGCTCCTGGCTCCAGATTGGCTCTGCTCCAGTCATTGCAGCCATTTGGGAGTGAACCAGCAGATGGAAGACCTGTCTCTCTCTCTCTCTCTCTCTCTCTCTCTCTCTCTCTCTCTCTGCCTCCACCTCTCTGTAACTCTGCATTTCAAATAAATCTTTGAAAAACTTTTTTTAATTTTTGAGAGGTGAGGGAGGGAGGAGAGGGAGAGAGGGAGGGAGGGAGAGGGAGAGGAAGAGGGGGAGAGAGCAAGAGAGTGAGAGATCGAGAGAGAGAGCACGAGCCTATTACCAGATTCACTACCCAAATGCCCCTAAGTGAGAGCTGGGGAACTCAGTCCAGGCCTCTCATGTGAGTGGCAGGGACTCACTGACCTGAGCCTTCACTGCTGCCTCCCAGAGTACACGTTAGCAGGAAACTGGAATTGGAAGCAGAGCTGGGACTTGCATCCAGGTATTCTGATAGGGGATGCAAGCCTTCTAATTGGGGTCTTAACCACTGAGCCAAACGCCTGTCCCACAAAACAGAAATTGCTACCAGGTGAAGCAACACAAGTTGGAAGAAAATCAGGGGCTTGTTGCAGTGAAAGGTGTGGATAATTGCAGTCAACTGAATGCTAAAGGAATCCCAATCACTGCCAGTCCCCCCAAAACCTGCTATAAAAACTAGAAGAAATATCAGCAATGTTGGACTTCATAAAATTCCAGACTCTGGTACAATCTACTTCCTCAGACCTAAGGCCCTGGATGGCCTATAAATTCTCTCACCACACAGCTTCACTGCAGTCTGATTGTGTGTGGCTTCCTTTGTCCAGTGAGAACTTCCTAGACACTCAAAGACGTGGCTTCTGTGCCTGGGCAGATCCAAATTCTAGCAAAGTCTTCCTCAGGTTCATTCTCTTCTCCTCAAACACGGGTGCCCTGTCGGCAGTGAACACCTGCTTCCTCTCGCTGGCCCAGAGTCTCGGCGGTCTTTCTTGTGGTTGTAGCACAAGGCTTCCTCTGAGGCCAATCAGCGCTGCCCTGCTTTGACTGTGCGGTTCTGCTGGGACTAACCCAAAGCCCAGTCCTAGGCGTGGGCCCAACCCCTGTGGCTGGGAGGATGGAATGCACTGATTTCACAGGCATGGACTTGCAGCTCGAAACAGACCAAGGAGACACAACCTCACACCTCGTATCAGAGCAACTGAGAAAGACAAGCTGGGTTACGGCAGGGCTTGCTGGCTGTGGAGGCGACTGGTCTTAGGACTGATGGGAGCCACTTCACCGCAGGAGGTGGGCGCCTGTTTACCTAAGGATGTTGGCCTCGGTGAAGACCACAGAGCCAGGAGACCAGGAAATGACTCGAACGTCTAGGCTCAGCCACTCCTACAACCAGCATCACCTTGGACTTCTCAGGTGTGTGATCTGACAAAGTTCTTTTTTCTTAGAATGTGAGCTGGTTTTCTATGTGTGCAAGAGTCATGAGTGACACAAAACACCCACTTTCCTTTTAGATGGACACTTGCAGCTTTGTGGATTCAGCACCCACTGGGAAGAACTCTGCCACATGAGAAATACTGAAATTTGGAGGCTCATCAGGTCCAGAGCTGAGGGTAAAGGATTGGCTAATAACCTTTGTCTCATTTTCCTGGCTTTGACATTTCCCAACTTCTGTAGGGCCAACCTGGACAAAGACAGATGTCCCCTATCAAATTGGCCAGGCAGATGCCTTCTGATTCCTATCAGTAGCCAACCTAGCCACAGTGACCCTTCACTAACAAGGCACGCCATCCTACATGTGTGTTGGGTACAACAATAATATAATACACATTTTCCCTAGCAAAGTCAAATTTTAAATAGAAAGGACTTGAGAGAAAAAAAAATTTTTAAAAAAAAGGACTTGAGTCAAGGTGGTAAAATAAGGAAAATCAAGAAACCCTTCTCAGGGGCCGGTGCTGTGGTGTAGAGGGTAAAACCACCACCTGTAGTGTCAGCATCCCATATGGGTGCCAGTTCGAGTCTCGGCTGCTCCACTTCCAATCCAGCTCTCTGCTTTGGCCTGGGAAAGCTCAAGTCCTTGGGCCCCTGCACCAACATGGGAGACCCAGAAGCTCCTGGCTCTGCATTGGCACAGCTCCAGCCATTACGGTCAACTGGGTAGTGAACCAATGGATGGAAGTCCTCTCCCTCTGCCTCTCCTTCTCTCAATGTGTGACTGTAACTTTCAAATAAATAAATAAATCTTTTTTAAAAAAGAAAAATAAAAGAAACCCTTCTCTTCCTCCTCTAAATACAGGAAAAATTTGGATACAAGATAAAATATTGAAAGTACATAATGACACCCAAAAGTAAGAATTCTAAGGTGAAAAAGAGGAGGAGGAATAAGAAGAACCTAAAACCTTCGGCACAGGCAGTGATGAGCAGCCTGGCACAGGATCCAGCCAGAAACATTCAGCAGAGCCTGATCTTTAGTGCCAGCACCAGCACGGGTGTGGAGGCCTCTGGTCCCAGAGAGAGGAAGGGGAAACTGGGCTTCCCACATAGACAGCAGTGTTAAAAATGCTATGTTACCTGTGAATGAGGGGTAGAATTCCACCTACTAGCCTGGCAACAGGTACAAAGAAAACCTTGGGTGAAAGGATCACTTGAAAATAACTTGCACCCCAAGTCTTTAAAAAGATACCAATATGTAGCTCTGAGATAAGACATAAAACTAACATCAAAATTGCTGAGTCCTGATGAAGCCAGTAGGCAAATGCTAAGCTGCCTCCTACGTAGACCTCCACAAACCAGGGCTCACGTGGGACTCCCAAGGACAGCTACCCTGCCAAAGACGAGCTCCTATTAGACGAGTTCCCCCACCATAAAGTAGAAGAGTGTTATCTGAATGTTTTGTTCTGGCCCCCAAAGCCAATTTCCTCTAGAAATCCCCCAGCTTTGGGTAGAAAGTGTATTTCAAATGGATTTTATTATGTTATTTTTTATCACATCAACCTATGCAGATGCCTTCTGATTTATATACATAATTTATTAACCACATTTTATCTATCATCTTTTTTACCCAGTTCTCAAGAATAAAATCAATCTCCCTGGGGTTTTCCACCATTTGCATTTTTATGATGAATAGCTTACCTATTTTACTCTCCCACCCACTCAAATGTCAGTAAAGACATTAGGTGACTGAGAATTAAATGCTCAGATTAAACATTCATTCTTTTTTGAAACAGATTATACATTATGCTTCCAGATTTCTGCAGAAGCAACTCATGCACTCCAATTTTAATTTTTAATACTAAACCGATTAAATGATCTTGGCGGCACAACTCTCAGAGTTCTAGCACAGAAACACATACTTACCAAAATGTTGCACTGCCATGATTTTTTTTTTCATGCATTTGTATGAAACAGCAGGACAATGGAAAGATCACCAGACAGGTGATAAGGAAGCCTGAGTCCAGCCTCAATCTGCCTTCTGCCTAGGCATCTAACATTGAGGCAAGTCACTTCCTTACTTCCATTTCCAGAGGTACAAAGTGGCAATGGAGTCTCCATGTCTCATGGCTTGTTACGAAACGAACACACAGGAGAGGGTGAAGGGAATCATGGAGAGAGAGCAGATATTTGAGGACTCTGGGAAGACTCCTGATAGGACTCACACATGCCCTTGACACCTTCCAGCTGGATTCTCCAGGACCTGAAGTCCTTCCCACCCTTGACCTTCTATCATGAATTCCTTGTTTTGCATGCTGTTTCTAAGTCAGCACATTCTCACCTTTCCCAGATCACCTAAAGTCACCATTTGCTTCAGTTTTACACACATCACCTTTATCATTAAAATATGCACTCCCCCCTCAGAGTGTCCCTCAAACTGTACTTGCCACTCATGACTTTTGGCCACACTTCTGACAGCTATTTTGAAAACATCAATTGGAACACAAAATAATGGAGCATTTCACACTTAGCCAGGCTACGCACTGTTCATTAGAAACTGTCTCAGGGATGTATGTGCACATGTGCGTTTCACTAGGTCACAACGTACAAGGAGTTTCTCACTGTTGATCACATTAGGAAGTAGAAAGCGCTGCTCTACACTGTAGGGCAAGTGCAATCATATGTCCCCCTGCTGAGAACCCTTTGATGGTGACCCACTGCCGAGGACAAAACCCATCACCTTTAACAAGGACTGCAAGGTCTCGGATGGCCCTGTCTTTCTCTTAGAATCACTTTAGTCCAGGTGACCCCATCTCAGTCACACTGGAATCTTTTCAACTCCTCCAGCAAACATTTCTGGTGAAGAACCTACTGTACATCCCACAGTGTTCTAAGTGTAGGAGGCAGCCTAGTTTCCTGCCTTTCCCAGAGCTCATATTCTTGGGGCATGGTGCTCCTGTGGCTGGTAGGCTTGCTGGCCACAAGGCCACACCCTTCTCTCTCAACCTCCCCAGGCACACTGCCCAGCTCATACTCCTTCAGCCCACAGATCAAGGACTCAGTTGCCACATCCTCAGGGTCACCTTCCCTGCATGTCCCCACCATCCCCTGAACTATCTTATGTGGTTCTCAAAGAATCATCCAGAAGATGAGAGAATGCCATCACCAATGATAAAAAGCCTTGGGACTGGCTATCATGGCATAGTGGTTAAAGCTGTCACTTGCAACACTGGCATCCCATATGGGCACTGGTTCATGTCCTGGCTGCTCTACTTCCAATCCAGTTCCCTGCTAAAGGCCTGGTAAAAGCAGCAGAAGATGGCCCAAGTACTTGGGACTCTGCCACCTACGTGGGAGACCCAGATGAAGCTCCTAACTCCTGGATTTGGCCTGGTCCAGCCCCAGCTGTTACAGCTATTTGGGGAGTGAACCAACAAATGGAAGATCTTTCTCTCTCTCTCTCTCTTTCTTCCCCCCTCTCCGTATTACTGTGACTTTCAAACAAACAAATCTTTAAAAAACCAAAAACAAACACTGAAAATTCTCAGAATCTAACTATGTATTAAGGGAAGCAAATAGAGGCTAAACTCTCCCTACAGCAGATAACACACAAAATCCAAGCCAAAGCATTCACCAATTCTTACTTAAGAATCACGTTTTCCTTTCTTTTTTTTTTTAACTTTTATTTAATGAATATAAATTTCCAAAGTACAGTTTATGGAGTACAATGGCTTCCCCCACCATAACTTCCCTCCCACCCGCAACCCTCCCCTTTCCCGTTCCCTCTCCCCTTCCATTCACATCAAGATTCATTTTCAATTCTCTTTATATACAGAAGATCGATTTAATATATATTAAGTAAAGATTTCAACAGTTTGCACCCACATAGAAACACAAAGTGAAAATACTGTTTGAGTACTAGTTATAGCATTAAATCACACTGTACAACACATTAAGGACAGAGATCCTACATGAGGAGTAAGTGCACAGTGATTCCTGTTGTTGACTTAACAAATTGACACTCTTGTTTATGGCATCAGTAATCACCCTAGGCTCTTGTCATGAGTTGCCAAGGCTATGGAAGCCTTTTGAGTTCACCAACTCTGATCATATTTAGGCAAGGTTGTAGTTAGAATGGAAGTTCTCTCCTCCCTTCAGAGAAAGGTACCTCCTTCTTTGATGACCTGTTCTTTCCACTGGGACCTCACTCACGGAGATCACGGAGATCTTTCATTTAGTTGTGTTTGTTTGTTTGCTTGTTTGTTTTTTTTGCCAGAGTGTCTTGGCTTTCCATGCCTGAAATACTCTCATGGGCTTTTCAGCCGGATCCACATGCCTTAAGGGCTGATTCTGAGGCCAGAGTGCTGTTTAGGACATCTGCCATTCTATAGGTCTGCTGTGTATCTCACTTTCCATGATGGATTGTTCTCTCCCTTTTTTATTCTATCAGTTAATATTTGCAGACACTAGTCTTGTTTATGTGATCCCTTTGGCTCTTAGTCCTGTCATTATGATCAATTGTGAACAGAAATTGATCACTTGGACTAGTGAGATGGCATTGGTACATGCCACCTTGATGGGATTGAATTGGAATCCCCCAGTAGGTTTCTAACTCTACCGTTTGGGGCAAGTCAGCTTGAGCATGTCCCAAATTGCACATCTCTTCCCTTGCTTATTCCCACTCTTATATTTACCAGCAATCACTTTTCAGTTAAGTTTCAACACTTAAGAATAACTGTGTATTGATTACAGTATTCAACCTAAAGTATTAAGTAGAACACATAAGAAATACTAAGAGGGATAACGTATTAAGTTGTTCATCAACAGTCAAGGCAAGGGCTGATCAAGTCACCGTTTCTCATAGTGTTCATTTCACTTTAACAGGTTTCCTTTTTGGTGCTCAGTTAGTTGTCACTGATCAGGGAGAACATATGATATTTGTCCCTTTGGGAGTGGCTTATTTCACTCAGCATAATGTTTTCCAAATTCCTAACAGGGATCACTTTTCAGTTAAAATTTAAACACCTAAGAATAATTGTGTGTTAATTACAGAGTTCAATCAATATTACTAGAACCAAAAAATACTAACATGGATAAAGTATTACACTGTACATCAATAGTCAGGACAAGAGTTGATCAAGTCACTGTAAGAATCACGTTTTGCAGACGAATCCAACTTTACTATCTGCTCCGTGGGTTGAAAAGAGGTGGAAGGACCTTCACAATTCCAGATTTAATATGAAGAAAATACCAATCTTCCTTATACCTGTTTTTATCTGAAAACTCAATTAAGACCAGAAGGCCGCTAGATGATCTAGGAGCTTGGAGGAGGAAAAGCCAGCACCTGCTGGGCACTGCCTCATCAGAGCATGAGACGAGACACTGCCCAGTATTTTAACTAGCAGCAAGGATGATGGCTGCCCCACGCCCTGGCATATGGATGATGTTTTCCCTTGCTTTTACCTTCTTCTACCTGACAAAACCCTTCTCCTATTTTGTGATTTAGCTCACATGTCTCCTTTGTGAAACCTTAGGCTTTCCCTTAGAGAACCAGTCACCCTCCTTTATGTCCTCATACACACTTGCGGCTGTGTGGCTACTGTCATTCTCATATGGCTTTATAAGCAATGTCAATCTAACTCATTCGATAAGGTCCATGTACACAGAAATTGTGTCATCTTCATTTTTTCCTTCTACTCTTGGCTCCTTGCACAGTTCCTGGCACTTAATAGAGTTTATTCTGAGGCCCATAAATATTTATGGAATATTTACAGAGCCAACTCTTAATGAGTTCTGCTGTCATCTAGTTTCCTACAACACCAAGGCAACTCTTTCCATGATACAAATATTCTGCCCACTCTTGTGGCTGAACTTCTCTCACTGCACCTGTTTCTACTCTTAATCTTCTGTAATATTTTTCCATCCACTGTTAGGATCTAATAAAGTAAGGCAAGAGATGAAGAAAACACAAACAGAATCATACCAATATGAAAAATAAAGTTTTAGAAAAGGGCATTGTCTCAAATAAGATTTGACCATGTCTATTGTTCTGTGTGTAGGTCAACATCTTTAATGAACATAGCATCTTAAAAGACAGATGTGGAAAACCCAGACTGAATTTATCACATAGAATATTCATTTCCAAACCATAAGAGAATACTGAAAGTTTACCTCTTGGGGTCTTGATGGTCTTCAAAAGTTTTACCATGCCTGTATCATATATCCAAAAATTGTTCGAACAGGTGCCCTCTGAAGGTCCACCGCTGTCTACGAGACATGAACTCAACTTTTTAAGTTCGTGATACTAATGACTGAGCCACAAGAGCACCAAACAAGTTGTGGAGTCGTAGTGAGTTATTTTTTTGGTTTGAAATTCCTCTTAAGCAGATTCCAAAACCTGATTACAAACCTGATATGAGTCTACTGACTCATACCAGGATTTTCCACATAAAACTATCAAAGTGCTGACCAACAGATTTTTCTGGGGTGAAGAGGTTTTGATAGGAAATGGGAAGGTGATTCATCAGGCTTCTTCATTTTTTTTTTTTATTAATGCCTAGATTCCAGTTGGAATTAAACTGGGTATTCATAAGTATTCACATATATGTATATTTGTCAGATGCTTCTACTATGCAAAACAAACTGGCTCTCTGGGCAAACTTCCTCATGAAGAAGGCTTAGCAGAAAGGTGAATTCCAGGTCTTCGTGGCAAGGTGAAAACCCACTCAGGACATGGCTCACCAGAGGACTAGCTCCTAGTCTCCATTAGTCACTCAACAGATCCTGTGAGAAACACGCTGCAGACCACCACGGCTCACGCTAGGCATAAAGTGTGAAAAGACGGTGCCTGCCTCTCAGAAGTTTTGCCGTGGGAGAGGGAGGCAGGCCTGTAAGCAAAGCAAGAACGCATTACAGGCATTGTGACAGAGGGATTCAGAAGATGTGGCAAACAGAAGTAAGGGAGTCAGTTGTGCATGGAGCAAACCCAGAACGCATGGAAGGGATGACGCAGGCATGCTAGCATAGCAGCTGAGGAGTGGGAGAAGAAAATGAATGAAGATAGCTTAGGGGTCAGAAAAGGGGTCTCCCAACATAAGTCTCTGAATATATGGGGATATTTAAAAATACTGTTTAAAAAGAAAGCACTTCCTATATATTTTATCAGGAGTGGGTTTCGCTCTCAATTGCTGAAATGTTATTTTTTTAATTGTTATTCTGTTCTCTCAGTTTAGCTTGCCCAAGTCTGTTAGGCCTGAGAACCTTTAAAAGTAGGGAAGGTGTGGGGCCGGCACCGTAGCTCACTTGGTTAATCCTCTGCCTGCGGCGCCGGCATCCCATGTGGGCACCGGTTATAGTCCTGGCTGCTACTCTTCCAGTCCAGGTCTCTGCTATGGCCCGGGAAGAGAGTGGAGGATGGCCCAAGTCCTTGGGCCCCTGCACCTGAATGGGAGACCAGGAAGAGGCACCTGGTTCCTGGCTTCAGATCGGCGCAGCTCCGGCTGTAGCGGCCATTTGGGGAGTGAACCAACAGAGGGAAGACCTTTGTCTCTGTCTCTGTCTATAACTCTACCTGTCGAATAAATAAAAAATAAAAAAGTAGGGAAGGTGGGCAAGCGTTCAATCTATAGACTGTACTTCAAAACCTCCTGGAGAAAACACAGAAAACAATTGTGTCATAGCTCAGTGAGACTCAGTCTTTTCACATTTACTGGTAAACTATAAGATGAGCACCTGCCACCATGACACTGAGTTCCAGAGAATGGCAGGGGAAACATTTATGATATGGAGATAGTCAATTTCCAAAAGTTCCATTGCCACAGAGCTAGACCAGCGAAAGGTGAAAATGGGCTTTCTGGGACTCCTATAGGGAGTAGGTGACTATGACAATTTACATCTGGCTACTCCTTTGTTCCAAATGCAGAGATCGTCACTGCTCGGGGGGTCACAGATACTGGGGTTACACCCTGCTAATTTCATACAGGGAGATCCAGCAGTAGCCTTCCAGTGACCCTAAACCAACAGTCTCAGCACAATGTGCTGACTTTAAACTCTGTTCCTGGGTCACGCCCTCTCCTTTATCAGGGAGGAAGGGCCCCAAGCCGAGGATTACAGAAAGATTATGCTGAAGCACTGAGCTGAATCAAGTTCATTCAAAGCACCAACCCTTCTGGCTGCTAATGTCTTCCTTGATGTTTGTCTTATTTGAGGCAATTTCTCAAAGAATGACTCCAAGCTCCCTATGAGTCTATAGTTACACTCGTATTAAAAATATCATGGCTTCATTTATACAGGATGAATAAATTTTGGAGAAATAATACATAGCATGGTGACTCTAATTAACAATACCGTACTCTAATCAATCAATATCATATATTTTATATGTATAATTATATATATATATAATTAACAATACCATACTCTAATTAATCAATACCGTATATTTGAAGTTTGCCAACAGAGTAGATCTTAAATAGTTCATTAGCTTGATTGTGGTGATTACTTTACAAATTATACATGCATCAAAACACCATATTATTTTTTATAATCTACACAATTTTTATTTGGCAATTATACCTCAATAAAGCTGAGGATAGGAAAAAAATCAGAGTAAACTTCACCTAGAAAAATATAGCCCTTAGGCCGGCGCCGCGGCTCACTAGGCTAATCCTCCGCCTAGCGGCGCCGGCACACAGGGTTCTAGTCCCGGTTGGGGCGCCGGATTCTGTCCCGGTTGCCCCTCTTCCAGGCCAGCTCTCTGCTGTGGCCAGGGAGTGCAGTGGAGGATGGCCCAGGTGCTTGGGCCCTGCACCCCATGGGAGACCAGGAAAAGCACCTGGCTCCTGGCTCCTGCCATCGGATCAGCACGGTGCGCCGGCCGCAGCGCACCGGCCGCGGCGGCCATTGGAGGGTGAACCAACGGTAAAAAGGAAGACCTTTCTCTCTGTCTCTCTCTCTCACTGTCCACTCTGCCTGTCAAAAAAAAAAAAAAAAAAAAAGAAAGAAAGAAAGAAAGAAAAATATAGCCCTTAAATATCACGACTTCCTTCATGTGATACTGCAGCAACTTTAGTTTGGATGTCTTTGAATACAGTGATATAATCAATCAAAAATGTCAATGTGTCAATTGTGGGTATTTCCCTGAGGTCTTGTTTTTCTGGCAGAACCAGGTGTCAGAAAGTCTACAGTCTGCACATTTGCTCAAGAGGCAATACCACTAAACTTGACCTTTCCACTTACACATGCTAACAGCAGCATGCCAGAGATTTCAAGTACTGGTTTTTGTCTTTGACACTAAAGTTGTCTAAAAGGATGAATGGGTAGGGCCAGTGCTGTTGCAAAGTAGGTAAAATCCACCACTCACAGCAGTGGTTCGAGTCCCAGCTGCTTCATTTCTGATCCAGCTCCCTGCTATTGTACCTGGGAAAGCAGTAGAAGATGGCCCAAGTTCTTGGGCTCCTGCACCCGTATGGGAGACCCGGATGAAGCTCTGGATCCTGGCTTCAGCCTGGCCCAGCCATGGCTGTTGCAGATGGAAGATTCTCATATTCTCTCTTTCTTTCTAACTCTTTCAAATAAATAAAATGTTTTTAAAAAATGGAAATATTGGAGCCAATGCTTGGCATAGTAGGTTAAGCATCTGCCTACAACGTCAACATCCCAAGTTGACCAGTTCGAGTCCCAGCTGCAAGATTTCCAATCCAGCTCCCTGCTGATGGCCTTGGAAAGCAGTAGAAGATGGTCCAAGTGCTTGGACCCTTGCACCCATGTGGGAGACCTGGAAGAAGCTCCTGGCTTCAGATCAGCCCATCTCTGGCCATTGCAGCCACTTTGGGAGTGAACCAGTGGATAGACCTCTCTCTCTCTCTGTAACTCTGCCTTTCAAGGAAATAAATAAATTTTTTAAAAAATGAAATACTGAAAATTAATGAACTAATAAGCACTCACTCAAAGACAAAGAAAAGACAAAGAAAAGCATAAACTCAAATGAGAAGGAAGCAAATATGAAAACTAGAAATGAACACGACAGAAAACAAAGAAATAGCAAAGGAAAAGAAAACTTAAAATATTATTAATAAAGACAGAAACCTAACTATGAAAATGGAAGCTGATTTTTAGATCACAAAAGTACTATGCCAATACATGTAAAAATTTAAAGAAAGCATAAACTTTAAAAAAAAATCCTACAAGGCCCTGGAAGGCAGTGGAGGATGGCCCAAGTGCTTGGGCCCTGCACCCGCACTGGAGACCAGGAGGAGGCACCTGGCTCCTGGCTTCAGATGGGTGCAGCGCACTGGCCGTAGCAGCCATTTGGGGGGTGAACCAATGGAAAAGGAAGACCTTTCTCTCTGTCTCTCTCTCTCTCTCACTGTCTAACTCTGCCTGTCCAAAAAAAAAAAAAAAAAAAAAAAAAAAAGCATACAAATAAACAAAACTGATTCAAGATGAGAGACACACTAAAGTAAAGATGCTGAAGCACTATTTCAAAAAGCTACTGGCTGTGAATAACAAACTGCCTTCTCTGAGCTATGAAGTCTTGGTATCTTCTTTTGGCATCTACGAAGTTCTAGCAAGACAATCTGCTTACTTGCTTGCTGGTGTTTTGGAGACTTGTTACTTTTGTCATTCTCAATGAGGCTAGAGTTCTGTCAGGATCTACGAAAAGCATACAGTAAGCATCATTCGATAGCAAAAAGTTACCCCTCTGTGAAACAAGCATTTCCGAGGTCGATGGAGAAATGCAACATCCCTTCTCCCTCTCCCTTTCATCAACAGAAATGTGATGACCAGCAAGTTAGGAGTCGATCTCCTGCCTTAAAGTTCAAAAAATGTTGGCTGAGTTCAAAATGAATGGCAATGTTTCAGAACTTAAATGTTTTTCAAAACTTAGATGTTTTTCTACATTGCTAAAAATATATTACCATGAAAGTCCTTAATATTATATTGCTTTCAAAGAGAAGACAGAGAAAACTGTAATGCAGCATCTTCTAATGCACTAGGAAGACTGGTAAAATCTTTTGGAAGGGTTGGCTGATGTGCCCGGAGAAGTCATACACAAGCCATGAAAGTAAAACATGAGCTGGCAAGAACACAGCAGAGGAACACACTCAGAAGAAGAGAGACAGAAACGGGACAGAGGGGCCAACCCTAAAGTGTGTCTGTAATAGCTTTTTGTTGGTTTGTTTTGCTTTAAAAGAGACAGACAAGGCAAATTGTTAAGAACTGTAAAATCTGTTAAATTTTTTGGTGCATAAAATGTATATTCTATAATTTTTCTAAAAGTTTTTGAGGACATAGGTGTGTACACATACTTTTGGAACCTGACAATATAACCTTAACTTCAAAAGTGATCTCCTATTTAAAGTCCTCTTAAAACTATGCCATAAGAAGTAAAAGTTTGGGGCCGGTGCTGTGATATAGTGGGCTAAGCCTCCACCTGAAGCACCGGCTTCCCATATGGGTGCAGGTTCAAGTCCTGGCTGCTCCACTTCTGATCCAATTCTTTGCTATGGCCTGGGAAAGTAGCAGAAGATAAGTGCTTGGGTCCCTGTACCCGGATGGGAGACATGGAAGAAGCTCCTGGCTCCTGGTTTCAGATCGGCTCAGCTCCAGACGTTGTGGCCATCTGAGGAGTGAACCAGCAGATGGAAGATCACCTCTCTCTCCCTCTTTCTCTCTCTGTAACTCTGCCTTTCGAATAAATAAATCCTTAAAAGAAAAAACAAAGTAGTAACTTTTAATAACTGTAGGAAATATGGGGCTGGTGTGTGTGGCTCAGCAAGTTAATGCCCTAGCCTGAAGCGTTGGCATCCCATATGGGCACCGGTTCTAGTCCCAGCTGCTCCTCTTCTGACCCAACTCTCTGCTATGGCCTGGGAAAGCAGAAGATGGCCCAGGTGCTTGGGCCCCTGCACCTACGTGGAACACCTGGAAGAAGCTCCTGGCTCCTGGCTTCAGATCAGTGCAGTTCCATCTGTTGCAGCCAGTGGGGAGTGAACCATCAGATGGAAGACCTCTCTCTTTCTGCCTCTCCTCTCTCTGTGTAACTCTTTCAAATAAATAAATAAATCTTTAAAAAAATAACTGTAGGAAATAAGACTTTGCAGGTTCATCCTTTTTAGGTGTTGATAGGGGAAATTCTTCTTTCCCTTGAATTGTCTGTTAAAAATTAGGTATATACTGAGTTACACGAGGAGACTTCAAAAAGTTCATGGAAAATAGGACTTAAAAATGTAATATTATTTCTATTAAATAAGCTTATATAACTTTATTTTCAACCTAAGCTCCAACGAGTTCAAGGCACATTTGCAAGTGGTAGTACCAATCATTTAGCATACAACTATAGAGTAGCAATAAAGAACTGAGGGTCCTGGGAATTTAAACATGTTAATGTACTTTTTTTTTTTTTTTTTTGACAGGCAGAGTGGAGAGTGAGAGAGAGAGACAGAGAGAAAGGTCTTCCTTTGCCATTGGTTCACCCTCCAATGGCCGTTGCGGCTGGCGCACCACGCTGATCCAATGGCAGGAGCCAGGTACTTATCCTGGTCTCCCATGGAGTGCAGGGCCCAAGGACTTGGGCCATCCTCCACTGCACTCCCTGGCCACAGCAGAGAGCTGGCCTGGAAGAGGGGCAACCGGGACAGAATCCGGCGCCCCAACTGGGACTAGAACCCGGTGTGCCGGCGCCGCAAGGCGGAGGATTAGCCTAGTGAGCCGCGGCACCGGCCTAATGTACTCTTTTTTACATGATTAACTGAAGAAAATTGGATGTTCTTCAAAGATTCAAATTTTTAACTTATGTTTTATGTATTTTAGAGATGGTAGGAAGGAGGCAGTGGGAGAACTCTCTCAACTGCTGATTCGCTCCCCACATGCCTGCATGTGGGTGACAGGACCCCAATTATTGAGTCATCACTGCCTCCAAGGGTCCATACTGGTGGGAAGCTAGAGTCAAGCAAGTGGAGCCAGGAATCAAACCTATGGACTCCAGTGTGGAATGTGAGCATCTTAACCACCAGGCCAAATGCCCCCTCTCTGTTTAAACAGTTTTAAAGACTAGAGAAAAAAAAAAAAAAAAAAAAAAGGAAGTCAGAGAAGGAAATGAGGACTGCAAGGTGACACCCACATCACCAGCTGAAGGTCTCTGCCCTTTCTTGATGAGAAACACTGTGATGATGGAGAAAGACTCTCCAGAAGTTTCCCCAGGCATTTTCAATGCTAAAGCTTTGAAGGACTTTCTCAAAATACTCTCCCAGAAAGTCAACAAGCAAAATACCTTCAGCATCCAAAAAATCTGTTGCTATGACCTTTGCTCTTAACTGGTTTACTTTTGCTTTTTTTTTTTTTTTTAAAGACTTACGTATTTATTTGAAAGGAAGAGTTACAGAGAAAGGGGTAGACAAAGAGAAGAAGAGATCTTTCATCCACTGATACACTACCCTAAGTGGCCCCAATAGCCAGGGCTGAGCCAGTCAGAAACTAGGAGTCTGGAACTCCATCTAGGTCTACCACTTGGGTGGCAGAGGACCAAGCACTTGGGACATCTTGCACTGTTTTCATTTTCTGCTGCCTTCCCATGCACATTAGCAGCGTGCTGGATCAGAAGTGGAGCAGCCATGATTTGAACCAGAGTTCTTATGGGATGTCAGTTATCCACACAGCAGATTAACCTGCTATGCCACAACACCAGTCACCACTTTGGCTCTGACTGGACCACGTGCACCTGCTGGTAGGCATTCAGCTTTGATTGCATTTTGTCTTCAGGATTGTGCTGGTAAAGCCACGTTTCATCTGGTGTTCCAGTTCTTCAAAGAAATGCTTCAGGACCTTGCTCCCACTTGTTTACAATTTACAGTAAAGGCCCTGCTCTTACCTGTAGCCGATCGGGACACAACAGTTTTGGAATCGATCAAGCAGAATGTTTGTTCACTTTAAGCTGAATCAGTTGAGATGTCTATGGTGCTGGCTATTATTTCTGCTGTCAATCACTACTCCTCTTCAATTCGGGCATGAACAAGTGTCATTTTATTTTCCTTGCCCATTGATGTGGGTCCTCTAAGACTGTGGGCTTTATCTTTAACATCATCTCATCTTTTTTTTTTAAGATTTATTTATTTGAAAAGCAGAATTATAGGGGTAAGGAGGGGCCAGGTGGAGACAGAGACACAGCGAGACAAACCTTCCATCCACTGGCTCACTCCCCAGATTGCTGCAAGGGCTAGGGCTGGACCAGGCTGAAGACAGAAGCCAGGAACTCCATCTGGTTCTCTCACATGGGCAGCAGGGGCCCAAGCACTTGGATCATCTTTCACTGCTTTCCCAGGCACACCAACAGGAAGCTGGATCTGAAGTGCAGTAGCTGGGTTTTAAACCAGAGCTCACATGGGATGCTTGCATCACAGGTGGCAGCTTGACTCTCTATGCCACACTGGCCCCTTGTCCCTTAAAACACATTATCCATTTATAAACTGCTGATTCATTCGGTACAAGTACCCCCATACATTATGTAAAGCAACAATAGCATCACCATGCTTCCACCCAGGCTGCACCATTAATTGTATATTTGCTCTTACTTCATAAATTTTAGAGTCCATGCTGTTCTGAGAGAGGCTCTTTTTTGCAAAAAAAAAAAAATTGTGAAATTTATGTATATACTTTTTCTTTTTTAAAAATATTTATTTTATTTGAACGAGTTACACAGAGAGAGAAGGAGAGGCAAAGAGAGAGCAAGAGGTCTTCCATCCTCTGGTTCACTCCCCAGATGGCCACACTGGCTGCAGCTGCACCAATCCGAAACCGGGAGCCAGGAGCTTCTTCCAGGTCTCCCACTTGGGTGCAGGGGCCTAAGAACTTGGGTCATCTTCTACTGCTTTCCCAGGCCATAGCAGAGAGCTGGATTGGAAGTGGGGCAGCCAGGACTTGAACCAGCGCCCATATGGGATGCCAGCACTGCAGGTGGCGGCTTTACCCGCTACGCCACAGCACCAGCCCCTATACATTTTCTTAATATGCATTTAATATGAACTTTTTGAAGACTTGCTCATATTTAAGGTTCTAGTAAGATCTCAAGTCTTCTGCACTCTTTCCTTGAGGTGTAAATATTTTAGAAAGAACATTTAAAAAATGTATTTAGTATCAACTCCTGCTGTGCATTTAATCTACTATTAGTATAACCTCTCTAAAGCACTGCACTACTCATTGAAATATTCTTTTTCTCCTTTGAAAGATTAAGCCTGTCAAGTTTGAAAAAAAAAAAACAATGTTTGTGTTTTAACTTATCATCTATAAGCAGAAACTGCATGGTTCATTTAACTCCAATGCACTCTTATGAAACAAAGTTCACTTACTTGTTTAGAAACTGCTTTACTTTCAAAAACAAGCTTATATTTTGGAAACAACTTTAAAAGATCGTCATTTCTTTCTTTCTTCTTTTTTTCCAGAGTGCTAACAGTGCTAGGAGTGAAAATGAAAGTGTCCTAAATGTCACTTTCCTAGAATTCAGCCCCTAAAACAATCCCTTCATAACAATGTTAAGATAATCTTATAAGAACACAAGGAAAGCTTATAAAAAGTTTGACAAAAATTTCCAGAGGCTGGACATAAATGGAAGTGGATATGACACAGAAAATGTGGCCACTAAGTCAACATTTAATGAGTGTTGATGTAAGAGCAAGATGTAGTTATACAGGTATCAAAGGTGGAAAACATGAGTGAAGAGGAGAAAGAACAGCGAAAGAGGTTAAAGTTGCTCATTAACAAGCTATGTTCAAAAATGATCAAGAAATAGTATGGAGAGAGGGAGCTTGGGCATGTGTATCCAAGGCTTTGTAGCCTGGATAAATTGTAGGTGCAACAATTTGATGTTCCTGGCTGTTCATAAACTCAATAATGGCCATCTATGCTGCATTCAATTTCTGATTTTGAAAGGACTATTGATCAGTAGTCAAATATTCTAACGACAGGAGAAGACATAAAGGTGAGGAGAAAGAAGGGCAGAGTAAGATCTAATTGCAGTTCCAAGAATCCACAAATGGAGGAAGGAGTTGACAAAGAATCATTTGTCTTTATTCCTGACAGCAGTGCTAATATTCAAACTATTTCACAGGAGAAGGACTGCGTACCATGTAATCCCTGCCCGTGCAGGCATGCAGGGCTCTGATCTAGAGGTCCCCCTGCAGTGGGAGTCCAGGGAAGGTCCAGGGAGTCAGGCAGTGGGTGGCAGGAGGAATAACCAGGCAGCTTTGGACAGCACCTGTTTGCTCACCACTTTGTTAGTGTTTCAGTACTTCATTAAGGCTGCACAGTTGCATACAGGTACACACTAGCACTGTGATGATGAGGGCTTTAAGAAGGCACTTCAGCCATTCTCCCTGCACTCCTTGAGCCACATTGTCCCACGTCCCCAGGCCTTATTTTCTAGACAAAGCTATCAGATCTCCTCTGTGTTGCTGCACAGAACTCTGAAGAGCTGGCCCACCAACCACAACTTAGAAACTATCGGCATATTCGAGGACAAAAGACCTGTGGTGAACAGTAGTCTAGCATACAGCGTGTTGTTTAGAATTGTACAAGTTGCAGATCCAGCTTAAACATTCAGTCATGAACGTATTAAACTGTGCTACAGAAAAGGAGCACTGAACATAATTAAGTCAATGACAAAGGAATAAAAAAAAATGCTCTGCTGTCTACCAATGTTCAATAGCTAAGAGAATGACAATCATAAAACCTATTTTTCCAAAATAATATATGGCCTTAGCTAGTCTATTTTCAGGGCTAGAATTATTCTGCATAGGTGTGTTTTTTAAAAGCTCTCTAAATATTGATATTTTAAACTGTAAATATTTGAAAATAAAATATTTCCCAAGTATACTATAAAATTCCCCTGCCTTCTCAAAGAGGACAATTTAATCTTTTTTTTTTTTTCTGAATAACTTAGGATAATCATGTGAGGCAATTCTCTTCAGCCACTATAATGAACAAAAATGAAAATCTAGGGGGCCGGCCTGTAGTGCAACAGGTTAAGACACCATCTGCAGTGCCAGCATATAGGTGCCGGTTCGAGTCCTGGCTGCTCCACTTCTGATCCAGCTCTCTGCTATGGCCTGGGAAAGCAGAAGAAAATTGCCCAAGTGCTTGGACTTCTGCTATTCATATGAGAGGCCCAGAAGAAGCTCCTGGCTTCAGCTTGGCCCAGTCCTGGCAGTTGTGCCATTTGAGGAGCAAACCAGTGATTGGAAGATCTCTTTCCCTCCCTTTCTCTAATTGCTTTCCAAATAAATAAAATAAGTCTTTAAAAAAAGATGAAAACGTAGAGATAAAAAACATTCTACAGACTTTAAACATTCTTGAGGTCACATATAGTAATACTAACAAGATATTTTTATTTTCCTCATATATAATACAACACCATCAAGGTCTGTAAAAATTATTATAATGGGAATCCTAAGAGAGATGGAACAGATTGTTAAACCATTATTCCAGTAATTTCATGTACAATATAAATACAATGTGTGTGTGTGTGTGTGTGTGTGTTATGCTCCTTTAGCACAGCTAGAAAGACACCAACATAATTCAAATAATGCCTTCATGGTGAAAGACAATGAGACATTCCTAGTGAGCAAAAGCAAACCTCACTAAACATCTCTCTTTCAAACAACCAAAACATCTAATGGGTCTTAAGCAGTGTTGCCCTTTGCACAATGGTGAAATTCATTTGTGGAAGATCTGATTGCTCTCCACTTGTCCTTCTGTGCTGTGTGACAGCAGAGGGGCTGGCTCAAGCAGCACTGCACATCCAGCAGAAAAGAGAAAGGACTGATGTAAACAGCCACACTGCCTCCAGCCGCCCAGCCCTCCCTGTTCCCACAACTCCCACAGCCCAACAGATTTCCTGGGCTCCCCTGCACTGCATCCCATCAAGAGTCTTCTTTGCCATCCTCCAAGGTGGTAATCGGCCACCAGGATGAATTAATCTAAAAGCACACAGCTGCTCATGCTTCCCCAAGAGAAGGTTCACCCCCATGCTCTCCTCTTCTTCCCAGGAGACAGACAGACAGACAGACACACACACACACACATTTCAATTATAAACTAGCAGCAGCCTCACCTTTGTGCTCTGGCCAGTAAGAGTGCCTCTAAAGCTGGGAATTTGTCTCTTCTTTTTGGTTTTGTTTTATTTTACTTTTAACAGACACAGAATAACACTGGGAATTGGGAGAGCAAGAAGGAAGCAGGTGTGGTGTGTTGGCTGAGCTGCGAGAGCTCTGACTCTTCGCTTCAGCATTGTCTTTCAGGCACCAAAGCCCCTGTTTTATTTATTTCTTCCAGCCTCAAAGGCAGCTAGGCCACCCTCAGTCTCCTTTCATGTGTCCAAAAAGCACTACATGAATGGCAGTTACTTTAAGATGATTGTGAGGGCCAATGGTGTGGTGCAGTGGGTTAAGTCACTGCCTATGACATCAGCATTCCTTATCAGAGTACCGATTCAAGTCCAAGCTCCTCCACTTCTGATTCAGCTCCCTAATGTACCTGGGAGGCAGCAGATGATGGCCTAGGCTCCTGGCTTTGGCCAGTTGAAGTGTGAACCAGCAGATGGAAGATCTCAGTTTGTCTCTCTCTCCTGTCACTCTATCTTCCAAATAAATAAAGTAAATCTTTAAAAAATTAAAATAGTGGCCGGCGCCGCGGCTCACTAGGCTAATCCTCTGCCTTGCGGCGCCGGCACACCGGGTTCTAGTCCCGGTCGGGGCGCCGGATTCTGTCCTGTTGCCCCTCTTCCAGGCCAGCTCTCTGCTGTGGCCAGGGAGTGCAGTGGAGGATGGCCCAAGTCCTTGGGCCCTGCACCCCATGGGAGACCAGGATAAGTACCTGGCTCCTGCCATCGGATCAGCGCGGTGCGCCGGCTGCAGAGCGCCAGCCGCGTAGGCCACTGGGGGGGAACCACCAGCAAAAGGAAGACCTTTCTCTCTGTCTCTCTCTCTCTCTGTCCACTCTGCCTGTCAAAAAAAAAAAAAAATTAAAATAGTAAAAAGGTGATTATGACATGTAATTTAAAAATGGAAAATTTATGTGTAGATATATACCTACAAATTGATTACTTTAAAAGATAATGGTCCATTTTCTAAAATGGGCAAAACATTTGAACTAGCACTTCCCATTAAAGAATATTGAGCAGCCAATATGTTTATGAAAATGTGTGTGACATTGTTAGTCGTTAGGGAAATGTAAACTAAGAAATCACAATGAGATATACTATCAACTGCCATTGCACACTGGTGTGACTAAAATTAAAAGGACTGACAAGCCACTTCATCTGCTGCTGGTTAGAGTGCAACTTGGTACAAGCACTTGGAAGCAGTTTGAAGTGTCTACTAAAGAAAGTTATGCTGACCCTATATCCTGGCAACTCAAATTCTGGGAATATGCCCAACAGAAATGACCAGATACTGTATTCACCAAATGACACATACAAGAGTGGTCCTAGGATCTTATTTCAGAAAAGTAAAAAACTAGAAACAACCCAATAACCAGTGATAATAGAGTGCATGAAACTAAGTGAAAGCTGCCAGATACACCATAGGACTCCAATGATATGAAAATTAAAAAGCAAAAAATCAATATTCAGTGAACAGAAATGAGAAGAGTGCTTACTATCATGACTTCAGGGAGGTGCACAAGACAGCTTTCTGGGGTGACGGCAGTGTCCTATATTTTTATCTGAGTTGCGGTTACGTGTGTGTGTATATATATATATGTAAAACTGGCGTTGCATACTTAATATGTTGTATTTTGATCTGCGTAAGTTGTAACACAATTAGAAAGGAAAGGAGTAGAGAGGAAAGAAAAGGGAAGGCAGGGGAGAAAGGAAGGGAGGATCAGGCCTAAATCATGCCACAGGTTTAGACAATGTGAGTTAATAAGGGAGAGCTCCAAGGAGCCAAAGGTGACTTTGGCAATTCTGTTTTCTGCTTTGTTACCAAGTTCCCCAGACCCAGCGTTTCCAAGAGCACAGCTCTTGTTCTTTGGCATGTCTGATCAGAACACAGTTTTCTTTTCAGGTCCATTTCACAAATGATTCACCTTAATGTTATCTGTCCCTGAACGAAAACAAGCTTCATGGATAAAACTAAACTGTTTACCTAGACCAAGCGATTACTTCCCATGAAAATTAGTTATAGGATAAGAAAATACTTTCTCAAAGGGTTTACATAAAACATATCCTGGGGCTGGCGCTGTGGTGTAGCAGGTAAAGCCGCTGTCTGCACTGCCAGTACCCCATATGGGCGCTGATTTGAGTCCCAGATGCTCCACTTCCTATCCAGCTCTTTGCTATGGCTTGGGAGGGCAGTAGAAAATGGCCCAAGTCCTGCACCCATGTGGGAGACCTGGAAGAAGCTCCTGTCTCCTGGCTTGCAGCCATCTGGGGAGTGAACCAGCAGATGAAGATCTCTCTCTTTCTCTGCTTCTCTGTAACTCTGCCTTTCAAATAAACAAATAAATATTTTTTTAAAAATTGGTGGAAATGAACAATGATTATTACATCAGTGATTACATCTCTGTGTAGCTGTCATTTTTGTTTTTAAGTTTAGAAGTGAAGCAGCCATTGCAGCACAGCTGGCTGGGTCCTAATGGAGATGCCTACATTTCATATGGAGCACCTGGGATCAGGCCTCACCTCTGCCCTTCTGATCTAACTGGGTTCCTGCCACCCACGTGGGACGTTTGGGATCAAGTTCCTGGTTCCCGGCTTCAGCCTGGTCTAGTTCTGGCTTCTGTGGGCATTTGGGGAATAAACAGAGGTCTCTCCCTCTCTGCCTTTCAAATAAATAAGTAAATAATCTTTAAAAAAATGAAAAATTTAGAATTATTACATTGTCTTAGCTATCATAATAAAGAATTGTTTTTCTTTTAAAGTTGTAATACTATAAATTGTACTACTATCTTTCTCTTAGCTAGCCAGCCCTGTGGTATACAACTAGCACTTTTACAAAATAGCCATAACCAAAATAGTGTTTCTTATAAGGTGACATCATACTCTGTCAGCACAGTACTTAGAAAGACACAACTTGAGAAATTATCTTGCCAACCTGAAACTACAAAGTAAAAAGCACAATGCACAAAATCATCTGTCAAAAGGTATTTTTCCATGCACAATGATAGTTGATACCAGAAATTATTATTCTATCTAGAATTAAACTATGTTTTCCCTTTTAAGAAGCATCTACCTAAACATTTTAACACATATGATTACAAATCCAAAATGTTTTACCCCATAAGGGCCTTTGCTCTTAGCTGCGAATAATAAAGCTAGAAGGAGGCAATTCAATGAAAACTTTGCCAACTTTTCATAAAGAACACTTCAGTTCTGAGCTTGGGATGAAGGGGAGGGACAAGGGTGGAAAAGAGAACCAAAACTCCCCTCCCTGGGGCATGCATTTGGGGTAGCAGTTAAACTGCTGCTTGGGATGCCCAAATCCCAAGTTACAGTGCATGGTTCAATTCTCAGTTCCTCTGATTCTAATCCAGCTTCCTGCTAATACCCATCCTGGGAGGCAGCAGGTGAGGGCTCAAGTACTTGGGTCCTTGCCAATCATATGGGAGACTCAGATGGGTTTCTGGGCTCCCAGCTTTGGCCTGGCCCAGCCCTGGTTGTTGTGGGCATTTGTGGGGAGAAACAGCCAATGGAAGGTCTCTATCTCACTCTCTGCCTTTCAAATAATAAATAAATAAGAATGCTAACCAAAACAAGGCTCTTTTTCTTCCTATGTATGTGCAAGGACAAAACACTCAATGCTCCCTTATCACCCCCTGGGATACTTGTAGTTGAGGACCCAGAGAATTTTGGAGTTGCAAAGATGAAGGCGACGAGCACATCCTTAAGTAATTTTCAGACTTCTGGCGAGTGTCAATCTACCTAGAGAAGACGCACAGGTAACTGACCCCTCAACCAACATGGCAGCAGAAGCCTGAGTGGAAACGCAGAAAAGCAGTCACAGTGCGCAGGCAGGTTCTTGGAGTAGTGACACGGCATATGGTCCAGAGTGACTCCTTTCAGAACAAGAACAGCGCTAGCCATGACTGTGCTGAGACAACAGCCCTGCAGGAGGGTTAAAGGCCACCGGTGACCTTTATAGCACCTGAGAATTCTTCAGTAACATTCATGGATGACCAGAAGCAGGGAGACAGCACCATGAGCTATGTCTGAATCTTGGTGATGATAATCCCATCATTCCACTATCGTGAGAACTCAAAAGCTTCTTTCTTGGGTGGGGGAGGCCTGTCCTCCTCAGATTTCCTATCCTAACTCAATTAAATTATTAACCCAATTCATTTGGGATGGAGCAGGAGTTTTATACATGGGTACTCCAAAAAGTTCTTGAGAAAATGAAACTAAAAGAGAAGTTTATTTGGGTGCAAAAATATTTTTTGAAATCTATATACTTTTTGAAAACCTCTGATAACCTCATGAAGCCACAAAACAGACTGTGGGCACCAGCTGGATTCAAACATTTATCACATTGCGGAGGTGTGACAAGAAGCAGGTAGCATTTGGTGAACACAGAAAGACAAACAGGTGGTTGGAGAAGGCCACGTTAGGGGTCAGCTGTGAGTACAGAGAGATGTACAGCTGCCCCAGCTTGAAGTCCCACTGGGGGAAGTGAAGGGCAGGTTGTAATATTATCTTCCTCAGCCTCGCTTCTCTCCTCACTTCTCCCTGTGTTTATATCACAACATTTCATTTCATGCAGAGTTCAAATCATTTAACAATTCCAGTGACTATCTCCCTGGGGAAATTCTGATAAGGAAACATGTTGTATAAATCCCTACAATTTCCTGTTGTCATTTCATTAATTTGCACATCAGCTCCTAGGCTGTATTGCATTGGCCCCCTGCAGATTTGCTTTAACAAAATTATATACCAAGTCAATATCAGGAGCTATAAGAAACATCCTCAGGAAGTCTGTTTAGTCTGGTTTTTTTTTTTTTTTAAAGCTGTCAATAACATTGTTCCTTACTTCATAAAACTGTCTTACTCAGGATGCCCCAGAGAGAATTCTGAGTACAGAGAAGGGTTGTAATTCTCCTCATATGGCTGTGCTTATCTTAACAAGTTAGCTGTATAACTCAGTTTATATCCCATTTTACTGAAAGTGTGGGAAAATTTAGAGCCAAATTTGAGACCCAATCATATTGATCATAATGGATAGACTATTATGATCAGCTGGTTCAGCTTTAGCCCTTATTAACATGGGTCCTGCTTTTATTTTTAATTTCTTGTTTTGCTACGTCTATAATTCTTGCTATCATGCTTCTCTGTCACACTTTGTTTCTGGTAAACCTCTTGAAATCCTCACTAAATTAACATAAGACTAAGAAGAGGTAGTAGACACCTGGCTTAGCAGTTGGGACCCCACATCTGATGTTAAAGTACCTGGGTTCAAGTTCCAGCTCTGGTCCAGATCACAGCTTCCTACTAATGCACACCCTGGGAGGCAGCAGTGTTGGTTCAAATGGCTGGGTCCCTGCCACCCATGTGGGAGACCTGAATTGAGTTCCCAATTCCAGGCTTTGGCCTGGCCCCGCCCTAGCTATTGGGAGAATTTGGAGGGTGAACTAGTGGATGGGATATCTCTCTCTCTGCCTTTCAAATATGATACATAAATACATTTTTAAAAGAATAAGAAGGAGAACAGGAAAAAAAAAGTAGAGCTACTCTTCCAAATTCCAATTTTACTTTAATCAATATCCAAATCAACCCTATATTTTCAAAAATTAATACTGTCTTCTAAAAGAAGGGGGTCCAGGTGCTATGGGAGGCTCTGGAGGGCCAGTGGGTCACAGAAGAGTCTCTGCACCTCCTGTGGGGTCAGGGTTTAAACTCATACAATTTCTCATGCTCAACACAGTGACACCACCACCATCAGCAGTGAGTGCTCCACAAGGCATTCCAGAATCGAGGCTATGTGCAGGCGACGTGCTCTCCCCTGGTGCCTGCGTGGCCAACACTGCACAGCAACAGGAAGATCTGCCTCATTAGAAAAGCAATTTATGAACAAGGAAGCATTTTGTTAATTTGTGCAATGCTGACCAGCCACATGCAGGAATGAGAACCACAATTACAGCTTCCCCAGCCAGCCCCAAGTACTAGTCACACAAACTCACCAGCCCAGATGGTCAACACCTATGTGAATCTTTTTTTTTTTTTTTTTTTTTTTTTTGACAGGCAGAGTGGACAGTGAGAGAGAGAGACAGAGAGAAAGGTCTTCCTTTTGCCGGTGGTTCACCCTCCAATGGTCGCCGTGGCTGGCGCACCACGCTGATCCGATGGCAGGAGCCAGGTGCTTCTCCTGGTCTCCCATGGGGTGCAGGGCCCAAGGACTTGGGCCATCCTCCACTGCACTCCCTGGCCACAGCAGAGAGCTGGCCTGGAAGAGGGGCAACTGGGACAGAATCCGGCGCCCCGACTGGGACTAGAACCCGGTGTGCCGGTGCCGCAAGGCGGAGGATTAGCCTAGTGAGCGGCGGCGCCGGCCCCTATGCGAATCTTAATAGTCTACCCTAGAACACATAGGAGATTGCATATGAAAAGTTGCAGGAGGAAGCTGTCTGTAGCAAACTTACCAAATATGAATGAGAGATGTGGAAATGAAGAAATGATCAGAGAAAGAGTATGAGAGATTAACCATAGGATACATCACAGCGGAGCCTTGTGAGAAGGCCGTTCCTACGAGCACTTTGCATCTGTGTTGTTTTGTGGCCCTTTACTGAATAAAGGCCAGCATTGCAAAACCATCTGTTATTCTAGTCTATGTAAATTGCCTTTACATATTTATCTTTATAAAAGCATTAATCTTTAAACATCTGCTATATTTAGTTAGGTAGTAAATTAGGACTTACTTGTGCAAAGGATGAGTCTGGAATATGGATTCAAATATTTATCAAAAAGTATAAGCATAATATAGAGAAATGAACATTGAATTTGAGAGAGTTGTATTCCGGCCTTGGCTCTGCCACCAGCCAACTGGGTCCCCTTGGGAACTCCTCTTGGGATTTCAGTTTCCTAATCCCTACTGGGCGAGATCATGGCTCTCAACCTTTTTTTTTTTTTTTAAAGATTCATTTATTTTATTTGAAAGGCAGAGTTAGAGAGAGAGAGAGAGAGAGATTCTTCCATTCACTCTCACTCCCCAAATGGCAGCAATGGCCAGAGCTGACCCAATCTGAAGCCAGGAGCCAGGAGCTTCTTCTGGGTCTCCCATGTGGGTTCAGGGAATATTTGGGCCATCTTTCACTGCTTTCCCAGGGGATTAGCAGGGAGCTGGGTCAAAAGTGGGGCAGCCAGGGCTCGAACTGGCACCCATTTGGGATGCCAGCACTGCAGGTGGCATCTTTACCCAGTATGCCACAGCACCGGCCCCAGTTCTCAAACTTAAATGACTAACTGGAGAGACTGATAAAGATGCAGACTCCCAGGCCCTACTCCAGGCCTTCCAAGTGTTTCCAGAGGCCTCATTAGACAAGTCTTCCCGACTCTTTTTCCACAAACAATTCTGATTTGGATATTTAAGCAGCACATTTTGAGAAAAACTACACTAGATGACCTCTTCACATACTTTTTAGAAGTCTATAAAATTCTGGTTCCATGACTAAGTCAAATTGAATTCACAACATTGTTTCCCATAAAAGTTACCTCAGGAATCTGTCTACCCACCTGACTACACACCTGCCTTCATGGATACAGACATATGAAAGATGATTTCAGGATTTCCCAGTAGCTCCCTGTTTGGATATCAATCATTTTGCAGTAAACAGGTTACCTAATAGGAATAATGTTGTGATATCTTAATTGTAGTTTTCTTTTGCAACATGGCTCATTCAAAGATAATGACTTTACCAGGTCATTTAATGTTAAAAATAGCTTTTCATAATAATCACAGGTACATGGATTATCAAGAACCTTCTGCTAGTGTTACAGGCCAGCTGTCCCCTAAATACGTGGTTTCCAATTCTGGCTCAAGTGTTAAAATTAAAAATCTAACTTACTATTAAAAAAAGGAAACAATGTTATAATTCTGACAGAGATAACACATTTTACTATTGCATAAAGAGCAATTAGTATAAAGACTGATTTTTCAAAGGCAAGTTGACTTAGAAGTGAGTTTTCATAAAGCCTTGGTGAACCATTCAGTGCATTGCCAATGTTCTGTTTCAAGGCCCAGATGTTTCCAAACTTTTCAGGGATGCTGGTGACAGCTTGTTGGATTCTTTAAAGAACAGGATATAAGATTCTGTACCTTGTAGCATGGTTTTTTTGTTTTTTTTTTTTTTTTTTACAGCATATCAGAGAATCTGCTTTCTCTAGCAAACAAAGAGTTTCTACAAAATATATCAAAATCTGCATGTAGCGTCGCCTTTTGTATCATGAAGACAGAGTCCTCCTGGGTGATCCTTCCTTGACAGTGCTTTGTTCTAGGTGTAGCCAGCAATTAGGCCCTGCAGTGGTGATCAGGGACAGCACCTAGACTGTCAACAGGCCTCTTGGTGAGGCCCAGCACGGGCCTCCCCAGGCTCAGGCTAGCAGGCATTCAGGAACCCGCCCCTCCCTGGCTGCCGCATGCCATCGTGTTTACAGGTAGACACCCAAGGACTGCTGGTTGCTTCCTGGTGCCCTGCTTCGGTGTCTCTTGTCGAAGTCAGAGTGTATCAACCTCCTTCTCTCAGAGCACCACAGGGCAGTGACTGGGAACTCCTACTCTGGCTTCACCACTGCAACCCAGCGAAGACAGAGGGTGTCTGCCCTGCCCTCTGTACTCAGTATATTTATATCCCGGGATAGCTGGAACTTTCTGGCTGGCAGGAGCCCACACTGCCCGAGATGGGAAGTGCCAGAGAAGCACTGTGCAGAAGGAGCCATCCTCAGCAAGCCGCTGGCAGAACTTGGACCGAGCGCCCTAGTTCCTCTCCCCCAGGGCCTGCCTAGCTCCCAAGGGGATTAACACTTCTTTGCCAGCATTGGAAACAGGCATAATCATTCCCCTTTTATGAGCTGGCTTCCTTTTCCTGCCTCACGTCCTCATTCCCTACAGGTATTACCTGGATCACATTTGTGTGTGAACCCTTGTCATGGGCGGACCCACCTAAGACACCAGTCTCCCAGGTAAAACCTCCCCTCGGTGGAAGTGCCTCCCGCTGGATTTGGTGGTCAGTGTTTAGGACTGGCTGGCACAGAAACGCTGCAGACCACACCAGGCTTCCGTTGTTCATGCCCTTCAGTCTCCTCAGCAGCAAGCTGGGACCTCCGGACAGACAGAACGTAAACTTTGGAATGAGATCCACGAGAATTCTCCCGCCCTCTATTGTTGAGGGCACTGAGACTGAGCCCCACCGGGGTGACAACACAGTCAGGAAATGGCTGAACCAAAAACAAAATTCAGCAATTTTGGTCACAAACACAGAACTGAAGAAATTTGCCTAAGCCTGTAAACAAAATGCCATTTTATTAAGGCAAAAGATACATTATGACTACACAAAAGCCAGACAGTGAAGTTTTCTAAATCATTTCCTGTTTCTGAAGTTTTTTTTTTATCAGAAAATCTTCTAGGCTGCACATAGGAGTGCAGTACATATCTCAGTTTATATGCTATGATTCTTCTATGATTCCTTTTTTTTTTTTTTTTTTTTTTTGACAGGCAGAGTGGACAGTGAGAGACAGAGAGACACAGAGAAAGGTCTTCCTTTGCCGTTGGTTCACCCTCCAATGGCCACTGTGGCCAGTGCACTGCACTGATCTGAAGCCAGGAGCCAGGTGCTTCTCCTGGTCTCCCATGTGGGTGCAGGGCCCAGGGACTTGGCTATCCCCCACTGCACTCCCAGGCCATGGCAGAGAGCTGGACAGGAAGAACAGCAACTGGGACAGAAGCACCGGCCTATATGCTATGATTCTATGCTGATTATTAAATTGATGATTGAACACCCAGACACAAGTATAGCCATGTCCATCTTAAGAGATTCCTCAAAATAGCATTTATTTTATTTTATTTTTTGATAGAGTAGACAGTGAGAGAGAGACAGAGAGAAAGGTCTTCCTTTTGCCGTTGGTTCACCCTCCAATGGCCACAGTGGCTGGCGCACCGCACTGATCTGAAGCCAGGAGCCAGGTGCTTCTCCTGGTCTCCCATGAGGGTGCAGGGCCCAGGGACTTGGGCTATCCCCCACTGCACTCCCGGGCCACAGCAGAGAGCTGGCCTGGAAGAGGGGCAACCGGGACAGAATCTGGCACCCCGACCGGGACTAGAACCCCGTGTGCCAGTGCCGCAAGGCGGAGGATTAGCCTATTGAGCCACAGAGCCGACCCCAAAATAGCATTTAAATAATCTACCCCTTCATCGATCTAAATTAAATGCACCACTTTTGCAGTTTTTTTCTTTCCCCTTTTGCAATCATCTAAGATGTACAGGTTTCTACTGAGAAGAGTTTACAAACCCTAACCTTGCCAGCTTACCCTGTGACTGACGGCTCTCTATACCAAGGGGACCCCCTGAAAAGGGTGGAGATAACAGTTTATCACCAGAACTGATGTGGGATAAATAAGCAGGCAGCGAGATAGGTCCATGTGAGCTGGAAGTACCTGCAAACCTCCCCTCCCTCAATGCCCTTCTTATCAGTCAAAGCGTACATTTCCCCGGATGCATCTGCTTCACCCAGGACCTAAGGAGCGATGGATAGTAAGCTCCACGTGGAACTCGGGAGGTACCGTAAAATTCCCAGGTGCCTTCAACCTGCAGAGGCACCTCCTCCCTGCTCCACAAAGAGGTCAACAACTCGGGGAGATGAGAATAAGCATCATGATCAAAGACTGGATTCATCCTTCCTACTATCAATGAGGCATTTAAGCCTCGAGAAAGTAATTTTACAGAATTACCATAGCTAATAAGCACAGATTCAGATCTCTGGAACTTTGGTCTACTTCTTTCCTCCAATTGTTACTCGTATTAATCTTCTTTTCTGGCTTTATCTATAACATTGGAATACAAATGAAATCCTAAAGGCTGTGACAGAACTGTTCCCATCGCCTGCTCAGCCTAATAAACCATCAGACTCATTTAGGCTCATCCTTCAGCCCTCTGGTCCACCACTGGGCGCTGATGCCTCAGTGAACTAGGGTTTCGGCTATTCTGGGTTTCTGTCCCACATCCAAGACTAAGTGTCAGCTCTGGAATCCCCTGAGAATTCCAATAGCAACCTTCTCAAGTCAAAAGCTCCCAAAGGAGAGTACTCTAGGATATTTGTAATTGTTCATTATTTGAATTTCCTAAATACACTGCACTGAATTCTACTTGAATTTGTACTTCAGAAAAAACTGAGATGCGTGTCAGGACCTGAACATCAACAGCTCTACTCAGAAAGGTATCTGGGGGGGGGTGGGTAATACCTTGTGGGATTTCCTCCGAACGAGTTAGGGCAGTGCCTATGGTTATCAAACTCCAAACATGGAAATGCCCTGGAGACAACTGTCTTTCAGAAGAGCATAAAGTAGGTAAGCATTAAAAAAACAAACAAACAAACATATCCTATCTATAGAATTTTCTTAGTGGGGCCAGTGCTGTGGCATAGTGGGTAAAGCCGCCACCTGCAGTGCCGGCATCCCATATGGGCGCGGGTTCGAGTCCCGGCTGCTCCACTTCTAATCCAGCTCTCTGCTATGGCCTGGGAAAGCAGTAGAAGATGGCCAAGTCCTTGGGCCCCTACACCCACATGGGAGACCCAGAAGAAGCTCCTGGCTCCTGGCTTCAGATCAGTGCAGCTCCAGCCAGTGCAGCCAATTGGGGAATGAACCAGCTGATAGAAAACTTCTCTCTTGCTCTCTCTCTCTCTGCCCCTCCTTCTCTGTGTAACTCTGACTTTCAAATAAATAAATAAATCTTTTAAAAAAAGAATTTTCTTAGTAATATTACATTAAAATTTAATAATCATCATAGTGTAAATTTTAATTATAAAAATCAATATCTTACATGACTAATCAAAGAGTTTTCAATTCCTTGTACTACTTCAACATAATTTTACTCCACACAAAGTTAAAAAAAAAAAATAAGAAAGGTTATAACACTAAACAAGTAAAGCCACAAAACAGCCCCGACCCGCTACTCTACGGGAACATTTGTGGAGCGATGGTGAAAAGAGCATTGGCTAAAACTATAGGATTTAATCCTGAATATAATTAAACCATTTCATGCCTCAACTGCTTAATCTCTGGAATGGAGACAAGCAAACCCAACCACCCCTTGGAATTAGCTGGGCTTCCGATGAGATTCCTCTGGGAAACAGGTCATGTCTGAAAGAGAAAGGCAACATGGCAGCAGTGGCATGTATGTGTGTCCAGTGACAGCCACCCTAGAGGCATTGGGGGGGTGGGTAAGAGGACTGTAGCGAGCTGGGCAGGGTGGTGGCAGCAACCACAGGCCCCCACTTCCACCTGCTGCTGTACACACGGAGAGTGATGGGAAGGCCCTGACCTGGCTTCCAACCAGAATTCCAGAGATGTTTTAGAAATAGGCTGAGAAGTTAGAAAACAATGGCTGGAAAGGAGGTGGGGATGGAGAAAATGTAGGGAAAAGTGATTCCTCCTAGTCTCTCCAATCACTACTGAACGTACAAGGCTTCCAGAAAAGAAGCAATGCTAGAGTTTACCTGTGCCTAATGCCCCCTACTTCTCAACACCCTTCCACATGTGGTCAGAGGAGCCCCTGGCAGCCTTGATGGTGACCAGGGACACGTTGGTGTCAGCCTCACCTTACTGAAGAATGCTGAAGAGTTTAGGAGATTTGTCCAAAGTTGCTTCATCCCAAGAAATCCAGGGTCAAAGCCCAAGCCCTCTCGTTCCTTCACTTGTGAGTTTTTGTGTGTAACTTTTTTTTCCAACATCACTGTCTTTATCACAGCTTTTCCACTGGTAGTAAATGGAGGAAATTTTATATATTGAGGTTTTTTTAAGCAAATTATCCTTATTTTTACCTGAGGCAGAATATACTCTGAGTAATTAATATTCTAAGAGATTGAAATAAGAATATTAAATCAGCAATGATATTTCTTAAAATAGGTAACATTTAGTTTTAAAATGGACTAGGATTTTTTTAGGTCTTGTAGTTTCCTATGTTACACCTATCTATTATTTTATTTTAGATGCAGAGAGAGAAACAGACAAAGAGAGACCTCCCATCTGCTGATTCACTCCCCTAAATGTTTGCAACAGCAAGGACTGGGACTGGCCAAAGCCAGGAGCTGGGAGTTCAATCCAGATCTCTCTCACATGGGTAGTAGGAACCCAAATATTTTAGCCATCCCCTAATACCTCCAAGTGCATGCATTAACAGCAAGCTGGGATTGGGAGCAGAACTAGGACACAAACTCCACTATGGGATGCGGGAGTCCCCAGCAGTCTTAACCACTGCACCAAACACCTGATGTTTGACTAGGACCTTTGAGAAGCCCAGTGAGTCCTGCAGAAGCCTCACCTTCCACATCAGTCAGAGATCCTGTCAGTGATGAGCTGGTAACCACAGGAAAGATTATCATTCGCCTTAAAAGGTCTGTGAAATACTAATGGCCCTAGTAAGTTTGATGACCACTTTGGCTCTCATTCTGGAAAGTTACACCTAAGATTTAGGGCTGAAGCAAAGTGGAATGAAGTTAACTGCTTGTTACGTGCTTTTTGTTTCATTTAAGGACCAAGGACTAAGCCCACAGGCGGAGGAATGCCAACAATCTGTTCAGCTCACAAAACCCTGCAGGTGCCTTCTATGAGGGAGAAGTCATGAGCAAACATGTGGATGAGAAATGAATATACAGTGTACACAGCGGACTTCATATATACGGATGTGCAAATTGCCTAAGAAGAGTAAGAAAAGGGTAAGGGATTAGCTACAAAAGCCCTGAGTGAAAAGGGAAATGAAGCAACTGAACCAATACTATCCAAATGAAACAAGAGAATGAAAACATTTGGCAAGGAAGGTATCTTCAAGCATCCAAAAAAAAAGTACATGGAAGAATTTACTGCTCCCTTCTTTCTGTTCCCATAGCAATTTGCTTATAGCTCATTGAGAATGCTTTTTAACTCAATCTATGCCACTCTTCACTAACACTAGCTCACATCTGAACTGATTTAACCCCCCGACCTAATTCTGGACTATCTTTTATCCCTCTGCAGTACAAAGTCCCAAACCTAAAATATAATGAAAAAAACATCTCTCTTGTTTTAGGATATGTCAGCCAGGATCTCAGCAGGGAACAGAGGATACACACAAAAGAAATGATTGAAAGATGTTCAAAGGACCACTTACAAGATGCAGGCAGGTAAGGAAAAATCACTAAGGAACGGCAGAGTGGCCTAGGGCTCTCAACAGGTGGAAGCCATCACCACCCCAGGCAAGTGCTGAGCTACAGTTTCTCTTTCAAGCCCCCACTATAAAGGAGGAGAAGGATGGAAAGCAGACCTGGAGGCATAACAGACTATCCAGAGATGAAGGTTTAAGGCATGGATTGAGGTTTGGCATAGAGAAGGTCACTGCAGCATTAACTGTAATAATGAAACTTTAGAAGGACCCTAAATGGACAGCAGCAGGAATGAGCATGAAAATTATTTTACATTTTGGTGAAATGAGAAGATTTTTATGATATAAAGTCAAGTGAAAAACAAGATACAAAAATAAAAGGCATCTAAATCGCTACCTTTGAAATTTCATATTTGGTGCTAAGTTTCATGGAAATACACATAGATAGAATTTTTGGATGATTGTGATAATGTGGTAAAGATGCCAAAATAGGGCAAATGTAGACCATACGGGATGTTCTCAGGTCTGACCCATTTCCACAGAACTGGACAGGACATCAAAAGAGCCAAACAACCAATCAAACCCCTTCAATAAATAAAGGGATACCTTTTGGGTCTGGAATCCAACCCAAGAGGAGCTCAAGAAGAAATGGGCTGCATTTATCTGTCCTCATTTTCCCTAGTTCACATCTCTGCCGGCTCCCAGAAGACTTCTTTCCTTTAATCTACCATATACCCATTTACTTCCAAAATACCTGCAAGCCCCAAGTTGGAAACACAATCCAGGTCTGTCATGCAGTGACAGGGATTCAACTACTTCAACCATCACCAGTGGCTATCAAGGAATGCATTGGCAGGAGGCTGAACTGGGAGCAGAACTGGGACTCCAACCCAGTCACTCCTATATGGGATGCTGGTGTCCTACACAGCTTAACTGATAAACCAAACACCTGCTTCTACCCCAAAGCTCTTTTTTTTCCCCCAAGAATTTATTTAATTTTATTTGAAAGACAGAGTTACAGAGACAGAGAGAGAGGAAGGAAGGGAGACAGAGTGAGAAAAAGAGACCTTCCATCTGATGATTCATACTCCAAATGGCTACAACGGCCAGAACTGGGATGATCTGAAGTCAGGAGCCAGGAGCTTCTTCTAGCTAGTCTTCATGGCTAGTCTTCCATGTGTGGGTACAGGGGCCCAAGGACTTGGGCCACCTTCAACTGCTTTCCCAGGCGCATTAGCAGAGAGCTGAATTGGAAGTGGAGCAGCCAAGACTGGAACTAGAGCAGATATGGGATGCCAGCACTGCAGGTGGAAACTTTATCTGCTATGCCACAGCGCTGCCCCTCATCTCCACCCCCGCAAAGCTCTTTAAACAAGGTCTGTACTATTACCTTTAGAAACTTTCAACACTAAAAATATCCCTGCCCTTCCCTAAAAGGTCACTCAGAACACAAACCATTCTAAACCCTATAAAAATTGAATATTCGAAATATCACAGAACTTTCAGACATATTTTATATTTTTTTTTCTCTCATCCGCACTCTGTTGATGCTGTAAGCACCTGCTGAATCTACCAAGTAGGTCATCTATCTCACACTGAGTGTTTAATGAAGTATTCAGTATTAGTACCTGCATATACACATCTGTATCTATATTTAAGAACTTATATAAGAATCATATATGTGTACATATGCACTGAAACCATCAGCTATTGTTTGGAGTTCCCTTAGCAGTAACAGTGTTGAGAGAGCTCTCAAGGATTATAAATCCTGCATCCTCTGTTCTAAGTTTCTTTCTCTCTCCACCTGTCTTGAACATACTGGAGTATATTCTTTTCTCCTCTATTATAACAGCGAATGTAACAACTGTTTTCTTAGTGGCAAACACTGCTTCTCCAGAAGGTGGAAGAGGGAGACTCAGTTTCCCAATAACAGAGCCTGAACTGGTTTGCCAGCAAACACCCCAGGGCCTCACACAGCAGGTGGCCAGAAATGTTTGTTTAGTAAATAAGTTATACCAGTGCAGTTTCACTCCTGTATTTATTTTTTGTCCTAAGTGTGACAGACACATTACTGAAGACCATACAGTACGGCTGCTTTGGAGTTACCTGGGGCATAGATGAAAGAAGCAAGCCCGATGCTTTAATTGCTCTCATCACTGGATACTGATTTTTAAAAACAGGGAAAGTCTATATAAGAAAGCATAGTTTAAGATAAGGTAGCAAAAAAAAAAAGATAAAGTAGCAAATTTGCAGTTGTGCTCTGGAAGTTGAACAGTATTGATGACTATAGTCAGTTATGCTTAAAAAAACTACTTATCTAACAACCAGATATCAGAGAACATACATTTCAGTATAAGGTAAAAAGAGGTTTTCTCTCTTCCATAGCTGTTAGTTCTGTGCACACAGTATTCATAGAAATCAATGTGCAACCTTCAGTACAACTTGAAAAGTTTCTCAAATACAAAAAAAAAAATCAAAATAAAATTCAACTTTGAGACAAATGGACACTGACAACAAACTTCTTGTTGGCCCCTAACAAGGGTTTCCACAATCCTTCATACCACACCTTCTGCAGCTACATCTTTCAAGCCAACTTGTTCTTCTATACATTGGGAGTTGAGGTCACCAGCATTTTCTTTCCTCTTTCGGGGCTGTGGTTAACCTTCACACAGAGGGAAAAATGGCCAACATTTTCCACCTGAGATTCCTTTGCATGCTCTGAATCATCTCGGCAGGGAGTAGGACTGTGCGGCCTTTTGGCTGGATTGGAAATCAGGTGCAACAAGTTTAGTTAACACTTGATACTGAGTCACTGATTCTCAGGACAATCATCTTGACAGAGAAACAAAGGTGTCCCAAAGACTTTGTGATGGACGTGAATCCTTCATTCCTGGAGGTTACCTTCTCTGTGATGGGACCAGGTAAAGAGCAGAAAATCAAAGAGGGGCAGTCCTTCCTCCCTGGATTTTCTTTTCTTTAAATTTTTATTTATTTTTTATTTTTTTGGCAGGCAGAGTGGATAGTGAGAGAGAGAGAGACAGAGAGAAAGGTCTTCCTTTGCCGTTGGTTCACCCTCCAATGGCCGCCGCGGCCGGTGCGCTGCGGCCGGCGCACCGTGCTGATCCGAAGGCAGGAGCCAGGTGCCTCTCCTGGTCTCCCATGGTATGCAGGACCCAAGCACTTGGGCCATCCTCCACTGCCTTTCTGGGCCACAGCAGAGAGCTGGCCTGGAAGAGGGGCAACCGGGAAAGAATCCGGCGCCCCGACCAGGACTAGAACCCGGTGTGCTGGCGCCGCTAGGTGGAGGATTAGCCTAGTGAGCTGCGGCGCCGGCCAGCTCACTGGATTTTCAAAGAATGCT
The DNA here is from genome assembly GCF_964237555.1 of Oryctolagus cuniculus. Taxonomy (NCBI): domain Eukaryota; kingdom Metazoa; phylum Chordata; class Mammalia; order Lagomorpha; family Leporidae; genus Oryctolagus; species Oryctolagus cuniculus. The sequence goes on from NC_091436.1 coordinate 64,853,500, forward strand.
AGCTGAGAGTAAAAGGATACCGACATTTCTGTGGGATGCCTGCATTCTCTGGCTAGCAACTTTCCATGCATGCACTCACAACCCTCTACCAACTACTCCTTCAGTGAGCTTTAATATTCTCATGCTATGGCCCAAGTATTATGACCTTTGGAGTGAGAAAGAACTGGGTTCAAATATCGCTCTGAAATTCGCTAGATAACTCACCTCTTTCAAGTTCTCTTTTCTCAATTGTAAAGATGGGATTTCTAAGAAGATTAAATGAGATGCGTCAAGCAGGAAAGCAACTACCACATAATAAGTACTCAAAAATCATCCATGCCCCTTGTCCTAGTATTTTAAAAATTTGTAGGCCGGCGCCGTGGCTCACTGGACTAATCCTCCACCTGCTGCGCTGGCACACCGGGGTTCTAGTCTCGGTCGGGCGCCGGATTCTGTCCCAGTTGCTCCTCTTTTGGTCCAGCTCTCTGCTGTGGCCTGGGAAGGCAGTGGAGGATGGCCCAAGTCCTTGGGTCCTGCACCTGCATGGGAGACCAGGAGGAAGCACCTGGCTCCTGGCTTCAGATCGGCGCAGCGCCAGCCATAGTGGCCATTTGGGGGGTGAACCAATGGAAGGAAGACCTTTCTCTCTCTCTCTCTTTCTCTCTCTCTCTCTCTCACTGTCTGACACTGCCTGTCGAAAAAAAAAATTTGTAAAAATTATTTATTGTTCATTTGAAAGGCAGAGAAGCAGACATCTTCCATCTGCTGGTTCACTCCCCAACTGTCTACAACAACTGGGGCTAGGCCAGGCTGAAGGTGATACAGGGGAACCCAGCAGAAAGTTAGATTGCAATAAATGAGCTGGAAGATTTCTCCACAATTTCTGTCTCTGGCAGCCCTGTGCTATAACTCCACCCACTTGCATGTCAATCTAGTAATTTCACTTTCCCATGATGCACCTGAGTTTCCAGGACTGGGAAAAAGGAGATGCTATCATGAACACATGTAAGCTGAACTCCACGAGGAGATGCCAGGAAGCTCCCAGAAAACCTCATGCATACTAAGCCCCGCCCAAACTCCCACCCATTTGTATGTTGAGTTAGGACACCACCCCTTTCACCCCAAAAAGGGGACTGCTACAGACAGGCATGCTTCTTCCTTTTTGGCCTCCCTACTTTTGCTTTCTCCTATGTCTCACCTTGTAGGCAGTTCTCTGGCCCTTTCATGGCAAGTATCTCTCCACATGTGGTTGCCCACACTCATGTGTGAATGTATATTTACTCTCACTTTCAATAAATACTGCTGTCATTTTGCATGTTATTTATGCCTCTGCTTTAAAGTCTTATCTCATGTGGGGCAAGGACTTGGAAAAAAAAAAAACTGGGAAACACATTCTGACAACAAAGTCAGGAATTGATAACTCAGTCCAGATCTCCCATGTGGGTGGCAGGGACCCAAGTACTTGAGGCATCACCTGCTGCTTCCCAGGGTGTATATTAGCAGGAAGCTGGAGTCAGGAGCAGGGCTAAGACTAGCCCAGTTACTTGATGTGAGAATTAAGTGTCCCCAGTGACACCCTAACTGCTGTACCAACATCTGCTCTTTCTGTTTATTTTTGTCCTCAAAAGTTCCCTATTTCCTTTGCAGGTGAGCTTGCGAATTATCTGCCTGAAAGACATTCTCTTCCTCTCTTCCCCATGCCACACTCATTTTCCTCAGTAAGCATGCTCAAATCCACTGGCTCTTCTAAGTTGGTCAGTTATTGAGTGTCCTTAAGATATAAATCAATGCTCTTCTGTCTAATTTCTGGTGGCTTGGCTTTGTAAATGAGTGGAACTGCAACCAAGATAAGCTGACACACACAGACAGGCACCCAGGAATCCTCCAATAAGCAAGGAGGTTGATGCACAAACTCCTGAGGAGTGTCTCAGTAGGGAGAAAGGACATGATGATGGAGGAGACACATCTGCTCTGTCTTTTCAGCAGTTGTCACTTAGATCTAGGGCTGGCTGTCCCTTTGTAAGCATTAAAAACAAACAAAAACCCCAAAAACATAGTTTAAACAAAAGTGAAATAAGAGAGAAGAGTACAATTATATGCCAATGGTACACCAGCTACTAAGACTTCCAGGTCAAAGGACTTGAAACTTCTTATGAGATTAGGACAATTACAGAAGGCAAATTGGTAAAAATCAAACCTTTGAGCAAACTCCAGACATTCAGTCATATTTTGCTTTTGCTTTTATCTTGAATAAAACCCAAAGTTTCATTTTAGACTGGCTAGCTTAAACATGTTTCCTGATAAATGCTCCGCTTTCAACCCAAAGGATGCTCCAATGAAGGATTCCTGATCAATAACTAAGTTCACTCCAGACAAAATAGTTTTGGATAGCCAATGCTACAAGAGAACAGCTTTGTAATCCCACCCTTCCAGAAGCTACATCTTCTTGTTTTGAAGATAGTATCAACCAGTTTGTTCATGGAGCTAAACAGAAAGGAAGCAAGTCACTATTTGCAAAGCAGTAGAGCCAAGAATGGTTGGCAAGACCTGTCTGAGCCTCCACTGCACAGGTTTGAAAAGGGCCATTTCTTAGGTTTGTGCATGACACATACGATGAAAGAGATGCTGTATTTCAACATGATTATCAACAGCTGCTTCAACTAGCCAATCTTTTTCTCATAACAGACGCAAAAGCAATCAAGCTGTACTTTCCTGGGATATTTATGAATCCATTAATATTATGACCACACTTAAATGACAAATCATAAATAAAATATATGATGTGTCACAGTATCACTTCAAGCCCATAAAGGGAGCTCTTGTGTACAATATGGTACAATACAGATAGGTTCCATAACTCCAAATGACATTTTGTTGTTGTAAAATGTAGCTTGCACATGCTTAATTTTTCAAAATTTATTTGAGACACAGAGAAAGATACAATCTACCAGTTCACACCCCAAATGTCCTCAACAGCCAGGGGGTTGAAGCAAGGAGCTAGGAATTCAACCTAGGTCCCTGACATGAGTGGACATAACCCAAACATGTAAGCTTCCCTGGGTCCACATTAGTGGGAAACTGGAATCAGGAGCTAGAACCAGGGATCCGACCCAGGCACTCCAATGTCACACTCCAATGTCACAAAGGCACATGGGGGTCCCAACCAGCATCCTATTGGCCATGCAAAAGCCCATCCTTTTACTGTCTTTTTTTTCAAAAACATGAATTATTTTATTGTATGTATCTGTTTATTTTTTAGGGAGTAGGTAAGGTGCTGATTACAGCAAACACTCTAAGAATTCAGTATGTCAGTAACCAGACTACAGCAAATGATTAGTAACTCTGTCTAGGGCTCAGACAGGCTCAGAGTTGTCAGTTTATGAAACAAGAGGATGATTTTCAGGGGAAGGCCACCAGCAGGTTAGATGAGTCATTTTGTCTCTTGCCAGAGGTGGGTATAGGCCAAGAGAAGAGGTATAATCTGCAATCCAAGAGAACCCAAAAAGAACAAGAAAGCAGAATCAAAATCTCAGTTTTAATCCTGCTTCCTTCATCTGCATGACGGTCTATGAACTTCAGTTTCCTTGTCCACAAAATGAGGGCCTGGGCTGAACTCACGGAGCCATTATGTGCCTCAAACAGATAAAATGTCAACACTGGTTTATCATCCTTAAAACGTAAGGTCAACAAAAGGTGGAGCCTTTATTCATTGACTGAGGGATTTGAAGAGCAGATCTTCTAGAGCCCTAAAGATTTCCATCAGCTGTTAAAGCAATGAGTGTACTTGAGAGATTCTGATATCCCTACCCAGCCTGAGCAGCAACTGCAAACTCAAAAAGTCTCCTAGGCGCCAGTAACCTGGTATTCTATGCCTGTACCTGATGGCCAGCAAGGAAGAAGCGAGTGCAGTCAGGGCCTGCCTCTGGGCTATGCTGTCTCCCCAAACTCAAGAGCTTTCATTTATAACATACACTGTAAAATCATTTGTTCTTCCAACAGCTTAATGGACTCATATTTCTATGAATATACATATTTGTATTCTATTAACATAGAATTGTCTTCTACTTAACATTAACTTGATTTCCTATACATATTTTAATTTCTGCTTATGAGAGCTAGAGCCTAAATATACTTGTTGCAGGAATATAAAGAAGGCAGAATTAACTGAGTGACTTGCAAGGATTAACTACTAGCAAGAACTCAAGACCCAGCGGCCAGAGAGGTAAGGTAAGAGGTCCACCCCTTACAATATGAACTCTGTGACTTCGGTCAAATTACTATACCCCTCTATGCCTCATTTTCACTCAAAATGTAGATAATGATACTTCCTACCTCTCAGGATATTATTCATTAACTGGAGTGAGTGAATACTTCTAGAGCACTTAGAATAATGTTTGATGCATGCAGTGAATGCCAAATAAACTGGATCTTTCAATCAAATCTCGATGGAAAACAATGTTTTCAAAGACATGTGCTAAAGTTGCTATCATAAACCAAATGTTTTTATTTTCTTATCTTATAGGGTGCATATTTCTTTGACCTTGGACTCCAATTATCAGATAAAGAACCATCCAACTAGAGAATCCAAAGAAATTTAAGGAGCTGATACAGCTGCTTACCAAGTTCAAGAAAATTAAGAGGTGTTTCACGCATGGTGCCTTGATGTCAATGTTGGCCAAATCTCTTACATGAGTTGTTGCTACTCACCTCAGAGATGGCATAACCATAACTTCTCACAAATAAGACACGGGTAGGGTCGCCGGCTTGAAATGACATCCATCAATAATAAACACCACAACAGTCAACCTTCTTCACCACAGAACATTCTGCCAAGGTTTACACCAACTTAGTTTTACTCATTTAACTGCCATTTATGGGAAAGTAAAAAACAAAAGGCCCTTGTTAATTCTGATTCACTTTTCTGTTAGCTACTGGTGCAACCTGTTCTCCGTGTGTCTATAACTTGTTGGCGAAAGAAATCGCAGACGCCACAGATGGACTTCAGGTTCTCTGCCTCTCAGGTATGTCCTTGGGGGTCAACTGCAAGTTTGTCACAATGATCCCCTACAATACAGGGTCTCTGTCATTGCTTATCTGCCACCAAAGAGGCCAATCCAGGAGACACACAAGGCTACAAAGACAGCACTAAGCAAATGCTCACTCTCTAGAATGATGATTCCTGTAAAGCTGAACCCACAAAGTTATTGATGAGGTATTTGGGTTAGCTCAAAACACCTCTGTTTTAAGGGAGCTATAAAGGAGCTAATGAGACTCATAAAAAATTCATTGTCTTTCTTGCCAAACTCTTCACATGTGTAACAGTCAGACACATGGAGATGCTTCAAAAGTTCATAGACACTGGAATTAAAAGCTAAGCTTATTCTGTTGAAAAAAATTTTGAAATCTATGCATACCTATTTTTCAAACCCATGGATTTCAAAATTTTGGTTACCAAAATAAACTTCTATTTTCATTCCATTTTCCACAAATATTTGAAGTACCCTAGTACTTAACCTTGAACATTCAGTTTTAGATGAGTTATTCAATACACATTTCAGTGTCCTCTGTGCAAAAGCCCAGGATTCATTTTTCTAAAGTGAATATTTGAAAGCACATATGTTGGAGTTGCCATGCAATTTGGTATGACTATCACGATAGGCTGCTGGGGAAGCAATTGGCATGGTGGTTGAAATGCTGCTTACAATGCCGTACACAGCCTCTGTTGGAGTGCCTGGGTTCAAGGTCTGTTCCACTTCCTATCCCTGCTTCCTGCTAGTCTGCACCCTGGGAGGCAGCAGGTGGTGGCTCAGGTACGGGGGTCCCTGTCATCCATGTGGGAGACCTGGATTGAGTTCCAGGCTTCAGCCTGGTCCAGCCCTGGCAAAAGCAGTCATTTGGGGAATAAACCAGTGGATGAAAAATCTGTCTGTTTCAAATGAATAAAAAAATGTAAACATAGGTTGTTTTTAAAGGAAAAAACCTTACTTTGAGAGCACAGGCAATGCAAAACTCTCCTTGACAAAGACTGTAGAATCATTTCGACAGAGATCGAAAAACCATCAAGGTAGCCATGTGCCCTAAATAACAGCCCTCTTTGGATCCACAAATATATTGGAAAATAATGTCAAGAATCCCTCATTTTCAGCATATGATTCTAATATTAACTTCATGCTTACTTATAATTTCCTCTGCTTTCAAGTCTGAAACAGTCCAAACCCAATCTTCATTCTGAGGTGCCAAAATACAAATAATCTGATCTTAGGCTCTCAATATCTTAGGGAATTGGAGGAAATTATGTATGTATAATCATGAATACATTATTCACTTGGTTTTAAATGCCACTATGGAAATAAGCAGTTTCCATGAATTTTGTTTTGGTCTGGTATTAGATATAGTTTATCCAAAGCCAGGAGCCAGGAGATTCTTCTGGGTCTCCCTCGTGGGAGGACTTGGGCCACCTTCCACTGCTTTCCCAGGCCATAGCAGAAAACTGGACCAGAAGGGGAGCAGCTGGGATTCGAACTGGTGCCCATACGGGATGCCAGCACTGCAGGCAGTGGCTATACCCACTACACCACAGTGCCGGCCCCCTCAATATAGTTTAAGATGATCATAACCTCAAGATTTAGAGCCTTTGATGGTTTCTATATTGGAGAAAATTTTCTTATTAATTATTCAATATGAGTAAGCCCTCTTCATGAGAAAATATTTTCTGCTTCTTCAAGGGAATCCTTTTTCTGATTTCAGTGCATTTGAAGAAGTCTTCTATTTCTATACCTAATACATCATATGTTCCTGTGTTCATTTTCATCTATATGTTCTACTATCTGCTAGACTACAAGCTTCTTTTTTTAACAGCAGAGATAATCTCTGAATTTGTTGTTCTATTCCACATTATATATAAGTCTGATATATAAGTGCTTGTTATTTGTTGAATATAATAAACATTTTAAAATTTAATCCATCATTATAGGGAGTCACAAAAGGAATTTATGCCATAGAAAACCCATCATTAATCCTAGAAAATGTTTTTAAAGATGAGAGTGCGTTGTTTTTCGTGAATAGGATCTCTAAGACTCCTATGCAGCAAACCAAAGGCTAAATGGAGGTCAAACAACTATTGGTGATGCTTTTCAAGGTAGGGAGAAAAGCTCAGAGTCCAAGCTTCAGAAGAACTTCTGATTGCAACCAGACACAGCTTTTGGAATAAATAGATCACTTTTCTTCTGCAGGGACATCCCTGAAATACAACTGATCTTTACATAAAGTGAACCTTTCAGACAAATACATGCTTTTAATGTTCATAGTGACATGGCATTTGGAATGAATAGTAGGACTCAGAAAGCTATTTCAGGGGCTGGCCAGTAAAGCCACTGCTCTCAGCACCAGCATCCCATATGGGCACTGGTTCAAGTCCCAGCTGCTCTACTTCCAATCTAGCTGCTCCACTTCCAATCTAGCTCCCTTTTAATGTGGCTGGGAAAGCAGTGGATGATGGCAAGCGCTTGGGCTCCTGCACCCACATGGAAGACCTGGAAGAAGCTCTTGGTCCGTGGCTTCGGCCTGGCCCTGCCCTGGCTGTTGCGACGCTATGGGGAGTGAACTGGTGGGTGACAGATCTCTCTCTATACATACCAGCAGATGGAAGATCTCTCTGTCTCTCTCTGTAACTCTGCCTTTCAAATAAATAAAATAAATCTTTTTTTTTTAAAAAAAAAAAAAAAGGCAGTTACACAGAGAGAGGAGAGGCAGAGAGGTCAGTCGGTCTTCCATCCGATGGTTCACTCCCCAGATGGCTGCAATGGCTAGAGCTGTGCCAATCTGAAGCCAGGAGCTTCTTCCGGGTCTCCCACGCAGGTGCAGTGGCCCAAGGACTTGGGCCATCTTCTACTGCTTTCCCAGGCCATAGCAAAGAGCTGGATCAGAAGTGGAGCAGCAAGGTCTCAAACCAGCACCCATATGGGATGCTGGTGCTTCAGGCAAGGGCGCTAACCCACTTCACCACAGTGCCGGCCCCAGTAAAATAAATCTTAAAAAAAAAAAGCCTTTTTGAACATCTAATATGTTCACTATATTGATTTATTCAAGGGCAAACAACAAAGCAGCAATTAGTTGTCTCATCTCACAAATAAGGTTTGTAATCAAGAGCTGAAGAAGAAGGAAGTGAGCCCAGGTCCCCAAGGTCTCCAAAGCCCTCCAAAAGGGGCTTCTGTGCTCACTACCACTTGTACGTGGACTAAGTGGATTCTGACTGCAAGTGCAGGGACAGAGAGTACACACAGTGATAAATGGGAAAGAAGCATCCAATACTAAGGCTCAAACCCAATTCAAGAGAAACTTCTACAAGTTCAAGTTTGAAGCTCATGAGTAACCTTGGCTTCTTCGGTAGATGTACTAAGACTTGGGAGTCACTGAAGGCAGGAAAGACATCCCGTTTATGGAGGAACATGAACATCCACATACTCAAAGGTACTTCAAAGCATGGCAGACCTGGCTACTTCTTCCAGGCTTCTGAAGTTGTTTGACTCCACTTACAAAGTAGCAGTGTATATATTACTACCCAAAAGGCCACAACAATCACATCTGTCCCTGCCACTATCATTCCTGCTACTGCCACCACCTGTCTTCCACCAAGCACCTGCCTCGGGCCAGGCCCTATGGAGGATGCTTGTAAAACAACCCATCCGCATAGAGTCTTGTAAGGAAAGCAAAATACTCCCACTTTTCAGATGAAGAAACTAAGGCTGAAAGAGGTTAAAAATGTATCCAAATGTCTGAGGCGAATATGAAACAGGGTCTGCCCAAGACCAAAGTCTGTGTTCTTTTCACCTCTTAAGAGTCCACCACCAAGCCCTGGGGTAGCCATTAAAAAAAAAAAAATATATATATATATATATATATATACACACACACATATATGTGTGTATATGCACATACACATAAGTGTATATGCACAACCCACTGAAATCTAACATTGGACACACACATATATGAATATATGTACATTATATATATTTACAGCTCTCAAAGCAAGGCTGAGAGACCAGTCTCAGATCATGTAATTGAAGCTTGAGCAGTAACTTCCCACAGAGCTCACAGCTGGTAAGTGATGGAACTAAATTTAAATTCCGAGTTTCAGAGCCAACCTGTGGCACAGCAGGTTAAGCTGTAGCTTGCAAAGGCAGCATCCCATACAAGCAGCAGTTCAACTTCCTGCTGTTCCACTTCCAATCCAAGTCCCTGCTACTGTACCTAGGAAAGCAGTGGAAGACTGTCCAAATGTTTGGGTCCCTGCCACCCATGTGGGAGACCTGGATGGAGTTCCTGGCTCCTGGGTTGTGGCCGTATGGGGAGTGAATCTGTGGACAGATCTCTCTCGATCTCTCTCTCTCTCTCTCTCTCTCTCTCTCTCTCTCTCTCTCGTATGCTTTCAAGTCAGGTACTGTGATGCTTCCAGCTTGGTTTTTCTTGTTCAGGATCACTGGCTATTCTAGATCCTTTGTGATTCCATACAAATGTTAGGATTGCTTTTGCTAGTTCTATAAAGAATGTCATTGGTATTTTGATAGGGACTGCATTGAATCTGTAGATTGCTTTAGGCAGTATAGACATTTTAATGATATTTATTCTTCCAATGCGTGAGCAAGAAATATCCATTTTTTTGTATCCTTGATGATTTCTTTCATCGATGTTTGACAATTTTCACTGTAGAGATCTTTCATCTCTTTGATTAAATTTATTCCTAAATATTTGTGGGGTTTTGTGTGTGTGTGTGTGTGGCTATTTTGAATGGGATTTCTTTCTTGATTTCTCTTTATGTGAGTTCATCATTAGCATACAAAAAAGCTACTTTTTTTTGTATTTTTTGTAACCTGCAGCTTTAATAAATTGGTTTATCAATTCTAACAGCTTTTTGGTGGAGTGTTTAGGTTTTTACCTATACAACATCATGTTATCTTGCAAACATGGATAGTCTGATTTCCTCTTTTCCAATTTAATGTCCTTTATTTCTTTCTCCTCAATTGCTCTAAAGCTTCCAGCGCTATGTTGAATAAGAGTGGTGGAAGTGCCCACCCTTGGTGCCAGCGCAGTGGCGCAGTCAGAGGGTTAAAGCCCCAGTGTGCAGTGCCAGCATCCCATATGAGCGCTGGTTCAAGTCCTAGCTGCTACTTTTCCAATCCAGCTCTCTGCTATGGCCTGGGAAAGCAGCAAAAGATGGCCCAAGTGCTTGGGCCCCTGCACCCACATGAGAGGCCCAGAAGAAGCTTCTTGCTCCTGGCTTCAGATTGGCTCAGCTCTTGCCGTTGTGCTCATTTAGGGAGTGAACCAGCAGATAGAAGACCTTTCTCTAGCTCTACCTCTCTCTGTAACTCTTTCAAATAAATAAAAATAAATCTTTAAATAAATAAATAAAAAGATCTTTCTTGCTCTCTGTCTCCCCATTTCTGTAACTCTCTTTTTCAAACAAATAAAATCTTTTTTAAAAGAATCCAAGTTTATCAGTAGTGAAATAAAACAAGTGTAAACTCTTGCCTTCAGCAAAGGAAAATAAGGGAACTAACCCAGGATCAACCCACTGAAATCTAACATTGGACAAAACAAAAATAGACTTACCTGGCTAAATCCCTTTGTGTTGGAGAATAATCAAACCTGTTTAGCGTTCCGAACACTAAGCCACAAAAGACTAAAAATTACAATAACTTTCATGTTAAGAAGTCTAACCCTCTGGGTTTAAGATGCCTTCAGGTAACATGCTTAAATGTGTGTTCTTTTCCTGAAGGAGAAACAAGCCTTCCAAATAACAATCCTCACAGCGTTCTGATGGCAGAAACGGAGAACAAGTTGTTTTCCCCTAACAGAAGGGAAAAGTCCATTCAAGCACAGAAAAACCAAGGGACTGTCTACAGCCTGGAAACCTGAGCCTGCTCCTGCTGACTCCCAGGTGGGGTCCCCCTGCCCAGCCAGGATGCTCTGCCCTCAGGCCCTGGCTGCACTCTCCTTGCCACTCAAACATGGTCCAGCTGACTGCAGAGGATTACAAGGCCCACGCTCCACTGGCGTTCGGCTCTTGCACAGAACATTAGTGCTTGCTTCCAGGTTAGGGTTCGAGTCCACCCAAGGTGACCACGCTGAGCTCATTGGCATTTGACCTTTAGCTGAGAGCCCCTTTCTAATCAAAGCAACACTGGGTGGTGGGAAGAGGGGAAACAAACAGCGAGTACCATTTCCATCATCTGGCAGAAAAACACGTGACTCCACCCAAAGGAGGCACAGGCAAGGTGTCAGTGAGCAGAACAGAAACGGCTCCCACCTCTCGAGTCACTGCTCTGGGTGTATGACCTTGTTTTCATTACTCATTACTCCCATTTTGTGGTTGAGGAAATTGAGGCACAAACAGGTTAATACCTTGCCCAGGATGACAGAACCAGGTGTCAGAGTGAGCAGGAGAACAGGGATTTAAACCCAAGCACGGAATCCGCCCTCCCAATGAACAGTTTGCAAAATGGAATAGAATTCTAAATGCGAAAAGCAATGGTGTTTGGCTGCTTGGGGTGGGGGTCTGGTCACAGCCCTCAGGGCCCTCCCCATGCACACCACTGGGCCCTGTGACGGCAAGAGAGCCGTGCACTGACCCAGGAGGCACGACTTCGTTTCTACAAAGAATGACACTGCGGTAACAAGTTTACCAAAACCAAGCTGCAAAAAAACTGTAAGAGTGAACACTAGGAAGACAGACGGCCATGTCTGAATTATTTTATATAAAGAATGATTGGTGTTTAGAACACCCACATTCAAACCCTTAAATATTTACAAAATACAAAAATTTGGTACTTGTAAACTTTACCTTTGGAATGGTAAGCGTTCCTAGGAGTAGAAGCATTTTCCCCCATTCAATTTTATTCTTTTCCCATTCTTTCCATTAGATCTGTCCTTTTATGATAATGATGATGAAGATGATAATCATGATGGTGAGGAGCAGGATGCTTTTACATTTACTGATTTTTTGCTTTCTTTCCAGAAGTGTGATAAGGGTTTTATATTGAATAACATAAACATTAGCGTCACTGTTAACTATTGGCGCCACTTTACAAATGAGGAGACAGAACCAGGGAGGTGAAGTAACTTTCCCAAGGTCACAGAGCCAGCACATAAATTCATTTTTGTCTGATCTAAAAGCATAATACAAATTATATATATATCCAGCAAATCAGTGTGCTCACCCAATTGTCCCTTCCTTAAATACAAAGGCCACAGTGAGTGCTGCACACTACAGCCAAGTTCCATCACCACCAAGACCTGGACAGAACTGAAGGGCACAGTCAGGTGGCTCAAGACATGTACAGTGGCCAAAGGCTGACCAAAGCCCAAGGTGTGCTTGTTCCGCTTTTACCAGCACATTCTCTCTCAGAAGTAAGTGAAATATTTATGAAGATGATCTAACCAGAAAAACATCCCAAAGACAGACCAGTAGGTTTAGTTGTAGGAGTATTTGTTAGGACAAAGTTCATTGTAGTTCTGAAGGAAAAGAATGAAGGGCTTCAAGACTGAGGGGCAGGTGCTGTGGTGTAGTAGGCTAAGCCTCCACCTGCAGCGCCGACATCCCATGTTGGCTCCTGTTCGAGTCCTGGCTGCTCCACTTCTGATCCAGCTCTCTGCTATGTCCTGGGAAAGCAGTAGAAGATGGCCCAGGTCCCTGGACCCTTGCACCCATGTGGGAGACCTGGAAGAAGCTCCTGGCTCCTGGTTTTAGCCTGGTCCAGCCCTGGTTATTGCGGCCATTTGGGGAGTGAACTATAGGATGGAAGCTCTCATCCTCTTTCTCCTCTCTCTGTGTCTCTGCCTTTCGAGTAAATAAATAAATCTTTAAAAAATAAATAAAAGACTCAGCTAAGATACAGGGAGCTCAAGGAGAGGAGCAAAGGCTCCTATTGTAAGTTTCAGATGAAAATGTATTTGCATTTGAGTAAATTTTCCACAGCTGTGCATCATACACAACAACTGGGTAGAAAGAAAATAATGGAACAAGGTCAGATAAGAAAAACCACAATGGCGACATTAAAAATATCTGTAGAGGTAATAGGAAAGGTACTTCGATATTGGGCACATCATTACTGAATAACCAATTTTGTTCCAAAGTCCAATCCACAATGAAGCACATTAAGTGTCTGCATCAATTAAGAATATGTTCTACTGCAACTGATTACCACTGTGGATTGGATGATAAAATATGGGGAAAAAATACAATGCTGTCTCTCTCAGCACTCTGTCCTCTACCTCCTCACAAAAACTCAGAACCAGTGCTTCTCTGGAGGTGTCTCGCTCTTGAGTGGCTGTGATGCTCAAGGGAGCAAACCCTGCCTGGAACTTGCTGCTCCTGCCCTTTTGTGGGGGAAACAAAGCCTCTTTGTGAACCTCCTCCAAGAAGCCTCCCCAGATGCACTTCTCTGCCCACCATTTACATTTTGGTCCCCACCAAAGACTAGGGATTCCTTGATGACTGAGAATTGTTATTTTCTCTTGCTGTTTTGTGTGTGTGTGTGTGTGTGTTTTAATACCCGGCATTTAGCTAAGGTGCTCAATAGAATTTTTTAAGTATTTATTTATTTACTGGAAAGGCAGAGTTACAGAGAAGGGGAGACCTTCCATCCACTGGTTTACTCCCCAAATGGCTGAAATGACTGGGGCTGGACAGGCAGAAGTCAGGAGGTAGGAGTTTCACCCAGGTCTCCCATGTGGGTGCAGGGGTCCAAGTACTTGAGTCATCTTCTGCTGCTTTCCCAGGCACCTTGGCAGGGAGCTGGATTGGAGGTGGAACAGCAGGGACTCCAACCAGTGTCCATGTGGGATGCCGGATAGCATAGCTTAACCTGCTATGCCACAATACCCACCCCTCGATAGAATATTTTTTTAAAGACTTATTTATAGGGCCGACACCTGCAGTGCCAGCATCCCATATAGCTGACGGTTCAAGACCTGGCTGCTCCTCTTCAGATCAGCTTCGGCTATTGCAGCCATTTCAGGAGTGAACCATCATATAGAAGATCCCCCTCTCTGCCTCTGCCTCTCTGTACAACTCTGCCTCTCAGATAAATAAAATCTTTCAAAAAATTATGTATTTATTTGAGAGGCAGAGTTAACAGTGAGAGATCTTCTATCCACTGGTTCACTCCCCAAATGGCCACCAAATGGCCAGAGCTGGGCCAATCCCAAACCAGGAGCCAGGAGCTTCTTCCGGGTTTCCCACACACAGGTGCAGGGGTCCAAGCACTTGGGCCATCCTTCACTGCTTTGCCAGGCCATTAGCAGGGAGCTGGATCAAAAGTGGAGCAGCCAGGTCTCCAATTGGTGCCCATATTGGATGCTGGCACCACAGGTGGAGGCTTAACCTAAAAAGCCAAAGAGCCAGCCCCAGAATTTGTATTAAATCAATGAAAATAGATTGCAGGGACAGGTGTTTGGCCTAGCAATTACTACACCTGTCCCATCCTGGCTCCTTTCCTGATTCCAGCTTGGTGTTAATGTGCACCTTGTGAGGCAGCCGCGATGTCTCAAGTACTTGGATCCCTGCAACTCACACGGGAGACTTAGGTTAAATTCCAGGTTCCTGGCTTCTGCCTGGCCCAGTACCAGCTGTCCTGGGCATTTGGGGAGTGAAACAGTGGATGGAAGATTCTGTGTTCTCTGTGTCTCAAATAAATAACGATTAATTAAAATCTAAATAGATTGAAACATTAAAATTTTTTAGAAATAAAAGTAAAATGTCTAAATGTAAATTTTGAACAAAAGTATTATTCTAGCCATGACTGTACATCATATGTTACAAACACATTCAGAAAGAAGGTACTGGGCATTGTCAATTGTCCATCACAAAAAATATTCTACACCTCCAAACTACAAAATCAATTACTATCCACTTGAGGAAGCAAGTCTGATAATATAACTGGGCAATTATACAAATAGAATAACACCAATACAAAAATCATGAAAAAATGGAAGGGCGCAATGGCGATTACAGGTTGAGTGCACTGTTGCTGGCTGGTTCTGCCACTGACTCCCGCGGGGACACGCCATTTACCCTTGGGTCTCAGTGTCTCCACTCAGAACACAGGGCTAATCACCTGCGCCACTTGCTCCTGCTGCCTCACTCGTGGCCTGGGGCGTTGGCGGAAGCGCGCTGCCTCTGAGTGGGGGTCTTCCCGACCAGGTACTATCATCACAGCGTTCCTTACGGTCATCACCCTTCACCACCCTGGTGGAGACCCTCGCAGGTCAAAACGCAGGCCACCTGGGTGGGCGCGCGCCCTCTCGCTGGGGCTTCGAGGAACCTGGTAACCTGCAGCGGCCCCGACTGCGCCCCTGGGAACCCCGGGACCCTGCTGCTAGGTGAAACGCACCCCGGGTGACGTCGGCGGCGAAGACCCCCGGGTCGGCGCGGCCCTAGACAGCGCCAGGAAGGGTGCCAGAGTGCAGCGCTCCGGGCACGGAGCTTACCTGTCCTCGCCGACGGGCGCGGGCGCCGGGTGCGGGACGAACACCCCGCAGTCGGACGGAGGAGGCTGCTGCTTCTTTCTAGAGCGCCAGATGTGGAAGGTGGCGTGCTTCTTGGGGGCCTTGGACGGGCTGGACTCCCTGGGGTCGCCTGGCGGGGGCGACGACAGCGGCATCTTCTCGTCCGCCTCCTTCTCCCACGGCTCGGACGCTGTCTAGTCGGTCGGCCGGCCCTTGTGGAAGAACACACCTGAGAGCCACCTCGCCCGCCTCTCCCGAAGCGCCGTCGGACCCCGCCCCCTCGTCGCCGCTGCGGGGGACGGCAGAGGGTTGGAGGGCCAGGGCCGAGCGCAGCCCGAGCTCCCGGGGCGGAGGCCGAGGCCCGGTCACCACACAGCGCACCCGCGCGGCGCGGGCAGCCAGGGGCGCGAGTCCAGGTGAGGAGGCGCGCGCCGGCAGCCCCAGGTGGGGGCGGATAGGACCCCCCTCGGGCAGCGACACCTACTGGCCGCGCTGGGAAATGCGCCTTCGGACCCCGCTCTGGGTTAGGAGTTAGCAGCCAAGGCGTGCACTGGGCATTGGTCGCCCCGGGGGTTGTTGACCGCCCTGGACCTCTCCCAGGCTGGCGGGTGAGTGGCCGTTTAGCCATGAGCCCGGACTGGAGAAGGAAGGGAGTGGTACATCCATGGCCGGGCCGCCCGGCAATAAGGACTCTTCTCTGCTCCTAGGTTGAGTTGAGCAATGTCATGTGCTGGGTGGCTTCTGTCCCCATTAGTCAACACGGAGGGCAATGGCCAGCTCCCCCCCCTTCTCGAGAATTTGAATAATTAATTCTTGCATCTCATGCAGCACAAAAAGATAAAAAAAAAAAAAAAAACAGCACTAGCCATAGTCCCCAGTTCCAAAAGGACTTCTTAGATCACTCAGTGTGCCAGGAGGTGCTCACATTCTGCTTTGCTGGTAATGACTGTCATTCCTAAACCTCACCATCAAACAGCAAAGGCAACCGATGTCAGCAAAGAAAGGATGTGGATGATTATTTCAGGCATGATCACAGTGTAAAGAGCTCGAGAACCAAGCACTGCTTAAAAATTCAGTGCAGTACAAGTCTTTCTTCCTTTGTGACTTTCCTCTTTTCTTTCTCTCTGACGATCCATTTCATTCATTCATTCACTCACTCATTCATTCCTTTTTATTAATTATTTTTAATTTACACTTTTGCAGAGGTATAGAACCTATGCACCCTTAAGAATGCACCAACATTTATGTGGCTGGGGAGTACAATGTTTTTTAATGAAGGACATTGATATTGTCCTAGAAAATCCTTCTGTATGTGACTTGTGAACATACCACTGTAAAAATACAAAGCTTTTCCAGGATTGCAGGAATATCTGTTCCCTTTCACGGCGTTACCCCTTCCTCCTGTGAAAGTTGGCCATCATCTCAATAGCTCTCACCAGAGACGACTTTACCTCTCCTGGAACTTCACTGGAGTACAATGACAATAAGTATTCTTTTGTGTATGACTTAATATAGTCTTTAAAAATAATACCTATTATAGCTTAGCATTCTTTTTTAAAAAGGCTAGATACTATTCTGTGATATGAACATAACAAAATTCATTTATCCATTCTTTTTTAAGATTTATTTATTTATTTGTAGGCAGAGTTACCGAGCAAGAGAGGGAGGGAGAATCTTCCATCTACTGGTTCACTCTTCAAATGGCCGCAACAGCCAGGCTAGGCCAGGCCAAAGCCAGGAGCATCATTTAAGTCTCCCCTGTGAGTGCAGGGGCCCAAGAACTTGGGTCATCATCCACTGCTTTCCCAAGCCATTAGCAAGGAGCTGAATAGGAAGTAGAGCAGCCGGGACTGGAACTGGCACCCATAGGGGATGCCAGTGTCGCAGACAGCAGCTTTACCTGCTATGCCATGGCACTGGCCCCTACTTAACACTCTATTGTGGGTAGACATTTAAGTTGTTTCCCCTCTGGGAATATTATGGATAAAACTGTTATAATTATAAATATGAACATTCATCTCAGTTGGAGACACACACACACACATACACACCCAGGAGTTCAGGCTCTGGGTAACAAGGCACACATATGTCTACTTTATTGAATTGTGCCAACAGTTTCCCCAAAGGGTTGTCCCATTTTCTAACCTTTCCAGCAATATTTGAAATTCCCTCGTTTGTTAACATCTTCATCAACACTTGAAATTATCTGTCCTTATCACTGTGGCCACTCCCGTGTGAAGATGGTAGTCTCTTACCGCAGTTTGCATTCCTGTTCCCTCCAGAAACATTTATTCAACATCCTGTGCCAGGATCTGGCTGATGGGCATCCCTGGCAGACACAGAGGTGATTACAATGAAGGCTAGGAGAATCAGCAGGGGTATTGCCCAGGGCACTGGAGGAGACTGGAGATGTTACTAACCCTGGCTGGTAATTGGAGAGGGAGGAAGGGGAGTGGTCATTAAAAATTCATTATAAAGCTGCCTTTTAGTGGAAGCCTAAAAGGCAAAGGAAATAACAAGAAAGGGGAAAGAGAAGAAAGGGGAAATGGAGAGGAAGTCTTGTGCACACTGGCTTCCATATTTGCACACTCAGGAAGTCTTCCTTCCTGCTGCTGCCCGGCAGGAACCTCACTCCTCCCTTTCTTTGTGCCACCAGGGAATCAGGAATGTGATTTCTTCAATCACACTTTTCACATTGCATGAAACTTACGCATCCGTGTCTCCTTTTAGCCAGAAAGAAATGTAAGGACACTTCTCGTTTATATCTTCAAGACACAAGACTCATTAGTTGAAACAATTAATGCAATGAATTGGGGACTCACTCCCTTGGACATGTAGCATGCTGCAGGCACAGATCTTTTGGACAGCATGCTTCATCAGAGCCAAGGTCACATGTCTCCTTTTTCACTATTATATCCCCAAAGGTAAGCATAGTGCATGGCACAACAACTATGCCTTGAATTATTCAAGAAATTAGAACGATGCATGGGAGGGTAAGACATAGCTACTGAGATTTATCTGCTATGGCGGTCAGACACCTATGCAAATGCATATAATAATATTTGATAAGTGTCCTAACCAGGGTATTTCAGGCATGTTATTTTCACTCATTGCAAAAACACATCCACTCAGACTTATCTAAGCAGTAAGTGAATTTGTCAAGGGATATTAGGTGGGTTACAGACTATCTAAGAACAGCTGAAGAGCCAGACTCTGAAATGCAAACATTCCCAGCTGCAGAAAGCTGGTCAGGCAAACCTCGCTCTCATGATCCCCCAGCACCAGGGGCACCGTACCAGCAGCTCTGCCACTCCAGATCAATCTTGCCAGGAGAACAGTCTCCTGCCTTACCTCCCTGGCACACAGATTGCTCACTTCTGGAAGAAAAAAAAAAAAGCTCTAGCAAATACATCAGACTGGAAGATCCAGGGCCATTTATCTGCCCCCTAGCAGCAAGGAAAACTTGTGTTCTCTGGGTTCTTCTCCAAAAGGTGGAATTCACGGAGCTACAGATTTGCTAGCGTAGTGTAGGTTTTTCAGAAGAGGTTAAGCACACGAAAGTGGAAATGCTGGCCGCTGCCTAAGGAAGGGGCAAAGGGTTACAGGAACACAAAAGAAGTGACTAAGTCTGGATGGCCAGGGAGGTCATCAGAAGGGAAATGACAGAAGTATGATCTACAGGTGATGAATACGAATTTAGCAGATGGAGGAGTGGGGGCGGGCACTCCAGGAAGAGTAAACAACGTGGGGTAAGGCCCAGGGTTGCACAAGGGCAGGGGAATAATCAGAGCTCAGTGATGCTGGAGAAAAGGGAGATGGGGTGAGGCAGAGTGACAGGAAACGACATTGGTCAAATCAGGTGGGGTCGAATTGCTCAGCACTTGGTAAATCAGGCTTCGGGGCTTAAATCTAGCTTTAGAGGCACTGCGGGGCTGGCGTACATTTTTAAGAAGAGGAGTGACCTGCATAAACTTGGGTTTTTATAAAGCTTGGGGATGGGGTGGAGTAAGGTGAAACTGTGCATGTTTGAGGGAAACTAGTTAAGTGTATTTGGCAGGAAGTCCGGCAATGCTGTGATAATGGAGAGCAGGGAATGGATACAAAGGTAGGAGATGGACACTCCAGGACTTGAAGTGAGTGAAGGAGAAGCAATCCATAGTGACCACGAGCTTAGATTTCCAATTAGTTTACTGAGTGGAAATGAAGCCATGAGCTAAAACCAGGAATACAGGAGAAAGATCAGGGCTTCTGGGCATGAAAATAGGTTCAGTTTTGAATGCATTGAGACTTAGAGGCTATATAGCCAGACATGTCTAAGAGTTCATGGGGAACTGTGGTCTAGAGGTCACAGGTCAGAGCTACAAATGCAGATCGGGATGTCATCACGGACTAGGAGGGAGTTGATGTTGCAAAATTAGATGAGATTCCCAGGGCAAATGTGCAGAAAAAAGAGAAGCAAAGATAAAACCATAGGTAACATGTCAGGGGTAAGGGAGCGCCCACAGACAGCAGAAGCCAGACAGAGCAGCTGAAGAGGAGGCTAGCTGTCCAGGTCAGAGGGTTGAGGTTGACCAAGGTCATGCGATTTCTATCTTCAAGATCTTGCTTTTGCTGTGTCTTCTATCTTATAATGCCTCCTCTCTGTTCAATAATCTGAAGTCCATTTCAGATCTACCTCTTTCCTCCAAGAGACCAACCCCCTACACCCCACCCTGTATTCCAGTGTTTAGTTCGTGGCTTCACTTCTATTCATTTACCTAAGCTGGAAATCTAACCCCATAGTCGTCTTTGATTGCTTCTCCTTCACTCACTAGAAGTCTTGGTGGGTCCAACACTTACATGTCTTTTGTATCCATCCTCTCCTCTCCGTTCTGCTTATTTCTATTATTCTGTCTTTGGATTTCAACTGATGTCATAGTAAGTTGCACAAATGCTCACAATTCTCCCTATAAGAAACAGTCTATTTTTTCACTTCTTATTTTTTTTAAAAAATTTTATTTGTTTACTTGAAAGGCAGAGTTACAGAGAGAGAAAGAGGGAGAGACAGAGAAGACAGAGAGAGAGAGAGAGAGAGAATCTTCCATCTGCTGGTTCACTCCCCAAATGGATACAAAATAGCCAGAGCTGGGCCAATCTGAAGCCAGGAGCCAGGAGCTTTTTCCGGGTCACCCATTGGGTTCAGGGGCCTAAGCATGTGGGCCATCTTCCGTTGCTTTCCTAGGCCATTAACAGGGAGCAGGATTGGAAGTGGTGCAGCCAGGACTCTCACCACCGTCCATATGGAATGCCAGAATCAAGGCAGCGAGCAGCTTTACCCCCTACACCACAGTGCCGGCCCCTTCACACTTCTTATGTCTGAGTTGGCTGTGAGACCTACTTTGGCAAATGAAACATTAGCAGATATAATCCAAACAGAACTTGAGAAGTGTTTCACATTGGAGCCTACCTTTCTGATGCTCTTAGAACCTTGCTGCCATTTGAACATACCTAGAGTAGCCTCCTGGATGATGAGATAAGCGGCCAAATCACCCACACCAACCCAGCCAACAGATAGCCAACCGTCAGAAATGAGAATGGGGCCATGTGGAACCAGTCCAACCCACAAACTGGGCTCGGACATACTGAAAGAGCCCATTATGGGGCCAGGACTGTAGTGTAGTAGGTTAAGCCTCCACTGCTGTGCCAGCATCCCATATGGGCACCAGGCCCCGACTCAGCTACTCCATTTCCAATCCAGCTCTCTACTAATAGCCTGGGAAAGCAGTAGAAGATGGACCAAGGGCTTGGGCTCCTGCACCCACATGGGAGACCCAGAAGAAGCTCCTGGCTCCTGGCTTCAGACTGGCGCAGCTCCAACAGTTTTGTGGCCACTGGAAGTGGCCACCAGCAGATGGAAGACCTTTCTCTCTGTCTCTCCCTCTCTCTGTAACTCTTCCTCTCAAATAAATAAATAAGAAAAACATCTTTAAAAAAGAGAGAGAGAGAGAGCAGGGCCAGCACTGTGGCATAGCAGGTAAAGCTGCCACCTGCAGTGCTGGCATCCCATATGGGCGCCAGTTCAAGACCTGCCTGCTCCACTTTCAATCTGGCTCTCTGCTATGGCATGGAAAAACAGTAGAAGATGGCCCAAGCTCTGGCCATTGTGGCCATCTGGGGGAATGAACTAGCAGATGAAAGTCCTCTCTCTGTGTCTCTCCGTCTCTCTGTGTATAACTCTGCCCCTCAAATAAATAAATAAATCTTAAAAAAAAAAAGAAGAAGCACTCATGTATACTCATATATAGAAGATGATGAGGAACTTGCTCATGGAAAAAAAAATGAGTAGGTTGTGTATGGACTTTATGCTAGTCATTGCTTTTTTAGAAACAAATATTTTTATACAAAACAAACAAACAAACAAACAGTGCCTTGAAACAGCATCATTTACTTAGCTCATGATTCTGCTGGGCACTTCTGGTCTGGGACAGTTTCAGCTGACCTCTAATGGTAGCTCTTTTTTTTTTTAATCAATTTATTTATTTGAAAGGCCAAATTACAGAGAGGCAGAGGCAGAAAGAGAGAGAGAGAGAGAGAGAGAGAGAGATCAATCTTCCATCGCTGGTTCACTCCCCAAATGGGCACAACGGCCAATCCAAAGCCGGGAGCCAGGAGCTTCTTCTGGGTCTTGCACATGGGTGGCAGGGGCCCAAGCACTTGGGCCATCTTCCATTGTTTTCCTAGGCCATTAGCAGAGAGCTGGATCAGAAGTAGAACAGCTGAGACTTGAACCAGCACCCATGTGGGATGCTGGCATCATGGGCAGAGGCTTAACCTGCTACACCACAATGCCAGCTGCATCCCCTTCTTATCAGTACCAAAAAAGCAAACTTGTAGCTTGTTCTTATCTCTGCAGAATTTTAAGGCCATCCATTCTTTCATGTGAATGTTTCCACGTTACATGTGCATCTGTGTTTATTTTGTTACTTGTAATATGTATGTATATAATTCTTTATTAAAATCTACCTCTAAAACAAGACTGTATTACAAGGACAGGGAATGTTTTTCTTGTGCCCTAAATGTGGACCCTCAGTGGGAGTTTAATTGGTCCCTTAAAAAAATTGTATTTATTTATTTCAAAGAGTTACAGAGAGAGATCTTCCATCTATCTACTGGTTCACTCTCCAGGTGGCCACAACGGCCAAGCCTAGGCCAGGCCAAAGCCAGGAGACAGGAGCTTCATCTGGGTCTCCGATGTGGGTGCAGGGCTCCAAGCATTGTACCATCTTCCACTACCTTTCCCAGGCTATTAGCAGGCAGCTGGATCAGAAGTGGAGCTGCTAGGGTGCTGCTATGCCACAATGCCGGCCCCATTGTGTCCCTTTTAAGTAAAGGAATATTCATATATTAGCTGGAAGTATGGTTTTTTAAAACATATTTATTTATTTGAAAGTCAGAGTTACACAGAGAGAGAATAGGCAGAGAGAGAGAAGTCTTCCATCCTATGGTTCACTCTCCAGATGGCCACAAGGGCCGGAGCTGTGCCAATCTGAAGCCAGGAACCAGGAGCTTCCTCTGGGTCTCCCATGTGGGTGCAGGGGCCCAAGGACTTGGGCCATCTTCTACTGCCTTCCCAGGCCATAGCAGAGAGCTGGATTGGAAGTGGAGCAGCCAGGACTAGAACCAGCGCCCATGTGGGATGCCAGCACTTCAGGCCAGGGCGTTAACCCGCTGCACCACAGCGCTGGCCCCAGTATGTTTTGACTGTTCCTTGGACATTAAAAGGGTAGAAGAGGAATACAGAGAATAATAAATTTGATCTTCAATTTGCTGCACCATAATGTAGGAATTTATTAACTGTGGGAGAGTTTTTACTGTCACAATAGAAAAATTAATTTTGCGTGTTTTGAAATAGCCTTATAAAACAACCTTTCAAACCTGTGCTCAATATTTAAATTTCATTTGTAGAAGTAATTTGTCATATTGACAAATGCCTGTAGTCATGTAGCTGCCATTACAATCATGATATAGAACATTATCATGGGGACAGCACTGTGGCGTAGTGGGTAAAGCCGCTGTAAATGATTTATTATGAGCTAAAGGATTGTATGTTGACTTAAAGGTATACACTCTGGGGACCTGGCGTTGTTGGCGTAGCAGATAATATGATGTCGGCATCCCACATGGGTACTGGTTTGTGTCCTTGCTGCTCTACTTCTGATCCAGCTCCCTGATAAAAGCAGCAGAGGGTGGCCCAAGTGCTTGGGTCCCTGCACCCACATGGGAAACCCAGAGGAAGCTCCTGGTTCTTGGCACTGGCCTGGCCCAGCCCTGGCCCTTGCTGCCACTTAGAGAGTGAACCAACAGATGGAAGATCTCTCTCTTGCTCTCTCTCTCTCTCTCTGCCTCTCCCTCTTTCCTTGGCTCTGACTTTCAAATAAATAAATACTTTAAAAAAAAAAAAAGGTGTACACTCTGCATTATATAACATTAAAAGCAAACAAAGTTTTAGTTCATTGGTATGGTAGTAAGTATTTCAATATCTTTTGAGTTCTAAGTTCACATCACAACCAAGAAACTCATCAGTCACTTGCATCTAGAAATCTCCCCAAATAAAATCTGGGAGTTGATGGCTACCTGATGTGTCAGACCTGGGTGAGCTCCATCCTCCAGCAGCTCGCCTTTGAGTTTTGCAGGTGAAATGATGATCAGCATCTATATCGACAGTTTTGATATAATGGTAGCCTTAGCTGACACTGGCTCTGGTCTGATCCAGTTCCAAAAATCCATCTTATGATTGTTGCAGAACAAAAAAAAGCAGTAGAAGGCAGAAAGAAGGTCAGCCTTGCAGAGCTAGCTTCATACACCCTTTTGTGAAGTCAGCATCTCCGCTGATTCAAGCTGTAGGAAACAACCAATTATGCTGCTGAACACCTAGAACCTATTCTGGTTTAGAAATATATACTTTCTAGCAATACTTTTCTAGCAAAGAAGCTTCTAATACAAAGAGTGGAAGACTACTTCCATTGCATAATGCAAAGTCAAATATGTTGCTTTCTGCTAATCATATAATATCTATTCCATACTTTTTAAAAAATCTAGACATTTGCTTATAGTCATATAATTTAGCTGTTTTCCTATCTGTGTTCCATCAAGCCTCTATGGCCCCTGGTGATGCTATTATTACAAATATAATTGCTATTCACCAACTTTGAGTTTTAAAACTACATGCTAAAATTTTTCTCTTTATTAATATTTCATTATTATTAATATTTTGCTAACTTAAAAAGTGCATGAGTTAATTATAGATAGTCCTTACTACACAATTGAGACCTGTGTATGTAGTTCAGAATTTCTCAATATGGAAACAGTGTATTAGAATAATCCTGTATCATGTTTATTTTAGTATATTTAAGAGTTGCAAAATTTGTTCTTTAAGGACTTTTTAAAAAAAAGCCAAAAGTTATCTATATACAAATATAGCAAATAAAGTAAAAGATCCAACATATACATACTTTTCAAGTAAGCATAAAAACTGTATTTGTAAACAAATGTGAATTATTTCTCTTATTTATTTCTTTAACTGACTCTAAAGACAATCACAAAAGAACTCTGTTGATGTTTTGGGTAATTACATTGTTGTTTAACAAGTGTGTGGTCTTCTGGAGTTTTAACTTTAAAGAAGGACTATATATATATTTATATATATTATATATTTGAGATGTAGAGTTACAGACAGTGAGAAGGAGAGACAGAAAGGTCTTCCACCCGCTGGTTCACTCCCCAAATAGTCACAACAGCCAAAGCTTCTTCCAGATCTCCCATGAGGGTACAGGGGCCCAAGATCTGACCATCTTCTACTGCTTTCCCACGCCATAGCAGAGAGCAGGATCAGAAGTGGAGCAGCCAGGACTAGAACCAGTGCCCATATGGGATGCCGATGCCACAGGCAGAGGATTAACCAACTGCACCACAGTGCCGGCCCCAAGGACAATATATTTTATGTTGCTTTATGTTTGCTTAAAAAAAAGTGACCTGGCCGGCACCATGGCTCACCTGGTTAATCTTCCACCTGCGGCGCTGGCGTCCCATATGGGCGCTGGGTTCTAGTCCTGGTTGCTCCTCTTCCAGTCCAGCTCTCTGCTGTGGCCTGGGAAGGCAGTGGAAGATGGCCCAAGTGCTTGGGCCCCTGTACCCGCATGGGAGACCAGGAAGAAGCACCTGGCTCCTGGCTTCAGACTGGCGCAGCGCCAGCTGTAGTGGCCGTTTGGGGAGTGAACCAGTGGAAGGAAGACCTTTCTCTCTCACTGTCTATAACTCTACCTGTCAAATTAAAAGCAAAACAAAACAAAACAAACAAAAACAAAAACAAATGACCTAACTTCATGAAAAGTTAATCATAAAGTTAAATCCAGGAATCCATTTTAGTTATAAAGAGAATTTACTAACAATTGGAGTTAACAGTGGAATTTTTTAGATAATCACCTTTCAGTCAATCAAAAAGCATTGCTCAGGTCAATGTGAGACTGAAAACATCTTTTAGGAATTTAAGATCGAGTTGGCCGGTGCCATGGCTTAATAGGCTAATCCTCCGCCTAGCAGCTCTGGCACACCGGGTTCTAGTCCCGGTCGGGGCACCGGATTCTGTCCCGGTTGCCCCTCTTCCAGGCCAGCTCTCTGCTGTGGCCAGGGAGTGCAGTGGAGGATGGCCCAGGTCCTTGGGCCCTGCACCCACATGGGAGACCAGGAGAAGCACCTGGCTCTTGGCTTTGGATTGGCGCAGTGCGCTGGACGTAGCGGCCATTGGAGGGTGAACCAACGGTGAAAGGAAGACCTTTCTCTCTGTTTCTCTCTCTCACTGTCCACTCTGCCTGTCAAAAAAAAAAAAAAAATCGAGTTGGACACAAATGACTAATAAATGTCAAATGATTAGCAGATAAAATTAAGGAGTTTCTGCTTTAATGTAGAATTTTTATCATTTACCACTCACTAAATCTAGTACACAAATACTAATAATACATGCTATTTTTGTCTCACCTTTTAACCATACTTTAGTCCCTATAGCTCCTCCTCTCCTCCATGCCTGGCCTAAATAATTAATCAGGACAACACCCATACCTGATTTCCTAAGTCAGTCACATAGATTGGATGAGGTCCTGTGCTGAAACTAACATATGATACCTTTGCATACCACACTGCTTAAGCATCACCTACCCACAGCAAATTGAGGACATTATAGAAATTCTTCCAGGTGAGTGAGGCTTTTGCAAGAGAGGACATAATTATTAGATGAAGAAATGAAAATAGTAATCCTTCTTCTCATTTGCAATGCTTATTAAGTTGTATGAATTATATATTGTTGATCACTGATTTGTATTTGCCTTGTTCTAAAAAAGGATTTGAAGTTAGTTATTTAAATATATATACATATATATTTATATAATGCATAAGAATTCTGTGTGGGTTGATTTCCTTGGTCAGAAACATAGAATATAATGTCATAGAGTATAGTAATATCATAATAAAAGTAGCATAGGTGTAAGCAGCCAGTTCAGGCACTGCTAACCTACCTAATCACACAGATCATGCTCTAATGTAAAAGGATCTGAGAGGAATTTTACTTAGTCTAGGAATGAAAGGGCAGAGATAAGTGGGAAAAAAAAAGTAATGCAGGAATACTTCATGATGAATAGGTTTATCTCTTAATTTCTTAGTAGCTTGGCTATGAGTGTCAGAAACTAAAGAGAAATCTGGAAGGGAATACGGATGATCCAGAAGTGGCCGGGAGAAACACGCTACGGCCTGTCAGAACTCCCTCATCACCAAGAGCAGTTTCTAACACTGGAGCTTCATTTAAACTGATGTGTGAGGATTTTCAAAAAGTTCATGGAAAATTTGGGTTGGGAAAAAATCATGCATCAATTTCAGGATTTTTTTCACCAAAACAAACTTATCTTTTAATTCTAATTTCCAAGAACTTTTGGAAGTGCTCTCATATATATAGGTATATGTGTGTGTGTGTGAGATTTATTTATTTATTATTTGAACGGCAGATCAAGAGCAATAGAGAGAGATTTTTCTAGCCACTTTCACTCCCCAGATGGCCACAATGACCAGGGCTGGGCCAGGCCTAAGCTAGGAACCTGAAACTCCATTCAGGCCTCATGATGGCAGAGGCCCAGGTACTTGGGCTATCATCTGCTGCCTTCCCAGCAGGAAGGCTGGATCAGAAGTAAAGCGTGTGACTCAAACCAGCACTCTGTTCTGGGATGTCAGTGTCACAGCGGCAGCTTAACCCACTGAGCCCCAACACCAACCCCTTGTGTATCTTATAAAAGACAGTGAATATGAGCATTTGCCCATTAACATGTGGTGCCTTCTGGGAGATGACGGCTCAGAGATCTCCAACTGGGAATGAGAGGAACTGGCCAAGGGCCTAGCAGATGTGCTCTGAAATCCTCACTTCCCGTGTGCAGCTCCCTGCAGGTGACCGAGTAGGGCAGACTCTACGGTAGAAATTTCTGAGAAGACATGGGCTCCATCTGACTGGTGACTTTGGCCTGGGGACTCCTCAGAAGTCCTTGTTGCCTTCTAGACTGCAGTCACTTCCCTCCACTTGCCCCTTGTCTGCATCACGCCCCTGGCTGCTGCTGTCCCTCCCGTCTTCTATCACAGAGATTGCTTCTAATGCCATCTTTGCTTGTTGAGTTCCATTTGGGGTCTGCTTCTGGGAGGGCCTTGACTGATACAAGTGACACACGACTCTGTGCAAAAACGCCTCTTGTCCAGACTTCCATCTCCAGTGGTCCATCTCTTTCCCTGTGACCATAACATTCCACAAGGAATCTGCACAGATAATCCTCTCATTACCTTTTTCAAATAGACTTTGTTTTTCTAAGTAGACTTAGGTTCAGAAAAACTGAACAGAAGGTACTAAGATGTCCTTTAGATCTACCCCCATGTCCCACATAAATAGAATCTCCATTATCATCACCCACTAGAGTGGCATATTTCAACGAATTAACCTGCATTTACAGCATCATTGCCACCCAATGTCCAGAGTTGACATCAGGGTTCACTCTTGGTGTTGGGTAGTCCATGAGTTTGGACAAACGTGTAACAACATATATCACATCATATAAAAAGTTTCACTGCCTTAAACCTCTCCTATGCTCTCCCTAGTCATCCTTCTCTCTTTCTAACCCATCACAACCACTGATCTTTAGAAGTTGCTGGGAAAGGGTGGGGCATGTAGGACATGGTACTTTATTTGTGTTTATCTTTCATTAACACATTGATTTCAGATTGTGGTTAATAGGTGAAAAAGAATGTTAGCAAAACTGCGTAGAATAAGGCAGTCACCAGAATTAGAAATATACAGCGGGGTATATATTTGGCATAGTGGTTAAGAGGCACTTGGGATATCCGCATCCCATGTCAGTGTGTTTGCGTTCAGTCCCGACTCTGCTCTTGATTCCAGCTTCCTGCTAATGCACACCCTGGGAGGCAGCAGGTGATGGCTCAAATGGCTAGGTCCCTGCCTCCCACATGGGAGAGTCACACTGAACTCCTGTCTTCCAGTTTAAGCCTAGCTCAGCCCTAACTGGTACTGACACCTGGGAGACCAGTGTATGGAAGGCCTCTGTCTGTTTTGTCTCTCTCTGTCTCTGTGCCTCTTAAATAAATATAGTATGGCAGGCATACCACTGTTACATGCCAATTAAAAAAAATACCCCTTACTAAATGAGTAACAAAGAAAAAAAGTGTGTGTGGCAGGAAGAATAGGAAAGAATCCTGTTTAAGAAGGATAGATGTAGGGGCTGGGACTATGGCGCAGCAGGCTAAAGCCCAGGCCTGCAGATCTGACATCCCACATGGGTGCCAGTTCAAGTCCCAGCTGCTCCACTTTTGATTCAGCTCCCTGCTAATGCACCTGGGAAAGCAGTAGAAGATTGCTCAAGTACTTGGGCCCCTATACCCATGTGGGAGACCCAGAAGAAGCTCCAGCTGTTGTGGCCATTTGGAGAGTAAACCAGTGAATGGAAGACCTCTCTCTCTGCCTCTACCTCTCTCTGTAATTGTCTTTCAAATAAATAAAATAAATCTTAAAAAAAGGATATATATAGTCGTGCCTTTTGTTTTCAGGTCATAGAACTGAGATAAACTGGTTTTCTATGGGGGAAGTTTAGTTCATGGCCCAAGAAGCAGCCTGGGATACTTGAGAGAGGTAGGGCCCAGGTTGTCTAATGGTTACTTCCTAACATCAGTCTCTTGGTGCTTAGATAGCAAGGCAAGTTCACCTTGACACATACTTTTCAGACTTTGTACATCGGTGTCCTCCTAACTTTGTGTCTGTGTGATTTGAGTGACTGTTTCTAAAGAGCACCTCCCGAGTTGTAGGAGCTGCTTTCAGACTTTGGTTAGATTATCCAAAAATATATTTCAGAGTAATACCCAACAGGCAGGATGCTTTGTAAAGAGTGCTGCAAAAAGTTCATGGAAAATGGAATTAAAAAATAAATTCATTTTGGTGCAAAAATTTCAAAATCCATGGACAGTTTTGTTCATGATATGCATTTTTCATGAACTCTTGGAAGATCTCTCATGGGCATGGATTTCAAAAAATGGTATACCAAAATAAACTTACCTTTCACTTCTATTTGTGGGGAGCAGCTCGGACTAGACTAAGTTACTGGAATTAAGACTTATTCTATGCATCTGCTCTCCTCTGTGGGGAGCAGCTCGGACTAGACTGTTACTGGAATTAAGACTTATTCTATGCATCTGCTCTCCTACAATATGGCGCTGGGAGAGGAGAAAACAGCTTCTACCCAGCTGCCTCCAGTTCAACCAATTAACTGTAGGACTTGCTCCTGATTGGAGAGCAGCGTACTTGGCGTGTGGGCAGCCGAGTTAGGATTGGCGGAAGAGGACTATAAAGGAGGAGAGAGACGGCACGCACCGGGAACATCTATGGGGAACATCTAAGGGGAACACCTGTGCAGCCCCCAGAGAGCCGGCCGGCGGTGTGCCGCTCCCCTGCGGAAGTGGGGAATGCGGCCAGGGGGAACTGCCCTTCCACGGAGGTGGAAGGGATAGTAGCCAACCCGGGAAGAACCAGCAGCAAACCCGGGGAGGGCCGAGCAGACGAAAGAACAGCGCAGGGTCCTGTGTTGCTCCTCCACGAAGAGGGGGAGCGACATAATGGTGCCGTGACTCGGATAGGAAACCTAGCTTGGATAGGAAACCTAGGACAGATAGCAAACTTAGGAGGGAAGAAACGGGAAGAACTGGGAAAATATCGGAGAGAGAAACTAGCAAACAGCCTAGGGAAATTACCGGAGAGAGAGACTAGCAAACAGCCTAGGGAAAAGCCGGACGAAAAGGGTGCCGGAAGAAGCTATTGAAAGCCTAGGCATAGACTCGGATACGGACTACGGGGGGAAGCTGGGAGAAATCTCTAAGGTCGAAAGCGAAAGTGAAAGCTAGAACAAACAGATTCGGACGCGGACTGTGGGGAGAGGCCAGGAGAAATGAGGGAGGAATATCGTTGGAGGAAAGCTTGGGGAAACATACCGGGTAGAGAAAACTGTTAGGGAAATTGAAGCCGCGGGGGGCAGGCCAAGGCGGAAACGAAAGCCACTTTGGGGTTCTCAGGTTAGCCCGGGAATAGGGGGCGAAAAGTTGAAACCAGAAGCTGAGACGTAAGCCAGATTGGGATCCGTCTGATTAGCCCGGGGAGCAAAGGACGGGAAGCCAAATCGTGGGGCGGAGACGTACGCTGGGTTGAATTCGCCAGGCTAGCCCGGGGAACTTGGATTGAATGCTAGTGGTGGAGACGCAAGCTACGCTGTGTTACTCGCGGAGGCCGCCGCGTGCAGAGAGAGCACGGGGCGTGAATAGATAGGGAACGCTGGCGTAGGCCGTGGTTCAGACGCGAAAGGGTTAAGCGTGGAGACCGCGGAGCGCGCGAAGCCGAGCCGCGCAAAGCCGGGAAGCTGCGCAGATGAGAGAGGCGCGCGGGCTGAAGCGGCGCAGAGCCGGGAACCCGCCGGCGCGGCGAGGTGCCGGGAAGCTGCGGGGATAAGAGAAACAGAAGTTTTAGAAGTAAAGTGAGAGAAATAGGAATGCTGGAAGATAGAAGTGAAATGGGAGAGGTAGGAATGCCCGGAGATAGAGAAATAGAGAAAAATAAGGCCTCCCCTCAACATGCCAATTAGAAGGCTTGGATTCGGTCTGCCCGATTAGTGAGGCGATGAGCACCTGGGCGGCTAGCCGCAGGTCACCGAAGACAGGCACGAATTAACATCAGTAAAGCTTCCCCACAATGCAACAATTAGGAGGCTTGGATTCGGTCTGCCTGATTTAAGGCGGTAAGCGCCAGCAAAGCTCGACCAGAGTATGAGCTGCAGGTCACCGAAGATAGGCACGAACCAACACTAATAAGTCTCCCCCACAATAAGGCAATGAGAAGGCTTGGATTCGGTTTGCCTGATAGGTTTTGTAAACACCTGCAGGCAGTTCTAGCAGAGCAGAGCATGCGCTGCAGGGCACCGAACACAGGCACGTATCAGCGCCTAAAAACCTCCTCACAACATGGCGAAGAGAGGACCCGGATTCGGTTTGCCTCATTGATAGGACTTGTAAGAACCTGTGGCAACTCTAGCAAGTAGAGCAGAGTGTGTGCTGCGGGACACCGAAGACAGGCGCGTATCAACGCCAAAAAAATAAAAAGAAAGGGGGATCTGTGGGGAGCAGCTCGGACTAGACTAAGTTACTGGAATTAAGACTTATTCTATGCATCTGCTCTCCTCTGTGGGGAGCAGCTCGGACTAGACTGTTACTGGAATTAAGACTTATTCTATGCATCTGCTCTCCTACAATATGGCGCTGGGAGAGGAGAAAACAGCTTCTACCCAGCTGCCTCCAGTTCAACCAATTAACTGTAGGACTTGCTCCTGATTGGAGAGCAGCGTACTTGGCGTGTGGGCAGCCGAGTTAGGATTGGCGGAAGAGGACTATAAAGGAGGAGAGAGACGGCACGCACCGGGAACATCTATGGGGAACATCTAAGGGGAACACCTGTGCAGCCCCCAGAGAGCCGGCCGGCGGTGTGCCGCTCCCCTGCGGAAGTGGGGAATGCGGCCAGGGGGAACTGCCCTTCCACGGAGGTGGAAGGGATAGTAGCCAACCCGGGAAGAACCAGCAGCAAACCCGGGGAGGGCCGAGCAGACGAAAGAACAGCGCAGGGTCCTGTGTTGCTCCTCCACGAAGAGGGGGAGCGACACTATTTTCTAAAAGTTTTTTTTTAATAAGATTTATTTATTTATTTGAAAGTCAAGGGCCGGCACTGCGGCTCAATAGGCTAATCCTCTGCCTGCAGTGCCGGCACACCAGGTTCTAGTCCTGGTCGGGGCGCCAGATTCTGTCCTGGTTGCTCCTCTTCCAGTCCAGCTCTCTGCTGTGGCCCGGGAATGTAGTGGAGGATGGCCCAAGTGCTTGGGCCCTGCACCCGCATGGGAGACCAGGAGAAGCACCTGGCTCCTGGCTTTGGATCAGCGCGGTGCGCCGGCCACAGCGGCCATTGAGGGGTGAACCAACAGAAAATGAAGACCTTTCTCTCTGTCTCTCTCTCTCTCACTATCCACTCTGCCTGTCAATAAATAAATAAATAAATAAGAAAGTCAGAATTACACAGAGAGGAGAGGCAGAGAGAGATCTTCCATCCAATGGTTTACTCCCCAGTTGGCCCCAATGACTGGAGCTGTGCCAATCTGAAGCCAGGAGCCTGGAGCTTCCTCCAGGTCTCCCGAGCAGGTGCAGGGGCCCAAAGACTTGGGCCATCTTGTACTGCTTTCCCAGGCCATAGCAGAGAGCTGGATTGGAAGTGGAGCAGCCGGGGTTAGAACCAGTGCCCATATGGGATGCCAGCACTTCAGGCTAGGGCGTTAACCCACTGTGCCATAGTGCCGGCCCCTAAAAGTTTATTAATTTATCATCATCTTATCTGAATGGCAGAGAAATGGAGGGAGAGAGGCAGAGAGAGAGATCCATCTGCTGATTTACTCCCCAAATGCCCACAACAGCCTAGGTTGGACCAGGACAACGTCAGGAGCCTGGAACTCAATCTGGGTCTTCCACTTGACTGGCTAGGTCCCAAGCAGCTGAGCCATCACTGCTGCCTCCCAGGGTGTGCATGAGCAGGAAGCTGGATCAGAATCGGAGGCAGGACTTGACCCAAGGACTTGGATATTGGATGTGAGCACCTTAAGCAGCCTCTTAACCACTGGGCCAAATATCTGCCCCTTCATTCCATTTCCCACCAACTTTTCAACATACCCTTACATGTATTTATTATATAAATAATGTGTATGTGGTGAAGTTTCCTAACCTCCTAACAGATAATAACTTAGATTTTCAGAGTAAAACACACTCACAATACCCAAGCTTGAATCTGATGGTTTCATCCTTACTTTTGATCATTCTTTAGCTCTTTCCTGTAAGACCTCCTGTGCCCTTCCCTCCACCATCAGCTGCTTAAATCATGCCAGTCTCTTAAAGCCCAGGGAAATGGATCTGAGAAACCACAGTAATGGTTACAGAGTGCTTCTGTTGCAGTGTTTGGTGAATAGGAAGAGGATACCACGTTGTGCAGGTGGCAGTGAACCTGCTAAAGAGAAAGCTGATGTGGTAAGGGTGGGCTGCAGTCTCAGACTC
Organism: Oryctolagus cuniculus; assembly: GCF_964237555.1. Classification (NCBI taxonomy): domain Eukaryota; kingdom Metazoa; phylum Chordata; class Mammalia; order Lagomorpha; family Leporidae; genus Oryctolagus; species Oryctolagus cuniculus. The sequence goes on from NC_091436.1 coordinate 64,887,682, forward strand.
GGGAGGGGAGAGCGTACAAAGATAGTGATTATGAGACAGCCTTCAAGTTACTCCACCACAGGGTGGGGTTTTTTGGCAGATAAACCAATACTTTCACTTTCAAAAATTAGGTATTTTAAACCATAATGCTTGTCCCCCAAATTCCGAGAACCTTCAGGAACACCATCTCTGCCAATTCTGATGGTTAGTATGTGTGGGCATATTATCCCACTGACAGGTCCTCAGCACAACAGCTGTTGATAACAGCATCTATTAGATTTTAATGAGGACATTTCACAATAAAAGTGAGAAATTTCTAAATATTCTACACTATGTAATTAAACATGACTTGCAGTTTTGAATGCTTTATTTTGTTTAAAAAATAAATGTCGCCTTCTAAAAAGACATGGAGAAAACTTAAATGAACGTACTAAGTGACAGATGCCAGTCTAAAAAGGCTGCATCCTGTGATTCCAACTATAGCACACGCCAGAAAAAAAAAAAACAACCACAAAAACCAGGGGGCCAGGAAAATGATTAGTGGTCGCCAGAGGCCAGGGGAGAAGGAGGGCTGAAAGGGCCGTGCACACAGGGTGCTTAGGGCAGTGAAACCACTCTGTGGGACACTGTGCTGGTGGGTTCTCATACCTGGCATTCTGTACTTGTGCAGACCTGTAAGATGTGACCATCAAGAGTGAAGTGCAGTGGAAGCTATGGGCTGTAGGTGATAATGTAGGTGATCATGACTCAGTGCAGATATTCAGTACACCCCCATGGTGCAGGATGTCAAGAGTGGGGGTGGGGGTGGTTGGATAGGGGTACAGAGGATATCCAAGAACTTCCTGCTCAATTTTGCTATGAACCTAAAACTTCTGCCAAAAGAAAATTTTAACTAAAAGAAGCATATTGAGCCCTCTCCCAAGGTTAGCAAGTATTACCTTAAAAGTAGGAATTACATTTTTGAAAAGAATCCATTCAACTAGGGGTTTTGGTTCACATAACACAGTTTATATAGAATATCATAGCCATTGATGAATTATGAAAAGAAATTGCTTCTAAAAGAGTCATTTCAATAACTACTTCTGCTTTTTCTGAACTTTCATGACACTGGTTTTCCTTGGCCACTCCCACTTTGCACTATTGCGGAATCTCTTGAGTAACTCTCTGTTTTCCAGTCTAGATCCTAAGAGAATGTAAAGCACTACCTAGATTCTCCTGTGTCCCATACAGCCCTTAGGAGAAGGCATTTCTGCCAGAAGGAACAGGACAAGCAAAGGCCCAGGGATGTCAGATCCAACTCAGACAGGTGATGGGAGAGAAAAGCTGGAAAACTGGATTCAAGCTAGATCAAGAAATTTGGATTTTAATCTCTAGGCAGAGATGGGCATTTGGCAGAGTGGTTAAAGTCACTGCTTGGAACGCCTGCATCCCATATTTGAGTGCCTGATTTAAGTCCTGGCGACTGTGTTTCCAATCCAGCTTCTCACTTTGTGCACCCAGGGAGGAAGCCGTTGATGACTCAAGTACTTGGGTCCCTGCCACTCATGTGGGAGACCTGGATGCAATTCTGGACTGCTAATTCAGCCTGGCCAACCCATGGCTGTTGTCGGCATTTGGGGAGTGAACCAGCAGAGGAACACTTTCTGTCCTTCAAATAAAGTGAAAATAAATAAATATAATGTAATTTGAAGGCAGTGGGGATTTTTTTTTTTTTTGTAAAAACAGGTACTAGTTCATTTCCTGTTGCTCTAACAAAAATATCTGAGGCTACATAGTTTATAAAGAAAACAGGTGACTTTATTTTTTTTAAAGACTTATTTATTTATTTTAAAGTCAGAGTTATACAGAGAGAGAAGGAGAGGCAGAGAGAGAGAGAGAGAGGTCTTCCATCTGTTGGTTCACTCCCCAAGTGGCCACAACAGCCGGAACTGTGCCAATCTGAAGCCAGGAGCCAAAAGCTTCCTCTGTGTCTCCCACGTGGGTGCAGGTGCCCAAGGACTTAGGGCATCTTCTACTGTTTTCCCAGGCCATAGCAAAGAGCTGGATTGGAAGTGGAGCAGCAGGGACTTGAACCAGCGCCCATATGGGATGCCAGCACTGCAGGCGGTGGCTTTACCCACTATGCCACAGCAAGGTCCCAAGAGGTGACTTTAGCTCAGTTTTGGAGCAGCCCCATCTGTTGAGCCTGTGGTTAGGGCCTCATGTTAGACCTCATCTTAGACACATTTGCAGAAGCAATCACATGGAGGCAGGCATTTGAGTAGTGGTGAGGACACTGCTTGGCCTGCCACATCCCATTTTGGAGTACCTGGGTTTAAGTCCTGGCTCCACATCCAACTCTAGCTTCCAGCTAATGTGCACCCTGGGAGGCAACAGATAGTGACTCAAATACTTGAGTCCCTGCCACCCCACATGGGAGACGGATTGAGTTCCTGGATCCTGTCTTTAGCTGGCCCAGCCCTGGATGTTGTGGGCATTTGGTGAGTGAACCAGCAGATGAGGCATCTCTCTCTCTCTCTCTCTCTCTCTCTCTCTCCCCCCACCCTCCTCTGTCTCTTTGCATTTCAAATAAGTAAAAATAAAAAGGAAAGAAAGAAAAAATCATATGGTGAGACAGAAAGAGAGATTCAGTGACAGGTTTGCTCTTTTGGTAACAATTCATTCTTGTGGGAACTAACCAGAGTTCCATGAGAACCACAATAATGCCTTCTGATGACAGTGACCTAATTACTTTGTCCTAGGCCTCACCTTTTACAGGTGCACTACCTCCAAACACCAGCACACCGAGTACCAAGCTTCCTGCCCATGAACTTTGGGAGAACTTAAACCATACACAGACTGTACTAGCAGAGCAGGTGCATAATCTGGGGTGTGCTGAACAAGATTGCTCTGTCAGCAGGCTGTACAATGGATTGGCATGGTGAAGGAGAGGCGTAGAGTCTAATGAAGGACATAAACTCAACAGTTCCCATGGACTGAGAGCTCATACAGGGCAAGCACTGTGAGAAATATTTTATGTGTATCAGTCTTCACAAGCCCATGCAGTGGGTGCTATCATTATCTTCATTTCACCTGGAGGAAAATAGAGAAGCGGAGACTTGGAGTATTTAGGTGAGAGCTGGGTTCTTGGGCACGCAACCTGTACAGTCGCACAGAGCCTAGTATTTGCTTTAACACTCTGCTGTTAAATTCTTCAGATTCTTAAGTTTTTAACTAAGGGCCCATATTTTCATTTTGCACTGGGCATAGCAAATCACGTAGCCGGTCCTGGTTAAATAATTTTGTCTGTGGGCTCACAGGTAATAGACATCAGAGCAGGAATTTAAGAGATTATTTCCAGGCCCAGCATTGTGGTGCAGTGGGTTAAGATACTGCTTACAATACCAACCTCCAACATTAGTGTGCAGGTTTGAGTTCTGCTACTCTGTTTCCAGTCCAGCTTCCTGCTTATGCATCTGGGAAGGCAGAGGAGGATGTCCCAAGTCTTTGGCTTCATGTCACCCCTGTGGGAAATCCAGCCTGGTTCATTCCCAGCTGTTATAACTATTTGTGGAGTGAACCAGCAGATGGAAGATTTCTCTTTCTCTCTCTGTCTTGCTCTGTCTTGCTCTGTCTGTTAAATAAATAAATTTTTAAAAAAGGAAAAAGAGGGGCCGGCACTGTGGCATAGCAGGTAAAGCCACCACCTGCAGTGCCGGTACCCTATATGGGAACCAGTAAAGACCTGGTTGCTCCACTTCTGATCCAGCTCTCTGCTATGACCTGGGAAAGCAGTGGAAGATGGCCCACGTCCTTGGGCCCCTGCACCCGTGTGGGAGACCTGGAAGAAGCTCTTGGCTCCTGGCTTCAGATCAGCTCAGCACCAGCTGTTGTGGCCATTTGGAGAGTAAATCAAGAGATGAAAGACCTCTTTTTCTCCCTCTGCATCTGCCTCTCTATAACTCTGCCTTTCAAATAAATTAATTAATTTTTCAGAAAAAGAAAAAAAGAGTTAATACCCTCAACTACTCTGCTAGCATGTACTAGTTCATGATCCAAAAACAAACCAAAGAGAGACTATGAAGGAAAGGGAATAGATGTTTTTTAACTTCATAGCTTATTTACATATTTTAGAAAACATGTTTTTAAAGATGTTCAATTTCACTCACAAATTTTAAAATCGTCACAAAATCATTAATACTATAGTAGTATATAATTCCTATAACTTATTGAATAAATATTTAAAACAAATTTGGGCAAAACACTATTTGCAACAAAATGGAGACATGGCTCTTTGTTTTTATTTTAGCTCCCGTATAGGTAGAACATACAATATTTGCCTTTCTGTGTCTGGTTTATTTCACTTAACATGATTTCCTCAAGTTTCAACCACTTTGCTGTGTAAGACAGAATTTCATTCTTTTTATAGCTGAATAATGTTCCATTATGTATATGTGTCAGACTTTCTGTTCACCTGAAGATGGACACCTGGGATTCTGCATTTTGGCTATTGTGAACAGTGCTGCTAAAAACGTGGCAGAATTGCTGTCTCTGATAAAATGAGTTCATGTCTTTTGGGTAGATACCTGGTAGTAGGACTGCTGGATTTTATGACGTCTATTTCTGGTTTTTCTAGAACTCTCCATAGTGTTTTCCACAATGGCTGCACTAATTCACGTTCCCACCAACGGTGTGCAGTGTGCAGGTGTCCCCCTTTCTCCACACCTTTTCCAGCATTTATTGCTGTCTGACTTCTGGAGAGTAGCCATCCTGACAGAGGTGAGATGATACTGCCTTGTGATTTTTATTTGTTTTTCTGACGGCTGGTGATGTTGAGCATTGTTTCAGATATTTGTTGGTCACTTGTATGTCTTCTTTTGAGAACTGTGTGTTCCTGTCCTTTTTTCCATTTCTCCATTGGACTGGTTATTTTTTATTGTTAAGTTTTTTTGAGTTGCTGATATATGATGCATATCAATCCTTTCTGAGAGAAGTAGCTTGAATATATTTTCTCCCATTCTGTTGGGAAATGGATTTTTAAAAAGAATATCGCATGGGACCTGAGCTGTGGCATAGCGAGTAAAGCCATCACCTGCAGTGCCGGCACCCCGTATGAGAACCAGTTCAAGTCCTGGCTGCTCCACTTCCGATCCCGCTCTCTGCTATGGCCTGGGAAAGCAATGGAAAATGGCCCAAGTCCTTGGGCCCCTGCACCCATGTGGGAGACCTGGAAGAAGCTCCTGGCTCCTGGCATCGGATCGGCAGAGCTCCAGCTGTTGCGGCCATTTGGGGAGTGAACCAGTGGATGGAGAGCCTCTACCTCTCTGCAACTCTGCCTTTCAAATAAATAAATAAATCTTTTTTAAAAAAATCACAGTATTGGCAAGATTTCAAAGGTTTCCAATTATTTTCCAAATTAAAAAATTTTGTTGTGGGAATTTTTAAGGATTTCACAGGATCTCTAAAAATAATCGGAGGTTTCTTACTGGGGAACCCCATCTGTTACATCACTGGGAGTGCCCTGGACTGGCCTTACATCTGGCAGACTGTGACACCTGCTGGCAACAATGTGTAATTGCAAGGACTTAATTGGAGAATCAGGTTGTTCTTTTCTTTCACTTTTTTTTAAAGACTTGTGCTTAAGTTTTACATGTCCCAGTTTATTTTTCTTTCCATATTTATTCAAGACACATATTGAAAACTGAATGATCAATTTGTCCTAGTTTTTAATAAAAATTTGTTATAGAGACATTCATGTGGGAAAATAATCTAATTTAAAGATACTTTTAGATTAAGTGTGATAGTATGAAAAATTAGGACACAAACATATGAGAGTTATAGATGTACAGGAATTCCCCTTATCTGGGGGCATATGGTCCAAAGTTCTCAGTGGGTGCCTGAAGCCAAGGATAGGACTGAACCCTATAAACAGTATATATATACAATATATGAAAAGTTTAATTTGGGGGCTGGTGCTGTGGTGTGGGAGGTAAAGCCTCCAGGCCAGCACTGTGGCTCACTAGGCTAATCCTCCACTTGCAGCACTGGTACTCCGGGTTCTAGTCCCGGTTGGGGCGCCGGATTCTGTCCCGGTTGCTCCTCTTCCATTCCAGCTCTCTGCTGTGGCCCGGGAGTGCAGTGGAGGATGGCCCAAGTGCTTGGGCCCTGCACCCGCATGGGAGACCAGGAGAAGTACCTGGCTCCTGGCTTCTGATCGGCGCAGCGTGCCGGCCATAGCTGCCATTTGGGGAGTGAACCAATGGAAGGAAGACCTTTCTCTCTCTCTTTCTCTCTCTCTCTCTCTCTCACTGTCTAACTCTACCTGTCAAAAAAAAAAAAAAAAAAAGCCTCCACCTGCAGTGTTGGCATCCCATATGAGCACCAGTTCAAGTCCCCAGTGCTCTGCTTCTGATCTAGCTCCCAGGTAATGGACCTGGGAAAGCATCAGAAGATGGTCTCAGATCCCTGCTAATGCACCTGAGAAAGTAGTGGAAGACGGCCCAAGTGCTTGGGCCCCTGCATCTACGTAGGCTCCCAGCTTCAATCTGGCCCATTTAAGGAGTGAACCAGCAGATGGAAGATTTGTCTATTGATCTCTCTCTCTTCGTCTCCCCCCATCCCAACCCACCCCGTAACTCTGTCTTTCAAATAAATAAAATAAATCTTGTTCAAAAACAGAATATTTGGAATATTGTTTTAATTGTCTACTGTAGAATCCATCTGTGTATACAGTAGTTAGAACATATTCAGTTATTGGAATCATAGAGTCTCTCTCTTTCTTTTTTTTTTTTTTTTTTTTTTTTTTTTTTTTTTTTTTTTAGACAGGCAGAGTTAGTGAGAGAGAGAGACAGAAAGGTCTTCCTTTCCATTGGTTCACCCCCCAAATGGCTGCTACAGCTGGTGTGCTGTGACAATCCAAAGCCAGGAGCCAGGTGCTTCCTCCTGGTCTCCCATATAGGTGCAGGGCCCAAGCACTTGGGCCATCCTCCACTGCACTCCCGGGCCACAGCAGAGAGCTGGACTGGAAGAGGAGCAACCGGGACAGAATCCGGCGCCCCAACCGGGACTAGAACCCAGGGTGCTGGCGCCACAGGCAGAGGATTAGCCAAGTGAGCCATGGCGGCGGCCATCATAGAGTCTTATAACACAGTATTTTCAATAGAAACCCATGTCTTATCTGTCAGAGATAGAATTATATATGGTATTGTATAGTCCCCATGGTAGTCCTGGGAAAACAGTTCCAAACTGTGGTTTAGACAATATATTCCTGTGTGCACTTAATTTTTTTTAAAGATTTGTTTATTTTAAAGGCAGAGTTACACAGAGAGAGAAGGAGAGGCAGAGAGAGAGAGAGACAGAGAGAGAGATAGAGGTCTTCCATCTGCTTGTTCACTCCCCAATTGGCTGCCACGGATGGAGCTGCGCCAATCCGAAGCCAGGAGCCAGGAGCTTCCTCCAGCTTTTTACTTTTACAAAGCATATTGTAATGTGAGCTCAAAACATGCTTGAGAGTCTGAATGAACATTTGACACAAAAAACGAAAGGCTCAGAATGAAAGCTGAGAGTCTATCTATGCAGTTATTGGATTGATTTTAGAATGCCAATTAAGGGGCAAGCATTGTGGCACAGCAGGTGAAGCCGCCTCCTGCAGTGCTGGCATCCTGTATCAGAGTGCCAGAGTCCAGGCTGCTCTGCTTCTGATCCAGCTCCCTGCCAATGCACCTAGGAAAGCAGTGGAGGATGGCCCACGTGCATGGACCCCTGATACACATATGGGAGACCCGGATGTAGTTCCAGGCTCCTCGCTTCAACCTGGCCCTGCCCCAGCTATTGCAGCCATCTGGGGACTGAATCAGTGGATGGAAGATCCTGCTGTCTCTCCCTCTCTCTCTGCCTTTCAAATAAGCAAAAACAAATTTTAAAAAATGCCAGTTAAGTAGATACAAATGGAATTCCTATGATTGATGAGCATTAACAGTCTCAAGACAATGTTTAGTTTCGCCAAGTGTATTCTCTCTTCAGAGGAAAAAATGCTACATAAGAATAAATTCCCAGGTCTGGTGCTGTGGCACAGAAGGTTAACACCCTGGCCTGAAGCACCAGAATCCCATAGGGGCGCCAGTTCGAGACCCGACTGCTCCACTTCTGATCCAGCTCTCGGCTGTGGCCTGGGAAAGCAGTAGAAGATGGCCCAAGTCCTTCGGCCCTGCACCTGCCTGGGAAACCTGGAGGAAGCTCCTGGCTCCTGGCTTCAGATTGGCACAGCTCCAGCCATTGCAGCCATCTGGGGAGTGAACCATTGGATGGAAGACCTCTCTCTCTTTCTCTCTGCCTTTCCTCTCTCTGTGTAACTCTTTAAAATAAGTAAACAAATATTTTTTTAAAAAATAATAAATTCCCGACTTTGACATGTCTGTCCTTAGAATTATTAGAGCCACACAGATGATCAGAATCACAATGAAACTGTGTGCTAAATTCTTCAGTATGGCATGTTTGAGGCTGGTTGTTTTTGGACTTTTGTTAAGCAACACTGACATTCACATGGGAAGAACTGAGGTAGGCAGTGCTTTGGAAATACAAAATGTAATGAGACATGGGTGCTCAGTGTTACCAGATTCTCAGACGAACCAGAAACCAGAAATCCATTTTTTGTTCTTGGTGGTGGTGAAGGGAGTATGTTTCTATCAAAAAAAAAATCTTTTTTTTTTTGAGTTTTAAAAAACGTTTTAAAGACCAAAGAGTATCTACCATTCTTGCTAACTGACCAAGGTTTATTTGGTCATATAGAATGCTTAGGTTCCTTTCCATGGATAATTACAGCCCACGAGACATCAAAGTGGGAGAGGATTAGTTATTTCCTTATTATCTGCCTAAGACATTATAATGTAGGTCAATTTAGGCCAATTTCTGATGTGTATGACGATAGCTATATAAGCAGGATGGAACTCCAACTATGTCATATAAATATATATTAAAGTATTAATTAATTAATTCATTTATTAATTAGAAAGAGAGAGCTTCCATCTGCTGGCTCAGTCCCCAAATGATTACAAAGACTGGTGCTGGGCCTGGCCCGAGCTGAGAGCTGGAAGCTCAGTCCAGTGTGAGTGTCAGGGACTGAATTATTTGATCTCTGTCCTTGAGGTGCTTTTATTATCTCCTTGCATGAAAGGTTCACATAGGCAGGCATAGCATCATTCCTAGGCTAAATCCTACAACCCTATAGAATTCTTATCTTTTTTTAAGGTTTATTTTATTTAAAAAGCACATTTAGAGAGAGAGAGAAAGAGGGAGAGAGGAAGAAAGGGAGAAAGAGAGAGAGAGAGAGAGAGAGGTCTTCCATCTGCTGGGTCATTCCTTAAACAACGGCTAGGGCTGGGCCAGGCTGAAGCCAGGAGCCAGGAGCTTCTTCTGGGTCTCCCATGTGGGTGCAGGGGCCCAAGCACTTGGACCATCTTGTTGCTGCTTTCCCAGGCACATGAGCAAGGAGCTGAATTGGAAGTGGAGCAGCCGGGACTCAAACCAGTGCCCATATGGTATAATGGCATGGCAGGCGGTGACTTTACTCCCTATGCCACAATGCTGGCCCCAACCATATAGAATTCTAATGGAAGATATTAGGAATCAAATTTCAGGCTTGATAGATTCCTATAGTCTATTCATGAGAGAGTGATAAGAACCTCTAAAATGTTTTAGTCAATCCACATATTTTTAATAATTCTAATTTTTAGAAAGATTTATTTATTCATTTGAAAGGCAGAGTGACAGAGAGAAAGAGGGAAAAACAGAGAGAGATCTTCCATCCATTGGCTTCTCCATAAATGGCTGCATGGCTTGGACTGGGCCAGTCCAAAGCCAGGAGCCAGGAAGTTCATCCAGGTTTCCCACATAAAGTGGCAGGGGCCCAAGTACTTGGGCGATCATTTGCTGCTTTCCCAGGTGCATTAGAAGGACGCTAGATTGGAAGAACAGCTAGGACTTGAACTTGCACTCAAACATGAGATTCAGGTGTTGTTGGCAGTGGCTTAACCTGCTTAGCAACACTACCAGCCCTTAAATAATTCTAATTTTTAAATGAGATTGTATTGCTAACATGTGTGATACTTTTGAGCAAAACTCATCTTTGACATTCACTATACTGTTTAGCAAAGCATGTGGCTGTGGATCAGGATAGTGGTAAGAGATGGCCTCATGATAGCTGCTTCTGCTTCTTGTGGGTGCCAGCCTGAACACATCTGGAGCATGGAACTCTCAGCTTTGGCAACTAGAATTGAAGCTTAAACCAGCCGATTCATAATGCTATATTGTGTATGCTGAAGTAGGTGATGGTCCATTAGAGCAATCATGGGACTAGTCCAATTCCAGCCTTTGGAATGCTAATTTGTAGCCTTTGATATAGGAATTTGTACCCACTTTCTAGGAGTTTCCATTCCAGCAAGGGAGGGGGTGTTATTTGAATCAGGGTATGCAAGAAGACAGAGGAACAGAAGTGATTGTTGTCGCTCCCCCTCTTCGTGGAGGAACGACACTAAGCCCTGCCTAGGCTTCATATCCGAGTCACGGCACCATTATGTCGCTCCCCCTCGTCGCGGAGGAACGACACAAGACCCTGCGCTGTTCTTTCGTCTGCTCGGCCCTCCCCGGGTTTGCTGCTGGTTCTTCCCGGGTTGGCTACTATCCCTTCCACCTCCGTGGAAGGGCAGTTCCCCCTGGCCGCTTTCCCCACTTCCGCAGGGGAGCTGCACACTGCCGGCCGGCTCTCTCGGGGGCTGCACAGGTGTTCCCTTAGATGTTCCCCTTAGATGTTCCTGGTGCATGCCGTCTCTCTCCTCCTTTATAGTCCTCCTCCGCCAATCCTAACTCGGCTGCCCACACGCCGAGTACGCTGCTCTCCTCCAATCAGGAGCAAGTCCTACAGTTTATTGGCTGAACTGGAGGCAGCTGTGTAGAAACTGTTTTCTCCTCTCCCAGCGCCATATTGTGGGAGAGCAGATACATAGAATAAGTCTTAATTCCAGTAACAGTCTTTTCCGGGTTGCTCCCCACAATTGTGTTCTGTACGATGCAGAATGTGTAGTCAGATGGCGGAAGCCTTCCCATGCCTCTCAGGGTGATCATTAGTAGGAGGCCGGGTCTGAAGCCTATTAGCCAGAAACTTGCACCCAGGCACTCTGAAATGGGATGTAGGCATCCCAAACCATGATGCTATACCAAATGCCCACTCCAGGAAAAATGTTAGTTGGCTGGGAGGATACCTGAGCATGTTTATAGGCTCAAAGAAAAAACTAGTATTGAGGGAAATTGGGTTGAGGGAAATCATAATAACTAGAGTTGAAGTAAAAGAAATAAACTTGGTTTAACTCATCCTTTGAAACCAGCAAGACAGAGATACAAGAGAAGCATGCAAAAGCCAAAGCCAGACTTTACAACTGCACGTTATCACAGTGAGAAGAAGACAGCATCTTGTTAACAAAGATCTTTGGAGTCTGTCTTTTGAATCCAGCATTTTGAAGGACTTGTGCATTTGACTTTTGTTAAAAAGTAGACTGTTTAAAGAAGTTCACACAAGTCAAATGGTAGCTGAGAATTACCCAAACTAAGCTGAGGCTGGGGAAATAGTAATGCCAACCAAAAATAATTTTTTAACAGTTATCTTCAGAGGGGTAGGCACTGTGGCACAGTAGGTGAAAGCCATGGCCTGCAGCACCAGCATCTCATATGGGTGTAGGTTCAAGTCCTGGCTGCTCTACTTCTGATCCAGCTCCCTGAAAATGTGCCTGAGAAAGCAGTAGAAAATGGCTGAAATGCTTGGGTCCATGCACCCACATGGGAGACTTGGATTCAGCCTGGCCCAGTCCTGGCCATTGCTGCATTTGGGGAGTGAAACAGTAGATGGAAGATCTCTCTGTGGGGAGCAACTGGGAGCAACTCGGACTAGACTAAGTTACTGGAATTAAGACTTATTCTATGCATCTGCTCTCCCACAATATGGCGCTGGGAGAGGAGAAAACAGCTTCTACGCAGCTGCCTCCAGTTCAACCAATAAACAGCAGGACCTGCTCCTGATTGCAGGAGAGCAGCATACTCAGCGTGTGGGTAGCAGAGTTGGGATTGGCGGAAGAGGACTATAAAGGAGGAGAGAGACAACATGCACCAGGAACATCTATCTGAAGGAACACCTGTGCAGCCCCTGAGAGAGCCGGCCGGCGGTGTGCCGCTCCCCCGCGGAAGTGGGGAATGTGGCAGGGAGAACCGCCCTTCCACGGAGGTGGAAGGGATGGTAGCCAACCCGGGAAGAACCAGCAGCAAACCCGGGAAGGGCCGAGCAGACAAAAGAACAGCGCAGGGTCCTGTGTTGCTCCTCCATGAAGAGGGGGAGTGACATAATGGTGCCGTGACTCGGATGTGAAGCCTAGGCAGGGTTTAGTGTCGTTCCTCCACGAAGAGGGGGAGCGACACTCTCTCTTTCTCTCTTTTCCTCTTTCTCTGTAACTCTGGCTTTCAAATCAATAAATAAATCTTTTAAAAAGTTATCTTCAGAGGAAAAAGTTAGAAAGATGCAGTGTTATGGCTTGAGAGAGTAGACATAGTCTTAACAAATGGAAATGACAGGGAACAAATACAGAATGCCTCTTATTTCCAAATATTTAGTCAAGGAGCATAATCAGGGAGGGGAAAATATAGTCACTTAATAGAAAACACCAATAACAGGATCATATGCAGAGGAGAGATGTGGCACATGAAGAAGAGCTAAAAGAACTGACAATGTTTATCTATCCCTGAGTGGGACACGAGAACTATCTTTTCAAATCTGAAATGGTGTTTTTAATTTCTATTATTTATTTAAAAATCACTTATTTAATTGAGAGGCAGAGACAGATTGATTGAGAGAGCACGAGAGAGAAGCTGGTTAATTCCCCAAATGCCAGCAACAACAGAGTGGGGGCTGGGCTGGACTGGGTCAGGGAGCCAGTAATGCAATCCAGCTTGACAGAAGTGACTCCATTTTGATTCTGACAACTTTCACATCACATCTCATCTAGCATACATCATGTACATGTACTGAAGTAAAAACTTCCGGAAACAATATTTACCCTTTACATATGTGAAGTATGCTGTTTTTAAAATTTAATTTAAATATTCAAAAGGTGCTAGCCATGCTCTTATTAACAGGATTTGAGGACTCATTCATGGATTGTGATTCACCATTTGAAACTAGTCTTAGGAGCTGGCTTTCAGGTTAGGCTGCCGCTTGGGACACCTACATCCATATTAGGCTGCAGAGTACCCCCTGGATACTCTGCTTCCCATCCAGTTCCTGCCAATGCAGACGCTGGAAGGCACAGGATGATTGCTCAAGTACTTGAGTCCCTGCTCCCTCCTCCCTGCTCTCTCAACCCTGGCTGTTGCTGGCATTTGGGGAGTGAACCAGTAGATGGAAAACTCTGTCGCTTTGCCTTTCAAATAAATAACAAGAAATAAATAAACATTGGTGGAGAAAAAGAATCTTGTGGTTATACCAAGACTTTCTCTTCCTTCCCAGAGATCAGGAACCTGCTTTGAGTCTCAGCATGGAATTTCTTTAGCATTCACGGAATTATGGCACGTGTCGCTGAGGGCAAAAACCTTAAATGCACGGTGAGACTTCTTTAGGAATAGGTTTACTCACGGCTTGTTATTTTCAGAAGCAGGAAGATGAAAACACACACTTGGATACAGTGGGCAGATTCAGTTCTCCTGTAGTTTGGCAACAGCTGTAGGCTTGCCAGTCCTTAACGACTGCCCTGGCTGTGAAAGAGTTAAGAGGATCAAATGAGAAAATGATGTGAAAGCACTTTGAAAACTAATGTTTTATTGACACTGTTGGATGACGCTAGAGGAGAGGAAGGTTGCCACCAAGCTCTCGGGAGGCAACGTCTCATTTTAAAAACTCGGTTCTTGGGGTACCGTTACTTTAACTTCCCACACACCAGTGACTGGGCCCTGGCCCGAGACTGTCATTTAAAGGTAGAAGCTGTGAACTTGGACCGGCTTGACCCCACGTCCCAGCACTCCGCTCGGTCCGCGCATGCGCAAAAGACGCTCCGCGCGCTCTCCTCGCAGGTTGGGCAGAACCCAGAGGACGGAGGAGGCCACGTGGGCCCGTGACGTCATCTCCGGGCGCCGAGGGTGACTAGACTTGCGGTGGGCTTCCAGAGCTCCGCAGCGCTGCCGGCTGCGCTGCCTGGATCCAGGAGGGCGGAAGTGCAGCAGGGCTCGGCTCCGACCTCTGTGCCGGTGCTTTCTGCGGCTGCGCGGGCCCTGGGGGATTGCTGCTCCGGCTCCTCTGCGGGACACACTGTGTCAGGCGGGCAGCCTGCCCTGCCTCCCCTCCGGAGCTCAGCAGTCTTGTGTCTCCATCGCTGCGGGAAGCCGGAGGAGGAGCCGGCGCTTCGGGTAGGGTGTGTGTGTTCCTCCCCCACTAGCACCAGTATAAGGAAGTGTCTAGAGGAGGATGAGGGCTGGGGTGGGGAGCCAGGTAGGTGTGGTGAGAAGGAGGGTGAGCGACTGGCGAGAGGAGCGCTGTCCGGGCGGCGATGGCGGGTGAAGGTGGCTCCTCCAGGCAGACTTGGGGTTGGCGAGACGCCGCCCCGGGAGCCCTTGGGCCGGCCTGTGCAGTCTCTTGCGGAATGTGTCTGTTCGTCGTCAAGGCAGGAAATCTAGGATGTAATCGCAGGCTCTGGAGTTGCGTGGAGGACCTGCGTTTTCCGTGGAACATTGTTTAAAACATAATTATTTCACAAGGTGGTTCGATTCTATCCGAATTTGGTATTTGCGCCAATTTACCTTCTCAACGTCGTTCCTTAAGGCTCATTCTAAAACCAGTAATAATGTGTAGCGCTAACAAAGCCATTTTCTGCTGATAAAGCACTTTCGCACACTTTAGGTACACTTTGGAATATTTTTAAGTCGTACTTGAACTTGGGAAACCTAGGAAACCGATTGCTTCTAGATTTTTCTGAGGAGTGAGGAAGCAGGGCAAGTCTGTAGTAATCAAAACACAGTGACTTATCAAACAGCAGCTGAACTCCAAGGCCTGCTGGTTCACTTGATAAATCTCAGACCTTGAGACTGTGGGAGCTGGGTTCTGAGCTGAACTCTGAGGATGTTGGCTTGAGGGTAGAAGTTGAGAGGAATTTTAAATTTTACACCGGCTTTAAACACGTGCTTTGATCTTCAATGTTGGCTTCGTTTAAATTGGGGGGGGGGGATGAATGGGATTGTGTGGATGTGGGCTTGGAGAAAAGTGTGTCCCCTTCAAGTGTGGGCTGTTTTCGTTAGTTTCAGTCAGGGACTGAAGCAGTAACAACAACAATGAAGAAAACTGTACAAATCCCTGATGTCATAAAGTTCACTTTGAGGGTGGGAGGAGAAGGTATTAATACAAAAAGAAAAATATATATCAGGTGGTAAAAAACTGAGAAAAGAGAAAGCTGGAATGGGGAAAGTTGGCAGTGTGAGTAGATCACAGTGGATAGCTTAGAGAAGATGAGCTTTGAAGGAGACTGGAAGGTGAAAAAGAGCAGTGCTGGGGAAGAAGCTGTCCTGGCTGTTAGGAGGCTCGGACAGGAGAATGCCAGTTAGTTTGGCTGGAAAAGGATAAGCAAGGGAAAAGAGTAGTTCTCACTCAAGTGGATGAGATGAGTTTCCCTGTGAATGACATTTAAATATATGTATATTTGAAAGTTTGAGGAAGAGACACAGAGATCTTCCATCTATTGGTTCACTCCCTAGATGGCTGCAACAGCCAGGTCTAGGTCAGGCTGAAGCCGGAGCCAGGGGCTTCATCCAGGTCTCCCACATCGGTGCAGGTGCCCAGTCACTTGGGCCATCCTCTGCTGCCTTCCCAGGCCATTAGCAGTGAGCTGGATTGGAAGTCGAGGACCAAGGACATAAATCAGTGCCCTTATGGGATGCCAGTGTCAGAGGTGGTGGCTTTACCCGCTGTGCTACAACACCAGCCCCGAAATGGGTTTTGAGTAATGGATAGTGGATCCAATCAGTCTTAAAAGGCTGTCTTGAGGGACCGCCGTTGTGGTATAATGGGTTAATCCGTCTCCTGCCCCTGCTGCTCCACTACGGATTTACCTCTCTGCTAATGCGCCTGGGAAAGTAGCAGAAGATGGCCTGCCCAAGTGCTGGGGCCCCTGTACTCACATGGGAGACCAGGAGGAAGCTCCTGGCTTTGGTCTGGCCCAGCTGGTCGTTGTGGCCATTTGGAGAGTGAATCAGTGGTTAGAAGGTCTTTCTCTCCTCCCTCTGTAATGCTGCCTTTCAGATACCTAAATCTTTAAGGAAAAAAAAAAAAAGCCCTGTTTGCTAATGTTAACTGTATATATGACAGGCGGAAATGGGAGCTGTTACTAAACTGTTTTTCTTTACCTTGTTAAAAATCAAGGTGACTGTATCTGGGGTAATCGTGGGCGTGGTTATAAATACCCAGATTTTAGATGTGTTTCTAAGCTAGAGCAGTCAGATGTATAAAACTGGTTAAGGATGACTCCAAGGTTTATGGCCTGATTAAAGAGAATTACCACTTAGTGAAATGGACTAAATTACAGAGTAAAAGAGGAGAGGATGAAGGAAGATCTAAAATCATTCACTTTCGCACATGTTCAGTTTCCAAATGGTAATGTCAGTATACAATAAAGCATAGGAAGCAAGTTCAGAAGAGAAGTCTAGGTGATAGCTGTGGTGGTTTTAAGTGTGTAAATGGTATTGAAAACCAACAGATTTTCAAAGGAGTGGTTTAAGGATGGAGCCCCCTGGGGCGTTGCAACTTTTAGAGATTTCTCTCTCCTCCCACCCTGCTAGGGTGGGTCTCTTCACTGAAGTCCCTTTTGAGAAATATTGATCCACAGTAACAAGGTAGAGAGAAATGGAAAGCAAGCTTATTAGCTGAGGGAAAGGACACAGCTTTGTGAAAATTGAAAATGCAAGGAAGGAGAGGGATGAGATTGGAGAGTAGGAGAATAAATGGACTAGGAAATATAGGAATGCTGGGCAGTACTCAGTGCCTACTTTGAGGTTAGTACTCATGAATGTGAAAGGAGACCAGCCTGAATAATTCTCTTAATTTATTTCCATTTGAAAGTGGCGGGGTGGTGGTGGCAGTTTGGGGTAGGGGTGAGGAGCAGAAAAGCAGAAAAGCAGGCAGACTGGGAGAGATCTGCACACTTCCATTCCTTAAATGCCTGTAACACCTGTGGCTGGGCCATGTTCAAGCCACCAGCCCATAACTCCATCTGTGCCTCCCACATAAGTTGCAAGGACTCCATCCTTGAACCGTCATCTGCTGTCTCCCAGGGTATGCACTTGCAGAAAATTGGAATCATAAGTGGAGCTATGAAATGCACCTTAACCACCACAGCAAATGCCAGGCCCACCTAATTCCTTTTAAATGTTTACAAACTTATTCTAGTAGGTGTTTGATATTTGAAATAATTTCTAGGGTTGAGCTGCTGTCTGCAATGCTGGCATCCCATATGGACACCAGTTTGAGTCCTGGCTGCTCCACTTCTGATCCAGCTCCCTGTTAATGCACCTGGGAAAGCAGCAGAAGAAGGCCCAATTTCTTGGGCTCCTGGACTCGTGTGGGAAACCCAGCTTTGGCCATTTGGGGAATACACCAGCCGATTAAAGATTCTCTCTCTCTCTAACTCTGCCTTTCACATAAATAGATAAACCTTGGTGTGTTTTTTTTTTTTTTTTTTGGTTTGTTAATTTACTTGAAAGGCAGAGTTACAGAGAGGCAGAGAGAGAGAGAGAGAAATCCTCCATCCGCTGGCTGACTCCCCAAATGGCTGCAATGACCAGAGCTGGGCTGATCCGAAGCCAGGAGCCAGAAGCTTCTTCCGGGTCTCCCACACAGGTGCAGGGGCCCAAGCACTTGGGCCATTCTCCACTGCTTTCCCAGGCCATAGCAGAGAGCTGGATTGGAAGTGGAGCAGCTGGGACTCGAACTGGCGCCCATGTGGGATGCCAGCACTGCAGGCAGCGGCTTTTACCTGCTGTGCCACAGTGCTGGCCCCAAATAGATAAGTCTTTAAAAAGAAGATAAAAAAAAAAAATTTCTAGGCAATTGGAGACTTTGTCAGCAAAAATAACTCTGGGCAGTAGGTTAATTATTTGGTGAATGACTGGCTTTTTAACAGATGTTGTTGGGCAACTACCACGTCCCAGGCCTAGAACCAGATGCAAAAAATAGAGCAGGCCAGCTGAGGTAGTCTTTGCCCTCAAGAAGCTAAGTTCTAGTAGATTGCATCATGGGGATTTCTGTTTCCAACATGTTGGCTTCCAATTGGGTAGATGGTGATGATAACCTGTACATAGGAGAGAAAATTGTTCCAAAATGTGAAATTTGCTGAATTTAAAGCATGATTGTGCTGATTAGTAAAAGTTGTAAGTAGTTAGATTTATATATTTATGTTTTCCCCTTATTTAACAAAAGTTACTGACCATGCTATGTGTTAATTATCCTAATATTGGGAATAAGAAGGTATGTATGACTCAATTTCTTTCTTTTTTTTTAAGTTTTATTTATTTCTTTGAAAGTCAGATTTACACAGAGAGAGGAGAGGCAGAGAGAGAGAGAGAGACAGAGAGAGGTCTTCCATCTGCTGGTTCACTCCTCAGTTGGCTGCAACAGCCAGAGCTGTGCTGATCTGAAACCAGGAGCCAGGAGCTTCTTCTAGGTCTCCCATGTGGGTACAGGGGCCCAAGCACTTGAGCCATCTTCCACTGCTTTCTCAGGCCATAGCAGAGAGCTGGATTGGAAGTGGAGCAGCCAGGACTTGAACCGGCACCCATATGGGATGCCAGCACTGCAGGCGGTAGCTTAACCCGCTACGCCACAGCACCGGCCCCATGACTCAGTTTCTTTCATTCTTGTGCTCTGCTGAGAGGAACCAGGAGCTCCATCTGGGTCACCCACATGAGTGGCAGGGAATCAAGTACTTGAGCCATCATCTGCTTCCCAGGTGCTTTAGCAGAAAAGTGAATTGGAAGTGGAGTACCTGGGACTTAAACCAGGCACTCCACCAGGATACAGCGTGTCCCAAGTGGTGGCATAACCCCCTGCACCACAAGGTCTCCCCTGGTAGTACATTAGACTGGAGATTAATTAGGGGAAAGCTTACCAAGGAGCTGATAGTAAGCTGACCTTTAGGAGTTGGCTAAAGAAGAGGGAATGAGTGTTCAGAGGGGCCGTGGAAACATGAGGGAACCGTGTTTTAAGCACATCCACCATAACCCTGTGAGAAATGGAATTGTTTCATTTTACATATAGGAGATTCAGAGAGGATGAGGTTGTTGTCTATGGACGTGAAACTGGCCGGCGCCATGGCTCACTAGGCTAATCCTCCACCTTGCGGCGCCGGCACACCGGGTTCTAGTCGGGGTCGGGGCGCCGAATTCTGTCCCGGTTGCCCCTCTTCCAGGCCAGCTCTCTGCTGTGGCCTGGGAGTGCAGTGGAGGATGGCCCAAGTGCTTGGGCCCTGCACCCCATGGGAGACCAGGATAAGTACCTGGCTCCTGCCATCGGATCAGTGCGGTGCGCCAGCCGCAGCGCGCCGGCCGCGGCGGCCATTGGAGGGTAAACCAACAGCAAAGGAAGATGTTTCTCTCTGTCTCTCTCTCTCACTGCCTGTCCAAAAAAAAAAAAAAAAAAAGTGAAACTAATGGATGGGCGTGAGGGTTTACACCCATGTCTGATTTCTAAGCCTCTTAACTACTTAACTGTGTAGCCTGCTGTCAATTTCTGTTCTTGCTCTTTTTTCAAAAATGTACTTTTATTTATTTAACTTACTTGCAAGGCAGAGAGACAGCTCCCATTTGCTGGTTCATTCCCCAGATGCCTGCAACTGCACAGTCTGGGACAGCCAAAGTCAGGAGTCGGGACAGCAATCCCAGTCTCCCATGCTGGGAGGCAGAGACCCAGTTACTACTGCCTCCCAGGGTGCACATAACAGGAAGGTGGAGTCAGGACCAGAGCTGGGACTCGAATCAAGGCACTCCGGGATGGGATGCCGGCATCCCCAACAGCATTTTAAATTGCTGCACCAAACACTCAGCCCGTCCTTGTTCTTTATCCCTCAGTTGTTTTTTGCACTAACTTTTAGTCATTCTTCTTTGGGAAGGCTCACTCTCACCAATCCATTGCCACCATTCTAAGTAGAGCCCTAATTCTGCCTCAGTTGCTGAAACTGCTTCCTGCTCTGACTTGGCTCTTCTATGCACGGCTACCAGATAATTGATTTTTATTTCTCTTTTATAAAACTGTATAAGCTCTCTAGGCCTGGCAGGTGAAATTGGGGCCCCCATAATATTCCATTTAGTATGCTTCGTGCTTTAGTCTCATTTTACATTTATAGAGAGGACATTAAAGGCAAAGCAATCGCTTGCTTCTTCTTCTTCTTCTTTTTTTTTTTTTTTTTTGCCAGGCGGAGTTAGACAGTGAGAGTGAGACAGAGAGAGAGTCATTGACAGTGAGAGAGAGACAGAGAGAAAGGTCTTCCCTCCATTGGTCACTCCCCTAATGGCCGCCACGGCCGGCACTACGCTGATCCGAAGCCAGGAGCCAGGTACTTCCTCCCGGTCTCCCATGCGGGTGCAGGGACCCAAACACTTGGGCCATCCTCCACTACCCTCCTGGGCCACAGCAGAGAGCTGGACTGGAAGAGGAGCAACAGGAACTAGAACCCCGGGGTGCTGGTGCCGCAGGCTGATTAGTCAATTAAGCCACAGAGCTGGCCCCGCTTGCATTTCTTAGCACACATCATGTATCCATTATTATGTCAAATACCTTATGCATTTTTTTTTTAGGATAATCTTGTAACTTGAGTATTACCCCATTTCATGGGTGAGGAAATTGAGGCTTCATGCAATGACTTCCCCAGGGTCACATGTGAGATATATCTATCTATCTACCTACACACACACACACAAACATATATATATATATATATATTAATATTTATTTTTATTTATTTGAAAGAATTATCGAGAGAGGTAGAGACAAAGAGAGGTCTTCCATCTGCTGGTTCACTCCCCAAAGGGCCGCAATGGCTGGAGCTGGGCTGATCCGAAGCCAGGAGCCTGGAATTTCTTCTGGGTCTCCCACATTTATGCAGGGGCCCAAGGACTTGGACCATCCTCTGCTGTTTTCCCAGGTCCATTAGCAGGGAGCTGGATAGGAAGCGGAGCAGCCAGGACTCAACCTGGCACCCATATGGGATGCTGGCACTGCAGGCTGGCTCTTTAACCCACTACCACAGGGCAGGCCCCCACATGTGATATTAAAACATGTTACAGTATCAGTTCCTTTGTTGACTGCTTCTGCTTCTGACACAAGTTATCCTAAACAGTTGGTGTGTAGTTTGTTCTTACCCCTTAGTGTCTTTACTGATGCAATTTTACCTAGATTGGAATATTTGTCTGTCTTTCTTTGCCTGTTCATATTCTATTCATTCTGCATCTTTTGGAAGTTTTCTTTGAACACTAGCATATGTAAACTAACATTTAACTTCTCTACCCTCCACTCAAGAAAACCCTCACAAGTAACATTAACTTTTGCCACGGACATGGGCATTTTGGAGCTGGAAGGGCCGTTGGTAATCAGTGTGGTATGATGGAAAGCACGTGCGATTGGCAATCTTAGGAAGGTGTGGCTTCTGTTGTTGACTCTGTCACTTATTAGCCACCCAAGATTTTTTTTAAAGTCATCTAACTTTTCCATCTCAAATTCATTGTTTGTAAAATGGGAACTTGCAAGATTATATTAAGTGTGAATAATGTAAACAAAATGTGTGGTGTTTCTACAGTTCTACAGTTACTTAAAGGAGTATATAATCTACTCTTACCTAATTTTGATGGTCTCATCTGATCTGCTCACCTCATGGTTTGGGATTCTGTTTGGTTCTGTAATTTCCTACTCATGTACTGTCTTTCCAGCAAATTGAGGTTCAGTAAACGTTTTTTGAGCACCTATTATAGTTCAGCCACTACTCTAAATGTCAGCAGTGAGAAGTGGGATGTGATCCTTTTCCCCAAGGGAATGCACCCAAGTCTGGAGGAAAGGCAGGTACAAGCAAGTATCTTTCGTGTGGGTTTAACTGTCCTGTCGCGGAAGAGAAGGAAGGGGGCAGTGAGGAGACAGGAAGACTGCCTGAGTCATGCAGAGCAGCAAGGCTGTGTTGAGCTGGGTCCTCAAAGCTGTCGGGCATGGAGGACCAGACAGTGCAGGCTGCTTTAGAGTAGGGGCTGCAGGCGTGAGCAGTAGGCTGGGAAGGACAGCAAAGTGCCTGGCACATTGAGTGGATACCTCTGAGCAGTGGAGGTGGTTTTAAAAAGTTTATTATTGCTGTTGTTATTTTGTATTCTTCTAGCACCTTCCGCAGAGCTGAGCAGATCAAAGGTTAAGTATTTGTTGCTTCTATATTGAATGTTATTAGTAGTGTTGAGTGCATAGTTTTTAACTAATGTTTTCCTTTAATCTTTTTTTTTTTAAGATTATTTATTTATTTGAAAGGCAGGGTTACCAAGAGAGGGAGATGCACATACACAGAGACTGACAGAGAGAGAGAATCTTTGATCTGTTAGTTCACTCCCCAAATGGCCATAACAGCTGGAGCTGGGCCGGTTCACTCCCCAAACGGCCAAAACAGCTGCAGCTGGGCCAGTCTGAAGCCAGGAGCCAGGAACTTCCTCCTGGTCTCCCACATGGGTGCAAGGGCCCAAGTACCTGGGCCTTTTTCCGCTGCCTTCCTGTGCGGGCCAACCGCACCAGTCGAACGGAACCTGAAGGGGGGTGTGGGAATGAAAAGAGGGACAAGGGTGCAGAGAATGGAGCCAAGACAACAAGGCTGATCAAGGCTCGTTTATCCCAGCGGCTCAGCGATATTTATGCATAACCAGCTGTAGCTCAAGGCAAAACAGAAGGTAACAACATACACAAGCAACTTATCAGGCTTTCTGCAACACAGTCGTAACATAGTTAATTTTAGCAGCATGATCTTGTTTAATCATTTTTTTTTTTTTTTTTGACAGGCAGAGTGGACAGTGAGAGAGAGAGACAGACAGAAAGGTCTTCCTTTGCCGTTGGTTCACTCTCCAATGGCCGCCGCGGCTGGCGCGCTGCGGCCGGCGCACCGCGCTGATCCGATGGCAGGAGCCAGGAGCCAAGTGCTTTTCCTGGTCTCCCATGGGGTGCAGGGCCCAAGCACCTGGGCCATCCTCCACTGCACTCCCTGGCCACAGCAGAGAGCTGGCCTGGAAGAGGGGCAACCGGGACAGAATCCGGCGCCCCGACCGGGACTAGAACCCGGTGTGCCGGCGCCGCTAGGCGGAGGATTAGCCTAGTGAGCCGCGGCGCCGGCCTTGTTTAATCATCTTTCAACATGGGAGTACATGACTTTCATCCCAGGAATTCCACAAGCCAAGAGTGACCTTCCCAGGCACATCAGGGAGCTGCTGGATCAGAAGTGGAGCAGCTGGGACTCCAGCTGGCACCCATATGGGTGGTAGATTTGCCCCACTACACTACAGCGCTGGACCCTCCTTTAATCTTATAATTCCTGTTTGTTGCCTAATGCTTTTGATTATTCTTAGTTGTTGAATATTGACTTTTAGTGTACATTTTTAAAAACTTATTTTATTTATTTGAAAGGCAGAAAAAAAATAGAAAGGGAGATCTTCCATCTGCTGGTTCGCTTACTAAATGTATGCAACAGTCAGGGCTGGGCCAGGCTGAAGGGTACTCAGTCCAGGTCTTCTCACCCAGGTGACGGGAACCCAGGACTTGAGCCAACGCCTGCTGCCTCTCGGGGTGCACATTACCTGGAAGCAGGAAGCTGAGGCAGAGCTGAGACTTGGAGCTAGGCATTCTAATATGGGATGTGGTTGTCCCAAGTGGCATCTTAATATTGTCCCAAATGCCTGTCCCAGCTTTTAAACATTTTTTGAGACATGCTTTTGGTTCTTAAATTGTAATAGTAGATAGCCTATATACTACTTAAATGACTGCTGCTGTTCTAAGGTCTTTACATGTATTAATTCATTTAATTCTGTCTGATGTGTTAAGTGCTGTTTCCTCATTTTATATAGAGAACTTAAGTAACTGAGTTACATTGTAAGTGGTGAAGCTAGATTTTTAGATCCAGGCAGTCTGAATTCACATCATATTTTTAAGTCCTACAGTATAGTGCCTCTCAAAAGTAAAATTTTGTTTTTCCGCCTCTGTTTATAAAGAATTATTGGATTATTTAATATCAATTTTTCTTGCACTTTTTAAAAAAGATTTATTTTATTTATTTGAAAGACTGAGTTGCAGAGAGGGAGAGATACAGAGAGAGATCTTCCATTTTCTGGTTTACTCCCCAGATGGCCGCAACAGTCCAGGCTGGGCCAGCTTGAAGCCAGGAGCCAGGAGCTTCATCTGGGTCTTCCACATGAGCGTGGCAGTCCACGTGCTTGGGCCATCTTCTGCTATTTTCTCAGGGGCATTAGCAGGAAGCTGGATTAGAAGTGGAGCAGCCAGACTCAGTCGGGCACCCTTACGGGATGCGGGTGTTACAGGTAGTGGCTTAACCTATTATGTCGCAACGCTGGCCTCTATTGCACTTTTTTTTTTTTTTTTTTTTTTTTTTTGGATAGGCAGAGTGGACACTGAGAGAGAGAGAAAGGTCTTCCTTTTTCCGTTGGTTCATCCCCCAATGGCCGGCCGGCGCGCTGTGGCTGGCGCACCGTGCTGATCCGAAACCAGGAGCCAAATGCTTTTCCTGGTCTCCCATGCGGGTGCAGGTGAAGTCCTTGGGCCATCCTCCACTGCACTCCCGGGCCACAGCAGAGGGCTGGACATGAAGAGGAGCGACCGGGACAGAATCCAGCACCCCGACTGGGACTAGAACCTGGGGTGCCGGTGCCACAGGTGGAGGATTAGCCTATTGAGCCGCGGCGCTGGCCTATTGCACTTTTTTTTTTTTTTTTAACTTTAGTATACACTAGCCTAGAGGCTTGCTTTTCTTATGTGATTCCTTATATATGATCTTGATTAATATTGAACAATTAGGGTCCAGCATTGTGGCATGTAGGGTTAAGCCACTGCCTGTGACACCGGCTTCCCATATGAGCAGTGGTTAGAGTCCGGGCTGTTCTATTTCTGATCTAGCTCCCTGCTGATGCGTCTGGGAGAGCAGCAGAAGATGGCACAAGCAACTGGGCCCTGGCCACCCATGCAGGAGATCTGGATAGAGTTCCTGGCTCTTGGCTTTGGTCTGTCCCAGTCCTGAGCACTAAACCATCAGATCAAAAATTCTCTCTCTCTGCCTCTCTCTGTCTCTCTCTCTCTCTCACTTTGTCTTTACCTTTCCCTCCCTCTATCCTTGTAACTCTGTCTTTCAAAATGAGATAAATCACATCTTTTTTTAAAAGATGAACTTTTTACAATTCTTTAAACTTGAGTCTGCATATTTTGAGTCAGTAAACTTGAGTTTGCATATTTTGTGTGCGGTTTTCATAAACTGTTTTGCAGAGTTTCTGTTTTGCAAAATTTCTATCAATTCCACTACATTACATCTTCAGCTGCCTTGGTTTTCCGTCAGTTGTTCCCTTGAGGTCCAACAAGAAATACGTGTTAGAAAAATGACATATGGGAAATAAGATACCAGTTTATCCTTCACTTGTTTTTATGCCTAAAATCCTTCTGTAGAACTTTGATAAACTTGACTGGAACACAAGACTATAATAAAATCAAACCCTATTGCAGGCATTTGGTACAGCAGTTAAGATACTGCCACAGATGCCCACATCCCATTTCAGAATGCCTGCTAATCCTGGCTCTGCTCCTGCCAGCTTCTTACTAATGCATACCCCGGGAGGCAGCAGGTGATGGCTCAAGTGTTTGGGTCCCTGCCATGTGTATGGGAGACCTGGATTAAGTTTCTGGCTCCTGGTCTGTTCCAGCTGTAACTGTTTGGGTATCTGAGGGAGTGAACCAGCAGATGGGAAATCTCTGTCTGCCCTTCTCAATAAATAAGTAAATAAATAAATGCAAGCCTGTAGTTGGGATGTTGATGTATGCTCCCATCTCCTGTTACCATACTTTTATTTCTTTGGGAGAGGGACTCAGAGCCTAAAGGGACACTCTTTGCATGTCTTTTTGCTCTTCCTGATGCATGGCAGAAGCAGAAGGAGATGTCATTGAAAGAAAGCAGGAAGGTCAGTCAGGTGCCGCCATCGGGCAGCCTAGAAGGAAGGCGAGGAGCCACACCTACACGAATGGTATTTTGGTTCATGACAATCCCTCCTATTAATAAACAGGGCTGAAATGATGTTCTGGAGTCTGACCAATTTGACTGATTCCTTGAGAGAAGAGCCAGTCAGGATGCTTTTCCCTGGATGGCCATTCCCACTTGAATTTTGAATTGTTTTGAACTGTATTGTCTGGCTGGCTTCTTCTGAGAGGAAAGATTATCCAGTGTGGCTGTGACTTAACTTTAGAGTCATAATGACGTTTTCTTAAATGTTTGTGAAGGAGCTCTGTTTCAGGTTGCTTCTGCTTCCTGAGAAAGACAGAGATCTCAGTTATAGCTCTTTTTTTTTTTTTTAATTTTATTTATTTATTTACTTGAAAGGCAGAGAGAGAGAGAGGGAGGTATCTTACACCTGCTGGTTCACTCACCAGATGGCTGAAACAGCTGGAACTGAGCAGATCCTAAGCCAGGAGCCAGGAGCTTCCTCCAGATCTCCCATGCGGGTGTGGGGACCAAGAACTTGGGCCATCTTCTGCTGTTTTCCCAGGCCACAGCAGAGAGCTGGATCAGAAGAGGAGCAGCTGGGACTTGAACTGGTGTCCATATGGGATGCCAGCCCTGCAGGTGGTGGCTATACATACTACACCACAGCACCAGCCCCGCATTTGTAGCTCTTGATTAATCTGTTGTATTAGGGTTATAGAGACCACTGCTTACCACCTTTATCAGATTCAAATTTTAGATTTATTTGTAATCCAGATTTCATTAATTCCTGTCACTGATAAATCCACTGAAAAAGACCAACCTGTTAATGTAATTGAGAGTAGTAAGAGCTTTCCTATTTTCAGTGACCTAATTTTGTATGATCTGTAAACCTGGAAATTTTCTGCTGAATGCAGAAATTAAGCATGTTGTTTGAGTTTGAAGCCTGTCAATGTGGAGCTACATGAAGTTTACATGTGTTTATTGTTTGCCTAAAGTAGTTATTTTAATGGATATATATGTATGTATTTTAAAGATTTATTTTATTTGAAAGGCAGAGTTAGAGAAGAGTGAGAGAGAGAGGTCTTCCATCTGTTGGTTCACTCCCTAAATGGCTAGGAGCTTCCCCCAGGTCTCCCTTCTGGGTGGCAGGGGCCCAAGTACTTGAACCACCTTTTACTGCTTTCCCAGGTGCATTAGTAGAGAGCTGGAATGGAAGTGGAATAGCCAAGTCTCAAACTTGCTCTCACACTGGTATTGCAGGTGGCAGCTTAACCTACTGGGCCACTACGCTGGCTCCTGTAGATATATTTTAATGAAAGTTAAAACAGTGGTATGCTGAAATTGCACCGGACTTAGTTTACATACAAGAGTTCCTACCCTAATTTGACTGTTGCTTGGTGCTTTGTTGTTGGACAGATGTTTTTTCCACTTCTTTCAGCTTATTTACATGTAGATGACATGGCAGCCAATTGACCTTCACCTTTTTCTGATTAATTTATGGCAGTCTTAATGTACTTGGCATTGGTCAGTGGAAGAAAAAAGAAAAGGCTTCTTGAATAATTTAGTGTTATTGATTATATTTGGCTAAACTCATGATTTTATAGAATGTTTTTAAGCGGATATAATATGATAAATTATAAATTACTACCTATGAAAAATGAGGACTATTATTTGAATAAGTATATTGAATTTTAATATATAGGTGCTACCTGTTTAGTTACTGTTGGCATTTATTATCAACAGTACTCATTTCAACATATGTTCTAATAGTATATTGTGGTGTTAAATAGCTGTAGAACATTAGCACAGGAAGACACTTAGACATTACAGAAGTCAAAAGTCATGTCCTTTATCCAAAATTTTTCAGGTTGCAGATTTAATACTTTATTTATGGTATAGGGACATTCTAAGAGTTGAGGGTAGAAGCATTTACCCATTCACTGGAGCAGAGGACTGTAAGCCTGGTTTACAGAATTTGGTTGGATTTTAATAGGTGAGAGAAGAGCATAGTAGGCCAGGGGAGGTATAACACAGAGCTTGTTTGGGGGCCGCTTTTGCTAGAGGGTTTATAAAAAGAAGTATAGTAAGAATGGAAATGTTGGTGGGAACAACTAGTAGAAAGGAAGAAATTTAAAATGAGGAAGCGGTTTATACAAAGATTTGTTCAAAATAAGAGAATATACTTGCGAGAAGAGAGGAGGAATTATCCAGAGTAGAAGCTGACTAATTAGGGTATGGCAGGGGTAATGTGTGAGAACGATTCTTTGGAATTGAGCTATCAGGGGTCATAGGGCATAGGTGTAAGATCCTTTTAGATAAGTGATTCTTCTGGGTTCATTACTTGAGTTTGTAATGAACGTTGTGAGTTGTTGTTTGATCCATTTAAACAAATAATAGCTCTGCATTTAGGACTTGTGGTGAATTTTATTTTTATTAGTTTTTACTAGTTCTTAAGAAATCCTGATCACATAGATTTTTTTGAAGTAAATAATCCTTATTGCATTCACTTTTTCCCCATAATCTTTTGTTTGGTAGCAGGTTTGTTCTCATCCTGTCAAGGATCTGACTAATGTTCTTCATTTTATTTTCAGTTTGGCTTTGGTTGAACAAAGAATTTAGCCTATATGTACTGCTTTAACCACTGGAAGAATGACAGATGACAAAGATGTGCTTCGAGATGTGTGGTTTGGACGGATTCCAACTTGCTTCACTCTGTGTCAGGATGAAATAACTGAAAGGGAAGCAGAACCATACTATGTAAGTATGTTGGTGGTGGCAGATGGGATATTTATCTTCATCCAGTTTTGTAAATAAAGCTCTGAGTATCTGTTAGAGCTCCAAAAGGCTGTTAACCAACATTTTAGGTATAATTAATCCATGCTGTTTTGGGAGAGAAAACTTAGAAAAAACAGATATGCAAAAAAAAAAAAAAAAAAAAAAAAGGAAATAAAAGTGACTTCTAATCTTATCACCCAGAGTATAAAACCACTGTTGACAAGTTGATGTGACACTCCTTGATTTTTTTTCTTACGCATATATGCATATATATTGTTGGATCATGGGTGATAGGCTATATGCTGTTTTCTAAATAGAAACCTATTTTGAAAATAGATTCAGATTGGGTTTTTTTATGGTTTTTTTAATTATGGGTATTCCAGGCAGCTGTTTAGCCAAGTATTGTCATAGCTCAGTGGACATAAGAACAGACACACACATATACTTTTCTATGTTTGCTGAACTACCATGTTATATATGATCTAATATAAAATATATATTTAGTAATACATGTTCTAAATTGTCATACATAGATATCTAGGTTTGAGTTAATGGATTATCTGTTCTAAAAAGATTTTATTTATTTATTTGAGAGGTTACAGACAGAGAGAAAGGTCTTCTATCCACTGGTTCATTCCCCAAATGGCCTCAAGGCCAGAGCTGAGTTGATATGAAGCCAAAAGCCAAGAGCTTCTTCCGGGTCTCCCACATGGGTGCAGGGACCCAAGCACTTGGGCCATCTTCCACTGCTTTCCCAGGGCATAAGCAGAGAGCTGGATTGGAAGAAGAGCAGCCAGGACAGGAACCAGCGACCATATGGATGCCAGCGCTGCAGGTGGAGGCTTAGCCTCCTACACCACAGTGCTGCCCTCCCCCCACCTTTTCTAAATGTGTATGTCATCCAGGTTTGTGCATCTGTTAATTAGGGCTGATGGTATCCTGCCTATATACTGAATAGTTCCTAATAGGCGAAGGCATTTTCAGTTGTTCTAGTTGTTTATTTTTGTGTCTCAGTTCTAGTTGTTTATTTTTGTGGTGTACCTGGAGTGGATATGGTGAAGTGGCAACATATTTGTGTTGATGGATGACTTCTTCTGTTTCTCTTCTTTGCATTCCTCCCTATCTGTCTGAGAGTGCAGTGACACCGCTAGAGGAAGCTGCTTAAGCAAGCTCGTTCACTCCCTTTTTATGGATGGGAGTTTTTTTTTTCCTTTTGCCTCCTCAGCATCCACATGGGCTTATGCAAATGGCAAAAACTAAGTGTGGAAGGCCCCCCAACCTCATGTTTGGATTTATTTGAAATTATCTCTTTGTTTTTTTTTTTTTTTTTTTTCTAGCAGTAATAATTTTGAGACACTAGGTAGTCTTGCTATTGGTACTTCAGCTTATACATTTGAGTAACTTGAAAAATCTCGAATATGTCCTTTTCTGTCTTTAGAAAAACTTCCACAGTTCAAAGTGGACACAGTGTATTTGTAGAAGAATTTCATCTGTAAGGTGTATTTT
The DNA here is from genome assembly GCF_964237555.1 of Oryctolagus cuniculus. Lineage (NCBI taxonomy): Eukaryota > Metazoa > Chordata > Mammalia > Lagomorpha > Leporidae > Oryctolagus > Oryctolagus cuniculus. The sequence goes on from NC_091436.1 coordinate 64,918,194, forward strand.
TTTTCTGTTCTCTCTGTAACATGGGTTAAGATACCATGTAATACCATTTATGTTTTGTTTCCAAATGAATTTTTGTCATTTAGATTAAAAATCTTGGCTGGCTTTCTATAGTATTAAAACAAAGGAGTATATGTATTTAGTTGGTTAAAGTGGTGACAACTGAGAAATATAATTTGTCTGTTTATTTTTAAATCAGACTCATTTGACATAACTTCCTAAAGTTAAAATTTAAAAGAATTCAGTATTTTTCATTTAAATATGAATTTGTTTAAAATATTTGTGAGAAATAGGGTGTAAATAGTTTTCTGTTTTTTAATCACATTGAAAATGCTAAAAGTGTAACTGTAGGAAAAGGAGGATTATCTTGCCTTATTGGTAATTGTTTAATTCCTGAATTCTTTCTAATTGTTCACTGAAGGAAAGTCTTACATGGTTCTGACTTGTATTTTTGAAGAATATTGGGTGATCGTCATATGATAAATGAATAATAAACAATAGGTAGGGGTTAAAACTTCGTAGTACAACCCAAAGTTTGCTCTTTAAATACATATATACTTAAGTGTAAGTTAATTCATACAGGAGGAAAACACATGAAAACAGGAGCCAGGTTAGAATCATAGGTGAACATTTTAGTGCCATTGTGTTTGGATATGTCTCAGTTGTAAATTAAGCTTGAAAATATGTTTAGTCTTGATATTTCTGTGTTTTGGTTTGTTGCCTCTGCATGAATCTTCTTTCAGTCATTGAGGATTATGTTTTGCAGGTGATATTAGTTAGGGAATTTTTTAGAAGCTAGGTAGCTTTTCAGTTTTTTGTTTCTGTTATATCCATTTACACTGTTGCTTTTCATTTAGATTATCCAGTTTAAAAATACTAATTTGCATTTGGGTCTTGTGATGTATTGCTAGATGAAATCATACAATCAGGGGAATGCCATTTACTTCTGTGGATCCTAAAGATTATTCAGCAATCCTCTTCTGTTTGCTCAGTCAGCTGTCCCTGCTTTTTTCTGCTAAGCCTGTTTCTCTGAGCCCTGGCTTCATCTCTTAACACTTAACCATGTGAACTCAGTTCTTGTGAGGACCTTCCTTAATTTTCTGCAACCAAATCTGGAAGTTCTGTCTGCAGCACGCACTTGGACTTCTCCCCCTTCTGTTGGAATGGAAGAAGTGTTCTTCCTCCTAGGTCAGACCTAACCGCCCATCTGTGTTCTGGCTCCCATCTCCTACTTTCTCTGGAAGCTGTTGTTAGCTAACTCTCCTGTCTCTACCTCCTGCTTCTCTGTTTGTTTTGCTTTGAACTTTTGTCTGCTGGCTGCTTCATAGTATTTATATTGTCATAGATGCTTCCTGTCCCTAAGCCACAGTTCTTTGTTGGTTGTTGACCCATTTCCCTCTCACTCAATTCCTTGCTTTCTCTTTGCAGCCACACCAAAATGAATTTTTTTTAAAGATTTATTTGAACGGTGGAGTTACAGAGAGGCAGAGGCAGAGGCAGAGAGGGGGGTATCTTCCATCCCCTGGTTCACTCACCAGATGGCCTCTGCAGCTGGACTGCACTGATCCGAAGCCAGGAGCAAGGAGCTCCTTCTGGGTCTCCCATGTGGGTGCAGGGGCCCAAGGACTTCAGCCATCTTCTGCTGCTTTCCCAGGCCCTAGCAGAGAGCTGGATTGGAAGTGGAGCAGCTGGGACTTGAACCAGTGCCCATATGGGATGCTGGCACTGCAGGCAGCAGCTTTACCCGCTACAGCACTAGCCCCCCAAAAGTTTGTTCATTCTTACTTTCTTCCTCCTGCTTCCCATCACTTGACTTGTAGTTGTCCCATTTTCATGCTGTTCCAACACAGTGATTCTCGCCAAAGTCACTAATGATTTCTCTCTCTGTGTCTCTGGCCAAACTTGGTGCTTGTTTCTGAATTTTTGTTTGCTTGATCTTTCAGTAGTTTTCAATGTTGTTGGCTGTTTTCTACCCATTGTGGTACTGTCTTGTTCTGCATAGTCCTGTATTCTTGGTTTTGCTTTCTCTCTCTCTCTCTCTCATCTCTTCTGACCGATTTCTTTTGTTTGTTCCTTAATGTTGGGATTCCATAGCGCTTTGCCTTTTCCCCCCACTCCTTCACCCTGCTATGCTCTCATCCATTTTTTTTCATTATCAAACATGTATATCCTGACAACTCCCAGTGTTTTTCTCCTGCACTGCAGACCTATATATCTCTTTGGTGGAGAGCCTCACTTAGATGTCTTGAAGGGACTCAAACTGAGTGTGTTGAAAACAGGGCCTATCATCTTTACCCCCAGAAAACCTGGTCATCTGCTCTTCTCTGCTTCCTGCTTTGCTACAGGGAGCCATCATCCATCTTACTACCCTTACTGAAAACCTGGGACTCATCCTTTGACAATTCCTTCCCCCATATCCCTGCCTTTTGGTCCAGCTGATGTTGTATATCAATTCCTCTCAAGCTTCTCTGATTCCCTTCGACCCCTGCTGTAGTTTAGTCTAGACCATGAATTAACAACTGATGGATTGCATGGCAGTAACCATTTTTCCTGACTTCAGCTTTCCCTTTTCTACATGTTTTAGTATGCAGTTGCAAATGTTCCTTCACAAACACAAACTGTTCTTGTCGCCTGCCTCCTTAAGTCTTTATTGGTTTTTCATTATCTTTAGGAAACGTTAATGTAGTTTGAAAGGTTCTCTGCGATCTTCTTACGTAATATTCTGTCACAATTTTACTTATTTTTTTTTCTTCCGTTATGTCATAAGTTGCAATATGAGTTCATGAGTTTGGTCCATTTTTCAGAGATTGTACTTCTAAAAATGCTCTTCATATCTACTAAACAAATGAACTGAAACATTGCTATTTCTTAAGCAGCTCTATTAATATGAAGAATGGTACGGCAAATCCACATCCAAAGTACAGTCATAATTAGTAAGCACTGCTTTGTTTTCTCCCAAAAATGGCCAGTTCTTCCTTGAGTCCTCTTCATAGTGACTTCAGTGGACCACACGTCATGAACTTGCCAATGTTCTGTCCCAGTATGGCACTGTTGGAACCCAGCTCTTTACATTTCTATCGTATTCAGCTTCTTAGAGTTTGTTCAGATGTGTCCATCTGTGGTGCTCTGTGTCCACACTTTGCCTTTTGGCTTACAGTGTCTTCTGGAATGAGTAGGAGCATCTTCCACAACATGCATACACACACCCAGAAATCCATACCCACCCGTGTTTGGTTTACTGCTCTTTGTCTTTCAACTCTTTAAGTTCCAGCGTACTTTCTGTGAAGGCTTCCTGAGTCCTGGCTTAGATTCTCTCAAATTAACTTCGCTACTGGGTCTTGCAACATTCTTTACCTTCCTTCTTGAATTCATCACATTTGAAATTTTGTTTTTAGTATCTGTTTCCCTCTCTAGTCTCTGTGCTGTATGGGACGAAGGACTTTCTGTGTCATTCAGGACTACATCCTTTCTGCCTAGTACCGTTGGGGTGTAACTGAATTCCAGTATGTTGTACTTCAATTTTTGCCTTAGATGAGTTTCTGACTTAATAATTGACAATTGATTGACAGAATGAGACTTGGCATAATGAAATATATTATGGACCCTTTTCAGGCACATAAATATTCCATACAATTGTGTAAAATATGTATTCCTTTTAAGCTGTATTAAAAAAATGAATCACTTGTGCTATAATGAGTGCTTTATACTACTGCTAAATGAAGAATAAGAGAACAATAGATTCCATTAGGGTTCATCTTTTTCATCCTACGATAACTTAAAAAAAATGTTGACTTTATGCTAAGTGAAATATGCCAGGTGCAAAAGGAAAAGTGTATGGCCTCACTTCCATGAGGCACCTGGAATAGTCAATGCTGGGGAAAGAGACGGCTGAGGAGTTACTGTTTAATAAGTAGTTTCCAGGTGGAGTAGTGAAAGGTTTTGGAGAAGGATGGTGGTGATGGTTGCACAACAGCGTGAATATGTGTTTTACCCCTGCACTGTACAGTTGCACATAGTGAAAATGGAGAATTTTCTGCTAGGTATATTTTACCTGAGTAAGAAGAACATAAAGTAAACCAATGAGATATATCTAATAAAAACACTGAGGTAAAAGGCAAGATGACGTCACTCTGCTGTTCTTTTCATTTTCACCTATTTAAATATTTCCTAAATAAATTGTGTCTCTGTTCTTGGATGTAGTCAGTCTTTTATCTTAATAATTTTTTAATGTTATTATTGGTCTTTACAGCAGTTAAAGATTACTCCCAGAAGTCAGTTTGGAGCAGAGGATGGCAACAATAATCCATTCCAGTGTGGATTCCATCTTAGGAATGTGTTTTCGTTTTTAATTATCATTTCTGGATCTTTGCCCGGTTAACCTTTGGCATCTCTGATTCATTCAGCAAATATTTATTGTGCACCTACTATAATAGCAGGCTCTGTTTTTGGCAGTGGGAATGTAGCATTGAACAAGAGAGTCCCAAATTCCTGTCTTATGGGAGGTTTCATTCTCATGTTCTTCATTCCTATTGTAAAGAAATTTTTATTTCATAGAAGTCATTTTTTAATTCAACTTTGAATTGTAGGCATGTAGTACAGCATTTTTCAGAATCAGGCTGAGAGCCGTGCTCAGTAGTCATGGTGCGTCTTCCTTCTTAACATATCTATGAGACAGATTACTGTGGAATGACCAGTAGTCATCTTAAACTAAACTTCAGAATTTATCAATATAGATCTTATTAGACTAATTGGTTATAATTATTTTTTAATGGCTGATTTACTGTGCTGTTTTTATTTTTAAAAATATTTTATTTATTTATTTGAAAATCAGAGTTATGCAGATAGAGGAGAGGCAGAGAGAGTGAGGTCTTCCATCCAATGGTTCACTCCCCAATTGGCTGCAGTGTTGGGAGCTGCACCGATCCAAAGCCAGGAGCCAGGAGCTTCTTCCAGGTCTCCCGCACTGGTGCAGGGGCCCAAGGATTTGGGCTGTCTTCTACTGCTTTCCCAGGCCATAACAGAGAGCTGGATCAGAAGTATAGCAGCCGGGACTCAAACCGGCGCCTGTAGGGGATGCTGGCACCACAGGCAGCAGCTTTATCCACTGCACCACAGTGTGGGCCCCAGCTGTTTTTATTGCTTAGAGACTTCATGTCACATCTTTTTATATTGATTCTGTCACTTCTGAAAGAATCCAATGAGTTTTTTCTGTGCTATTTATTTAATAGCATATGATTTTGAAGTTAAACTGTCTGTAAAATAGGTGATAATACTTCCTGTAAAGGAACCTTTGCTTTTCCTTATGTATAGTAAATATTGATTTCCTTTTTTTTCTAATTAGCCCTTCCTTCCTCCCTCCCTCTTTCCCCCCTCCCTCTCCCTACGTTTCCCTCCCCCTCCCTCCCTCTCACTCCCCCCCTCCCTCCCTCTCTCCTTCTCCCTCCCTCTCTCCCTCTCCTTTTCCCTCTCCCTCTCCTTCTCTCCCTCTCCTTTTCCCTCTCCCTCTCCTTCTCTCCCTCTCCCTCTCCCCCTCTCCCTCTCTCCCTTTCCCTCTCCCTCTCCGTCTCCCTCCCCCTCCCTCTCTCTCTTTCTCTTTCTCTTCTTTCAAGATTTATTTATTTGAAAGAGTTACAGGGAGAGAGGGAGATCTTCCATCTGCTTAGTTCATTCCCCAAGTGGCCACAGTGGCCTTGGCTGAGCCAGACCAATGCCAGGAGCCAGGAGCTTCTGGGTCTTCCAAGTGGGTAGCAGAGGCCCAAATACTTGGGCTGCCCTCTGCTGCTTTTCTAGACCATTAGCAGGGAGCTGGATTGGAAGTGGAGTAACCAGGACGTGAACTAGCACCCATATGGGATGCTGGTGTTGCTGGTGGTAGCTTAACCCGCTACCCAAATTGTCGGCCCCTTAATTAGTCATTTCTTTATAAAAGAAGGACGTATATTCTGTTGACCCATAATATCAGCCCTATTTAATAGATTGTGTGTAGTACTTCATACCTCATATTCCACACTGGAGAATATTAACTGTCTCCTTGTACCGCTGTACCTTGTAGCCCCAAAGACTGCTGTCATGGTCTCCCCAAGTAGTTGGCCTTGTTATCTTAGACTTCAGGGATTAAATATCAGTTCCTTCAACTATAATTTTTCTCTTTATAAATATTTGCCAGCCTAGCAATTCTGCCAGGTTTCCTTATCAAAAGACATCACTGTGATGGTACAGAGTTAGACTTAATAAAAGTCGCTGATGATGAGAAGCAAAGCAGTTTTGCCACCCAAAGAAGGCAGAAGCTTGGGAAAGCAAGAAATGGCTAGAGTATCTGTTGCAAAGGTGGAAAAACATGAATTTTTGCCAACCTTCTCCTTTGTCTACTTATGGGTTCTTAACCATATAAACCATAATTAATTTTCTAAAAGTCTCTTTTCTTCCTGGCTACCTTTTCTGGGAGTAAAACACTGACCTCCTTCATATTGCTCCAGTTGAGGCCTTACTAAGTGGTATATTCTTTCCTAGTCTTCAAAACATGGTGAACCAGTTAAGAGGTTCTGATTGATAAGTCTAGGTGTATGCTTGGGTTGAGTTCATTATCTTCTCCGAACACTTTGACTCAGGTGAATTACTTTGATTTTTAAGATAAATTTGATAGAACTTGGGCCTAGTGCTGGGGCACAATGGGTTAAAGCCCTGGCCTCCAGCGCCAGCATCCCCTATTGGCACTGGTTTGCGTCCCAGTTGCTCTACTTCCCATCCAGCTCCCTGCTAATGTGCCTGGGAAAGCACAGAGGATGGCCCAAGTGCTTACGCCCCTATACCTGTGTGGGAGACCTGGAAGAAGCTCCTGGCTCCTGGGTTCTGATTGGCTCAGCTTTGGCTGTTGCAGCCATTTGGTGAGTAAAACAATGGTTAGAAGACCCTCCCTCCCTCCCTCCCTTCCTCCCCCCCTTTCTCTTCCCTCCCTCTCTGTCTACCTTTCTCTGTAACTCTTTCAAATAAATAAAATAAATCTTAAAAAATTTTTTTGATAGAACTAATAAGTATCCTAAATGGTGTAGCTATATCATTTTTATTTAAAGTGTTCACAGAAAGATTGTAGATTTGTTTCAGTTATTCTAGGTATTTATTCTATACTTATGTTGACCCCATAACAAATAATTAAAATGTCTAACCTTTAGCTTTTGATTTTCTATGAAAAGCACTTACCTTTGGGTGGGAAATTTGAAGTGATGCAAAGAACATAGCTGTTTTTCCTTAAAATTCAAAAACCTATTGAGTATATATTTTTGGAAAGAATAACCAGTAAATAAACGTGGTTTTACAAATTTTCATTTCAGTTGCTATTGCCAAGAGTAAGTTATTTGACGTTGGTAACTGACAAAGTGAAAAAGCACTTTCAGAAGGTTATGAGACAAGAAGACATTAGTGAGATATGGTTTGAATATGAAGGCACACCACTGAAATGGTGAGTGGATTTTTCTGCATTATTAAGAATTAAGTTTACGCTATCGTTAAGAAGGTATAGTGCCCTGAAGTCATTGTAAAAAAAAAAGTTCTATAAAGAAAGAAATCACCAGTCTAGCCTCATATAAGTGAAGCTTAAACCATGATTAGAATTTTTTATTAAAAATATTTCTGCCTTCTACGTGGATGCATGGGTGACTGGACAAATTCATAAATTTTCAATAATAGATTTTATGTATTACAATAATAAGTTTGTTTATGGGTTTTTTTTAAACAGATATATTTTAGACTACCTTATGGCTGAGTCATCTCTGGGACACTATTCGACTTTTTTCCATCTCCAAGATATTTATACTAGATCTCTGTATACACATACATATCTTAAAAGTGACATTGTTGAAACAGATTGCCACGTTTACTTGAACACTATGCCCTAAATGCATCCTGACTAGGCTTGGTATAGAGTATTTAAAAATATATTGACTTCCTTTTTATGTGAAAAATAATTTTAGTGTTATGTCATTTTTAAAGAAGGATATTGAAAATAAATCCTAAATGTGGACCTACCCTTGTACAGATGTTTTTCATACTTCCCCTGTTATTAGGAAGTTTGTTCACTGTGCTTCCAAAAATATTTAATGAAACTAGAGAAATTAAAGAGAAAAGACTATAAAAGAAGTAGTTTTAAAGTATGTTAGGATGTAGATATTGAAATGCTGCCACTATATGCAGTTGAGTGAAAACTATGCAAACTAGGATTTAAATGAAATATAAAATGTAAAAATAAGTTAAAGATGGACTTGCGGCCAGCGCCGCGGCTCACTAGGCTAATCCTCCGCCTTGCGGCGCCGACACACCAGGTTCTAGTCCCGGTCGGGGCGCTGGATTCTGTCCTGGTTGCTCCTCTTCCAGTCCAGCTCTCTGCTGTGGCCCAGGAGTGCAGTGGAGGATGGCCCAAGTGCTTGGGCCCTGCACCCACATGGGAGACCAGGAGAAGCACCTGGCTCTTGGCTTTGGATCGGTGCAGTGCACCGGACGTAGCGGCCATGTGCGGGGTGAACCAACGGTAAAAGGAAGACCTTTCTCTCTCTCTCTCTCTCTCACTGTCCACTCTGCCTGTCCAAAAAAAAAAAAAAAAAAAAAAGATGGACTTACTTTCTGTACTTTCTGAATCTGAGAATATTAAAATGAAGGTGTTTTTTTTTTTTTTAAGATTTATTTTATTTATTTGAAAGGCAGAGTTACAGAGAGAGGTAGAGACAGAAAGAGAGAGAGGTCTGCTGGTTCACTTCCCAAATGTCCATAACAGCCAGAGTTGAGCTGATCCAAACTCAGGAGCCAGGAGCTTCCTCCAGGTCTTCCACGTGGGCACAGGGGCCCAAGGACTTGGGCCATCCTCTGCTTCTTTTCCAGGCCATAGCAGAGAGCTGGATTGGAAGTGGAGCAGCTGGAACCGAACCAGTGCCCATATGGGATGCTGACGCTGCAGGCCGGGGCTTTAAGCCACTGAGCCACAAACTGGCCACTGGCCCCAAAATGAAGAGTTTTTAAAAGAGACTTAATGACAAATAAAAAGAAGCTATTTAGGTCTAATATGCACAGCAGATTTGAGTCCAAGACTACCTATTAGCAAGCAATAGTTTTAGAACTCACTTTGTTCTGATGAAATCCTCAGAATAGGTAACTTTTTTCACAGTATTTAAGAAACAGACAAGGCGGTACTTTGTATTATTTTTTAAATATTTATTTGAAAGTCAGAGTTACACACAGAGAGAAGGAGAGACAGAGAGATTTTCCATCTGCTGGTTCACTCCCAGTTGGCCACAACGGCTGGAGCTGCACTGATCCGAAGGCAGTAGCCTGGAGCTTCTTCCAGGTTTCCCATGCGGGTAAAGAGGCCCAAGGACTTGGGCCATTTTCTACTGCTTTCCCAGGCCACAGCAGAGAGCTGGATTGGAAGTGGAGCAGCTGGGTCTTGAACTGGTGCCCATATGGGATGCTGGCACTGTGGCTTCACCCACTATGCCACAGCACTGGCCTCGGTACTTTGTATTGAGTTATGGATCAAGTCTAATGTTTTGAGGTGATTCTGGAAAGAGATGACAAAATTGTGTTAGCATAGCATTCTTTTTTCATAATCAAAACATAATACTTAAATTTATGACCATATATTAGCCTCATTATGATTATTCTGGAGTACTTCTAGACCTCTAGCCTCATAGATAAGACAATGTTCCCTTTTACTTCTCTGGAAGAATTGGAGATTTGGAGTGGGAAGGTGTCTTAAAAGACGAGCTCAGGAGAGAGTAGAGGGTAAGAAAGGAGGGGAAGGATTGTGGGTGAGTAGCAATAGAATGTACTTGACAGTTCTGTCTGTACTGTAATTAGGTATTTAAATCGTAATAGAATGTACTTGACAGTTCTGTCTGTACTGTAATTAGGTATTTAAATCGTACTGCTTTCCATGGATTATAGATCATCATAAGATTTATGTAACTACTAGAGCTTTTCATTTTTATTGTAAGGCAGAGTTTTCCTCAACAGGGTCACCACAGACATTTTGAATTGGATAATTCCTTGTCGGAGAGGGGCCTTCCTTAGGGTATTTAGCAGCAGTCCTGGTCTCTAGGCACGAGTCTGAGACTACTCCCTTTAGTCCTGCTCACAAATGTTGCTGAATGTCCCCTGGTGCGGGTAGAACCACTCCCAGTGGAGAAACTCTTGAAATTATGGGAGCCTCAGTTTAGTTTGTAAATATGTAAGTGATTGCTAAGTCCTTATCTCTCAGTGGCTGTTTTATCCTGTGTGGTGGTTATTTTTGTATCCAGTGTGTTGCTTTGTATTCTAGGGATGGTATCAGTAAACGTTGGGTCCCGTTTCTCCCGGTTCTGGCCAAAGAATGATTTTGGCCTAAGTGCACCACATGTCTACTTTGTCAGTATTTATCCCTTCTGAAAGTCTTTTACTCAAGAGTAAGATTCTTTTCTCTTTGAGAGAGCTTATGTGAAAAGCAGTTATGTTGAGGATTTTTCATTTTAGTTTTTGAGTTGCTAACTTTTTAGTAGTGGGATTATTTTCATAGTTATGTCATGCTATAAGCTTGTTGCAGTTAATGACTTCAAAAAAAGATTTATAATTTATTTGAAAAGCAGAGTTGGGCGGGTTGAGAGAGACAGAAAGAGGTAGCAAGTGAGAGAGAGAGATCTTCCATCCAGTGGTTCACGCCCCCAAATGGCCACAATGGCTGGGACGGGGTGTGCTGAAGCCAGGAGCCTGGATTCTCTCCAGGTCTCCCAGGTGAGCAGGTGATCCAAGCCCTGGGGCCATCTTCTGCCGCTTTTCCCAGGCACATAGCAAGTAGAGCGGCCAGGGCTCAACCAGTGCTTGTATGGGATGCCGTCATTGCAGGTGGTGCCTTATAGCCCATTGCGCACAACTCCGGCCCCCAGCTAATGACTTCTGATGCATCTTTTTCTTCATTATTTTAGGTACGCCCTATATAGGGGGAATGAATAACTTTTAGAGGCATAAGTAGTACTTGAGGGTTTCTGGGCTAAGTCTTAATGTTTTTTCTCTGCTTGTTAAAATAATTATCTTCCTGGAAATAGGCTATGAGCGTAAAAGACTCTATCTACCTAGCATTAAGCCTGGGACTTCATAGGATAGAATAATTCTATGAATTCCCTACAGTAAAGGGAAGCAGCCACCACTGAGGCTTTGTTAAGTCTTGGACTTTTGAGTATCTTTTCTTGTTTGTTTATTTTTAAAGATTTATTTATTTATTTGAAAGGCAGAGTTACAGAGATAGAAGGAGAGAAAGAGAGAGATATCTTCCTTCTTCTGGTTCACTCCTCAAATCCCCAAATAGTCACAATGGCCCCGCCTGGGTCAGGCCGAAAGCAGGAGCCAGGAGCTTCTTTCCGGTCTCCCACCTGGGTGGTAGGGGTCCAAGGACTTGAGCCGTCCTCTGCTGCTTTTCCAGGCACATTGGCAGAGAGCTGGGAAGGAAGCAGAGCAGCCAGGACTCAAACCACCTGAAGCACTTCAGGACTCAAACCACCTGAAGCACTGGCACTTCAGCCAGTGGCTTTGAATGTCTTTAGAGGAGCATTTATTTGCAGCATGTGTCTTAGATTTGGTTCTTTGGAGTTAAATAAATCCAAGCAGGGTAGAAAATCAAACACCGGTCTAGACAATTTCTAAGAGAAGGAAGAAAGAGCATAGACTGATACTCCTTTTCCCTTTACAAATTTGTCCCTGGTTCTGATCCCTAATTTAGAGACTTCAGCTTATGTCTTCATATAAGGTGACAGTTCTTAATTGTGAGCAAAAACAAAATGAAGTCCTAGACAAATCAGGACATATAGTGATAAAAATGTGACTGTCTTCCTGTAGGTAGGACAGAATGAGAGTGCAGGGGCTTTGTTTTTAAAATAAATGCCTGGGGCCTGCAGTGCTGGCATCCCATATGGGCGCTGGTTTGGGGACCTGGCTGATCCACTTCCAATCCAGCTCCCTGCTAATGCACCTGGGAAAGCAGCAGAGGATGGCCCAAGTGCTCAGGCTTCTGCACCCATGTGGGAGACCTGGAAGAAGCTCCTGGCTCCTGGCTTCGGCCTGGCCCAGCCCCGGTTGTTGCAGACATTTGGGGAATGAACCAATGGATAGAAGACCTCTTTCTCTCTGTTTCTACCTCTCCCTGTAACTCTGCCTTTCAAGTAAGTAAAATAAAAATCTTTAGAAAATAAAGTAAATGCCTGGCTTTAAAGTTTTGTTTTGTTGTTGTTGTTGTTGTTTTTTTTTTTTTTTTTTAAGAAATAGCATATATGGTCAGATTTGTTAGAGCAAGTTGTGTTTTCTCTTTAGTGTTAATTCTTTGTTACTATTCTTTTCTACATGACTAACAGATTCTGTGAGAAAGGAAAAATAATCCCAAGCATAATTTACATGGGATAAAACATGTTTTTTGGAATGCAGTTTGAATATTTGAATAGTTGTGTAATTGCCATTATAACCACGGTAATAGCGTATTTATATTATCTCCCGGAATTCATTTGTGGTCCTTTATAGTAAGTCCCATTATCCTACCTTCAGCTCTTGGCAATCTAAGCTGATTCTGTCCCAGCAGGTTTGCCTTTTTTACAATGGCATATGTAAATAGAATCATGTAGTTAAATTTGTGTCTGGCTTCTTTCACCTCAAGTACTGCTTTTGAGACTCATCCTTGAATATATCAGTGGTTTCTAACCTTTTTATTGCTGAATATTACTTCATGTAGGGTGGGGCCACTATGTGTTTATCCATGCAGCAGTTGATGCACATGGATTGTTTCCATTTGGGACTGTTATTAAAAAAATCACTGCAGACATTCACCCACAGCTCTGAGTGTGGACATAAGCCAACCCATAGATTTAAAGAGAAACATTTAGTGTCAGTTTCTTTATGTTAATTATATTCAGAAATGTGGTTGGTTTTTGTGTTCTACAACTTTACAGAACTACTTTTGTTCTAAGTGGGTTTTGTTTGTTTACTTTTTGCTTTAGATCCCTTGGGTTTTTCTCTGAGACAGTCATGTCATCTATAAATGTAAATAATTTTTATTTCTTTCCAATCTCTAGGCCTTTTATTTGTTTTTCTTTTACTACTTATTGGAGTGGCTAGGACTTCTGGTATCCGAGTAAGTGATGAGAGCAGACATGTTTTCCTGCTCTCTGTTTTAGGGGGAGTATTATTAGGTTTCCACAGTTAATTATGTTCTTAGCTGTGAGGTTTTTTGTAGATGATTTTTATCAAGTTGAGGTCATTCTAATTTGCTGAGAAATTATCATAATTAGGTGTTGGGTTTTGTCAGATTTTTTTCTTGAATCAATACAGGTTCAGTATCCCATATCTAAATGCTTGGGACCAGAAATAAACAGATCTCTGATTTTGGATTAGTTGCATATACAGGAGATATCTTGGCAATGATAGCCAAGTCTAAACACAAAATTCATTTATTATGTGCTATATACACCTTATACACATAGATTGAAAATAATTTTTCACACTTTTAGCATATCTGTTTTGACTGAGGCCCTATCATGTGCGATCAGGTGTGGAATTTTCCGATTGCAGCATCATGTCTGTGCTCAAAAAATTTCAGATTTTGAAGCATCTCAGATTTCCAATTTTTTGAATGCTCAGAGTATAATATTATATAACTTTTTAAGTTTGTTGCTATAATAGGTTATATTCATAAATTTTTATGTTAGACTGCTCTTGCATACCTTTCGTAAATCCTATTTGGTCATAGTATGTACTTAATTTCATACATTGTTGAATTTAGTTTACTAATATTTTGTTAAGGACTTTTCTTAAGCTCATGAGTGATTGTAATTTTTTTTGTATTGTCTTTGTTTGATTTGATGTTATATTACTGGCCTTATAAAATGAGTTTGGAAGTGTTCTGGCCTTTTCTGGAAAAGACTGATTAAAGTGGTATTAATTCTTCATTAAATGTTTGCTAGAACTCTCCAGTGAAATCACTTGGGCCTAAAGATTCTTTTTTTGGGGAGCTTTTTTTTTTTTTTTTTTAAAGATTTATTTTATTTTGAAAGAGTTACAGAGAGAGGTAGAGGCAAATAAAGAGATCTTCCATTCGTTGGTTCACTCCCCAAATGGCCACAATGGCCAGAGCTGAGCTGATCTGAAGCCAGGAGCCAGGATCCAGGAGCTTCCTCTGGGTCTCCCACATGAGTAAAGGGGCCCAAGGACTTGGGCCATTTTCCACTGCCTTCCCAGGCCACAGCAGAGAGTTGGATCGGAAGTGGAGGAGCTGGGACTCAAACTAGCACCCATTTGGGATACCAGCTCTGCAGGCCAAGGCTTTAACCTGCTGTGCCACAGCACTGGCCCCTGGGGAGATTTTTAATAATGAATTCAATTTATTTGATACATTTGAATGTATACAATTTGAGGGTTTTTTGGTAATAAAATATACTTTTAATTCCATTTTTTCCATGAACTTTTGAAGTACTCTTATACAGATCTGTTTAGCTTGTCCATTTTATCTTAGTTGAATATTGTTTGTGGTTTTTGAGGAATTGGTTCATCTCTTCTAAGTTGTTGAATTTATGAACATAAAGTTTATGTAATACATAATAATACTTAATAAGGTATGTTATACATACCTTTTAATGACTGCAGTATCTGGGTGTTGATTCCTTTTTTCTTGATGCTGGGTATGTGCATCTTTATTTTTGTCAGATTTTATAGAGGTTTATCAATCTTAAGTTATTTTTAAGAACAGGCTTTATTTCTTTGATTTCTCTCTTTTTCTATTTTCAATTTCATTGATTCCTTTTCTTTCTCATTTTCTTCCTCTGCTTGCTTTGGGCTTATTTTCCTTATAATACTCTCTTGAATTAGGTTATTTAAGATCTTAACCTTTTTAAAATTTTTAGTTATGGTAAAATACATACAGAATTTATGACCTTGACTATTTTTAAGTGGGTATTTCAGTAATGTTAATTACATTCTCAATGTTGTGTAACCAATCTATAGAATGCTTTTCACTTATGAAGTGTTTTGTGCTATAAATTTATTTCAGTAGCACCTTTACTGTATCCCATAAGCTTTAATATCTTATATTTTTATTTTCATAAATGTTTATATATTTAAAATCTTCTCTGAAACTTTCTTTTGGATCTTGGGTAATTTAGTTGTGATTAATAGCTCTGTGTTTAGAAGTTTTTCTGTTGTCTTTTCCTACCATTGATTTTAGTTTGATTCTCCTATGGTTAAAGCATACACCGTAATTTTGAATCTTTAAAATTTGTTGATTCATGGGCTGGTGCCGTGGCTCACTTGGTTAATCATCTGCCTGTGATGCTGGCATCCCATATGGGCGCCGGGTTCTAGTCCCGGTTGCTCCTCTTCCAGTCCAACTCTTTGCTGTGCCCCGGGAGGGCAGTGGAGGATGGACCAAGTGCTTGGGCGCCTGCACCTGCGTGGGAGACCAGGAAGAGGCACCTGGCTCCTGGCTTCGGATTGGTGCAGCGCCGGCCGTGGCAGCCATTAGGGGAGTGAACCAACAGAAGGAAGACCTTTCTCTCCGTCTCTCTCTCACTGTCTATAACTCTCTCTCTCTCTGTCTCACTCTCACTGTCTAACTCTATCTGTCAAAAAAAAAAAAGCTTAAAAAATTTTGTTGGTTCTTTTTTTTTTTTGGCCAGGCAGACATCCCTATGGGTGCCGGTTCAAGTCCTGGCTGCTCCACTTATACTCCAGCTCCCTGCTAATGAGCCTGGGATGGGAAGGCAGCAGAGGATGGCCCAAATGCTTGGGTCCTTGCACCCATGTTGAGACTGGAAGGAAGCTCCTGGCACCTGGCTTCGGATCAGCCCAGTTCTGGCCCTTGAGGCCGTTTGAGGAGTGGGCCAGTGGATGAAAGACCTTTCTGTCTCCCTCTCTTGCTCTGTAACTCTGCCTTTCATAGATTATTTATTTATTTATTTATATGAAAGGCCAAGTCAGGGAGAGGGAGAGACACAGAGAGACAATGAGAGAGAAGGGGATTGATCTTCTATCCACTGGTTCACTTTCCAGATAGCTGCAATGGCCAGTGCTGGGCCAGACCAGAGCTGGGAGCCAGGAGCTTCTTCCAGGTCTCCCACGGGGAACCAGCTTCTTTCCAGATAAGAAAAAATACATCTTTTCATGCATATTGAATGATGTGTTGTGGCTCTTTTTGCCCTTTATAGCATTTTTGTCCCATTTATTTGTGTTTTCTTATTTTTCTATCCTCTTTTTTCATTCCTGTTTAAAACTTCTACCTTAGAGTTCTTCTCTTGTGATTACTTTCTGTACTGTCATATTGTCACTGTGTATAGTAACATCATAGTTAAGAATGCTGACTCTGAAGCCAAGCATCAGGGTTCAAATCCCAGGCCATTCACTTACTGGCTGTATAATCTTGTGCAAATTATTTGACCACTGCATGTTTTCTTATCTGTGCAGTGGGGTTAACAATTGTACCTTGTACTTTGATCAACTTGTTTCTATATGTATAGGATTCTTGGCATAGTGCTTGGCACAGATAAGTGCTCAGTGGGCACTAGCAATAATTTTAATGCCATTGTTAATGTCTCTTCATATTTATTGTTCTTTTAAAAGATTTATTTATTTACTTGAAAGTGAGAGTTATACACAGAGAGAAGGAGAGGCAGAGAAAGAGAGAAAGAGGTCTTCCATCTGGTGATTCATTCCCCAGTTGGCTACAATGGCTGGAGCTGTGCCGATCCAAAGCCAGGAGCTTCTTCTGGGTCTCCCATGTGGGTACAGAGGCCCAAGGACTTGGGCCATCTTCTACTGATTTCCCAGGCTATCGCAGAGAGCTGGATCAGAAGTGGAGCAGGTGGGACTCAAACTGCCATTCATATGGGATTCTGGCACTGCAGGCTGCCGCTTTACCCGCTAAGCCACAGTGCCGGCCCCGAATTTGTTGTTGTAACTCTTCAAATATCTATGTGAGATGTTTGAGGGGGGGGCCTTTGACCCTTAAACTATAGCATGTCACAGGTGTTAAGTAAATGCTTGTCCAATAAGTGGATGAATGAGTCTAAATTAGCTTCTTTTATTTAGAAAACTAAAGAAGTATGTGAAATAACTGAAGCTAACAGGACCGAGGTTTTCTTTTCTTTTCTTTTCTTTTCTTTTTTTTTTGGACAGGCAGAGTGGAGAGTGAGAGAGAGAGAGAGAGAGACAGAGAGAAAAGTCTTCCTTTACCATTGGTTCACCCTCCAATGGCCGCTGTGGCTGGCGCACCACACTGATCCGAAGCCAGGAGCCAGGTGCTTCTCCTGGTCTCCCATGCGGGTGCAGGGCCCAAGGACTTGGGCCATCCTCCACTGCACTCCCGGGCCACAGTAGAGAGCTGGCCTGGAAGAGGGGCAACCGGGACAGAATCCGGTGCCCCGACCGGGACTAGAACCCAGTGTGCCGGCGCCGTAGGTGGAGGATTAGCCTAGTCAGCCGCAGCGCCGGCCAGGTTTTCATTTTTTAACATATATTTATTTATTTGAAAGGCACAGTTATAGAGAGGCAGAGAGAGAGAACAGTGAGAAGTCTTCCATCTGCTGGTTCACTCCCCAAGTGGCTGCAACAGCTGGATCTAGGCCAATCTGAAGCTAGGAGACAGGAGCTTTTCTTCTGAGTCTCTCACGTGAGTGCAGTCTCCCAAGGACTTGGTCCATCTTCTACTGTTTTCCCAGCCCATAGCAGAGAGCTGTATCAGAAATGGAGCAGCCGGTAATTGAACTGGCGCCCATAGGGGAGGCTGGCACGCAGGCAGTGGCTTTACCCACTACAGTCCAGTTCCGGTCCCAGGGCCTAGGTTTTCAGGGCTCTTAACAGCACAGCTGCTTACATTCTGTTTTGTAGTTCCCTGTTTTAATTGCATATGTTATTTTGTTCAAATTAGAGTAGAAAAATCTATACGAACAGTGGTAATGAATTCTTAATAAACATATTGTTAGCTTACAGAAGCTTCCAAGAAAGTATTACCTAATTAGAGCTCTGTCCTCTGTATTCCTTTGTACCTCTAACTGTAGAAAGTTACTTGGGGACTGGAAAGGCTGAAAGAATCTGCTTCCTGAAGAAGGCTTAGATTGATCAGCAGAGGGTGCTCTAACATTGTGTTTTAAAGGGTGAGGTTTCTTGTTAGCACAGCTGGTATTCACACTTTGTCACTTATATGTTAGAATGATTTTGAGAGAACAATTCTTGGGTCTTGTATTGAATACACTGCTAAACGCTAATATTGGTATAAGTTTTAGGTATTCAGGTGCAAAATTTAGAAAACTTTTGCAAGTGTATAAATGGGAAATTTATTTTGCCTAAATTAACATATTTTCAGGATGGATTGTGAAAATAAGTAGGAACTACCTTTTTTTTTTACGATTTATTTATTTATTTGAAAGGCAGAGTTAGGGTGAGACAGTTATTCTGAAAACTTTTTTAATATGATTTATTTAGTTATTTGAAAGAGAGAGAGAGAGAGAGATCTTCCTTTCTGCTGGTTCACTCCTCAAATGGTCACAATAGCTGGGGCCAGGCCAGACTGAAGCCAGGATCTAGGAGCTTCTTCTGGGCTTCTCACATGGGTGCAGGGGCCCAAGCACTTGGGCTGTCCTCTTCTGCTTTCCCAAGCCATAGCAGAGATCAGGATGGGAAGTGGATGGAGCAGCTGGGATTCAAACCAGTGCCCATACGGGATGCCAAGATCACAGGCACCTGCTTTACCTGCTATGTCATAATGCCAGGCCCCAAAACTACTTTTTGATTTGGAAATAAAAAGCAAACATCGGGGCCAGCATTGTTTAAGTCATTGCTGCGATGCTGGCATCTCATTTGAGCTTCGGTTCAAGTACCAGCTGCTCCACTTCCTTTCCGTTTCCCTGCCAATGCACTTGCAAAAGCAGTGGAAGATGGCCCAAGTATGAAAGATCCTGCCACCAATGTGGGAGACCTGAATGGCATTCCAGGTTCCAGGTGCCTGGCCCAGCCCCAGCCATTGTGACCATTTAGGGAGTAAACTAGCAGATATAAGATCTCTCTCTGTCCCTCCCTCCCTCTCTAACTCTAACTTTCAATTAAATCTTTTTTTTTAAAGCAAATATTTATGGGGATTGTGGATATAATAAAATGACTTCGAATTTAATATTAAAACTGAGTTCAATAGTAAATTTTAACAAAGTGCTTTAGTCAAAGCCATTTTATAATTTTTCTTTGAAAAGTATTTTAATATTTCAGTCAAATGCTATATGGATTTTTCTCATTTCTAGTCATTTTTTTCCTTTTTATTAAGGTTGTGATTTGCTGGAGTTATATATTCTGTAAAACGGATTTTCAATTGTGAATTGTATAGTGTTTTATGTGTAGACTATCCCTGAGTAAAAATATGCTTAGAAAGCTGTGCAAACATCGTTCTCCACACCTATTGGTATTTGTGCCACTTGTAGAGAAAGGCAAAACTGATTGTGATCATGACCTTACTTTGATTTGCATTTGTAATTATACCTTTTTTAAATTCAGTGAAATCTTTTTGCCAGTAAGTCACTAATGGAGCAAATTTCAGAATAGGGTGCATTTATATCTGTGAAATGGACTGAGGGCAGTAGTTCTCTAAGATGGTAGGATTCTTTTCTTTCTCTTCCTTTCTTAATTTCTTTCTCTGTCTCTTTCTCTCTCTCTCTCTCTCTCTCTCTCTCTCTCTCTCTCTCTCCCTTTCCCTCTCCCTCTCCCTCTCCCTCTCCCTCCCTCCCTCCCTTCCTTCCTCCCTTCCTTCCTCCCTTCCTTCCTTCCTTCTTTCCTTCCTTTTTCAAGTCATATTTATTTATTTAAAAAGCAGAGTTACGCAGAGGCAGAGAGAGAGAGAGAGAGAGGTCTTCCATCTGATGATTCATTCCCTAAATGGCCGCAGTGGCCGGAGCTGAGCCGATCTGAAGTCAGGAGCCAGGAGCTTCTTCAGAGTCTCCCACCTGGGTGCAGTGGCCTAAGCACTTGGGCCATCTTCTACTGCTTTCCCAGACAGTAGCAGAGAGCAAGATCAGAAGTGGAGCAGCTGGGTCTCGAACTGGCACCTATATGGGATATTGGCACTGCAGGTAGCGGCTTTATCCACTACACCACAGCGCTGGCCCTGGTGAGGATGCTTTCAATGATAATCTTGGAATACCTGATTTGCTGACTGAATAGAGAGATAGTTAAACTAGAATGAACTCCCTTCTGAGCCATATCCATTACAGCTCCACAGTGAGAACCACATGCACGTCAGTATATGTGAACAGTTAGTAATAGGACAAGGAAGAAGGAACTTCAACAAATAAATTTTAATATGTTCATTTTGAGTATTGAATTTGGGAAAGACTAGAACAGTGTAAAGAATAGAAAAAAAAAGTTAAAATGTGAAAATAGACCTAACATAAAATAATCTGATGTAGTCATTTTAAAAAAATAGGACAATAAATTGAGCCCTTAACTCACTGAGTCCTCCTATGGGACATACAAGTATTTCTATGCTTCTTTTTTCTATAAAATTTAAATTAGATGGCAGGAATAGCAACATAACAGCCAAATGACTGCATTATGATTTACTACAGTTATGGTTTATGTGGTTTGTGTGTTGTGGGTTAGGGGCCTCCCGACAAAACCAAGTATCTGTTTAAAGGAGTTGTATAAATTAGTACTTTTGAATTCCTTGATGTAAGTCAGATTGCAGTGTGTGTGTTTTTGTAAGTCGTGTTTTTTATACAGATTTTCTTGAATGGTAGTAGGTCAATCAGAATTCGGAAATCTGGGAACCAGTTAATTCAGATAAGACCTTTGTTGGGAATAATCTCATCAAATCATTATGGCATAAACATCTGCATTGAATCACATAAGAATTGTAGATTTTTATAATAGATATAATGTTTATCCTAAGCTTTCCTGTTTCAATTTTATTTTTTCAATATTATTACATCATAATTATTAACCACTACATTATGAGAATTTAGGATGTTTATGTTAGTACTTTATATGCATTAAAATTTTTTTAAAGATTTATTTATTTTCATTTGAGACAGAGTTACAGAGGGAAAGAGAGAGAGAGGTCTTCCATCTGCTGATTCACTCCCCAAATGGCTACAACAGCTGGAGCTGGGCCAATCCACAGCCAGGAACCAGGAGCTTCGAGCTTCATCTGGGTCTCCCACGTGGGTGTAAAGGCCCAGGCATTTGGGTCATATTCCGCTGCTTTCCCAGGCACATTATCAGGGAGATAGATTAGAAGTGGAGCACCTGGAACTAAAACCTGCACCCATATGGGATGCCAGGCGGAAGCTTAACCTAATACACCACAGCACCATGTATGAAATTTTTTTAAAACGATTTATTTATTTATTTGAACGTCAGAGTTACAGAGAGAGAGACACACACAGACAGCAAGCGAGAGAAACCAGGGCTAGGCCAGGCCAAAGCCAGGAGCTTCTCCAGGTCTTACACATGGGTAGCCCCAACACTTGGGCCATCTTTTGCTTTTGTCGTCCATTAGCAGGGAGCTGGATCAGAAGCAGAGCATCTGGGGTATGAACCATAGCCCATGTGGGATGCCAGTGTAGCAGGCAGTGTAACCTAATCTGCTCCACCACAAAGCTCACCTCCTATTTAAATTTAAATATAATTTTAGGCGTCAGAATTCATGGAATACAAGGAAAAAGGGTCATCATCATTTAACATAAGGATCAATGAACTTTTATAAAAAATACATTTTTAAAGTAATTTTGTGTGTAATTTTAAAAAGAATAAAGTAGTAATGTGTTACAATTTTAATAAGAATTCTTTTTTTTAACTTTTATTTAATGAATATAAATTTCCAAAGTACAGCTTATGGATTACAATGGCTTCCCCCCCATAACGTCCCTCCCACCCGCAACCCTCCCCTTTTCCACTCCCTCTCCCCTTCCACTCACATCAAGAATCATTTTCGATTCTCTTTATAAACAGAAGATCAGCTTAGCATACATTAAGTAAAGATTTCAACAGTTTGCTCCCACACAGAAACATAAAGTGAAAAATAATAGATGATTTTTTAAATGATGATGAAATCAGATCAGACCTATTGTCATGTTTAATCCCAGTGAGAGTCAAGTTGGGAATTGCTAATTTCTTTTTTTTTTTTTTTTAACAGAAGATCAGTTTAGTATACATTAAGTAAAGATTTCAACAGTTTGCACCCCCATAGAAACACAAAGTGAAATATACTCGTTATAGCATTAAATCTCAATGTACAGCACATTAAGGACAGAGATCCTACAAGAGGAGTAAGTGCACAGTGACTCCTGTTGTTGACTTTACAAATTGACACTCCTGTTTATGGCATCAGTAATCTCCCTATGCTCCAGTCATGAGTTTCCAAGGCTATGGAAGCCTTTTGAGTTCTCCGACTCTTATCTTGTTTAGACAAGGTCATAGTCAAAGACAATTTTAATAAGAATTCTAATGATCGTTAACATACAGTTTGAAGGTTTCTGAAATGGGCAGGATTCTCTGCATGCAGCTGACTGCTCATCAGTTTTTACATTCAGATGGGCCTCAAAGAGGTTCTAGCTTATCATTTCTTCTGGCTCTTCCTATACTTGATAGCAGTACTTGAAGAAATTTATAAAACATTTGTCAGCTCATTTTTTTTGTACTTTCTTTTTATGTTACCAGACACTAGTTAGAATGATCAGTCTAATATTTTTTTCCTCATTTCTACATTATCTGATTCCTTTTGATCAATTTTGTATGCAAATCTGCATTTGGCATTACCTGCTGTCAAGTAAATTGTGTATAAATGACATAATAAATGAAAGAATACTGTCACATATCCTTTTATTTTCATTTTTACATTTTTATCTACTTGAAGGCATAGTTAGAGAGGAAAAGACATATAGAGAAATTTTCCATCTGCTGGTTCACTCCATAAATGGCTGAAACAGCTGGGGCTATGCCAGGCCAAAGCTAGGAGCCAGGAGCTTCTTCCAGGTTTCCTATGTGGGTGCAGGGGCCCAAACATTTGGGTCATTTCCACTGCTTTATCAAGCCATTAGCAGGGAGCTGAATCTGAAGCCAGGTCTCATAACTGGCACCCATATGGGATGCCAGAGCTGCAGGCAGCAGCTTAACCTGTTATGCCACTATGCCGGCCCTGTACATATCATTTTGAGAAAATGGAATGGTACAGGTTCTTACCATAACAGAGCATGTGATAAAAAGTCCTTCTGTTAAATGACAAAATTGATGAGAATACCCTATGTTCCTTTTGTCCTTAGACATTTATTGTTTGTGTATTTCTGTAAGTTTTTTGAAGGTTTATTTATTTGAAAGGCTGAATTACAGAGAGGGAGATGAGGTAGAGAGGGAGGGACAAACAGATATGGAGAGAGAGAGAGAGAGAGAAAGAGAGAGAGAAAGGTCTTCCATCAGCTGGGTAACTTCAAATTTTAATTTAATATAAAAATATTTAATTTATTTAATATTAATATTTAATTCCATATCTCCAAAAGCCTTTTGAAGAAACTTTTATGTTTGCATCTTGGTCAGGATTACTCACTATGATTGCAGTTGGAAATGTTTTCAAATCTTACAGCTCTTAAATCTAGAAGTAAGTTAATAATAGATAACATAGATAAAAAGCAGATTTTATATAATGTCATATATGCTTCTTTTTGCCTTTATTGGGAACATTATCTAATTCTAATTCACTAATTAGGCTGCCTTACTTTGGATCTTTTAGAAGGATAACTTAAAAAAATAAGGTTGGCCCATTGATTTCTGCAAGATTTGTATCATTGATTTTTATTGTGAAGTAACTTGTTTCAGTGTGAGTAATGGTTATTTAAGAAATGTTCTCTTGTTTAAGAAGACAAAATTTATTTCTTAAAAATAATATGAAGCATGCCAGCATTGTGTATAGTTGGTGAAATTGCCACCTGTGACACAGGCATCCCTTATGGATGCTGGTTTGTGTCCTGGCTGTTCTACTTCGAATCAGCTCCCTGCTACTGGCGTGGGAAAAGCAATGGAACTTGTCCCAAGTGATTGAACCCCTGCCACCCATGTGGAAGACCCAGATGAAGTTCCTGGCACCTGGCTCAGCTCTGGCTGTTGCAGCCATTTGCAGAGTAAACCAGCTAATAGAAGATTATCTCTATCTCCCCTCCTTTCTCTAACTCTGACTTTCAAATAAATCTTAAAAAAAAAAAAAAAAAAGAGAGAGAATCAGGTTTCAAAATAATACTCAGTAACTTGGAAGTATTGATGTTATAATTTGTGTGCTGAAAAGCAGGTTGAAGGATAGTTGTAAGGGATGTTCCTAATCTATATTTACGTATATATATATGTATAGACAAAAGGCTAGAAATTTATACTGTATAATATTATTAGTATTAACATAGAACATGTGAATTGCATGGTTTTTAGGTGCTCATTTTGATTCTTAAAATTTTCTAAACTTTTAGGTTGATTTAAAATAAAAAAATTTAAAAGGAGAGAACAATCCAACATGGGAAGCGGGATACGCAGCAGACTCATAGAATGGCAGATATCCAAAACAGCACACTGGCCTCAGAATCAGCCCTTAAGGCATTTGGATCTGGCTGAAGAGCCCATTAGAGTACTTTAGGCATGGAAAGCCAAGACACTCTGGCAAAAAAAAAAAAAAAAAAAAAAAAAAGGCGAGCCTAAATGAAAGATCTCTGTGAGTGAGATCCCAGTGGAAAGAATGGGCCATCAAAGGAGGTGCCTTTCTCTGAAGGGAGGAGAGAACTTCCACTTTGACTATGACCTTGTCTAAATAATGTCAGAGTCGGCAAACTCAGAATGCTTCCATAGCCTTGGCAACTCATGACAAGAGCCTAGGGTGATTACTGACGTCGTAAACAAGAGTGTCAATTGTTAAGTCAACAACAGGAGTCACTGTGCACTTACTTCCCATGTAGGATCTCTGTTCTTAATGTGTTGTACAATGTAAATTAATGCTGTAACTAGTACTCAAGTAGTACTTTACATTTTGTGTTTCTGTGTGGGTATAAACGGTTGAAATCTTTACTTAATATATACTAAATTGATCTTCTGTATATAAAGATAATTGAAAATGAATCTTGATGTGATGGAATGGGAGAGGGAGAGGGAGTGGGAGATGGGAGGGTTGTGGGTGGGAGGGAAGTTATGGGGGGGGGCACTGTAATCCAAAAGCTGTACTTTGGAAATTTATATTTATTAAATAAAAGTTAAAAAAAAGTACTCTGATTCAAAAAAAATAAATTTAAGTAAACTTCTAGATAAACAACTGTCATTTTAAAACTGGGGTGATAATTAGACACTGCAACACAGAGAAACAACAATGTCTTGTCATATTGTGCCTTTGAGTCCCACTGTGAATATGGATGATTCTGTGGGGAATGAAGTGGTTAGAAGAAAGCCACCTAATACTTGCACAGGATTTCACAAAGGCCCTGGCTTATAACATTTGTTACCTTCTTTTGATCTGTGGTTAAAGCTACTGATATTTAGTGTTAGAATGTTTGCTGGCAGTTTATTTTGAAGTTGTAGTAGCAATTTTCCATATTTTTTTCTCTTAAAATATACTTTTTTATTTTTAGGCATTATCCAATTGGTTTGCTATTTGATCTTCTTGCATCAAGTTCAGCTCTTCCTTGGAACATCACAGTCCATTTTAAGGTATAATTTAAATAGCATTTCACTTTTGTCCTACTTGTAGTGGTACTGCATTTATTGTAGAATTTGTTTTTTTAAAAATGAAGTTATTTATCTCTTTTTCAATGACATTTTCTTGTTTATAAGCTTCCATTAGAGTTCATCTATGAAATATTTTTAAATTTTGTCCTAATTCTTTGGAAAACCACTTTAACTTCTAGTGTCTTAAGTGCCTTTTTCTTTAGTAGAGTTGAAGAGACTGTTTAAAATTTTTAAGAGTTTTAAAAATTATATCCATTTTTAAAAGTCAGATATCCTGGGTGTTGATATGGGCATGGTGGTAAAAAGCAGGAGAACGTAACACTATTAATTCCTTTTTTTTTTTTTGACAGAGTGGACAGTGAGAGAGAGAGACAGAGAGAAAGGTCTTCCTTTGCCGTTGGTTCACCCTCAATGGCCGCCGCGGCTGGCGTGCTGCGGCCAGCGCACCTCACTGATCCTAAGCCAGGAGCCAGGTGCTTCCTCCTGGTCTCCCATGCGGGTGCAGGGCCCAAGGACTTGGGCCATCCTCCACTGCCCTCCTGGGCCGCAGCAGAGAGCTGGACTGGAAGAGGAGTGACCGGGACAGAATCCGGCGCCCCAACCGGGACTAGAACCCGGGGTGCCAGCGCCGCAGGCGGAGGATTAGCCTAGTGAGCTGTGGCACCGGCCAACACTATTAATTCTTAAAGCTGTTTTGATCAAATTAGGAAGGATGAAACAGAAGTCCAAAGATAAGATGCCTGTTTTGAGAGGTGTTCGTGCTTGTATTTTTTAAGAATAGGCTAAAATCTGGGCACCTGGGGGCCGGCGCTGTGGCTCACTTGGTTAATCCTCCGCCTGCAGTGCCTGCATCCCATATGGGCTCCAGGTTCTAATCCCAGGTGCTCCTCTTCCAGTCCAGCTCTTTGCTGTGGCCCGGGAAGGCAGCGGAGGATGACCCAAATGCTTGGGCCTCTGCACCCACATGGGCCACCAGGAGGAAGCACCTGGCTCCAGGCTTCGGATCGGCACAGTGCTGGCCATAGCGGCCATTTAGGGGATGAACCAAAGGAAGGAAGACCTTTCTCTTTCTCATAGTCTAATTCTGTCAAAAAAAAAAAAAAAAAATCCATGCAGCCTAATTTTGTCTCCGTGTATTATAATGTGCTGGTTCCTGTTTCCCCCAGCCACCTTGCTTCTGCTCCGTTCACCAAGCCCTAATTCACAAATTGACAACTGGAAAGCACTTCTGCTGGTTGATCACTGGCAAAGATTCTCATGTTACAGTAGGTAGTGGGATGGAGACATGTAGAGTTTAAAAACATTTCGGACTGACGCTGCGGCTCACTTGGCTAATCCTCCATCTGCAGCTCCAGCACCCTGGGTTCTAGTCCCGGTCGGGGTGCTGGATTCTGTCCCGGTTGTTCCTCTTCTAGTCCAGCTCTCTGCTGTGGCCCGGGAGTGCAGTGGAGGATGGCCCAAGTGCTTGGGCCCTGCACCCACATGGGAGACCAGGAGAAGCACCTGGCTCCTGGCTTCACATCAACGCAGTGCGCCGGCCGCAGCACGCCAGCCGTAGCGGCCATTGGGGGGTGAACCAACGGAAGAAAGGAAGACCTTTCTCTCTGTCTCTCTCTCTCACTGTCCACTCTGCCTGTCCAAAAAAAATAAATAAATAAATAAAATTTCAGCTTCTAGTTTGCTTTCTTATAATAGGTATGTCTTCAGTGACACTGCCTGAAAGCCACTCAAGTGGTTTTCCTGATGCTTTTTTCATCTAGTTTTACTGAAAATGAGCTTGTAGATCGTGAGTGCTTGTTTCTCTATACAGTAGTACTAATGTTTCTTGTACAGTATTATGTTATTGAAGATCTTGGGTAACTGCAGACCATATAGATTGACCACATGGTTTCGATGTGCATGAATTTCAGTTACTCTTATACATGCACAGCATGGACTGCCTGTATGTACAACAATTTAACTTCAGTGTGGTTTGAAGATAAAACCACTTCAAACAAATTGAGAATAGAGGTCCCATGTTGCTTAACAAGTCTTTTATCTTAACTTCAAAAAGCAATAAAATAATTCCAGTAGATAGATAACTTGTTCATTTTTTGCGTGTGAAATACTGTAAAAAACTAAAATTTGGGTTCGAATTTATCATAGCTATCCATCCATCCATTCATCCATTCAGCAGTTATTGATCCTGCTGTATGCCAACTAGGCACTGTTATAGGAGCTTGGGATAAGTAAGTGGATGACACAAAGACATTCAGATACTCAAGACACTTCATAGTACCTAGCTGATGCTATGTAAAAAGCTGTCTGTAGTTATTGATTACATGAGTCAATGGATTGTAGTAGTGATAGGCTTGATAACAAGCAGAGGGTCTCACAGTGATCTGTGTACCAAGAAACCCTTTTAAGGTGGCTGTCAGGTCAAATCTGCTCCATATATTACTGAGATGTTACTTGCCCTACCCACTGTGTTAAATTTTGCATTGATATGCAAAAACAATGATGGTTAAAACTGTTGGCACCTAGCACAAAGCAAGACAGTGCTCCAGACGATGCTGGTGGTCACTGCAGTCTGTACAACTATACATCTACGATATAAAGAATGTGAGGTTACTTAAGACTGTTCTCAGTGCAACAGTACAAGTTATTGATCTTATTCTTAGATGCATGTCATTTTAATACATTGGGATGAAATGGAAAATACATCTAAAGACCTTCTGTGGCATGCCAAGTGTGGTTGTCTTGAGGAAAAGCATATGTGCCTTTGTTTAGTTGCTAGCTGAACTAGCCACTTTTTCCTTAGAACGCCATTGTTTTACTTGAATGACTGACAGACAAGCTTTGCTTGTTCAGACTTGGGTGTGTATCCTTTGTTTTCTTGAAAATGAATGAGTGAACTCTTACTGCAAGGAAAATGATAACATTTATTGCCAATGATAAAATTTGAAGTTTTAAGTGAGAACTGAAATTTTGGAAAACACATACCAGTGTGATCTTGGCAGTTTTTATTTTTAAAGAACTCTCTGATCAGATTGGTTGTCTTAATAGCTGATTCAAAAAAAATTTTCATTAAGTGAAATGTTATCGACTTTTGAAGATCTACAGAGAATACCCATAAGTGTGAAAAGGCTCTTAAAATATACCTTTTTCCAACTCTGAGTATATATTGTGATGAGCTTAGCTTTATTATATATTTTAGTAAAAACAATATATCGCAAAATACTGAACAGAGATGCAAATCAGATAATCCATCTATCTTCTATTAAGATGTTAAAGAGATTGCAAAAATGTAAAATAATGCCAGTTGTTCCCTACTTTTTTTTTTAAAAGAAACTTATTGTTCCGGAAAATACAGTTTTTTTCATTGAAATGAGGTTTTTTAAATATATGAGTTCTCATATCTAATAAAGTAAATATCAATAGTATAAACCACATAAAAATAAGCTCTTTGGAGTCCCTAATAGATCATAACTTTTTCTTTCCAGTAGAAAGATTATTAGAAAAATCAGCTGTAAGAATCTGTCATTAATCATGACATTACAAAAGACATTTTAAGTTTTCTCGTAGTCTTTCTGATCCTTGCCTGTGTTGGAAGACAATTGTTGATGAGACTTTTTTCTATATACTGTACTAAGTTCCTTTTATTTAGATTTAGGGTTGTGTCTGGACCCAGCTTATCTGAAAGGTTGTTTCAGGTATAAAATCAATAGCTTGGCCGGCGCTGCCATAGCTCAATAGGCTAATCCTCCACCTGCGGCACCAGCACTCTGAGTTCTTCTAGTCCCGGTCGGGGCGCCAGATTCTGTCCCGGTTGCTCCTCTTCCAGTCCAGCTCTCTGCTGTGGCCCGGGAGTGCAGTGGAGGATGGCCCAAGTCCTTGGGCCCTGTACCCCATGGGAGACCAGGAGAAGCACCTGGCTTCGGATCAGCGCGGTGCGCTGGCCACAGCAGCCATTGGGGGTGAACCAATGGAAAAGGAAGACCTTTCTCTCTCTCTCTCTCTCTCTCACTGTTCACTCTGCCTATCAAAAATAAAAATTAAAAAAAAAATCAATAGCTTGCAGGCCTGCCTTATTGTGCTATCTTCTGGGTTTTGATTGATTATATTGAAACTGAATAAATGTCAGTTTGCAGAAAAGCAATACTTTTAGTGAAGAAATGTGTGTGTGTGTGTGTGTGTGTGTATCAGTATCACCCCAAAAAAACAGTTTACTCAACAAATTGCATTTATCAAGCAATAGTTCTATCAGTTGATGTTCTGGTATGAATTTTATCTTTTACAGTATTGTATTGAGGATGCCACATGATGTTTGTGCTCTAACCAGGCTTCTTAGACTTTGTTTTATAGTTGTTTTCAAAGTTTTTTTAAATTAAATTTTGTGCAGCACTAAAGCCTTCAAGAGAACTTCCTTGATTTTGATCATTTGGAGTTCAGATTCAATTCTTGAAAACAATGCTTGTGAAGAAGTTTTCAAGTAGACATTTTTCTCTGATTTTTAATTGACATTGACTCCAGTGGTTTGAATAGGTTCTTCATGTCTATGGTAAATGTATGTTAGTATTTACAGTAGTGCTTCTCACATTTCAGAGTGTTTTCTTTAGAATTACATGCTTATCTTGCTAAAGTGCAGTTTCTGGGTGTAGGTTTCAGCCTGGGTAGGGGTGTTGTGTTTCTAGGTTCACAGGTGATATGAGGCTGTTGGTCCTTCAGGCCACATGTTGCATAACAAGAGTTTAGGGAAAACAAAGCTTTAAAAGTCAATAATAACCATCTGTAGAACCAACAAATGTTTTAATGGGAATTTTTGCATTTTGTATTCTTGGAGAGAAATGATTGTAACATGTTAACTGCTTTAAAATTCATAGATTTGGATATTTACTTTGCCATGTTTATTTTCCAAAACAGAAATGGAAGTGATGTCTACTTCAGGCTTTCCTTACGGGATTTGAGAGCATTTTTGAGACTTAAACTTGATTAGCTTACTTTAAAAAAATCTCATTTCTATCTCAAATATTCAAACTTACTTTGGAAGAGTTGAGAGTGGGCCAGTCGCAGCTGATGTACACTCACCTGGATTTGCCACTTGTTAACATGTTGTTACTCTCGCTTTATTTCCTACACTCTGTTTCTGTTTTCTTGTTTTCCTTCTCCCCATTAATTCTATACATATGCTGTTTGCAAAGCTTAATTATAATCACAAAATTGCTCATTGTGTGTGGAATTTTAAAAAAAGAGCAATATGATTTAGAAACTTTGTGAAATCAGATGAAGGCAATGGGCTCTTTTAAAGCTTCAGCTCTGTTGTGTAACCTAAATAAAATTTATTGAATAGAGTAAACAAATCCAGTCACGCTGTGGTGTTTCTCTTCTTTTTGCTCCTGGTAACATGATGCTAATTTGGTTTTGATAAGAACAGACATCTTAATTTAAAATTTTGACAGCAGTTATTAGGGGTAACAACTTATATTTGTTAGCAAAATGATGATCAGCATTAAGATAAGTACTTATGTGCCAAATTCTACTGATCGCCAGGGACAAGACAAGTTAGGTTTTTGGACCAAGGCACTCTGTATTTCCTAGTCTGCGGGAAAGGACACTGCCACTGGACCTGACTCTTCTTTGTGTATTGCTTGTATGACTGCCAAGCCTCTTTTCTGATGGACAGAGTCCTCTTGTTAGGCTAATTACAATGTTTGGTTCTTGGCCTTGCAAGAAATTGAACCGCTGTTGAATTTTCTTGCAAGTGAAATTTGCCCTATTTCTGCTGCTTCCATTAGTGTTGATGATAGAGGTCTGAAATAGCTTTCCTTGCTACAGCCTCTGCTTCATGAATTACCCTTGCTTCTACCACTGGGTTTGCCACCTCCCCCCCCCCTTTTTTTAAAAGATTTATTTATTTTTTTGAAAGTCAAAGTTACACAGAAAGAAGGAGAGGCAGAGAGAGAGAGATCTTCCATCCGTTGGTTCACTCCCCAGTTGGCCATAATGGCCAGAGTTACGCCGATCCGAAGCTAGGAGCCTCCTGCAGGTCTCCCATATGGATGTAGGGCCGCAAGCATTTGGGCCATCTTCTATTGCTTTCCCAGACCATAGCAGAGAGCTGGATCGGAAGTGGAGCAGCTGGGACTCGAACCGGCACCCATATGGGATGCTGGCCCTGCAGGCGGCGGCTCTACCCACTATGCCATAGCACCGGCCCCTGAGTTCCCTTCTCGGCTATAAATATTGTGGCTGTTTGATATCGGCTATTTCTGTGAATGAAGTACCACAAATGTAACAACTTTAACAATTTAGATTTCTTCTTTCACAGTTTCTAGATTTAGATTCACCTGGATCCTGTGCTTAGGATTTCAAAGTGTGCAGTGAAGGCCGGCGCCGCGGCTCACTAGGCTAATCCTCCGCCTTGCGGCGCCGGCACACCGGGTTCTAGTCCCGGTCGGGGCGCCGGATTCTGTCCCGGTTGCCCCTCTTCCAGGCCAGCCCTCTGCTGTGGCCAGGGAGTGCAGTGGAGGATGGCCCAGGTGCTTGGGCCCTGCACCCCATGGGAGACCAGGAAAAGCACCTGGCTCCTGGCTCCTGCCATCGGATCAGCGCGGTGCGCCGGCCGCAGTGCGCCGGCCGCGGCGGCCATTGGAGGGTGAACCAACGGCAAAGGAAGACCTTTCTCTCTGTCTCTCTCTCTCACTGTCCACTCCGCCTGTCAAAAAAAAAAAATAAATAAAATAAAAATAAAAAAAAATAAAAAAAAATCAAAGTGTGCAGTGAAGGTGTTTGCTTGGCTGCATTTTTATCCAGAAGCTTGACTGAGGAAGAACTGTTTGCGTGCTCAATGGCGTTGCTGGCAGATTCATTTCATTGTAGTGGTGGGATTGAGGGCCCTGTTGTCTTGTTGGCTGTCAGAGGTACTCTGCACCCAAAGAGTGCTTGCAGTTCTTGCCACGTGGCCTTTCCCAACTTAGCCTACTTCAGGTCAAGAGTCTAGAGCTAGTCTGCTAGCTGTCGAGACAGAACCTTACATAACATGACTTACTTACCAGTGAACATCCCATGACCATTGCTGTGTTCTTTTGATTAGAAGCAATATTTGGCCCACATTCAAGTGGCAAGAGATTATAGAAAAGTAGAAAGCATAGGAAGTAGAGATCATGGAGGCTCATATATTCTTAGAACTTTATGAAATAAGTTCTTTAGTTATTGATTTATTCATCAAATATTTGTTGACCTTTTGGCTAGAATAGAGCACCCAATATTCAATTTTTTTCCTACAGATACAAATAGCTATAAAATAGGGCAGAATACATGAGGATGTTTCAGAAATTTCATGGAAGATGGGATTAAGACATAATACACATTTTCTACAACCCTTTTCTGAAACCCCCTTGTTTCCAGCACAGGATGTTAGGAGAAAGGGAGAAAATAAGGTGAGCCCCATGTTTAGCACATCTCTGTGCTTTGGGACAGTTACTTGGCAGTGGCATGGGGAGCAGGACAGGGTGAGGATGGAGAGAATGGAGTTCTAGACTGCTGACATGTTGCTGAAACTTGCTAGGCAGAGTAACAGGAAGCCAAAGTATGTGTATGTTGGGGGCAGAGTGGAGGGTGGGCTTGTTCTCAAAGGTTACTTGGCTGAGGGCTGTGTTACAGATGCCTAGGTGATACTCTGCCAGGCCTAGGAGGAAATAAATGTTAGACAAGGTGCTGTGGATCCATTAAAAACAAACTGCTGAAAATGAATTGTAAGAGGAAATTTTGAAAGCAGCCAGAAAAATAACATAAAAAGGAGTGGTGATGTGATTGATGACTAGATTCTCATCGAATTTGGTGTAGTGATTGAGATACCGCTTGGGTTGCCTGTATCATATTGGAGTGCTTGGGTTTAAGTCTTGGCTCTAGCTCTTTTTTTTTTTTTTTTAAGATTTTATTTATTATTTATTTGAGAGGTAGAGGTACAAACAGTGAGAGGAAGAAACAGAGAGGTTTTTCATTTGCTGATTCACTCCCCAAATGGCCGCAACGGCCAGAGCTAGGCTGATCCGTAGCCAGGAGCTTCCTCCAGATCTCACATGTGGATGCAGGGGCCCAAGTACTTGGGCCGTCCTCTACTGCTTTCCCAGGCCATAGCAGAGAGCTGGATTGGAAGAGGAGCAGCTGGAACATGGAACAGGAGCCGGCACCCATATGGGATGCTGGTGCCGCAGGTGGAAGATTAACCTACCGCACCACAGTGCCGGCCCCACCAGCTCTTGCTCTTTTTTTTTTTTTTTTTTTTTAATTTGAAAAACAGAGTTATAGAGAGAGGTAGAGACAGAAAGAGAGGTCTTCCATCTGCAGGTACTCCCCAGATAGCTGCAACGGCCAGAGGTGTGCCGATTCAAAGCCAGGAGTCAGGAGCTTCCTCCAGGTCTCCCGTGCGGGTGCAGGGGCCCAAGGAATTGGGTCACCTTCTCCTGCTTTCCCAGGCCACAGCAGATAGCTGGATTGGAAGTAGAGCAGCCGGGACTAGAACCCTCGCCCATATGGGATGCCAGCGCTTCAGGCCAGGGCTTTAATCCACTGCACTACAGCACCGGCCCCAGCTCTTGCTCTTGTTTGTAGCCTCCTGCTAATGCAGACCATAGGAGGCAGCGGGTGATGGCATGTGAAGTAATGGGATCTCTGCCATCCACATGGGGAGACTTAGGTTGAGTTCCAAGCTTCTGGCCTTGGCCTGACTCTGCCTTTCAAAAAATAAATAAGTAAAAATTTTTGAGTAGTAACAAAGGTATAGAGATAATGAAGTGGCATCTTAAAACACTATTAAAAACAAGAAGCAGAAATGAAGAGCATCAGAAATGGTACATATATGGCAAACATAGAAGATCAACTCTTTCCCACTGGCATTCTGGCCTAGTGGGTAAACCTACTGCCTGAGATGCTGGCATCCAAAATAGGTGCTGGTTCGAGTCCTGGCTGCTCCACTTCTGATCCAGTTCCCTGCTGTTGGCTTGGGAAAAGCAGCAGCAGATGACCCAAGTGCTTGGGCTGTTGACACCCATGTCGGAGACCCAGATGAAGCTCTTGGTCTCTGGTATCGGCCTAGCTCACTCTTGGCCATGGTGGCCATCTGGGTAGTGGACCAGTGGATAGAAGGTCTCTCTCTCTCTCTCTCTCTCTCTCTCTCTTTCTATCTCTCTAACTTTGACTTTCAAATAAATAAATATTTTTTAAAAAGCTCTTTTAATTTCTTGAAAGGAGAAAAACGATTTAGAAAAATATGACGGATTTTCAAAAAGTTCATAAAAATACATATTTTAAAAATTTTATTCATTTTAAAGGCACATAGAGACAGAGAAGTCTACCACCCACTGGGTCATTTTCCAAATGCCCACAGTAGCTGTGGTTGGGCTAGGTTGAACCAGGAGTTGGGAACTTAATCCAGGTCTCCCATGTGGTTGGAAGGCACTCAGCTATGGAGCTCATCACCTGCTGCCTAATAGGTGCAGCACTAGCAGGAACCTGGAATCAGGAGAGACACTGGAATTCAAACCTAGGCACTCCTGTGTGGGATACAGGTATCCCAAGCAGCGTCATATGCCTACTCTTACATTCTCTTCTTTTTTTTTTTTTTTTTTAAAGATTTATTTATTTTATTTGAAAGGCAGAGTTGCAGAGAGACAGAGGCAGAGAGAGAGAGAGAAGAGAGGTCTTCTACCTGCTGGTTACTCCCCAGTTGGCCACAATGGCCAAAGCTGAGCCGATCCAAAGCCAGGAGCCAGGAGCGTCTTCTGGTCCTCCCACATGGGTACAGGGGCCCAAGCACTTGGGCCGTCTTCCAATGATGTCCCAGGCCATAAGCAGAGAGCTGAATTGGAAGAGGATCAGCCAGGACACAAACTGGCACCGATATGGGATTCTGGGACTCAGTTGGTGGCATTACCTTCTATGCCACAGTGCCGGCCCCACATTCTCTTGTAATTCCTTTTTTTTTTTTTTGGGTGAGCTTTTAAAAGTACTCTCACATAATTATAAGGAGGCACTCATAGTTTATTGTGTAAATAAAATTATATGACCATAATTATCCAAAGGGTAGATAATTCTGGAGACCTCAGTTATTCTTAGATCAGAAGCTATCATGAGGAAACCTAAAAATATTGCTAAGTAAAAAATAATAAAAACACTGCATATTAAAGTTTTTAAGGATTCACCTAAACCAGTATTTAGAGGGAATTACACTCTTTTATTTCCTATCATAGAAAAACACAATTTACTGAAATCAGGACAGAAAGATACAATAGTACTGTTAATACCACAGCTATATAAAGAGTAGTAGGAAATATGAAGGGGTTTCAACATTAATGGAAAAGTCTGTGTTATGAAAAACCTATACATGTATTTTTTTTGTTTTGGCACTTGTACTAACTTGTTACAGTGTGTCTGAACAGGATCTAGTTTGAGGCACTTAAGAAAAATAATATATTAATTGAAAGGAGCCCCTGTCAGAGTAACATACCTTCTGCAAAAGAACTGAAGCAAGAACAAATATCAAATTGATGATGAAGCTTTGGTGGAAGATTGGTGAAATTGTTGATGTTTTGCAAAAAAACATTATTGGGACAAGACCCAAAGAAATGTTTACAAGTGGATAATTTGCTTTAGGAAGGGATAAGAGAGCATCAAAGATGAAGTTTGTAGTGACAGACATCCATATTAGTTTGTCAAGCTGAAATTAACCCTATTCATGCCGAAATGTAGTGATCGACAGCAGAAATAAATAGCTAAAACTATAGACATGTCCATTGGTTCAGCTTACACAGTTCTGACTGAAAAATGAAAGTGGAGCAAACTTTCTGCTGTATGGGCATCGGAACTGTTGGGTCTGTATCAGCTGCAGATCAGAGC
This sequence comes from Oryctolagus cuniculus, assembly GCF_964237555.1. NCBI lineage: Eukaryota > Metazoa > Chordata > Mammalia > Lagomorpha > Leporidae > Oryctolagus > Oryctolagus cuniculus. The sequence goes on from NC_091436.1 coordinate 64,954,782, forward strand.
AGAGCTTTCTGTGGAAATTTGGAGCACATGCAATCAAGATCCTGAAGTGTTCCTTGGAAGAATTGTAACAGATAAATATCCCTTTACCAGAATGTTCCAGAAAGGCAAAACACTGTCAAAGCAGTGACTACCCACAGGGGGAAGTGGTCCAGGGAAAGCAAAAGCAAAACAGGAGAAAGATCATAGCAGCAGACTTCTGGGGCTGGTCAGGGCATTTTGCTTGTTGACTTTCTGCTTATTAAGAGAGTTTTGAAAAAATGAGCCAAAGCTTTAGCGGAGAAGTACCCAGGACAGTTTGATCAGAAAGTCCTTCTCCACAGTAACAATATTCCTGCTTATACCTCTTACTCAATAATTTTGCAGAAATTTTGATGAGAAATCATTACTCATTTGCCTAATAGTCCTGACTAGGCTCCTTCTTCCTGCTGTTTTTCAATCTTACTTAAAGGGCATGCTCTTTTTTTGGGTAGTTATCATGTTAAAAAGACTGCATTGCCAAGGTTAAATTCCCAAAATGTTCTCAATATTCTATAGAAATGGATGTAAAAGGCTGGTATTACCACTTATAAAATTGTGTTGACCTTGATGGGGCTTATATTAAGAACTAAAGATTATGTTTTTATTTTTTATCTCATAATTTTATCTTCCACAAACTTTTCCATGAACTTTATGAAGTCCCCTTATATTATGAATAACTTTAATTGCAAGGTTTTGGTAACAAATTTGACACATGGACAGATTCAGTGAAAATATACTTTACCAAAACTGACACAAGAAATAACAGAAATGAACAGCCTCTTTCTATAAAGAAATTAGATTTGTGGCCGGCACCGCGGCTCACTAGGCTAATCCTCTGCCTTGCGGCGCCGGCACACCAGGTTCTAGTCCCGGTCGGGGCACCGGATTCTGTCCCAGTTGCCCCTCTTCCAGGCCAGCTCTCTGCTATGGCCCAGGAGTGCAGTGGAGGATGGCCCAGGTGCTTGGGCCTTGCACCCCATGGGAAACCAGGAGAAGCACCTGGCTCCTGCCTTCGGATGGGCGCAGTGCGCTGGCCGCAGCGCACCAGCCACAGCGGCCATTGGAGGGTGAACCAGCGGCAAAGGAAGACCTTTCTCTCTGTCTCTTTCTCTCTCACTGTCCACTCTGTCTGTTAAAAAAAACAAAAAGAAATTAGATTTGTAATTTTAAAAACCTCACAGAGTAAAGCTCCTTACATACAGTTTCATGGAGAATTGTACAAAAATATTTAAGGAATAACTAATATTTATCTTTATGCAGTTTTTCCAGAAAAGAGGGGTGGGGGCGGGGCAGGGAACACTTCCTTGTTGGAACTTGGAACTGGTTTTTAGAGGCTGAGATAACTACAATCCTAAAACCTACTAAATGCTTTAGAAGGAAACTGTAATCTTAGATCCCTCATGATCACAGATACAAAAGCCATTGACAGAATACCAGCAGATTGAATCCAGCCGCTTAATATGAAAAAGGACAGGGCACACCGTGACTCAGCTGAATTTGCTGTAGAAGTACTAGATTGGGTCAACACTTGAATAACAATCAGTGTACTTCACTGCATTAATGTGGGAAAGTAGAAAAATCAAAGACACAGGAAAAACCATTGTCAGAATTCAGTGCCTATTTGTTATCAAGACTGTCAGCAGGCTTGGAAATGGAGGGGAACTTCCTTGGTGTGACAAAGGCTACTGCTTAATGATGGCTTATTGTTTATTTCACCTGAAGATAGGGAAAAAAAGACATGGAATGTTGCTCCTTTGCTTCTGTCAACAGTTCTGCTCTACTACAACATATATATTTTCTTTTTTAAAGATTTATTTATTTATTTGAAAGGCAGACTTATAGAGAGGCAGAGAGAGAGAGAGAGAGGGGAATCTTCCATCCACTGGTTCACTCCCCAAATGGCCACAACAGCTGGTGCTGGGCCAATCCGAAGCCAGGAGCCAGGAGCTTTTTCCAGGTCACCTATGTGGGTGCAGGAACCCAAGCACTTGTGTCATCTTTTACTGCTTTCCTAGGTCATAGCAGAGAGCTGGATTGTAAGTAGAGCAGCCAGGTCTTGAACCGGCATCCATATGGGATGCTGACACTGCAGGCACTATGCCACAGCGCCAGCCCCAACATATATATTCTTCAAAATTATTGTTACTGGGGCCAGTGTTGTGGCATAGCTGGTAAAGTTACATCTGCGATGCTGGCATCCCATATGGGTACCGGTTTGAGCCCCAGCTGCTCCACTTCTGATCCAGCTGCCTGCTAATGGCCTGGGAAAGCAGTGGAGGATAGCCCAAATGTTTGGGCCCCTGCACCCATGTGGGAGACCCGGAAGAAGCTCCTGGCTCCTGACTTTGAATGGACCTAGCTCCAGCCATTTGGGGAATGAACCAACGGGTGGAAGATCTCGCTGTGTCTTTGTCTCTCTCTGTGACTCTACGATTCAAATAAATAAGTAAATAAAAAAATTGTGAATAAAAAATGTGCAAAAAGAAATATTGGAATTAAAGGAAAGGGGTTAGGAGTCACTTGCAGTGACAACAACAAAAAAAAAGTCCATGGGTCTCTGTTGCCCACATGAATGATTCAGATTGAATTCCAGGCTCTTGGCTTCGGCCAAGAGGAATGTATTAAAAACTATAGCATAGATTTAGTTATATCAACTGGTTAAGAAATGTATAAATGCTACAATAAATATGATATTTCATACTGAAAAATATCTGGAAGTTTATTGAGATGGGCATTGGAAGAGCTATAGTTTGTCAGTTGTGAAATTATGGAAGCTGGGTTATCTGAAATCAGACACTAAATTGTAATATCTGACAGGTGTGAGTGAAGTGCCTAACATGAATTTATTTACTGCTCTGTTTCTGAGGTGTGTGCTCGTGGTTTAGCTAGGTGCAGTCCTCTGACATCACCTGTTTCATGTGGACAGAAGCTCACACTTGGCTCAGTGTTTTCCTAATTAGTTCCTTTGGAACAAATGTGAAAGGCTCAGCAGGCCGTTCACAGATACATATGTATGAATTACCAGTAAGCCCATGAAAAGGTGCTCGGCATCCTTAGGCATCAGAGGACTGTAAATTAAAATCATCATTAGCTATTACTTGCCTCACTAGAATCACTAAACTGAAAAACACTGACAGTACCAAGTTTTAGGTCATAGAGTATCCAGAAATCTCATCTCATGTGGAATATTAAGGTTCTGTTAACCAGGGGCCGGCACCGTGGTGCAGTGGGTTGATGCCCTGGTCTGAAGTGCCGGCATCCCATATGGGTGCCGGTTCGAGACCCAGCTGCTCCACTTCTGATCCAGCTCCCTGCTGTGTCCTGGGAATGCAGTGGAGGATGGCCCAAGTCCTTGGGCCCATGCACCCAAGTGGGAGACCCGGAAGACTCCTGTTTCCTGGCTTCAGATCAGTGCAGCTCCAGCCATTGCGGCCAACTGGGGAGTGAACCATCGGATGGAGGACTTCTCACTCTGCCTATCCTCTCTCTGTGTAATTCTTTCAAATAAATAAATAAATCTTTTTTTTTAATCTAGGGATATTTATTTTCCTCTTGAGTTCCAATCTATTTTTTCCCAAAAATTATGTGGGTCTGGACAAATTTTTAAATTATGCAGGTAACAATGCTACTTGGTGTACACAAAACACTATAAGAAGCAGAGTGGTGAACATAAGCGTAACTTCATGAAGAAATAAGATGGGTTAATTTTCTTTTTCTTTTTTTTTAACTTTTATTTAATAAATATAAATTTCCAAAGTACAGCTTTTGGATTACAATGGATTTTCCCATAACTTCCCTCCCACCCGCAACCCTCCCATCTTCCACTCTCTCTCCCATTCCATTCCCATCAAGATTCATTTTCAATTATGTTTATACACAGAAGATCAATTTAGTATATATTAAGTAAAGATTTCAACTGTTTGCACCCACACCGAAACACAAAGTGTAAAATACTGTTTGAGTACTAGTTATAGTGTTAATTCACATTGTACAACACATTAAGGACAGAGATCCTACATGAAGAGTAAGTGCACAGTGACTCCTGTCGTTGACTTAGAAAATTGACACTCTTGTTTATGGCATCAGAAATCACCCTAGGCTCTTGTCATGAGTTGCCAAGGCCATGGAAGCATTTTGAGTTCGCTGACTCCGATCTTTAAATAAATAAATCTTTAAAAAAAATTATGTTAACCATTTTGAAAATAGTTTGCAGCTTGTTTTAGTTTTTTTTTTTTTTTTTTTGTTTTGTTTTGTTAAATTTATTTACTTGAAAGGAAGAGAGACATGGAATGAAACAGATGGATCTTCCATCTGCTGATTAACTCTCCAAATGCCCACATTTGGGGTGAGGGCAGGCCAAAGCCAAGAGCCTGGAATTCAATCTGAATCATTCATGTGGGCGTGAACTTTTTTTTGAGCCTTCACTTCCTGCCTCCCAGCATGTGCATTGGCAGAAAGATGGAATCATGAATAGAGTTAGTACTGCAGACCCAAGCACTCCAATATGGTATGTGGGTATCCCAAGTGACATTAAGCAATGTGTCAAATGCCATCATTGGCAGTTTTGTGGTTTTTTTTTTTTTTTTTTTTTTTTTTTTTTTTTAAGATTTACTTATTTGGAAGGCAGAGTTATAGAGAGAGGAGAGACACAGAGAGAGAGATCTTTCATCCACAGATTAACTACCAAATGGCCACAGCCACTAGAGCTGGGCCAGGCTGAAGCTAGAAGCCAGGAGCTTCTTCCTGGTCTCCCATATGGGTATAGGGGCCCAAATATTTGGGCCGTCTTCCACTGCCTTCCTAGTGCATTAGTAGAGAACTGGATCAGAAGTGGAGTAGCTGGGACTCGAACCGGCACCCATTTGGGATGCAGGCATTACAGGCAGTGGCCTAACCCACTATGCCACAAATGCCGGCCTTGATAGTTTTGAAATATAGTAAAACATACACTTGCTCCCAGACTTTGAGTATTTCTGCTTCCAGTGTGCGCCCATGACAGATGCAAGTATTTCCATAAAAAAAGACTAACATTAGTGCTTGGAGTAGCCTTACTACTAATAGCACAATCCTGGAGACAATCCTAATATCTTTAACATGTTTTGGGGTAAAAGATGATGGTATTCCTTTAATGGCATACTACTCATTCAAAAAGCTGTTGATATGTGCATTAACACAAATTAATTGTAAAATATCATGCTGAGTGAGAGGTTTGAGATTACACAATATTACATTAGTACAGTTGTATTTATGAGATTTCATTCCAAGCAAAACTAGTCCCAGGTGTTACAAGTTCTAACAGTGATTGCGTGGGGTGGGATTGGGGGCACCGATTGTAGAGGGCACAGGGAACTTTGGTGGTAGGATGGCTTTGATGGTAATGTTCTATACCTTGTTTGGTCCAGCTCATCTAACTTTATTCTTAAGATTGCTGAGCCTTACTGTATGTGAATCATATCTCAATTTAGCTTATAAAAAGTTGACAGAGGTAAGAACAGTCATTACCTGTGTGTTAATGCACTTTCACTGCGCTGTGACTAAGGAAATGCCAACAGCATTGTAATCCTGGCAGATAAATGTTATTATAGAGTCAGGTGTTAGAACTTCATGAATTTTGCCCAGATTTGGAATAAGGAAGGTTTTCTTGCAGGAAGGAGGTAGAAATTGAACATGAAGGTTGAGAAGGATTTTTTTTTTTTTTTTTTTTTTTTTGGTCAAGTGTGTAACTTGTTGAGCCTAGGAAAGGAGAGGTGCAGAGGAAATAGTTTGTGGAAGGACATGGAGATGAGACAGTATTGCTGAAAGAACTAAAGGAGTGTTGAAGGAGATGAGAACTGTTGAAGATAGCTGAAGCAGGGAATATTTGGTCTAGTGGGCAGAGAGAGTAGAGTATGTGAAATGGTAGTGAGAAATTATGTGGGACAGGTTACCAGGGGCCTAAATCATTTAAAATCTTAGAAGTGATTTGACTTATTTAAAAAGTCAATCTTTTTTTCCATTTTTAATTTTATCTAAAAGTGATTTAAAAGTCACTTTTAATTTTTTTCAACATTAGAGCTAATTGGTGGAATGACAGATTTGAATTGTGTTTTAGGGGGATGACTGCAGTCAGAATGTAAGGGAGGAAAATGAATTAAAAGGGGTGAGACTGCAGGCATGGGACCCAGTTCCAAGACTTTTTATAAATCATGAGTATTGCATGGGCAGTGGGGTATAGAAGGTTAAGATGCTGCTTGTTCCATATTGGAGTGCGTGGGACTGAATTTTGCCTCTGTTTCTAGTCAGCTTTTGCTAATGCACCTGGGAGGCAGCAGGTAATGAATCAGGAATTGTGTTCCTGTCACCCATGTAGGAGACCTGGATGGAGCTCTTGGCTCTTGGGTTCCGGTGGGTCCAGGCCCACTGTTAGAGGAGTTTTGGGATGAACCAGTGGATGGAAGATTCTCCCTGCTCCCCTCCCCGTGTGTATATGTGTGTGTGTGTATTCTGCCTTTCAAATAAATAAAAATACATAAACATTTAAAAAGTAATTAGATGTTAGTCTTTAACTAGATAAGTGGCACTGGGGATGTTAAAAAGTGAAGGAATTCCAGATGTATTTAGGATATAAAGTCAACAGAACTGAATTGGATATGGAAAATGGGGAGGAGGAGGAGTAAGGGGGAAATAATTAGTTTATTTTTGGACTTGCTGAGTTGCACATGTCTATGAAGCATTTAACTAGATTAGTATGGGTCTGAAGATCATGAGAGGATCTTGGCAGGAGACAGATAATGTGATTCCGTCCCTACATGCTATGGCAGAAGGTAATCTTACTGTAGGTGAGCGTATGGGATGAAAAAGTGAAGAGGTCCTGAGCTGGAATCTTGAAAAATACCAATATATAAAAAAACGGTTAAGGAAGAAACAAGAGAGGTGAAAAAGGTTGGAGGGAAATGAGAAATGTGATGACACAGGAACCTGTACATGAGTGCTTCATGGAGATGTTTGGTTAGGCCTTCAAACACTGAAGAATTGAAGGGCATCAGTGGTGACCATGCAGAGAGAATTTGCAGTGGGTGAGGGTCAACATTGCAGACTCCTAGGAGGTGAAAGGCCGTGGTGAGCTACAGGTAGAAAAGACAGGGCTAAGCCAAAGAGGAGCTGGGGTTGAGGAGAAGGGTTATTGCTTGGCTGGTTTTTGGTTGTTGTTTTAAGATGGGAGAATGCTGGTGGAAAACAGTAATTAGAAAATGGTTAAAGATACTATTATGGAAAGGGAGGGGAATAATTAATTGAGCTGTGTTCCAAAGATTCAGCAAATGGCATCAAGCCAGCAGGATGTTGGATACCCCTTAGGTTGTAGCAGGGCTGAAGGAGATGATTGCAGGTAAGGTTTCAGATTGCCCCTTGATAGAATTAGAAGACTGGGGCTGGCACTGTAGCTCAGAGGGTAAAGCCACTGCCTGCAGTACTGGTATCTCATATTGGTGCTGGTTTGAGTGCTGGTTGCTCTACTTCTCATACAGCTTCCTGCTAATGTGCCTGGGAAAGCAGCAGAGGATAGCCCAAGTGCTTGGCCTCTGACATCCATGTAGGAGACCTGGAAGAAGCTCCTGGCTCCTGGCTTCCGACTGGCCTAGCCCTGGCCATTGCGACTATCTGGGGAGTGAACCAGCAGATGGAAGGAAGATCTCTTGATTTTCTCTCTCTCTCTCTCTCTCTCTCTCTCTCTCTCTAACTCTCTTTCAAATAAATAAATAAATCTTTAAAAAAGAATCAGAACATTTAAGAGAGTTGAAAAAGATAGCAAATTTTGGTTTTAGTATTGATTCAGTTTATTTTGCTTCTTTTTTTGTAGCATCCTTCCTCACATCCTGAAAATGATATTTTGGTAAAAATATTTGAAAAATCCTCTCCCTTTCTTTACTCATTTGTACATGTATATGAACATTTAAAGATTTTGTAAAAGTAAGCTATTTAACTCATATTTTTTTCTGCCCTAATGTTGGGTGCACTATTATTAGAGGTGACTCAGTAATGAAATTACATTGCTATGGCAACACTCGTATGTTTAAGCAGATGCTAGATTCTTTATGGGTCATATGGAAAAGACATCTTCATTGTACCCTAATCTTACAGTATTACTAAAAGGTTGAAAAAGGCTATTTTTTCCCCTTAGTTTGGAAATAGTTTTAGCATAGTATTGTTTGGTTATCTTTAGTGTGTCTGAACTAATTCCACACAGGCTGGTTTACTATTTTAATTAAAGGACACAAGTAATAATATTAAAGTAAATGGAACCATTTAAAATTACTTTTATAAAAATGAAATTAGATTTAGTTCATCAGATCTCTGACATGGAAGATTAATGAAAGCAAGTAAACATGATATCAGACTCACCCCCTTTATTTTGTAAGGATTTGGATTGAGAAGATAGGCACTTTGATACAGTTGCAAATGTGTGCTAGATTAGAAATGGAATGAAGCAAAGCCTATCTGTCATTTCATCATGAAGGTTTTAAAAGAATGATTTCACACTCCTGCCTTCAGCCCGTGGTGGCATGAAGCACACTGCAGGAGCTGAGGAAGCTTTCTTGGGTTCAGGCATCTGACACTGTTTTCACTGCCACCATTAGTGTCAGGCATATTGGCTGCCTTTTCCTGTGATGCCTCTCTCGTGTTTCCTCTGAGCCCCCATCACTAAAGATTCGCTCCTTATCCTAGGGAGAGGGGAGGCATAGTGTGTGTGTGTGTGTGTGTGTGTGTGTGTGTGTTGAGATTTATTTTGTTTCAAAGAGTGAGGTCTTCCATCTGCTGGTTCACTCCCAGGATGGCTACAACGACCAGACCTGGAGGTAGGCTGAAGCCAGGTGCCAGGAGTCTCCTTCAGGTCTTCCATGTGGGCATAGGAACCCAAGCACTTGGGGCCACCCTTTGCTGCTTTCCCAGGAGCATTAGCAGGGAGCTGGATGGGAAGTGGAGCAGCCAGGACTCAAACTGGCTTTCATGTGGGATGCCAGCATTGTAGGTGGCAGGTTTACCCTCCACACCACAATGCTGGCCCCAGGAGGCATTCTCTGTTGAAAGGTGAGTATATGTAAATATCTGCTGTTTTGGTAGACCCTTTTTTTGCCACGAAGACTATTCATTTGTAATTGACAGCTATCAGTTAATGAAGTCAGGGTTTGTTAAGCTTAGAAACCTGCAAAACAATGGAAGTGGAAAAAGTAAGACTTTTTAGCACTTACTGGTTACAAGATCTGTTGAGATTAGTATAGACACTGTCAAAAGTACACCAAAATGATGTTTTCTTCAGACTTCTCAAAACAGTGTTTTGAGTGATCTTAACTACCTCTTTCATTTTCAGCTTGTAAACAGTTTTAAGAAATATGAATAGTACTTAAATAGGTGAAAAATTGCAACTTTTATATATTTTCTTTGGAATATGAACATTCATATTTTCAGCTACTCATTAGTAACAAAAATGTATAATCATATGAAATTGTACAGCATCTGAAAAGCCATTTTAGGCTTTATTGATAAATGAAAATCATATGTGAACATTTATCATATATATCAGGCTGTTTTGAAATGAAGAGCCATTTTAGATTTATACATTAAGTTTGCTAAATTTAAAAATTTCTAGAAATTATTGAAAATTGTGTGCAATATTTAGAGTATGTTAGGATTTTTTTTAATTTGATGAGCTTTTTTATGTTTTAGGGGTTGATTTATAGACCTGAAATGGAAAACATTGAATTTAAGTAGAAGTAACCTATTAAACTTCTTATTTGATGTAGTATTAATCCTTTTTACTGTAATATAAATTTAAAATATGTTATCTAAAAACTACAGAGAAGGAAAGAAAGGGAGCGGGGGAGTAAGGAGTGGGGGAGGAGAAAGGGAATATCATTATGTTCTTAGAAACACATCTACAAATCACACTGAATTTGTTAAAAACTAAAAATTAAAAAATTTTTGAAAAATGAAAAAATAACTAGAAGTGACTTTCATAATGTTAATCCATTTGAATATAATAGAATTGATGTGTATGTATATGTACATGTAATTCTTTGTCCAGGTCAGGAAGCCAAAAACAAATCTCAATGTAGGATAAGTAAAGCCAATATAGCTGATCGGAAATTTATTATGATAATGACGATGTTTTTTAATTCGTATGGAAAGTAGAGATAGAGACAGACATAGATAGGTCTTCTGCCCTCTGGTCCATCCCCCAAATGTCTGCAGAACCCTTTGCTGAGCACGCCAAAGCCAGAAGCCTGGAACTCAATCTGGGTTCCCTACATGGGCAGCAGGGACCTGAGTACTCGAGTCGTCATCACCTGCTGCTCCCCAGGGTGTGCATTAGTGGGAAGTTGGAATCCAGAGGTGACACTCAAATCCACATGCTCTCTTGGGAGAACTGTCTTAACTGCTCTGTCAAACACTCACTCCCAGTTGCTTGGAAATTTCATTAGGCTAGTACTTTCCCTCCCTTCAGTTCATGTCTCTCGTCTTTTGGTTCTGCCTTTCTGCCTCTGAAATGCTCCTTTTGCCTTTTCATATTTTATGAAATTTTATCGTTTTTCATTGTAAGTCTTCATGTGTGTATGTTTGAAAACATGCAGCTCAGTTCTTAGGGATGTGTAGTTCAAGAGCACCAGGCATTTGGAGTTCCTGTCTGCACAGGGAGAACTCCATGACCCAGCATGGTTTAGGTGTTCACTTCTGCTCCAAGCAGTCTGACCAGTAGGTCTTTACCCTTGTGTAGGGGCTCAGTGGCTACTCAGCAGAAGCTGTGGGATTAGTTTGTTTTGAACAGGAGGAGGCATGAGCAGGGTAGACTGATTAAAACTGTCACTCATGATTAGTTCCTGATTATTTTTTAAAAACCTACATTTGGAGGAGTGGTATTGTGGTTGAACAGCTTAAGCTGCTGCTTGACAGGCCTCATCCCATATTACAGTTGTGGTTCAAGTCTCTGCTGCTCTGCCTTCAATCCAGACCCCTGCTAATATGCCTGGGAAAAGCAGCAGAGGATGGCTCATGTGGGAGACTAGGACTTAGTTCCTGGTTCTTGACTCAGACCTGGCTTTTTGGCCACTTGGAAATGGAAGTTTGCCATCCCTCTGTTGCTCTGCCTTTCAATTAAATCTAAAAAATAAAAGTAACTTTTCATTTTTTAAAAAGATTTATTTATTTATTTGAAAGAGTTACAGAGAGACAGAAATAGCTTTCATCCTCTGGTTCACTCCCCAGATGGCCATATTAGCTGGGGCTGGGCCAGCCAAAGCTAAGCGTTTCATCTGGGTCTTGAATGTGGGCGCAGGGGCCAATGGACTTGGGTCATCTTAGGCTGCTTTCCCATGCATATTAGCAGGGAGCTGGATCAGAAGTGGAGCAACCGAGACTTGAACTGGTACCCATATGGGCTGCTGGCATCGCAGGTGTCGGCTTAACCTGCTATGCCACAACATTGGCCCCTTCTATTTTCTTAAGATTCTCTGTATCAGAGCTCTATGATGTTTATGAATACAGTAACCTGATTAGACTATAACTAAATGCTGTCTTCACCATTATTTTTTAAACTGTTTTTATTAAAGGACCTGTGTAGAGAGTAACTGTGAATATAGTCATTATGCCTAATATTTGGGTCACCTGGAGTAAGTGATATTATTTAGTGGTTAAAAGTTAGGAGTCTTAATGTCAAACTAATCTTATACCCTAGCTCTACTACTTGCAAAGTCAGTAACTCTTTGGACTGTTGTCATTCTCTGAGTTGTACTTTTCTTTTGTGAAATAGCTGTAATAATTCTATCTTTTTTAAAAAAGATTTATTTATTTATTTGAAAGTCAGAGTTACGCAGAGAGGAGAGGCAGAGAGAGAAAGAGAGAGAGAGAGAGATCTTTCATCCACTCGTTCACTCCCCAATTGGCCACAACAGCCAGAGCTGTGCTGATCTGAAGCCAGGAGCCAGGGGCTTCCTCTGGATCTCCCACGTGGGTGCAGGAGCCCAAGAACTTGGGCCGTCTTCTACTGCTTTCCCAGGCCACAACAGAGAGCTGGATCGGAAGTGGAGCAGCCGGGTCTTCAACCTGTGCCCATATGGGATGCTGGCACTGTAGGTGGCAGCTTTACCTGCTACGCCACAGCACCAGACCCAGTAATTTTATATTGAGTATTCTTGTGAGAAGTCAGTTAGATAATAAGTATAAAAAGCCTTAGTACATTGTCAAATCCAAAGTGTTCAATAAATGTTAGCTCTTGTTTTTTTTTTCCCCCCTGTGGAAAGTGCATTAGTTATCTCATTTATTACTTATTGGTCCAATCATTATTGTCTCAACTGCTAAAAGATTCTGAGAAGGTACAGGATGTAAATTAGCTGTTTGACTTTCAAAGCTGCTTTTCCACCTCACCATTGATTTTTTAATTAATTTTTTTAAAGATTTCTATTTTACTTTATTTGAGAGAGCTATCGACAGTGAGAAGGAGAGACAGAGAGAAAGGTCTTCCTTCCACTGGTTCATTCCCCAGATGGCCACAACGGCTGGAACTGTGCCAATCTGAAGCCAGGAGCCAGGTGCTTCTTCCCGGTCTCCCACGTGGGTACAGGGGCCCAAGGATTTGGGCCATCTTCCACTGCTTTCCCAGGCCACAGCAGATAGCTGGACTGGAAGTGAAACAGCTGGGACTAGAACCAGCACCCATATGGGATGCCGGTGCCGCAGGTGGAGGATTAACCCACTGTGCCACGGCTCTGGACCCCTCACCAGTGATTTTGTTTTTGCGTTTTGCATCTATTCTCATTAACATTGGTATAGGGAAAAAAGACTGTCCACTAACCACATGTTATAGGTAAGTTCAGATGTACATTATAACAGATTGAGCAACTATATCTATGTACTAGTAATTTTCGGAAAGGCTTAGCCCCCTGAATTTTTTTCATAAACATTATAAATTATAAGGAATAACAAAACTTAACCCAAACGAACAGTCTTTTAAAGGCTTAGAAATTAAGGATGAATCCCCCAGAATCAAAAAATAGAAGCAACTGAAGCCTGGAGCCGATGGTGTAGCATTTCTTGGAGAGTCCAGGATTTGTTTTTGGTTAATAAGAAAAGCTCCTGTAGAGTTGGGAGATGAGGTTAAAAGCTACTTTCTACAGCTAAAAGAGTTCTTACCGACTTAGAGTACACTACTCATATTCAAAGTATACACTTTAATAAGTTTATACCACAACTTATGTCATATGTATGTTGTTTCTTGTTTTTGACTGTTAAAAATAAAGCTGTTGTCAACATTTGTGTGCAAGTCTTTACATGGACAAAGGCTATCATTTCTTTTAGCCAAATGCCTAGTTGTAAAATGTCTGGGTCAGGTGGCAGGTGCATGTTTACTCTTTAAAAGAAACTATCAGTGTGTTTTCCAAAGTGGTCATAACTTTATGTTCCCACTAGCAGTGTCTGCCGGTTGCATTCCATATCTTTGCCAGTTCATAATATGGGCAGTTCAGAAGCATCGAGGGTACTTCACAGAGTTTGTGGAAAAGTGAAATTAAAAGACAAGTTTATTTTGGTATAAAAACTTCTTGAAATCCATGCATATGTTTCTATAATACAGATTTTCTATGAACTTTTTGAAGACCCCTCATATATTTTTAAATTATTTTATTTTACTGTCTTATTCTGTGTTATAAACACATATGAGGATTATTTGAGAAAAGTACAAAATTTGGCAAATAGGCTATTTCAAGTTAAAAAGCATTTAGACTTATTGCAGTGGTTATAGATGATTGGTTGTAAATATTGGAAAATTGGTGATGAAAGTTCTTTAAGAAGCTAATTTTACAATGTGTCTACCTGTTTTATATGTGTTTTTTTCTTTGATAGAATTTTCCAGAAAAGGACCTTCTGCACTGTCCATCTAAGGATGCAATTGAAGCTCATTTTATGTCTTGTATGAAAGAAGCTGATGCTTTAAAGCATAAAAGTCAAGTAATTAATGAAATGCAAAAAAAAGATCACAAGCAGCTGTGGATGGGATTACAAAATGGTAACTATAGCAGTGTTTGATTTCAGAATACCATTTTAGGAAACACAACTCAGCCGTACTGTGTGATTGACACGCTGTAGAACTGGTAGTGTGAGTTTCTGTCATCCCTTCCCTTAGACCAACATTACTCTGTTCATGGATTCTCTAGCATTTTACTGATTGCCTACCCATAACACATGATAGAGTAAACTCTGTTTAGCTTTTGAAGAAAATACTGTTCCTGCTAGGCTGGGGCCCTTTTTCACGTGTGTCCCCTCTAGGATCACAACAGAAAACCCTGGGCATGGAGCAGGACAGTTCCAACCTCTGCTTTCTTAGAATAGTAGACTTGCTTGGGCTTTAGATTTTCTTTTTTTCTGTGATTTAGAAAATAGCCCAAGGAGACAGCTGAGGGGAAACAAGGAGCTCATCTCTGTGTTTCCCAGATTTTGAAGTTCTTGAGTCCTTAATCTTTTCTGCATTGATTGCCTTATAATGCTTCAGACAGTTGTTTAATGCACAGGCAGTCCTCACTTGATCATCCCATTATGCATGAGGTTTTGTTACTGTGTTTTTAGGTAAGTAACACCCATTTCCCGGTATGTGGTTCACATTTCAGTTATTATGGCATGTTAACTGTAAATAATTAGATAAAACACAAATTTGCTAGCATTTCACTGTAGAAATCATCACATAACAACAAATGTGCCTGTCATCAGTGACAAATCATGTCATTCATTCGGTGTCTGCTGGTGTTTGGTTATGGTACATCTGTTCCTCATTTCACCCATGCCTCGAAGCATGTAGTTGTGTTGTTCTGTGTCTTCTGCAATAAACCCGTGTATCATTTTTAAAAAATGGGTCATTGAAAAAGAGGATTGACCAAGAAAGAAGGATGGATAGATGGCTATACAGTAAAAAACAAAACAGTGATAATGTGGGAAATGAAATTTGGATAAAAGGAAGTGGAGAAATAGCTGACTTAGGGAATGTTGGCATGGCTGCCTTTCAAGAGACTAGAAATGCAGCCAGTGCAGCGTACTGAAGGTGAACTTATTGACATAACTAAAGAAAATAGCTGTGACAAAAAGGATACAGATGTCTCAGAGGAAGTTAATGCTATAAAAAGATCTTCATGTTAAAGGAAGTCTCAGAAATATCTCATGACATTGAAAGCACAAATAATAAAATGTAGGGAATTGATTAAAACAGAATTATTTCAGTTCACGAAGGCATACAAAAGATGTATAATTTGCCTGTAAGTTATACATTGAGAAAGCAAGCACTCTTGGGTGATAGTTGGGTTTATTAAAAAGAAATAAAACACATTTCAGGGTACTAAGTATTATTTTATTTTTTATTTTCCTCTATACATTTATAACCAAATAGTAATTTGGCAAGTTTTTTGTAAGAATCATAATACAATCATAATTTTCCCCATCAGTTAAGACCATATTTCAGTTTCATTCTGCATCGTCACTTTTCCATTCCCACATTGCCGTGCAAAACTAGAACATCCTATGTTTTACCTATATTTGATAGTTATTTTTTGCTGGAAAGTAACAGCAAATTGAGTTCTGTTATTTCAATGACTATAATAAAATAGAAAATGCCCAGCCTTCTAAAACACGATTTTTTACAAATGTGATCTAGTTTTAATTTTTGAACTATATTATTATGTTAAGGAGATGTTTATAGTTATTTAGTATTTATTAACTTTCATTATGTAAAACTCAAGGCTTTATTGTAACTGCAGTAGCATATAAAGAACTTAATTCATTACAACCTATATTATAAATTACATCATCTCATTTCTTATTTTTTGGTTTTAAATTTCTTTGGTTTGCTGTAAGTTATATGGAGTTGGTCCTAGTTTCTTTTTTGTATGTCCAGTATTTCTCAGTAGATGGAAGCCACTTGGCCATTTATATTATTGAGTACACAAATTATTGTTAAGTTATTAAAAAACTTTAACTCCTTGAGAATGTACCCATCCATTTTTTTTTTTTTTGCTTGCTATTTGAAGACACGTATTTTAGGCGACATGAATAAAAGGAGAGTCTAAACAGAAAAGGATTCATGTAGAGGGAAAACATTTGAGAATAATTTGACTCCAGAGTTTAAATAAATTATGTATAGGGGAAAAAGAAAAGTTGATGCTCTTGAAATCAGTTTTGGATTTGGTGAGTCTGCCGCAAAGAACCAGAGGCTTAGCAGAGGATTCTAAAACGGGTGGAAATGTTTCAGATAAACAGTTAATGAAAAGAATGAAGGCCTGCTTTTTAATTCTCAGCTCTGCTTACTAGTACTTAGGTCAAGTCCCACAGTCCTGTTGAGCTTCAGTTTCTTAACCTGTGTAACAGGAGGTGTCTCTAGAGGCTGCAACGAAACGCTGAGGCAGTTCATGTGAAAGTGTTTGAAAGGAAGTAAAACTGTCTTGATGAAAAGAATTACTGGAAGTCTCAGTGAGACTCCAGGACATGGATAGCAAACTGTGAATGTGGGCTCACCACCTGTTTTTATGAAGATTTGCGGGAATTCAGCCACACTTAATGCATTGATATGTTGTCTTGGATACTGTCATGCCACAGTAACAGAGTCAGGTTGTTGTTACAGAAACTATGTGGCCCACAAGCCCAAGAAATTTATTATCTTACTCTTTAATAAAACAGTGCTTACCAAGCCATTGAAAGCTGGTTCATTCATTACTGACAAAGTATCACTCAAAATATCACATATTCTAGGGCAGGCATTTTGCCTAGCGATTAAGATGTTAACCTTGGAGGGGCCGGCACCGTGGCGCAGTAGGTTAATCCTCCACTGGCAGCGACGGTATCCCATATGGGTGCCGGTTCTAATCCTGGCTGCTCCTCTTCCAATCCTGTGGCCTGGGAAAGCAGTAGAAGATGGCCCAAGACCCTGGGCCCCTGCACCCATGTGGGAGATAGGGAAGAAGCACCTGGCTCCTGGCTTTGGATTGGCGCAGCTCTGGCTGTTGCAGCTGGCTGTTGTGGCCATTTGGGGAGTAAACCAATGGAAGGAAGACCTTTCTCCTTCTCACTGTCTGTAACTCTACCTCTCAAATAAATAAATAAAATCTTAAAAAAAAAAAAAATGTTCCTGGAACACCAGCGTCTTGTATCCAAATACCGGCTCCTGATTCCAACTTCAGCTAATGTGCACCCTGGTAAACAGCAGGTGATGGCTCAAGTATTTGAGTCTCTGCCAACCATGTGGCAGACTCAGATTGAGTTCCTGGCTTCTAGATTCTTACTGGCACAGTCCTTTGCTATCTCAGGCATTTGGGAAGTTAGCTGATTGATGGGATCTTTCTGTGTGTCATTAAATAAAATGCTAGCTAGAATGCCTTTTCTCTTGGTATTTGTCTATTTAACTGTAATTCCTTTTTTTTTTTTCTTTTTAATTTGTTTTATTTGCAAGGCACAAAGAGAAAAAGAAAAAAAAATCCTATCTGCTGGTTCACTCCTCATGCCTCTGTATCTGAGACTGAACCAGGCTGAATTCGGGAGCCAGGAACTCGACCTGGGCCTCCTATGTGGGTGGCAGGGATCCACCTCCTTGAGCTGTCTGTCTCATCCAGTACACATTAGAAGGAAGTTAGAATATGGAGCAGAGCCAGGACTCAAACCCAGGTACTTTGATAATGGGGTGTGAATGTACCAGATGGTCCCACCATGGCAAACATCTGCCTCCAGCTCGTGTTTTAATGCTCATCTCATTCCACCTTATCTATATGAAGTCTTCCATTATGTTTTTAGTCAGCAGGTATTTATAGAACACTCAATATGTGCTTAATTCCTTAGAACCTACTATGGTCTTAAGCAGAGAGTAGAGAAAATGACTCTTATTATATTCCTTTCTAATGACACCAGGAAGTAATATAAACAGCTTTTCGTAAATAGTTTAATATAACTATAAAACAGAGGAATACCTCACTTCAGATTTTTTATGGAAATGGATTTTAAGTTTCAGAATTTTTCTCTCTGAAAGAAGTTCCTGTTGGTTTGTGAAGTCGAAGATAGTTTACCTCCCTGTTAGTATAATTATAAATGTGTCAAAATTATGACATAGCAGATGGTAAATGTATTTCATTCAGAGCTGCACCTGTAGAGCAACTAAACAAAGATTTAAACAATTTTTGAATACTTTCAAATGCTAATTTTAATTTTGCAGACCTCTGTGAAAGAGAAATAAGAAAAGCTTATGAAACCAAGAAAACTCATTTAAGACATACTGTGCCTTTCAGTATTTTTTATGGGTTTTCATTTTAGCTACAGAAATATTTCACCACCCTGTGAAACAAAGTGATCACCACAAAAACGAGAAGAAAGTAGTATTTTAATTTGTGTAGAGTTGCCACTACTTGTACTGGCTGTTTTCTGTTAAGTGTCAGGCTGTTTTTCTTATAACCTGGAGATCTGTGAAAATCTCTGAAAATGTTTTTGACATGACTTGGTTTTCAACCTTGCTTTTCTGAGACTATATTAGATTCTGAAACAGAAGCAAGACATTCAGTTCCCTGGACCTTCAATTAAAGACAAGATTTGACTGCTAAAAATGTTTCTAAAATGTCTTTTTTGGCTGTTTACTTTAAGATGAATTGTTATTTGATAATGGGCTATTTTAACTTAAAACTGCTTTCTCAAAGGAAATGGTGATTAGCCAATGGTGATGTTACAACAAGAGTTCTATTTTGCAAATACTTTTGTCTGGTGCATAATGTAAAAGATAGGTGTAATGATTCCGGCTCTTTGGAAGTTTGAGTGAGAGAGACCGTGTGTTGTAATGTTGCCTTGCTTTGTCTTTGTTGAGTATAGTAGAGTATTAGACCCAGTCCATTGCCCTCAGGTGAAGCACTGTACCCCATGGCATATGACTTCTATCTCTAAGCTGGATTTCCTTTTTATTATTACTATTATTATTTAGAAAAAATATGTATTTATTAGAAAGGCAGAGGAACAGTACAGACAAAAGACATCTTCCATCCACTGGTCCATTCCCCAAATTTCCATAACAGCTGGGGTTGGACCACACTGAAGCCAGGAGCTTGGAACCCAATTTGGGTCTCCTGTGTGGGTGGCAGAAACCCAAGCACTCAAGCCATCATCAGCAACCTCGCGGGATGTGCATTAGCAGGAACACGGAAACTGGCAGACCTGGGCACCAAATCCAGGGACTCTGATATGGGGTGTGAACAGCCTGTTAACTCCTGTGCTGAACACCTACACCTAAAATTGCCTATTACGTGTGAAATTGGTAATATCCTATAAGACTCAAATTCATGGACTGGAAAGCAGTAATTACATATAACCTCAACTATGATGATAGATGTTTTTCAATTTATTCAGAAGTTCTTCCTGGATGTGTAACTGCTGTTAATATGTCTCTTTTCATCCCTCTCTCTCTGTCTTGAGGAAGATTCTAGACAACTTCAGAAATAACTGTAGTTGGGGCCGGCGCCGTGGCTCACTTGGTTAATCCTCTGCCTGCGGTGCCAGCATCCCACATGGGCTCCGGGTTCTAGTCCCAGTTGCTCCTTTTCCAGTCCAGCTCTCTGCTGTGGCCCAGGAAGGCAGTGGAGGATGGCCCAAGTGCTTGTGCCCTGCACCTGCATGGGAGACCAGGAGGAAGCACCTGGCTCCTGGCTTCGGATCGGCGTAGCTCTGGCTGTAGCGGCCATTTGGGGGGTGAACCAACGGAAGGAAGACCTTTCTCTCTGTCTCTCTCGCTGTCTATAACTCTACCTGTCACATAAATTTTAAAAAGAAAAGAAAGAAAAAAGAAATAACTGTAGTGGCATAGAAAGGCTGCTAAAGCAGAGGGACAGGTTTCCAATCTTGCAGCCACTGCCTGTCTGTGTATCCTGAAGCTTCAATATCTGTGACTTTGTTACAGTGTCGGTACTATTCTAGGTGTGGACTGTATAGAAGGATATTTGTTAAGTAGAGTTGGTGATAGAAAGTGTAAGTAGTCTTCTTGAGGCTTTTGTCTTCAATGAAAGGTTCTTATTTTACATTGTCTTTCTCTAGAAAAAAAATGTTACCAGATATGAGATCACTGGTGTTACTTTATATAAATAAGAACAGAGTATATTGAATTGCTGTATACTGACCAGTCAGCCTCAGCAGTTATCAATACATGGCCAGTCTTTTCATCTGAGTGTTTTGGAAATTTTTATTCTTTCTTTCATAGTTACAAATATTGGTCACAGATTTGCATTGTTTATATATTTTGTGATATTTAATCAAGTCTTGGAAATAACATTCATGGTTCCTATCTTCATGGCCATTAGTTCAGTCTTCATTATAGGAGTGTCATGTGCAGACTGTTTTAGTAGTATGGATTAGCTAGAGCTACCATGTGCTAGGTTCTGTGCTAGGACCCTGGGGTGAATATGACAGGCCTGATCTCTTCCCTTAGAATTTATGGTCTAGTGGGAGGAGGCAGATATCCTTTTCATAATTATTACCTTGATAACTGAGGTGATAGAAAAAGAGGAAAGGAATAGAGAACAGGTTGTTGTGATGGAAGTGTGCTAAACTGAGGGGATAATCTGGATTGCTCTTGGAAGCAGAGAGGTTACTAAATTTTGGGAACCAAAACAAGGTCATTTTCTTGTTTTCATTTTTAAAAATGTATTTGTTTATTTGTCAGGCAGAGTGATAGAGGGCAAGCCAGAGAGAGAGGTCCTCTATCCACTGGTTCACTCACTAGATGGCCGCAGTGGGGCTGGACCAGAACTCCATCCAGGTCTCCTACATGGGAGGCAGGGACTCTAGTACTTGAGCCATCCTTTGCTGCTTTCACAGGTCCATTATCAGGGAGCTGGATTGGACATGGAGTAGCTTGGACTTGAACTGATATGACATAACTGATAGCCAGTACGAGATGCCGGCATCACAAGTGTGGCTTAACCCACTGCTCCACAGTGGGCACCCCAAGAAGACCATTCTAAGTGGAGTGAGATGATGAAGTTTGAGAGTGGCAAAGAAGTAACACTGGCTATTAGGGAAACATTCTATTCAGAACCTTATAGGCCTTTTTTAACAACGTTTAACTTAATCCCTAGGGAGTGAGGTGAGCCTATAAAAAATTGGTAATAGACTTACTTAAGCAAGACTGTAACAGAATCATATTTTCCTTATGAGCATCCCATTGCCTGCATTGTAGTTAATGAGTTAGAAAGGAGTTAATGTATATAAAGTTAATTGAAAATAGATCTTAGTAAAAAAATAAGAATGGAGGCCGGCGCCGCGGCTCAATAGACTAATCCTCCACCTAGCGGCGCTGGCACACCGGGTTCTAGTCCCAGTTGGGGCGCTGGATTCTGTCCCAGTTGCCCCTCTTCCAGGCCAGCTCTCTGCTGTGGCCCGGGAAGGCAGTGGAGGATGGCCCAAATGTTTGGGCCCTGCACCCCATGGGAGACCAGGAGAAGCACCTGGCTCCTGCCTTCGGATCAGCTTGGTGCGCCAGCCGCGGCGGTCATTGGAGGGTGAACCAACGGCAAAAGGAAGGCCTTTCTCTCTCTCACTATCCACTCTGCCTGTCAAAAAAAAAAAAAAAAAAAAAAAAGAATGGAAATAGGAGGAGGAGGAGGAAGTAAGGTAGGAATGTGGGTGGAAAGAATTGCTGTGTTCATAAAGTTGTATTTATGAAATGCATGAAGTTTATATTGCTTAAATAAAAGGTTTCTGGAGGCGGGGGCTCTCAGAGTTCTATACCAGTGGTCAGGTAAGAGATGGTAACTATCGAGATACACATGTTGACTGTGAATGGTAGAGAGAAGTGGGAAGATGGGAGAAATATTTGAACTATAGAATGGCTGAGATTTAGTACTTTGTTGAATGTGGTCAGCAGTAGAGTAAGAATTGTTGAAGTTGATTCGTAGACATTTAGTAACTAAGTGTGCCTGACTGTTCTGATCCGGTTTACCTGGTATCATTTACTACAACTGGTACTTTTAAGATAAATCACCTCTTTGATATCTAATCCCTTAATACTGTAACAAAAAAGAACGAAGTTATTTGATGCTATAAATGTTTTAAAATTTATGCAGATTCCTACTAATGACTGTTTTACTTCCTGAGTGCACAAGTCTGGCTTACTTGTTGACCAAATCCATCCTTATCTTTAAAGTGAAATGTTTGCCTGTCTTCCTGACCTCAGGCACCTCTTCCAGTTTTTGGTTTTTTTCTTCTTCTTCTTTTGTTTGTATATGAACTATTTTTTAACAGAAAAAGCCCACTGACTCATTTCTTCCTGTGCATGCCTGCAGTAGGGCTGCAGTGCCCCATGGTCTTGATGTGCTGACCTCTGACTTGAAGCCCCAGAAATGGCGCAGCCCTCTGTACGAATGGATATTCTTCATTCGCTCCGGGTCCTCATGGAGTTTTGTCACCCAAACCATTGGCCAGAACCTAACTGTACTTTCCATCTTTTCCTTCCTTCTGTCTGTTCAAGAACCAGTGTGGGATCTTGTACTGACAGGGATTCTGCGTAATAATGCTTACCCGTTCTGCCTCATCCTCAGCGAGGTCTCCTGCCCTCTTGATGAGGTCAGCGCCACATGGGCATATCTTCACCCTACACCCTTAATGGCAGTGCTGGCGAAGGCTATTTTGTGACACTCATTGATATTAGTATTGAGTACTCCCAAAATGTGCTGGAACTTCTCAGGGACCACTAGAGACACGGCGGTTGCAAAATGGCACCCTGCAGGCTTCCTGTAGAAGAACCCAGTCTTTATTTTTCATAAGATTAACGATATTGGTTTTGTCTTCTAAGTTCTTTTAGTGACTTAAAGTAATTCATGTTTTTAATTTAAGACAGCAAATCGACCAAAGCATTTACCTGTCCTTGAGCCTATGGAAGCATTATTTTCACCTTAGCAGTATGTTTTTGCCCTTTCTTCATAGAAGACCATTCTGTTGGTGGGAAAAGTGGAAGCTAAACAGAGTTCATATAGTCATGTTTTTGTTTTTCATCTCCATACTATGATAGTGTCTTCCCCAATAGAAGTCTCTGTGTGTTCTTGTTTCTTTGCCAAGCTTAGTTTAGCGAGCTCATTTTGTTTTCTGTACTCCTTTTTACCTGCTCATCTCATGTTGTATTGGGCTTTCTGCCACTCTCCTGTTGCTATAATTTGGTTTATCTTTTAGAGATTGTTATGGTAATATTAATTAGTTGACTGAGTAGTTATTGATTGCTCATTATGTGATTTGTATTCTAGGGACTGGAGATAGAACCATGAGCAAACATTTGCATCTTGATGCAGCTTAACTCTAATGGAGGAGACAAACAATAAGCATATTTAAAACTAAAATACATTTGTGTCATGTGAGAAGTGCCAGGGAAAGATGAGAAAGAGAGAGGGCATGGTTAGTTTCAATAGGATGGTTAGGGAAAGGGAAGTTCTCACTGATCAGGTGATATTAACGAGCGGCCAAGGAGGCAAGCACCTGAGACGAGTTGGAGAAAGGAAAGAACCAGTTATCTAGGACCTTGTTTGTAGATCAAGGGAAGGGATTTAGTTTGTAAGTGTGATGTAAAGCTATTGGGGTATTTTTAAAGCAGGGAGTGATGAGGTAGAGAATATGATGCAAGAATACTTCGGTTGCTGAACATAGAATGACTGAACTAGAGTCAGGAGTAGGAGTGCGGGGCCTCTGGGAGAAGTCTGGGTACAAGAGAAGGGTAATGATAGAGAAAAGTCCTTACATTTGAGGTTTATTTTGGAGGCAAAATTGCCAGAAGCAATTCCTGATTTGCATGTAGAAGTTGGGGTAAAAGAAAAGAATTGTTGCCGAGGCTCAATAGGCTATTCCTCCGCCTGTGGCACCGGTACCCCGGGTTCTAGTCCCAGTCGAGGCGCTGGATTCTGTCCCAGTTGCCCCTCTTCCAGGCCAGCTCTCTGCTGTGGCCCAGGAGTGCAGTGGAGGATGGCCCAAAATGCTTGGGCCCTGCACCCCATGGGAGACCAGGAGAAGCACCTGGCTCCTGGCTTCAGATCAGCGCAGCGCATGGGCCATGGCAGCCATTGGAGGGTGAACCAACGGCAAAGGAAGACCTTTCTCTCTGTCTCTCTCTCACTGTCCACTCTGGCTGTCAGAAAAAAAAAGAAAAGAAAAGAAAAGAAAAGAATTGTTCCTGGGTTCTGACTTGATTGTCTATGTGGATAGTGGTATTTTATACTGAGATATGAAATACTAGGTAGAGAGTAAGTGTCAGGCTTGAGAGGTCACTTTTGAGAATAAAAGTTGTAGACATCCGTGTGCAGATGTACTGGGTTAGATACTGCTGTGATTAAATATTGTGAGTGACAGTAGATGGAGAGGGGTTACTAGATGAACATCTAATACTGCAGCTTTTAATTTCATACTCTGTTGACATGCACAGTAAGTGCCATCTTTTTTTTTTTTTAATTTGTCTTGAAGGATCAGAGAGTTAATATGTCCCAGTGATACAAAAATATGAAATATGATGTAATCCCATTTAGTGTACATGTTTGACAATAGTTTCAAGTTAGTAGGTTGTCTTTTTTCTTCATACAACTCAGCTAATTAGTCATTTTTTTCTACCAGTGCTTTTTTTTTTTTTTTTTTTTTGAAAAGCATTTGCTAGCATTTAATGAACCATGGCTTCAAGCCACCAGGACACAGGCTCCCCCCACGCCCTTAATCTTCTCCTCAGCTCTTCTGCTGAAGGATTTGGCCTTCACGATGACAGGCTGCTTTGGGAGCTTTCCCTTTCCCAGAACTTTGTAATAGCCCGACCGCACCACATCAATGATAGGAGCAGCTCCAGTCTTGTTCTTGGCAGCATTTACCCGTGTCTGCTCACTGACCAATGTCCACAGCTTATCAAGGTTGACAGTTGGGCAGAAGCTCTGGTTCCTCTTTAAGTGGTAATGCCTCATGCCAACTTTCCCGAAGTAACCTGGGTGATATTTATCAAAGTTGATCCTGTGGTGATGCATGCCACCCACATTACCTCGGCCTCCTGGGTGCTTCCGGTGCTTGCCGATGCGGCCGTGGCCGTGGCTCACGTGGCCGCGCAGTTTCCGGGTCTTCCTCAGTCTGGATGGCATGTAGGCTGCCGAGACGAAAAAGCTCTACCAGTGCTTTTTGCAGCTAGATTAATAAGTTCAGTCTGAAGTTTTATGTGTGGCATTTAAGAATCTATAACTTTGTGAGAAAAAATTGCATACAGCAAATTTTTAAAAGAGATTTATTTATTTATTTGAAAGGCAGAGTTACAGAGAGAGGGCAAGAATGAGAGATCTTCCATCTACTGGTTCACTCCCCAGATGAATGCACTGGCCAGACTTGGGCCAGACCAAAACCAAGAGCCAGGAGCTTCTTCTGGATCTCCCTCATGGGTGACAGGGGCCAAGCACTTGAGCCATCTTCTGCTACTTTTCACAGGCAATTAGCAGGGAGCAGGATTGGAAGTAAAGCAGCTATGACTCAAACTGGCACCCATGTGGGTTGGAGATGGTAGCTTAAGCTGCTATGCCACAGCGCTTGCCCCAAGTTTTTAAATGAAATTTAAGAAAGTCCGTGAAACTTTTCTTTCTTCTTTAGCAAATTGTACTATATACACCCATCTGTAAAAGAGGGTACTTCCGAAAGTTCATGGGAAGTATGCATTCTTTTAATTCTATTTTCCATGGATTTTTCAAGTATCCTCATGTACATAAAAGTGTACATACAGGTATATGAGTATGGCGTAACTTTAAAATTTTTTTGGTTTAGAACTTTGAAACAAAAATTATGATTGTCATTTAGAAAAACAAGATTGTGGAAGCACTCACTTTCCTAATACTTGTTTTGTTCATTAGCTTCTTATCACCTATTATAGAGCTGTGTTTCTCAAAGTGTAGACCATGGGCCAGAAGCATCAGCATTAGCTGATAACTGATTAGAAATGTATCCTAGGCCAATTAAGTCAGAAACTCTGGGGCAGGTCCTGGAAGACTTTGTTTTCAGCAAGCCTTCCAGGTGTTTGTGACGTGATAAAGTTTGAGAACCACTGCTTTGGAGCAGGGTTTTTCAACCTTGGCACTTTTGATATTATGGTTTAGATAGTTGTTTGATTTGGCTGTGGGAGTAGGGGACTATCCCATGTATTATATGATGTTTAGCAACCCTCCTGTCCTCTATACCCTGGGTGCCAGGAGCAGACTGTCCCTCCCTCACACCCTTTCCCCAAGCCTGACAACCAGGGAGGTATCCAGACATTGCCAAACATTCTCTCGGGGCAATAGCCACACACACACACACACACACACACACACACACACACCCGCGCCGTGGGGGTTGGGGGAACTGCTACTCTAGCACTATGTGATGTGGAGTGAATGGGTAAAACAGCTTCTTATTTACAGTAGCAGTGACCACATATTGAATACCTTCAACTTGTTCCAATTCTGTCTCAAGTGCCTGACAGTTTATACTGTTGACATCACAACAGCCACCCAGGATGTGTTTCAAAATCCAAAACCTAGACTATACAATTTATGAAATTTCTCATCTATTCCATCAGCTCAGGACTTGAGAACTAGTACATCTGGTTGTCGTAATGACTCACTTGGCTGTACTTGGAGTCGTATTCTTTTTGAAGCAAAAAGAATTTGGCATATAAACAAAATAAATAGTTATTCTAACCAGGTACTGCTTATAGGTGTAAACCTTTTATAAACTTAACCATAATTGTTTCTGGATAAAAGACAATTATTTGCGATGAGGCAATCAAGTGTGAATTATAAATCAATCAATAGTATGCTCTGTGTGTGTGTGTGTGTGTGTGTGCGTGTTTTTTTTTTTTTTTAAGATTTATTTGAAAGGCAAATTTACATAGAGAGAGAAGGAGAGGCAGAGAGAGAATGAGGTCTTCCATCTGCTGGTTCACTCCCCAGTTGGCTGCAACTGCTGGAGCTGCACTAATCTGAAGCCAGGAGCTAGGAACTTCCTCCTGGTCTCCCACACAGGTGCAGGGTCCTAGGACTTGGGCTGTCTTTTACTGCTTTTCCAGGCCATTAGCAGAGAGCTGGATCAGAACAGGAGCAGCTGGGACTTGAACCGGTGCCCATACAGGGTGCTGGCACTGTAGGCGGTGGCTTTACCCGCTATGCCACAGCGCTGGCCCCGTATGCTGTTGTTGAACTAAGAGTGATTCTATTATTTTAATTTTTTCTTTATAATTAGCACATGATAATAGTATATATAATGGGGCACAATGCTATTTTAATTCAAGTATCCTGGGGCTGGTACTGTGGCACAGCCAGTTAAGCCTCTGCCTGCAATGCCAACATCCCATATGGGCACTGGTTCCAGTCCTAGCTGCTCAACTTCCAGTAGAGCTCCCTGCTAATGTGCCTGGGAAAGCAGCAGAGGATGGCCCAAGTCCTTGGGGCTGTTTGGAGAGTGAACCAGCTGATAGGAGATCTCTCTCCCTCTTCTCTCTGTAATTCTGCCAAATTAATAAATAAATCTTAAAAAAAAAAAGAAACTTAAAAATATATGTATGCTCACCACCAGGGTAATTAACATAGTGTTTTCTAGTTTGCATTTTTTCATCAGAATTATTCGGGATTTATATTAGAATAAAGACTGTTCTACATAAAACATTTCAATGATAACAGGGAACAGAAGAGGGTAACTTTTTCCTCAGTAAATCTTTAAAAAATTAAGGTAGCTTTTTTTGATCTTACAACTTTGAGTGTTTTTGAGTAAAGTGAAAATTTATTACTGGTTCTCTGGAATTAGTGATGTGCTAATTTAGACTAAGCAGAAGAACTTTTTTTTTTTTTTTTTTTTTTTTTTTTTGACAGGCAGAGTGGACAATGAGAGAGAGAGACAGAGAGAAAGGTCTTCCTTTGCCGTTGGTTCACCCTCCAATGGCCACCGCGGCTGGCGCGCTGCAGCCGGCACACCGCGCTGATCCGATGGCAGGAGCCAGGTACTTATCCTGGTCTCCCATGGGGTGCAGGGCCCAAGTACTTGGGCCATCCTCCACTGCACTCCTGGGCCACAGCAGAGAGCTGGCCTGGAAGAGGGGCAACTGGGACAGAATCCAGCGCCCCGACCGGGACTAGAACCCGGTGTGCTAGCGCCACAAGGCGGAAGATTAGCCTAGTGAGCCGCGGTGCCGGCCGAACTTTTCTTTTTTTAAGATTTATTTTTTTGAAAGGCATTGTTGGAGCTGGCACTTTGGCATAGCCTGCCAGTTTGAGTCCCAGCTGTTCCACTTCTGATCCAGCTCTCTGCTATGGCCTAGGAAAGCAGTAGAAGAGGCCAAGTCCTTGGGCCCCTGCACCCACATGGGGAACCCAGAGGAAGCTCCTGCCTCCTGGCTTCGGATTGGCTCAGCTCTGGCCTTTGTAGCCGCTGGGGATGGAATGAACCAGTGGATGGAAGACCTCTCTCTCTCTCTTTGCTTCTGCCTTTCTATAACTCTGCCTTTCAAATAAATAAATTAATAAATCTTCAAAAAGAAAAGAATGACAGAGTTTACAGATATGAGGGAGAGACGGAGATCTTCCACCCACTGGTTTATTACCCAAATGGCCAGAGGTGGGCCCATCTGAAGCCAGAAGCCAGGAGCTTCTTCCAGGTCTCCCACATGGGTGTATGAGCCCAAGAACTTGCACCATCTTCCGTTGCTTTCCCAAGCTGTTAGCAGGTAGCTGGATCAGAAGTGGCGCAGCTGGGACTTAAACTGTTGTCCACACCAGATGCTGGCATTGCAGGCAGCGGCTTTACTTGCTATGCCACAATGTTGGCCCCTCATTCTTCCTTTTTAAATGATAACATAAGCACATAGGACAACATAGTAAATTTTTTTACATTATTGCATTTTTTGCAATGATATACTTTCAGATTATTTTATACACATAAGATTAAGTAAAGAATTCAACACTAAATAAAGAATTCAACAAATAGGAAGAAGGAAAACACTGTTCCTCAACATTAGAGACAAGGGCTCTAAACAGTCAACAAATCTCAGAATGTCAATTTTGTTCACATACATTACGTGTTTTTTTTTTTTTTTTTTCACACTGTTATCACAGATCAGGGAAAACATCCAGTATCTGTCTTTTTGAGATTGACTTATTTCACTAAGTATAATAGTTTCCAGTTGCATCCATTTTGTTGCGAAAGACAGGATTTCATTCTTTTTTATGGTGAATAGTATTCTGTAGCATGTATATACGCTATTTTCTTTATCCAGTTGGGAAACTGGGTTGATTCCATATCTGAGATATTGTGAATTGAGCTGCACTGAACTTGGGTACAAATAACTTCCACATGCTGATTTCATTTTTTTTTGGGTAAATTCCCAGGATTGGGATTGCTGGATCATAATATTTTCAGATTTTTTTTAAAGCTTTATTTATTTATTTGAAAGGCAGAGAGAGAGAGGGAGAGAGGTCTTCTGTCTGCTGGTTCGCTCCCCAAATGGCCACAGTGGCCGAAGCTGGGCCAATCCGAAGCCAGGAGCCTGAGCTGCTTCTGGGTCTCCCCCACAGGTACAGATGCCCGAGGACTTTGGCCATCTTCCACTGCTTTCCCAGACCATAGCAGAGAGCTGGTTCAGAAGTGGAACAGCCAGGACTCGAACTGGTGCCCATATGGGATGCCAGTACTGCAGGTGGTGGCTTTACCAGCTATACCACAGTGCTTGCCCCTATTTTCAGCTTTCTGAGGTATCTCTATACTGTACTAGTTTACATACCCACCAACAATGGATTATGGTACATTATTACATTTTTAAATTTTGAATCTTTTTTGTAACCAATTTAAAAATAAATTGGAAATCTCATATAATTGGTTAGAATATAGTAATTTAATCCTTACTTGAAAATAAAGATGGGAGTGGGTGGCTGGCACAGGAGTTAAAATGCTGTTTGAGGTGCCTGCATTCCAAGTTGGAGTCCTGAGTTGAAGTCCCAACTCTCCTTTCCATTCCAACTTCCTGCAAGTGCATACCCTGGGAAGTAGAAGGTTGATGGCTTCAAGTGCTTGGTTCCCTGCGCCGATCCGAAACCAGGAGCGAGGTGCTTCCTCCTGGTCTCCCATGGGGTGCAGGGCCCAAGCACTTGGGCCATCCTCCACTGCCGTCCCAGGCCACAGCAGAGAGCTGGACTGGAAGAGGAGCAATCGGGACAGAATCCGGCCCCCGAACCGGGACTGGAACCCGGGGTGCTGGCGCCGCAGGGGGAGGATTAGCCAACTGAGCCATGGCACTGGCCAGACTACTTCATTTCTTAAAAATGCTTCGAATGTTTTTAAAGAATGGTTCTTCAGGGTTTTTTGATCCTTGGTTTGCTAGGTTTTATTTTGTTTTTTTTAAAAGATTTATTTATTTAATTAAAAGACAGAGTTACAGAAAAGAATGATCAGAGAGAAAGAGATCTTCGATCTACTGATTCACTCTCCCAGATAGCTACAACAGCTATTGCTAGGCCAGATTGAAGCCAAGAACTTCTTCCAGGTCTCTCATATGAGTGGGAGGGGCCCAAGCACTTGGGCCATCTTCCTCCGCTTTCCCAGGCACATTAGCAGGGAGCTTGGTCAGAAGCGGAGCAGCCAGCGCTTGAATCAGTGCCCGTATAGGGTGCTGGTGTTGAAGGCGGTGGCTTATATTGCTGCTGGACAAGGCTAGCCCCTAGTTGGTAGTCTTACACAACTGTTAAGTTCTACAAAAAGAAACCAACTCCTCAGTCATTTTCTAGTGGCTCTGGCAGGAATGATATATGTTCTCTTCCTTTGTACAGAGTTCAGTGACAGCTACTTTTAATGTTCTGCTTAGTTCTTTGTTTTGTTTTGCTTTTGAATTAGAAATGTGAAAGTTGTTGTATACATTCATCATTGTATACATTTGTGTGTAATTGTATTTTGCTCTAAAAATATATAAAGATTATACTTCTGTTACTTGTAAATACTGTTCTTCATTACTGATAAAAATGTGATTTTATGACTCAATTTTAATAACTAATAGCATAGTTCTGATTTTTAAACTATTGCTTGAGAACAGATTAAATGTTCTTGGTTCATTAATATCTAGGAAGCTAGTAAAACATTTCTTTTAATTCTTGACTACAGTATAGAAAAGATATACTAATGTAATAAAATCTAATGTGAAAGACAGTTTAATACACTCAGTCTTAACACTAATTTTTTTTTAACTTCTATTTGTATCTTCCTTGTTAACAATGTTCATCCATACATGTTAGCTTATTCTTGGATAGTGTATTTTTAGCATTGCTTAGAAAATGACTGTTTCATATAAGAATATAACATTTAACTAATGATAATTAATACAGCTCTTTTATTGTATCTTTCTTCCTTTTAAACATAGTTTTGTCTGTCTGGGTCCAGTCAGGAGATAGAAACCACACAGTGGGTTAAACAGGGTAAGTTTTATACAAAGAATTATTAAACTCTGGTAAAAGAGGGACTGTAAATATGAGAAAACTGTGTATGGTACCTAGGGTTGAGGGAGGAGAGGCAAACTCTTAAGGGATCCTTCACCAAGGTTGCAGTTTCGATCTTGATGGGGAAGGTATAGATTGGCCCACTGAATTCAGAGAGGTCACTGTTTTGCCCAGGCTGGTTGGTAGTCCCTGATCAGGAATGCAGATGTTCAGCCAAAGGCTCATGGGCATGCAGAAAAAGGCGTGGCCGTGAGGGAAACTGTATAAATGCAATCCGTGTGGGCCTCCAGAGGAAACAGGCAGGGATGTGCACTAGGAGCCTTCTCTGTGCTTGCGCAGGCAGCACGTCTTTGGAGTGCTGGGTTCTGTGTGGAGAGGGCAGTTATTGCCAGACAAGGGGAGGCTGCAGGGTCACCAAGAAGGTTGCACATCTGCATTGTGGCTAGGATCGTGTCCAGCCCGAGGTAAACACATACACACACACACACACTCATGCCACTGACGCAGCGGGCAGCACGGGGGAACTGCAGAAGAGCCCTTTGTCCTGCATTCTGCTCTACGTACTCTGCTGAGAAATCGCACAGTCACCATCCGTTCTTAAAGGGTCTGTGTCCCTATGGCAGCGCATATAATGAAGGGCAAGTTTGGAACTGAGTCACTAAATTGATAACTGAACAGGAATGACCCTTTTCCCAGTTTACTTTCTTGCCGTCTAGCTATGTAAAGTCACTTTTTACTGATTATTTTTCTATACTTTTTGTTTGTGTTTGCTTTCCTTCCTTTTGCCCTTTGCCCTTTTGAATCAGATCATTGTTTTGAGTAGCTGTCCTTTGCATCACAGTTGTGTTCAGCAGCATCTCTGTCTTTGGTGCACATAATGCTAGTAGCACGCACATACAGTTGCGACAGCCACAAGTGTCCTTGGATGTTAGTCTGAATGTCTCCCGGGGAGCCAAGTCTTTCCTAGTTGGGCATTACTGCTTTAGGCCATTTGTTTTCTCTGTTAGAACCTATAAAATCTCTCTTTTCATGAGTGGTTTCTTGTGTCTTTTTTACAGATTCTATGTTAATAAAGGGAGTCTTAAATAATTTTAAAAAATGATTTTTAGTGATCATCATGAAGTATTTTAGCTCCTCTATTTTATCTGTATGTGAATGAAATCAGAATTTTCAAGAGATTTTGTTTCTAGTCACCTAAGTTTTTTTAAATGAAAAGTTAAGTCTGTAGTATTGCATTTATTTTTTGATTCACGAGTGTATGCCATGCACTCACTGTAGTTGGTACTGGAGATGTCATGAAAAGGCAATAGTGAGAAAAAGTTCCAAGTTTACATGAAAAGTCATTTTTATTTCCCTGTCACATTCTCTTATGCTTCATAGAAAGACATTCTTAAAAAGGATTGACAGAATGAATGCTTCCTGTCTAGAAGTGTTGTGTCAGAGGAGTCGCTGTTTGTGTAACAATACAATTTTGTGGCTGCAACTGTTGAAACTCCTGGGGACTTTAAATCAGAATTCCAGGATTCTGGTCTTGATCCTTAAATTGGTAACAAATTTGGCCTTAGTTGTCCATTGTGAATTTGTACTAGACTAACTGGATTCAAAATTCACTCTCCACTCAGCTCTAATATAGTAGTAGTCTTCCCCTGGATTGGAGTTGAAAATGAGAGTAGCGAATGCCTAAAGCCTAAGATATTCTTCTAGTACAGGGTGTAAGAAGAAATAATTGTATTTTCTGTCTTATATAGTTACAGTAGCCTAAGCAGTGTCAGTAGATGGCCAGTAGATTGAACTGAAACAAGCCTGTTTAGTAGAGAAGTACTTGGAACTCCAAGATAAACTGAAATTCTGGTGCTCTTTATCTGCTTTACCGAGATTTGATTGTGTCTTTTGAGAAAAAAAAAGTATCTTAAGGCAGGATTTCGGGTTAAAAAAGGGAAATGCTTAAAAAAACAATATACAGAATAGAAGAACATATTTGTATGTCATGTAGAAGGCATGTATATCCAGAATACATAAGGAACTGTTACAACTCAACAATAAAGACAAGCAAAAGGGCATAGTATTTACTGAATGCTTTTCCAAAGATGATACTTAATAGATGGCCAGGAAGAACACAAGAAGATGCTCAGAGTAACTAGTCATTAGGGTGATGCCAATGAAAACCACCATGGGGGCTGCTGCAGTGGCATAGCGGATAAAGCCGCTGCCTGCGGTGCTGACATCCCATATGGGTGCCGGTTCATGTCCCAGCTTCTCCACTTCCAATCCAGCTCCCTGCTATGGCCTGGGAAGGCAGTGGAGCATGGTCCAAGTCCTGCACCCACATGGGAGACCTGGAAGAAGCTCCTGGCTCCTGGCTTCGGATTGGCCCAGCTCCGGCTGTTGCAGCCATCTGGGGAGTGAACCAACGGATGGAAGACCTCTCTCTGTCTCTGTCTCTTTCTGCCTCTCCTTCTCTCTCTGTGTAACTCTGACTTTAAAGTAAATAAATAATTTTTTTTAAAAAAGGAAAAACCCCATGAGGGGCTGTTGTTGGGTACAGTGGGTTAAGTTGCTGCTTGGGACACAGACATCCCCTGTTGGGGAGCCTGGGTTTGAGTCACTTCTGCTTCCAGTTGAGCTTCCTGCTGATGTGCACCATGAGAGGCAGCAGATGATGGCTCAAGCACTTGGATTCCCCTGCCACCCATGTGGGAGACTTGGATGGAGTTCCTGGCTCCTGGTTTCTGCTCCAACCAGAGCCCACTGTGGCATTTGGGGAATAAGCAAGCAAATGAAAGGTCTCTGTTCTTTTGCTTTCCAAATTAGAATATAACAAAACAAAAACATGAGATATCACTTCACACCCACTAGGATAACTACAATGAAAATGACCAACGATGACAAGTATTGACAACGATGTAGACAAATTTAAAACTTAGTGCATTGCTGATGGGAATGTAAAGTAATCCCATCACTTTGGAAAACCCTTGGCAGTTTTTCAAAACACAGTTACAACATAACAGTTAAACAGAATTACCATATGACCCAGCAGTTCCTAAGTACTTACCCAGGAGGATTGAATAAACCTCCACACAAAGATTTGTTCAAGAATGTTAATATTAGCCGGTACCGCGGCTCACTAGGCTAATCCTCCGCCTAGCGGCGCCGGCACACCGGGTTCTAGTCCTGGTCGGGGCGCCGGATTCTGTCCCAGTTGCCCCTCTTCCAGGCCAGCTCTCTGCTGTGGCCCGGGAGTGCAGTGGAGGATGGCCCAAGTGCTTGGGCCCTGCACCCCATGGGAGACCAGGAGAAGCACCTGGCTCCTGGCTCCTGCCATCGGATCAGCGCGGTGCGCCGGCCGCGGCGGCCATTGGAGGGTGAACCAACGGCAAAGGAAGACCTTTCTCTCTGTCTCTCTCTCACTGTCCACTCTGCCTGTCAAAAAAAAAAAAAAAAAAAAAGAATGTTAATATTCCTAATAGCCAAAAAGTATAAACAACTCAAATGTCCATCAACTTATGGGTGAATAGAATATGGTAACTGCATAGGATGGGATGGCAATCAACCATAAAACAAATGAAGTTCTGATATATGCCATGAAGTGGACATACCTTGAAAATGTGGCCAAGTGGTGGTAAGGGAACTTTCTGAAGACCATATGCTATGTGATTCCATTTATATAAAATATCTGGAATTGGCAAGCAATAGAGATAGAAAGTATGAGGGTAATTCAAAAAGTTGTAGAGACGGGAATTAAAAGAAAAGGTTATTGGGGCCAGTGTCGTGGTGCAGCAGTTTAAGCTGCTGCTTGTGATGCCAGCACACTAAATCAGAGTGCCAGTCCAGGCTGCTCTGCTTCTAACCCAGCGTTCCTGCTAGTGCACCTGGGAAGGCAGCACATGATCGCTCTACTGTCTGGGCCCTTGCCATCCATGTGGGAGACCCAGGTGCAGTTCCTAGCTTCAGCCCTGGCCTAGGCGACCACTTGGGTAGTGAACCAGCAGATGGAAAGATGCCTATCTCTCAGTTTCTCCCCTTACCTCTGTCACTAAAAAGCTATTGTGCTATAAAAATTTTGAAATCATACAGAGTCTTCTCATAATATACAATTTCCATGAACTTTTTAAAGAACCCCTCATTAATAGCTACATGCTTCTTTTTGGATGATGACAATGTTCAGAACTCTGGATATACCAAAACTTCTGAGTCTTGTTCTTTCATCAGGTGAATTTAATGGTATGCAAATTATATCAGTAATTTTTTAATTGAACCTAAACGGTTTAAAAGGAAGTTTAATTTGTCTAGGATTAAGGTGTAATTGGCAGTCCATTTTTAAGCGTCACTTGAACATTTCTTCTCTATCCTTTCTAAGCGTCTATCTTCTTTGGTGTTTAATGTTTACTGTATTCAGGTTTTGGCTTTGTTTATAGTTCTGGTTAACAGATCACTTCGAGCTGTGACTGTAGGAGCAGGACTGGGAAAGTCAAGCCATCTGTCCCTGCTTGGGTGTTTTTTGTTTTGAAGATTCTTATCATTATACGTCTGTATAGTTTGTCTTATGAGAGAAAACGTCAAGGTGATTAGGGAAAAGAGGCAATAACAGAAAAAGTTCATTTTGTATCTTTATGCATAGTTATAGAGATATGTATAAGAAAAGATAAAAAGGATATCCTTTCAGAAACACATAGAAGGATATTTAAAACATTTTTTCTCTTCAACTGAGTTATACCATTATAGTGTTCATTTTAATAACATAATCTATATCATTTCAGACAGATTTGACCAGTTTTGGGCCATCAATCGCAAACTCATGGAATATCCTGCAGAAGAAAGTGGATTTCGTTATATCCCATTTAGAATATATCAGGTGAGAAATATCACTCTAAAAAATAACTGTTGGCCAAAGCCTCAGCCATCTTCCTTCTTAAAGCACACTAGTCCAAAATACTTATGTTTGCATATTAACTAAACTGAATTTGTTAGGATTTTTCAGATCTGTGACTTCTGGTGGCAGTCAAATCAGAGACTTCACTGGATTATTTGTCGCATATGCAGTTGACAGTTATTTGTAGAATCTGTGTTTGCAGACTCATGTGTTTGCTAAAATTTATTTGTGAATCGAAGTCAATACTTGGAACACTTTTTGTACTCATTTGTATGTGTGTATGATGTGTAAAAAGTATGATTTACTCAACACTCAGTTCTCAGCAGAACTTGAGCAAATTGATGCTCTTCCTACTTGTTTTACCTCTCATACTCTAAACAGACATTATGTTCACAGTCTATATAGTGCTATTTTTCACATTTTTATGCTTTTTGATGGTGATTTTACTACTTAAAATGAACCTCAGGCAAATGCTGAAGTACTGATTTTTAACTATTAACACACATAAAAGGTTATCTGTTAATGATTCGATTAACACATTGTGACCAAAGCTCACAGAAACACAACTCTCTGTTTCCCTTAAGGACAATGGTTCAACCTTTGCTAATTCCAGTGACTTTATAAAACGTAAGTGTCATGAATAATGAGAATCTACTGATCTTTTGTTTCCTCAGTTTTATACATTAGACATAAGACATAAGATA
This sequence comes from Oryctolagus cuniculus, assembly GCF_964237555.1. Classification (NCBI taxonomy): domain Eukaryota; kingdom Metazoa; phylum Chordata; class Mammalia; order Lagomorpha; family Leporidae; genus Oryctolagus; species Oryctolagus cuniculus. Next base: position 64,991,843 of record NC_091436.1, read on the forward strand.
TACATAAGATATACATATACATAAGATATATTTGCATGAGGTAAAGAAACTGTTTATGTACTTTTAAAATCCTGTGTTATTGGATATAGTAATATTAAGTATTGAATGATCAGTATTACAGAAGGCAAGCTAACGCTGTTGTAAAAAATATACCTAAGAACAAGAATTAGAAATATAATTCACGGGCATAGACTATAGTAGAACTTCTGTTAGGAAAAGACGTGAAGAATAGAGAGGAGGCAGTGTACGAATTTTCAGCCAGACCGAATTTATTCAGAGAAAATAAATTCGCAGAGCGGGGTGACCAACAGCCAGCGGGCACATTGATGGGACACGTGGCAGAATGACCCCCAGGGGCCGGGCCTTTTTATATTTTAGGAGGGTTAGGGATGGCGATGGGGGATGGGAGCAGCAGGGAGGGGAATTCCTGGTACTGGTCTTTCACGTGTTCTAGCAACTGGTCTTTCAGGTGGCTGTGGCTGGTGGGATATGAAGGCAATAGGATGTGAGATTCAAGGGCAAGGAGTACATTCCAATGTTTATCTGTCTTTTGGGCAATGAGCAAGAATGGCTGAGGCTTATGTCTTTGTTCCATCAACTTCCATTCAAACTTTTGTCACATTTTTGTAGCAATCTTCAGTATTCCGCAACGTTACTCATAGTTACTTCTGTAGTTTTTTTTATAACCTTTTATAGAGGATCACATAACTGTTCAAAGAGAAAAATAAGAATAAGGATCATTTCTTTTTTGTTTGTAGACATTTTTTTTACAGATTTATTTATTTATTTGAAAGGCAGAGTTACAGAGAGAGATATCAATCTTCCATCTCTCTTTTTCAGTCCCCAGATGGCCACAATGGCTGGAGCTGGAGTGATCCGAAGCCAGGAGCCAGAAGCTTCTTCCTGGTCTCCCATGTGGGTGTAGGGGCCCAAGGACTTGGGCTTGACAGGCTACACCACAGTGATGGCCCCAATTTTATTTTCATTTTATGTACCAGGAGCTCCATAGTGACGTATCATTAGGCGTTCCCACAATCTATGAAATTATCTTATTTATAGGATTTAGTTGAATAAAATATACCATAGACTTTGAAGACATTTCCAAAAGAATTTCACAGCAGTTTTTGAGATTTATACTCCGCATCGTTATTTGGATTAAGCTCTGAATTGTATATTCATATCATTTTTTTAAGCTCCTGTAGGGAAAGTGCATTTTACTATTACTTAACAAAGAAATTCTTATTGTCTGAAGCTCCTGCTGTGACGTCTTTAACACCAAAAGATTCTTACAGGGAAGGAAAAGAGAAAGAATGCTGGCAGTGGGGAATAATAGTTTTTGAAAATATCTATAATCATTTAGAAAGTGGGAAGGTAGAGAATTCTCAAAATTTGCTTGACAAAGCCTGGCAGCCAGATGGGGACTGTTTTAGGGCAGAGCTTCCTGCCTGGTCTTTCCTGTGTCAGAGCAGTTGGGCAGTTTATTCTGAAACAGAAAGAGATGAAGAGCCCCAGGGCTTTATTGCTTCTTCCTGACCTAGAAGGCTGTAACTTTCCTTTTGGCTTTGCCCCCTTTCCATCTTGTTTCTTATGTGAATTTGTAAAATTTTAGAGGTGAGATACATAATTGAATATAAATTATTTTAACCTTCTGTGCTTTCACTGGAGGAATGACAGGGCTTGGCTCTCTGTTGTAGTTAGAAAAATTTTATGATCTGAAGGTAGCATCACATTTCTGTTAGCTTCTTTACATCTGATTACTTTTTATTTTTGTGATATTCTGTTTAAGTGTATCTTTTATTTATGCAAGAATTTGATGAATTAGCACTGTCATTTCTGTAGATATAAATCCGCACTATTTAAGAGCTTAAAATTAGTAAGAAAAACATTTTTTAAAAACCTAAAAATTCTGGTCTAGTAATAGATAATTGAAGGGTGTAGTTTTTACTAAAATACTTACGTTACTCTGCAGAATCCTAATATAATTCCTGTATAGCCGGGGGAGAAGGGAGCAGCACTGAGCATGCTTGGGCATGTTGAAGCCTCAAAATCATCTTAGGATATAGGAATCATTCATTGATTTTACCTATGAGAAAATGAAACTCAGGGATTCATTTCACTGACTTGGGGTCATGCATATAAAAACTACAAAACACAAATCCAGACCTAGTTTTAGTTGATGAACAAAGTATGATCTTTTTCTTACAAAGTTAAGCTTGTGGTATCTTCAGACAAAAAAAATGACGTCCCCTTTGACCAAATAAGTTAGTGGGATTCTAACAAACCGGAATTAATAGATGTCCTTAAATACTGACTTTTGTAAACATTGTTGGAAAATTGTTTATTTTTCATCTCTGATCCATCTATCATGGGCATCTATCATGGACTCCAAATGACTGTAATTAAGTGACAGGGTCTTAGTGGTAAAAGTTAAATTGGTCTAGAAGTTTTCTCTAAGAGATGTTGAGACCAAAATGTGTCATTTCTGTCATTTACATAACAGTTTAGTTTGGTGTGTGGGTTTCAGGTTTGTGTTCCTGAAATCCAGGTGCTTCGTACTAGCTGGTATTCTAGAGATGAGGTTAATGGCAGGAAATGTTTCAGAAATGTAACCAAAATGTTATCTAGAATAGCACGCATAAACAGATGGTGATTAATGAGGATATCTGTCAAAAGATTTATAAAATGGCAGTGAAGTCCTTAGGTGCTGATATTTATGTTGTAGATCAAAACTAGGTACATTGTTTTCATTTTTCAAGAAGCAATAGATGGATAAATATTATCGTGCCAATATACTTTAGATAAGAAAAAATTTGTCTCATTCATTTAATCATCACATTTATCTACTTAGAAATATATGCATGCTGTGTGCTCTGCTGTGTAAAGGGTATGCAAGTGGTGATTAATATCATACATTATCCTGTAGAGAAGTTTGTGGGTTTTTTTTTAAAGATTTTTTTATTTGATAGGCAGAGTTAACAGAGTGGCAGAGACAGAGAGGTCCTCCATCTGCTTGGTTCACTCCCCAAATGATCGCATAGGCCAGAGCTGCACTGATCCAAAGCCAGGAGCCAGGAGCTTCTTCCAGGTCTCCCAGTGGGTGAAGGGGCTCAAGGATTTGGGCCATCTTCTGCTTCCCCAGGCCATAGCAGAGAGCTGGATCGGAAGTAGAGCAGCTGGAACTCAAACTGGTGCCAACATGGGACATCAGCACTGCAGGTGGCAGCTTTATCTGTTATGCCACAGCACCGCCTGAGAAGCCTGTATTATAAATGTGGAAAGAAACTAAGGATACAAGCTTAAGTTTGCACCTGTGGTTTCTATCAAGAAGAGGTATACAGTGGGATCAAAGCCAAATGATCCTGGAGGAGGGATTCATGTGGGTTTGGGCAGTCAGAGTAGACTGCCTTGAGGAAGTGTTGCATCGTGGGAGATCTGACAGGTGGAATTCAGGTCAGTAGTGTCTCATGAGAAGAATCATGTAGGTACAGGAGACATTGTGTGTATGAGGATACCTGGTTTGAATTGAGCACAGAGAATTGGAGGCTGAAACTAGGAGTGAGACTTACTAAGGAAATTTTTCTTCATAAAGAATGGGAAATCCTAAGGGCTTTTTAATGATCTGAACATCTGTTCTTCAACAAAGAGCATTTAGTCAGCTGCTTTGTTCTGCATGTAATTCTTGAAATTATAAATAAATTTAGAGAATCTTCTCAGGAAACACCTAACATTTTTAGTTTTAAAAACATGAAGCTGATAGTGCCTGTTTTCTCATAAAGTTAAGATGGTTCCTACTCATTTGTCTTTGAAGAGGTTGTTTATCAGTCATATGATAGGATATTAAGTAGATTTTAAACTTAGTTTTATTCTCTTTCTTAATTCCTAAAACTCTGCTGCTTTTCCTTTTTATCACTTCAATATAGAATTGTTCATTTATGTTATTAAAACCCTACTAGTATTTTAGTTCTATAGGGAGGTTTACTAGCCATTTTACTTAAGGAAGTCTACTTAGCTTCAGTTGTGTTAAAAACATCTAGATACTTAGGAGTGTTGGAGAAGAAAGAGTTCCTTTTTAAAAAATGGAAACTAGAATGTCAGGGATTAACTTGACACTTCTAAACCTGAAGAAAAGGCCAAATGTTTTTCCAGAAATGTTGATTTATTAATTTTGGAAGGTTCACGTGAACAGTAGGAATGTATGGCAAATTATGGCTGTATTTGTTAGGATTCCTCCCCTTCCAGGGTTACAGCGATGCTGGTGAGACATTATACTTCTGTTCTTCCACGTTGTTTTCCGTTTCAGTCGATATCTTGCAATTACATCTAGCAGAAAAACCAAGAAGAAGGGCTTTATGGTTATTAAACTGAATATTGCTGCTTTTACTTTAGTTTCAGTCATTTAAAAAAGATACACTGTGGGGCAGGCATTGTAATGCAGTGGTGAAGATGCCACTTGGGAAACTCACATCCTATATCAAAGTGCCTGGTTCCCTCTGTTTCCCATCTAGCTCCCTGCTAATGTCTACCCTGGGAAGGCAGCAGATGATGGCTCAAGGACTTGAGTCCCTGCCACCTGTGTGGGAAACCCAGATGGAGTTTTTCTCCATAGTGTAATGGATTTTTTTCCTTTGTTAGGCAGGCCTTTCCTCACTGTGTATTATATGTGATAGGGGTCCAGTTTTATTTTCTTCCAGATGATAGCTTGTTATTTATTATATAAACTAAGGGCTGGCCAACTTCTTTTCTGAAAGGGCCAGTCAGTAAGTATTTTCAGATTTACAAACTAACTGGTGACTCTAGCGTGAGAGCATCGTTAGACAGTTTGCAAATGACAGGCCCAGCTGTGTCCCTGTCAAACTCCCTTTACAGAAACAGCCAGGGGCACAGTTTGGCTTGTGTATCGTAGTTTGTTGGCTCCGGATGTAAACTGTTCTTTTTCTGCTGGGTAACCATGTCACCTCTGTTTCTTATGCCAGTATTATTTTAATTTAATTTTAGTGTTTTTATGCCTGCTGGAGCAATCCATTCCTTTCCTCTTTTCTCATGGTTTTTATGGTTAGTATCAGCCACTTTTTCCATATGATTTTTTTAGTCATTTTATTCAGTTCCCCATTGTGCTCTGTGTAAGTGGAAAAACACTAAATTTCAATTGTAATTTTAGTGCAGTTCAAGTTATGAAGTCTTCCCAGAGAAAAACATGAAATGCCTTTCTTACTATTTAGATTTTATTTTATGTTTTTTTTTTATATATTTTAAGGTTTTCTTCAATAGTCTGTGTGCTTTTCTCTTTAATTTCTAGACATTTTGTAGAGTTTATTTCATTACCATTTCTGGGTACTTATTTATGGCATGAGTAAGGCAAATTTTTTTAAAAGATTTATTTATTTATTTGAAAGGCAGAATTACAGAAAGGCAGAGACAGAAAGAGAGAGTGAGATCGTCCATCCTCTGTTTCATTCCCCAGATGGCCACAATGGCCAGAGCTGAGCTGATACAAAGCCAGGACCTAGGATCTTCCTCCAGGTCTCATGTGGGTACAGGGCCCCAAGGACTTGGGCCATCTTCTACTGCTTTCCCAAGCCATAGCCGAGAGCTGGATTGGAAGTGGAGTGGCCAGGCCTGGAACCGGAGTCCATATGGGGTGCCAACAAGCACTGCAGATGGTAGCTTTACCTGCTAAACCACAGTGCTTAGTAAGACAAATTTAAAAACCTTTCCTACTATTTTTTTTAACCAATCATTTCTTTTTTTTTCTTGCTTTATTGCATTACTAGTATAACGTTAAATGATCGTCCCAGCAGACATTTCTGTTTGGTTTCTGATGGAGTGATGCTGTTTAGTGGTTATCATTCAGAATGATAGCGTAGTCTTTAGCAGATTGAGTAATTTCCTTGTACCATTTTCAATTAGAAATAGATGCTATTTTTAGTTTGAAGTTAGTATTTCTCCCCTTTTTGTCCTTTTAATACTTCTGTGTTTTCATTCCATTAATGTTGACCCTCCTTTTTCTCAGGCTCGTAATCATGTTATTAAGATATTATCTATTTTACTTACCAAGACACTGTATTATTTTACTGCTTGAGATGACAACTTTAAAGTACTCTCCCCTCTCTGTGCTCCTCCACTCTTTCACTTTATAGAGGTATTTATAACACTTGAACTTCCTGGTGCCCTGAGATTTTCCTTTGCAGATTGTGTCTCCTGTTTCAAGGATACATATTTAACGTTTATATTTTACATCCCTAGTGGTCTGTCCATATCCAAGGTGTCAGTTCCTGCCAAGGCTTTGGAAAAAAGGCTCTCTGTTCCCCGGTCCTCTCTGTCTCTAGAATAGAAAGGAATCTGTGTCTTAGGGAGATCTTCCCCCGCTTCTATAGACCCAGATGCCAGTTGCTCCTGCAGTTCGTTTCCACCCAGTGAGGGGGAACACTGCAGAAGTTCCTGGCTCTCTTTGTGTGGGTCCTCCCCTAATCCCAGCACTGCTTAGCTCAGGGGGACTGAGATGGAATTTGAGGAAAGGGGAGAGGAGTGTATTAAGCCAACACCCCCCCTAGAATCCCCTCCAAGTGAGATGTTAATAGGTTGTTTCTCATTTAAAGAATGATCTGATGCTAATTCTTGTAGGAAGGTGTCTGTAATAATTAATTCACACCCTAAATGTAGCAATAGCATGCTAAGGTATATGTGCTTAAGACTGTTTCTTTATTTATCTTACCTGTTTGAAAGACAGATAGACATAGAGAGTGCGCTCCCATCCTCTAGCTCACTCCGAAAGGCCCACAACAATTTGGGTTGGGCCAGAATGAGGCAGGAGCCAGTTACTCAATCTAAGCCTCCCTCATGGTGATGGTGATCTAACCACTTCAGCCATCACTGCTGCCTCCCTGGATCTGTATTAACAGGAAGCTGGAATCAGTATCTGAGCCTGGAATTGGACCCTGGCACTCCAGTATAGGTTGCAGTTTTCTTAAGCTCTAGGCTAAATTCACACTCTTCAGATCATACATCTTTTTTTATTGGCTAGTAATCTAAAACCAGTCTATGAAGTTAATTACAGTTCCTCTCCAAGTACTTTTTACTATTTTTATTAAACTTCTAAGAAGAATGCTACTTTAATAAACATTAAGAAGCTAAGTCTCAGCACCATACTACAGTTTTTTTAAAGATTTATTTATTTATTTGAATGGTGCATCGACAGGGGTGGAGGTGGGGGATCTGGACCAGGCCAAAGTTAGGAACCTGGAAACTCCATTCTCATCTCCCACATGGATGACAAGGGCCCAAGTACTTGGGCTGTCTTCTGCTGCCTTCCCAGGCTCATTAGCAGGACGCTGGGTCAGAAGCAGTGCAGCCAGGACTTACTGGTGTTGCAAGTGGTGGCCTAAATCGCTGGGTCACAGTGCTGGCTTCATAGGCTTATATCCTGTACTTCTTACAGTGTAAACAGGAGCTTCATAATAGGAGCTTCATAAATGTATAAACTTGTGAACAAATTAAGGAAGTTATAACCACCCATGAAATGATGGTTATTCTAGTCTCATAATGTAATAACACTGTGACATTCATTCCATAAAGTTTTGGGCTGGATTTTCAGTTAGGCAATAATTCTCATTTTCTTCTGTTGTTCTATAGCTCTAGTTCAATGTAGTGTGGAAGAAACATAATAAGAAATCATGCTGTGTGCTTATAGCACTTTATGTTTTGTAGAACACCATATTTGATCTTCCAAACACCCGTATGGAATAGACTAGACATTGTCTTTTTAAGGTAGAGCGTAATGACCAAAGGACAGCTAATGGCAGTAGATCAGGAACTATAATATAGAGTGTCTCAAAATTGTATATATTGCATGTGCATGTTATAAAGGAATGTCTTTTTTAAAAGAAGATGGGCATGTTTATTGAGGCTTTAGAAGTTGCTTATGAGATTCATGTTTTATGGGTATTGGAATATTTAATGAAGATTTCTTTAGAACATTGAGATTTAAATTTTTGTTTTTTAATTTTTTTGACAGGCAGAGTGGACAGTGAGAGAGAGAGACAGAGAGAAAGGTCTTCCTTTGCCGTTGGTTCACCCTCCAATGGCTGCCGTGGCTGGCGCGCTGCGGCCAGCGCATCGCGCTGATCTGAAGCCAGGAGCCAGGTGCTTCTCCTAGTCTCCCATGTGGGTGCAGGGCCCAAGGACTTGGGCCATCCTCCACTGCACTCCTGGGCCATAGCAGAGAGCTGGCCTGGAAGAGGGGGCAACCAGGACAGAATCCGGCGCCCCAACCGGGACTAGAACCCCGGGGTGCCAGCGCCACAGGCGGAGGATTAGCCAAGTGAGCCGCGGCGCTGGCCGCGATTTAAATTTTAAGTATTAAAAATATGGAACACAGGATTTAATTGGCTTAGTTTTGATTTTATTCAAAATTCTGTTTTTGGGTAGTGTATTTCATTGGTAACTTTCAAATTGTTTCCTGAAGTTAGAATCTTAATTATATAAAAATGAAATTAATAAAAATACTAGGGCTGTTTCAGATACAGTGAATTTGGAGTAGAACACAAGAGACTTTATTAGTAACTTGAAAATTTTTTAAATCCAGGGCTGAAGGCTGGCATGTTATGCAATAGTTAAGACACTGGTATACCTGCAGCCCATATCGAGTGCCTAAGTTTGGGTCCCAGCTCTGCTTCCAATTGCAGCTTCCTGCTAATGCATGTGCTGTGAGGCAGTGTGTGATGGCCCAAGTGCTTGAGAAACCTGGATTGAATTCCAGGGTCCTTACTTCAGCCTGATCCATCTCTGGGTATTTAGGGAGGTCTTTAGGGAGTGAAACGTCAGATGGGAGATCTCTCTATTTCTGTCTCTCTGACTTTCAGAATAAGTAAATGAAAATGTTTCTTAATAACTATCTGTCAAATAACAAAAAAAGTTAAATGAAGGATCTGGTGCTGTGGCTTAATGGGTAGAGTCTCCGCCTGGGACACTGGCACTCCATGTGGGTGGGTGCCGGTTTATGTGCTGGTTGCTCTACTTCTGGTCCAGCTCTCTGCTAATCACCTGGGACTGGCAGCAGAGGATGGCCCAAGGATTTGGGCCCCTGCTACTCACATGGGACACCCTGATGAAACTCCTGGCTTCTGGCCAAGCCCTAGCCCTTGTGGCCATCTGGGGAGTGAACCAGCGTATGGAAGGTCTCTCTTTTTCTGCCTCCCGTTTTCTCTCTCTCACTCTTTCAAATAAATAAATTAAAAAAAAAAAAAAAAGGTTAAATGAAAACTTAGAGGCTGAATTCCTTAGATTTGTGTATCTCACAGTTACTGTTTGTATACATATATGCATTGATGTGTGTTAATTTTACAGAGTTTATGCCTTGGGCAAGCACAACTGTGTGCTGGCGATATTAATCAGTGAAAATGGCTGCATCTGGCTTACAGTAACAGACGGGACAAATAGACGGAACAATATTGACCTTTCAGCCGGTGCCGCGGCTCACTAGGCTAATCCTCCGCCTTGCAGCGCCGGCACACCAGGTTCTAGTCCCGGTCGGGGCGCCGGATTCTGTCCCAGTTGCTCCTCTTCCAGGCCAGCTCGCTGCTGTGGCCCGGGAGTGCAGTGGAGGATGGCCCAAGTGCTTGGGCCCTGCACCCCATGGGAGACCAGGAGAAGTACCTGGCTCCTGCCATCGGGCTCAGCGCGGTGTGCCGGCCACAGCGTGCTGGCTGTGGTGGCCATTGGAGGGTGAACCAACGGCAAAGGAAGACCTTTCTCTCTGTCTCTCTCTCTCACTGTCCACTCTGCCTGTCCAAAAAAAAAAAAATTGACCTTTCGGTCATTGGACATGGACTTGCTTTCTGTTTATTTAGAGCCATAGTTTGTTTCACTGATGTTTTGAAGTTTTCTGTATTCAAGTCTTACATTTTTGTAAAATTGATTTCTAAGTGTGATTCCATGGTGAATGGATTGGCTTTTGCATTGTTTGTCACTGTTAGTATATGTTAATAATATTGATTTTTATATTCATATATTGATCTACAACCTTGTTGAACTCAGCGAGTAGCTCTCGCATGTGGTTTTGTTGTTGTTGACTCATTGGAATTTTCTAGGTCAGTCATGTCACTATGCATAGAAATAGCTTTACTTCTTCCCAGTCTGAATCACTTTTGTTGCTTTTTCTTGTCTGATTTCTCTGTCAGGAACCTCCAGTACAGTGTCAAAGAGAAGTGACAGAAGCAGGTGTCCTTGTGTGTTAATGTTAGAGAGTGGTTCATCATTAGCAATGATAGTTATGTGTTTTTCAAAGATGCCCTTTATCAAATTGAGTTCTGTTCCTAGTTGTTTTTTTTTTTCCTAAATTTCATTTATTTGAGAGAGGTGGGGGGCGGGGGATTCTGTCTGCTGGGCCAGTGTTGAAGCCAGGAGTTGGGAACTCCATCCAAGTCTCCCAGATGGACAGCAGGAACCCAGCTACTTGAGCCGTCACCTGTTGCCTCCCACTCTTTGTTATAGAAGGATGGAATCAGAAACAGTGCCAGGTATCAAACACAGGTACTCCAGTTGGACAGAAGCATCTTTAACAACTAGGCTAAATGCTCACCCATGTTAAGTGTTTTTTGTTGTGAAAGGGTATTTGAGTTTGTCAAATGCTTTTTCGTTCTCTGTCCAGGTGATCTCTTAGGTTTTTTTCCCTTTTTAGTACAGTATGTTGATTCATATCCTTTTGTGAATGACCATGGACTCTTGGGGAAGATTACATTTGGCTGAGTATATAATCCCATTCATCTGCTGCTGGGTTTTGTTTCCTATATTTTGTTGAGAATTTTATGTCTGTATTTGTAAATGATATTATTCTCTAGTATCCCTGTGATGTCTTTGTCTGTTTTTGCTATCAGGCTAATACTGGATTCAGAATGAATTAGAAAATGCGCTCTCTTCTAGTTTTTGTTTGAGTTTGTGAATAGTTGGTCTTAAATATTTATATGTTGAGTAGAAGTCAGCAGTGAAACCATTTGTCCTGAGAATTTCTTGGTGGGACATCATTAATTTTAAATCACTAATTCACTCAATTTGTTGTAGGTCTTTTTGGATTTTTTGTTGTTTTTCTTGAGTTTTTTGTTTGTTGTAGTTTGCTTCTTTCCAGGAATTTGGCCATTCTCTTTAGTTTATCTAGTTTTTTGGCATATAGTGTTCCCTCATTTTTATTTCGGCATGATTAATTGTAATGGTCACTTTTTCATTTCTGATTTCATTTTATTTTTTAAAGATTGATTTATTTGAAAGGCAGAGTGGTAGAGTCAGAGATCTTCTGTCCAGGTGTCCGCTGCCCAAATGACCACAGCAGTCAGGGCTGTGTGAGAGGCCAGGAAACTCCATCATGTACCTGAGCAGGAGCTGATTCAGAATGGGGAGCAGCCAGAACTTGAACTGTACTCTGATGGGACACACTCTGATGTGGTACTGCAAGCAGTGACTTAACCTGTGCCACAGCATCAGTTCCCCATTTCTGATTTTGATAATTTGATTAAACTTTTTTCCCTGGTTATGCTAGCTAACGTTTTATCAGTGTGGTTGATCTTTTCAAAAATTTACTTTGGTTTTGTTGATTGCCTCCATTTTTACATTCTCTATCTAATTCATTTCTTCTCATCTGTATTATTTTCTTCATTCCACTTGCTTTGAGTTATATGTTCTTTTTGTATTTTGTTAATGCAGGAAGCTGGTTTGTTGGTTTGAAATACACACAGGCATTTACACTTACATGGTTCTCTCTGGGTACTGCTTTAGCTTTATGCAGCGTCTTCATATATAGTTTGATTTTCATTCCTGCCAAAGAATTTTTGAAATTTCCCTTGTGATTTCTTCTTTGATTCATTGGTTATTTAGGAGTATCACATGTAATCCCCACATATTTGTCATTTCTCAAATTTCTTTTTTTCATTTCTGATTCCATTCTGTTATAGTCAAAGTATGATTCAGTGCTTTCAGATTTACTGTGGCTTATTTTATGTCCTGTCCTGAGTCTCCTGGGAAGTGTTCCATGTGCACTTAAGGGGAATGGGTGTTCTAGGAGTGTTGGGAAGGTGTTCTATCAATACTTGTTAGGTTTAGTTGGTGGGTAGTAGAGTCCAAGTATTCTGTATTCTGAGTTTTTTGTTTGTTTGGTCTTCTGTCAAGTTTTTTTTATTGTTGAAAGAGATGCTAAAAATTCTTAGGATTATTATTTAGTCATGTGGATTTTTTTCCTTCACTTTTGAAAGTTTTGCTTCATAAATTTTCAGGTTCTGTTTTTTGTTAGTTATCTTAGCATATGCTTTTAAAATCCCTCTACCAATCTTTGCTTTCTGATTAGAATATTTAATTCATTTGCATTTAATGATTCACTTATGATGTAAGTTTATTTCCCTCCCATTTTCATATTTTGTTTCTTATATATCTTTTTTTAACTTTTATTTAATAAGTATAAATTTCAAAAGTACAGCTTTTGGATTATAGTGGCTTTTCCCCCCATAACCTCCTTCCCACCCTCTTATATATCTTATATCTTCTTTGTTTCCCTAGTACTGTCTTGTTTTGTGTTTGAGATGCCATTTTAATTCCCTTTTCATTTCTTTTACTGTATTTTTTGAGGTAGGGGTATGTGTGTGTCTAGGAATTGTGATCAGCGTTTTAGGTGACAACAGTTTTAACTAAATTAGTACCAATTTATCCCAGCAATATATAAAAAAATCTGGTCCCTTATAGGTTCATTGCCACCACTGCTGCCCTAGTACATTAGTGTAATACAAATTGCATCTTTGTATATGGCCTGTGTACCAGCACACACTCCTTAAAATAAATTACAAGCACAAGCACTCAGTGTCCTTTGTATATATCTATACAGACACTGGTACTTTATCTTCATGTGGATTTTTTTTTTTTTTTAAAGAGTATTTACTTGAAAGAGTTACACAGAGAGAGAAGGAGAGGCAGAGAAAGAGAGGTCTTCCATCCACTGTTTCACTCCCCAGTTGGCCGCAACAGCTGGAGCTGTGCCGATCCGAATCCAAGAGCCAGGAGCTTCTTCCGGGTCTCCCACGCGGGTGCAGGGGTCCAAGGACTTGGGCCATCTCCACCACTTTCCTAGACCATAGCAGAGAGCTGTATGGGAAGTGGAGCAGCCAGGACTCGAACTGGCACGTACATGGGATGCCGGCACTGCAGGCGGCAGCCTCACCCGCTACGCCACAGCACCGGCCCCCTCGTGTGGATTTTGAGTTACTGTATAGTGTCATTTCAAAATGAAAGATTGCCTTTAACATGATGGATGGTGCAGATCCTCTCTTTCATCAGATTCATCTTCATTTTTAAAGGACATTTTTTCTAAATGTAGAGTTTTTGACTGACTTTTCCTTTCAGCTTTGATTATATCATATAAACGCTTGTTGACCTTCATAATGTCTAATGAGAAGTGTACTGTTAACCCAAAGGTCTTTCGTATGTGATAGTCCCTAATCTGTGGGCTTCTTTTCTAGATTCTCTCATGTCCTTGACAGGCTTGTTGTAATGTACCTAGCTGTGGATCTCTTTGACTTTATTTTTTAGTTTTCTAGCTTTTAGAGCCATGAGTTGGTGGGGAGGGAGAACTCCCATTTCTGATGGTTTGCTTTCCAAATGCATGTAGCAGCGCAGGCCAGACCAAAGTTGGGAACTCAATCCAGGTCTACCCCATTTTAGTGACAGGGATGTTACTACTTGAGCTGGGATGCACATTGACAGGAAGTTAGAATTCGGAGCAGAGCTAGAACTTTGAACTCGGGCCCTCTGATATGCAATGTGGACATCCCCACTGGCACTGTAACCCCTACACCAAATGCCTAGCATGGAAATGCATAGCATGGTAACTCTCGAAATCAAGTGTTTTTCCCCGCCCAAGGTTGGTGCTTATTTCTGTTGATGCTGTTGTTTGTTATTTTCCTGAACAGCTTCTGTAAAGTTTTTATTCTTTGTCATGAGTGCCCTCTGATCCTTCTACTTGACTGGTTTAGTGGGCAGGTGATGATTAAGAAAGACTTGCTTAAATGCCTAGAACCGTTACATCTTCAGCCTTTGAATGTTCTGACATATTCTGAATGCAGAAGAAAGTTTTACTTGATTATACAAGGCCTCAACATTAGCCATGGGTGAAATGTAGAGCTTCACAGACCTTTTATTTTTTTTCCAGTGGGTATTGTGGCACAGAAGATTGAGTCCCTGCTTGGGCTGCCCATGTCCCATATTGGAGTGCTGACTTAAGTGTCAGCTACTTTGCACTTCTGCTTCTGAATGAACGCAGCTCTCGGCTCGTGTACCTGGGAAGGCAGCAGGCAATGGCCCAGGTATTTGAGTCCCTGACACCCATGTGAGAGATCAGATGGAATTTCTAGTTCCTGGCTTAGGCCTGAGCCAGCCCTGGTTGTGGCAGGTATTTGGAGAGTGAACCAGTGGATGGACGATCTCTTTTATCTCCTTTGCCCTGATATTCCCATACTGTCACTCTGCCTTTCAAATAAATAAATAAGATAAATAAGTCTTTAAAAAATAAATACTATGTTTGTATTTATTCTCATTTCATTTGAAAGGCAGAGAGATATAGAAAGTTCTTTCTTCTGCTGGGTCACTCTCCAAAGGCTTGTAACAGCCAGAACTGGGCCGTGCTGGAGCCAGGAGTTTGGAACCCACCTGAGTCTCCCACGTGGGTGGCAGGGATCCAAGTACTTGAGCCACCCTTTGCTGCCTCCCAGGATGCACATTAAAGGAAGCTGGCTCAGAAGTAGAGTAGCCAATTTGAAGCCAGCCTCTCTGATATGGGGTGTGGGCATCCCAAGCAGGCTGCGGCTGCTGCACCAAATGCCTGCCTCCACAGGTCTCCTCTAAGTATCCCTCGGGGCACACAGGGCCTTCTAGATCACCAGCAATATGTTGGAGCTTTTCAAGGCCCCATTGGATTTCTCATTTCCTACATTCTCCTTTTAAGCCCATTGTTTGCCCCGGCTATTGTTACTGCCTAGGGGTGGCTATGATATTTAATAATTGCTACTCTTTTTTGTGTTTTTTTTTTTTGTGGGTTTTTTTGGTGCTTTATTTATTTATTTATTTATTTAATTTTTTTTGGCAAATGCTCCTGGGGATAGGAATAAAGTTGTTTCCTGAGTGAGTTCAAATCAGATCAAATAAAATCTTAGGAGTGAGGTTTTCTGGAGAACTGGCAAATTAAGTAATGACAGTTTTCTGGGAATGGGAGTTTGAAAGAGCTCCAGCCCCATTCTGAACCATCAGGTTTCAGCTAGGCTGTTTTGATTGCAGACTATAGAGTTTTGTTTTGTTGTTTTGTGTGTGTGTGTGTGTGTTTTGTTTGTTTTTTTGTTTTAAGATTTATTTATTTATGTGAAAGGCAGACTTAGAGACAAAGAGAGAGATATCTTTCATCTGCTGTTTTAGTCCCCAAATGGCTTCCACAGGTAAGGCTGGGGCAGGCCAAAACTAAGAACTTCATATGGGTCTCCCACATGGGTGGCAGGGACCCAGGTACTTGGACCATCATCCACTATTATCCCAGGCACATTAACCAGGAGCTGGATTGGAAGTGGAGCAGCTGTGACACTCTGCTATGTCACAATGCTGGCTCCCAGGCTATAGGTTTTTAAGTCCACCATAAAGCTGGGGTGATGAGATACAAGAAGGCCAAGGTAAAGCACGATATATTTTACTGTTGCTACCAATACATTTTTTGAATAAGTACACTTCAGTTTGTTGCAGGCTTTTATTGTTAAAAGTTAATTATTGGGGCCAGTGCTGCGGTGTAGCAGGTAAAGCTGCTGTCTGCAGTCCCAGCATCCCATATGGGTGACAGTTCAAGTCCAAGCTACTTCTCTTCCAATCCAGCTCTCTGCTATGGCCTGGGAAAGCAGTAGAAGATGGCCCAAGTGCTTGGGCCCCAGCACCCAGGTGGGAGACCCAGAAGAAGCTCCTGGCTCCTGGCTTTGGATTGGAACAGCTCCTAGCCCTTGCAGCCATCTGGGGACTGGACCAGCGGATGGAAGACCTCTCTCTCTCTTTGTCTTTCTCTACCTCTGCCTCACTGTAACTCTGCCTTTCGAATAAATAAATAAATCTTCCTTTAAGAAAAGTTAATTATGAGCGTTTGTGCCAGTGTTCTTACTATCTTCCCGAAATGGAGTATATTCAT
Organism: Oryctolagus cuniculus; assembly: GCF_964237555.1. Lineage (NCBI taxonomy): Eukaryota > Metazoa > Chordata > Mammalia > Lagomorpha > Leporidae > Oryctolagus > Oryctolagus cuniculus. Next base: position 65,008,026 of record NC_091436.1, read on the forward strand.
GGTCCCTACTCTAAAGTTAACTGATGACATCTCCACCTTTAATACACACTATGCCCAGAACATAGTGTATAATTTGAAAATTATAGTCAGGATTATTATTAGATGTTATTGATGTAAACCATTACTGTTTTGCTATGAATTACTTTGACAGCAATGCTGATGGCTTGTCATGCCTCTCCATTTATATTCTTTTGTCTTATGACCAGGGAGATGTATCTGCCGAATAGCTCATTCCATTTATTGGTGTATTTCAAGTCTTAGCGTGGCCTTCTCTGGACAGTTCCAACTCATCCCCAAAATCTCTTCCAGTTATGTCAAGCACTCACATAATGTACCCCTTCGGTTTCCATGTCCTATTTCCCATTTCTTTACTGCTTTCCTTAAAGTTATGAGGTTAATGCTTTGGGATGCCTTTTGATTACTGTTTTTGTATTCCACATCTAATGTACCAGAACCATTTGCTTTTATCCCTCTTTTGCCATTTCCACAGACTTTTGTTTAGTTCATGTCCTCTATCTCCAAACTGAACCAATTTAGTTGTTAGTAGATTTTTCTACCTCCTCTTTGTCCCTGCAGTGTATGGATTTTTTATACTGCTGTTTTAAATTGACATTTCTAAAATACAGCTTGCCTGCCACCAACTCTCAGCATGTGCTGCTCCCTAAAAGATCTTTGATCTTTTATTTTTTTACTGTTTACTCTTCCTAGGAATATCCCCTAGTTTATTGTTTCTGAACTCACAACAAGTATCACCTCCCTCAAGAAGTCTTTTTTTTTTTTTTTTTGCGAGGTAGAGTCACAGACAGTGAGAGCAGTGAGAGGCAGAGACACAGAGAAAGGTCCTCCGTGTGCTGGTACACTCCCCAAATGGCTGCAACGGCCGGTGCTACACTGATCCGAAGCCAGGAGCCAAGTGCTTCTTCCTGGTCTTCCACATGGGTGTAGGGGCCCAAGGATTTGGGCCATCCTCTATTGCTTTCCCAGGCCACAGCAGAAAGCCGGATCAGAAGAGGAGCAGCCAGGACTAGAACCCGGCGCCCATATGGGATGCCGGCACCGCAGGTGGAGAATTAACCTACTGCGCCATGGCACTGGCCCTAGGAAGTCTTTCTTTATTTCTTCACATATGCCTCCATCCTCAGCTGTTTGATTCCTTTGAAAATTTACTTCTTTCTCTTCTCTCTGTTTTGAAACATTCCCTTCTACTTTTTGTTATAGCAAATGTAACTGTAGAATTTTTAGAGCCATGGAAGGTAGAAGGATCGATCATCTAATTTAACTTCATTTTGTAAATAAGATAGCTTACACAAAACTCACTTGCCCGGTATTCAACTTGATATTTGATGGCAGAGCCAGGAGTAGAACTTGAATCTTGGGTATTCGTCCTAATTATTTTTCTGTACCAAACATTATAACGTAATACAAACATATTCTATATCCTAAACCATTTTTGAATATTTTGCCATGGTTCTGTTGAAACATATGTAGTTTTTCTGTACACAGTAATCTGTGAATTCCTTGAGGTCAAAAATGGTTTAGTTTCCTCTATTTCTTTATAAATGCTTCCCACAGACTATTTACTACTACACTGAATGACTGAATAGTGATGATTTGCTGTAGTATTAATATTCAGTGATTCAATGTGAAGCTTAAATCAGACTCTAACCTATTAAAAAAGAAGGTAAATTGAAGCCTGTAGGGGGCAGCCCAACACAGTAAGTTTTGGTTGCCCTTGCTAAATCAGCTACTATTCTGAGATCTTTTTACACTTAAATTGCTTCCTATATGGATTTTTGAAAAAATAAGAGCAACTATTAATTATAAGCTTATTTGGCTTATTTGGTGGTTATTGTGTAAAATAACTGTCATGTATAGGAATAAGAGCCATTTGATACAGATAATTTGCTGTTTTGTTTTTAAAGCATTGGAGAGGAACAAAAGTTATTTATTAGAGCCTTTTAAAATTTTACTTTATTAATCTCAGAATAACATAGATAATCTGGTGGCAAATGTTGTTCCTTATTTATGAACTGAAGAAATAAAAATGGACAAAATGAGCGGTGTTATTCCAAACTACTATAGATGTCACTGAATGAAGTCAACCTTTTCTCGTTATTTATTTGCTGCACTGAGCTGGTCATTGTTCATTCAGTAATTTCAGGATTAAAAAATAGTGATGGAAATTGAAGTAAACTATAAATGAATGATTATAGTATGAGCTAACATTTATTGAGTATTTGCTTGACTGCCACATTCAAATTTAAGTAATCCTTACTGTTGTCTGCTGGGTTATATACATTACTGTCCCCTATATATATGTGAGGTAAAGGAGATAAAGATTGGTCATTGGAATTTGCCCACAGTCATCCCCCCAGGAATTGGAGAAGAGTCAAGATTTGACTCCAGGCAGCCTAGAGTTACTCTAGAGCCTTACTCTTAGTCACTGTTCCCTTTCAGGTATTGCTAAATCCTTTACTTTTTTTAAAATTCTTTTTTATAATAACTTTCCATTTGAGACAGTTTTCCAACTTGCACACCCTGCATGTTTCTTATTACTCCTCCCTTTCTACTGCTTCCTGCCTTTAGTTTGTTTTCTCCTAGTAGAGTACATGGAAGAAAGTAAAGACATAGCATCCTCCTGTTAGTGTAAAGAGACTGGCACAGCTAGTACAGTGGGCTTGTTTTCTGCTTATTCACAGAAAGTTATTTAATAATTAGGTTTTTTTAAAAAAAGGATTATTTGAAAGGCAGAGTTACAGAGAGATGGAAAAGATGGAGAGAGAAAGAGAGAGAGAGAGAAGGAATGGGAGGGAGGAGGAGAGAGAGAGAGATATCTTCCATCCACTGATTCACTCCCCAAATGGCCGCAACAGCCAGGGCTGGGCCAGGTCAAAGCCAAGTTCCAGGAGCTTCATGCAAGTCTCTCATGCGGGTGCCGGGCTCCAAGCACTAGGCACACAAGTAGGGAACTGGATCAGAAGTGAAGCAGCTGGGACTCCAACTCGCACCCATATGGGATGCCAGCCTTGCAGGCAGCAGCTTAACCCGCTGTCCCACAATGCTGGTCCTTATTAGGTGATTTTTAGTGATCATATTAAACATGAACTCTCAAATTTAGGAAAAGAATGAACTTCATTTTCTATGCATGTTGTATGAGGGTGAATTTTAAAGCTAAAAGAGTTACTGCCTCATTTTAAGAGAGAGATTACAAATAAGATTTTTTTTAAAGATTTGTTTATTTATCTGAAAGGCAGTTTTAGAAGGGAAGATCTTTCATCTGCCGGTTCACTCCCTAGATGGCTGTAATAACCAGGGCTGGACCAGACTGAAGCTAGGAGCCAGAAGCTTCTTCCGGGTATCTCCCACTTCAGTATCGGGGGCCCAAGCACTGGGGCATTTTCTGCTGCTTTTCCCAGGCTATTAGCAGGGAGCTAGTTAGGAAGTAGAGCAGCCGGGACACGAAGTGGTTCCCATGTGAGGTGTTGACATTGCTGGCAGCGGCTTTCCCTGCTACACCACATGCCAGCCCCAAGATGGTTTTATTTATGTATTTTGTTTTTAAGTTTATTTTATTTACTTAAAAGGCAGATGGGGAGAGACAGAGAGGTCTTCCATCTGCTGCTTCACTCCCCATCACAGGTGGTGGCTTTACCTGTTACTCCACAGTGCCAGCCCCACAACTAAGATGGTTTTAATTACTACAAATGGTTTTGTTAGCCCTGTATACAAAGAAGTTCTTTGTTATAAGACACCTAGTTATTTTTTATGCTAGTCTAATGTGCTGTCTTACTTCCTGATAATCGTTCTCAGATAAACCAATCAGATATGAATAAAACTTGTAAGGAACATCTCATGTAAACCATTTTAATATATTTTCATGAGATGATGGTAGCATTACAATATTGGTATTTCCTTTTCATAATTTCACCCCTGCTTAATACTTCAGTGAGCATATGATTAAATACAGTGAAAACAAGTGAGACTGAAATTGGTCAGTTTTACAGTTGGATCGTGGCTTGTAATCAGTGTAAGATGGCTTAGCGTCTCAGAACTACTGGCAATAGTGCTGTGCACAGCTGAGGATCCAGTAGCATTTCCATCAGAGATTATGATCTTAGTGATCTCTCTTAGAAGAAAGTATTTTAAAATTAAATTTACTGTTTGTTCTTATTATTTACTTTGGAAAGTGTCACAGATTCCAGTTTATGGTAGACCCTGGTGAATCATGCCAGAGCTCACCTGTACTTCAAGATGGTTAGGCAGCTGCTTTACTGGTTGGCTTGAGGCCTTCCTCTGCCCAGCCCCCTCTTTTTTAATATGTAAAAGCAAACAAAGATCTCCCATCTGCTGGTCACTCCCCTAGCGCCTGCAATAGCTGGGCATGGGGCAGGCCAAAGCCAGAAGCCCAGTACTCAGCCTGGATTTCCCAGTTCAGTGACAGGGACGCAGCTTCTTCTGCTGTCATCTGCTGCCTCCCAGTGTGAACATTTGTAGAATAAGGACTCGAACCCAGGCACTTAGGTCCGAATGCAGGAGTCTCAAGTGGTGTCTTAACTGCTACACCAAACACCCTTTCCAGCCCTCTTCTTAGGGATGAAATGGCGGCAGAGGAAGGCCACCTTGGTTCTTTTTTTTTTTTTTTTTTGACAGGCAGAGTTAGTGAGAGAGAGACAGAGAAAAAGGTCTTCCTTCTGTTGCTTCACTCCCAAATGGCCGCTGCGGCCAGTGCTCTGCACCCATCCGAAGCCAGGAGCCAGGTGCATCTCCTGGTCTCCCGTGCGGGTGCAGGGCCCAAGGACCTGGGCCATCCTCCACTGTACTCCCAGGCCACAGCAGAGAGCTGGCCTGGAAGAGGAGCAACCGGGACAGAATCCGGCACCCTGACTGGGACTAGAACCCGGGGTGCCAGCACCGCAGGCGGAGGATTAGCCAAGTGAGCCGGGGTGCCCCACCTGGGTTCTTTGTTTCACATGAAAGAAGAATTTACACACCAACATGGGAGAGAGAAAAGCAAGATTTATTTAAGCCAGAAACCTCCTGCCACAGCAGCCTAGAGGGGGGCTCCAAGAGAGGCAGACCCCAGGGACTGTGTCACGTTGGTTCTGAAGTACAGTTTTGAGGGGGGAGACCTGGAACAGCAGCTAACAGTCAGTTGGTGGGGGGGTGGCAACAAAAGGCCAGATTTGTAATTTTGTCTGTCCTGTCTAGTTTGCCCCTGGTAAAACAGAATAACTCTCAGAAGGGTGGGATAGGGAACTTCTTTTCTATTCTGATGATAAAACTAGAAACTCAGAAGGGTGGAGTGGGCACGTTTGTCTTGGTAAAGGCAGCTTTTGGGGAGAAAGGAGCATTTTGCACCCTCGTGAAGATAGCCCTTCCCTTATTCTGACAGTAACCAACCTCACTGCTTGTTAGTTCATCTAACTGTCACACTCCCAGTTCCTGACCAACTAACCTGAGCTTTAATTTCCTGGTTTACTGCTAGCCTAATATGATCTTGGCAGCTGCAAATATAAGATTATTTCCTGGCAAAGATTGTTCATTGCTTCACCCTTACTGTTCATAAAGATCAGTTAAGACCTAAGTTGGTTTCTATTGCTGTCACATTTTTCTTTCAGCCTAGTTTTCTTTTTTGCATCACAGAGAATGCCAATGTCAGAATGATGACTTTAGGAGAACTTTCTATCTGTTGACAACTAAATAGTATAAGAAAATCTGCTGAATCACTTATCTGTTCCAATAGTGAAAACTACCTTTCAATTTTTTTTTCTGTTCTTCTCATAAATGATTTTCATATAACATGTCAGAACACTGAACATCTGTCTGTTAAGAACAGAATTACTAGGCTTTGATTCTTAGTAGTGGTTCCTTCTTTTGGGTAAATACGAGAGTTGGCTTTGGTCTAATTACTCATACTTCTAAAATAACGACTTGCTAATAATTTCAAGTAGGTGATGTATACAGAGAGCATATAAGCCATGGAAGGCAAAATCAATTTCAAACTATAAAGACTATTGCCCTATTCGTTGTTTATGACCTGAGCCTGAATAATTTTGTTGTATATTTAACATTATACTCTGATAAGCTGTATGCCTTGATTTTTCAATCATACCCAGTTTTTATTTTGTTTTTAATTTCCAATATTTTGTGGGATTTATAGATAGTTTTGCTTTGTGATCCATGCAGACTGTTTATAAGTCTGAAGAGATGATATAAGTAGAAATGCTTGTGTAGATACACAGATGTTTTCACCAGTTACATTAATGTCACATGTAGATGCAGGCATTGACATGTCCATACTTAAAACCCCTCAAATCTTCAACTGGGCAAAATGAGAAGATGTCCCACCTCACTTCTCTCACACAATCCTCCCTTTTCTCTTCCTTACCGAAGTGTTTTGACTGCTACATAGTTAAGCATTTCCTACTTCAATTAAAGTTTTGAAGTTTAGTTTTAAAAGCAGAGCTTTGCTAAAGGAAAAATACCTCTGTTAGCTTACATTTAAAATATCCTTTTCATCGTGATGAGGGTAATTATCTGTTACTTCTGAGAAGCAAGCTGTACTAATTTCTGACTCTACATGCGTGTTTAAAGTAACTTCGAATCACCTTGGTGCAGTTCTGACGTCTCCTTATGTGATGCAGCCGCCATGCTCTTTGCTAGGTGTTCATTTTAGCTACAGATGCTTCATATAAAACAGGGCGGACTAACCTTCAAAAGGCTCTGCACATCAAAGTATAACTTGAATTTGGGCTTTTACATTGCTTGGGGAATCCATAAGAGTGTAGAACTAGCAAATTTGCTCTTCTACATTATCACTTTGAAGTTTCTAATACTTCCGATTTCCATGCCTTCCTAAGCCATATCCTGTATAAATGAATAATCTTGTTATTTGGGGAACTTTATAACAACAGTTTCATATTATTACAAATCAGTTTTTGTTTAATAAGGCAGGTTTCCATTAAATGTAATTAATTCTGGGGAATGATGATGCCATTTTTGGAGCCTTATGTCAGATTCTTCAAATAAGTCAGTATTTTCAGTTAGAATACCACACTCTTCCACTTGTTTCTGTAGTTTGGTTGACAGTTATACACAAGGCCAAGTTTGTCACTTTTTAAAAATATTTATTTATTTAAAAGACAGAGTAAACAAGAGAAAGGGAGAGACATAGTGATCTTCCATCTGCTAGCTTACTTCCCCAAAGGCCTACAATAATCAGGCCTCGACCAGGCCCAAGGCCTAGAGTGTGGGACTCTATCTAGGTGTCTTAGATGGGTGGCAGGGACCCAAGTACTTGGGCCATCATCTGCTACCTTCCCAGCCTCATTAACAAGAAGCTGAGCAGCTGGGACTTAAACCAGGCTCTCTGATAAGGGATGTGGGCTGTAATGCCTACCCCAAGTTTGTCATATTTTAAGATGTTCCTTAAGAGGGCTTTAAAATAAATGCAGCGATTATAGCTTTTTGCCTATACTGTATCTTCTTTGGCTGGTGTATTCTTTGAAGCAGACCCTCACCACAATCTCTTCCATTTCTCAGATGGATAAACTGGGATGTATGCTGTCCTCTTAGAACCTATTTAAAAATCACTAAATAACAAAAATATTTAGATTATTTTAAAACTTCTATTATGAAAAAGCTGCAGTTTGATGTGCTGAACTGATGGTACCTGATTATTATCTCAAAATAAAATATTTTGGGGCTATATCATCCTACTATAGGTTCTGTAGACAGTCTCCCCTCTTCATATATTAAAGGTCAAAAATTAGACTTTTGTGGAGGTAGGCACTACATTGTAAGCAAGTGATAATGGAACAGAACTGTGACATCAGTTTTGCCACCCCTAACCTGCCTTTTTTCCATGTCAGAATCTAACTGAAGAATCTGTAAGAGGAAGAATCCTTTTACTACAGGTCTCCTCTGCCCCATTCAGACCACAGCAGTCCAAGAAGGTCCAAGCTAGTAAGGAAATTAAGATATGAGGAGATCCTCGACTACCCTACCTGGTGGAGAAAATCTCAGAAATGGTAATAACAGGAAATCCATAATCTGGCAGTAGTTTATCATTGAGGACATTTTACATATTTCAGTCATAGCATTTAGTACTTCTGGTTCGTGTTATCCTCTATAATGAAATCATGCATCTATCTTAATAAATCTTCCATATATGTAATTTTTATTGGAAAGGCAGAGATATCTTCCATCCACTTTTATTCCCCAAATACTCAAAACAGTCAGTCCAGGCCGATGCTGGACTGGGATGCAAGAACTTCATTTGGGTCTCTTGTGTAGGTGGCAGGGACTCAAGTGCTTGAGCCAATACCTGCTGTCTACCAGGGTACGTACACATTAGAGGGATGCTGGAATGAGAATCAGCCAGGATTCAAATCCAGGCAGTCCTAACAGGGATGCGGATGTCCCACGTGGTGTATCTTCACATCGGTGCCAAATAACCAACCCCTAAACCTTCCTTTCTAAACTGGAGTTTTGTAATGTCAAAGTTTCCTAATTCCATTTTAAGAATCAGAACATGAATATTAAATGAGCTCTAGTAAACAATTAAGCAAAGTCATTTAATCCCCAGTAGCTTAAAATTGCCATGATGCTATACAACTTTGCAGGATAAAACCTAATTTTTCTGAATTGATGGAGGCAGAAATATTTCTCTGACCCTTGTTGTTTAGAGATTTTTTATTTCCTTTAAATAAAAAATTGTTTATAAAATATATAATTGCTTTTGAAAAACTTGTAAGACATATGGCATGATTGTTAATCACTGATAGGGCTCTGGCAGCCCAAGACCTCCCCTCCTCCACATAAGAAGCATTAAAAATAATAAATCTTACTGAAATATAATTCCTATACCGTCACACTTTTTTTAAAAAAGATTTATTTATTTATTTGAAACTCAGAGTTACACAGAGAGGAGAGGCAGAGAGAGAGAGAGGTCTTCCATCTGCTGATTCACTCCCCAATTGGATGCAATGGCCAGAGCTGCGCCAATGCAAATTCAGGAGCCAGGAGCTTCTTCCAGGTCTCCCACATGGGTGCAGGGGCCCAAGGACTTGGGTCAACCTCTACTGATTTCCCGCAGAGAGCTGGATCGGAAATGGAGCAGCCAGTTCTTGAACCAGCACCCAAACAGGATGCCAAGCTCAGGCCAGGGCATTAACCTGCTATGCCACAGTGCCGACCCCACCATCACACTTTTTTTAAAGCTTACTATTCCATCATTTTTAGAATATTTAGAGTTGTGCAGCTGTCATTGCCTTAACATTCCACAACATTTTTTCTCCCTAGAAGACAATTTCATACTCATTAGCAGTGACTCTTCATTCCCCCTCTCTGCAGCCTTTGAAAGCCACTAATTTATTTTCTGTCTCTATGAATTTGCCTATTATGGACACTTCATATAATTGGCGTCACATAACATGTGGCCTTTGTGTCTGGCCTCTTTTACTTGTATACGATTAAGGTTCGTCCATATGGAAGCATGTCTCATTACATGATTCCTTTTTTGTCCTAGTAATAGTCCACTGTATGACAATAATCACATTTGGTGTCTCCCATTCTGTGGATTTTTCTCTCATTTTCTTAACAGTGTTCTTTGGAGAACCAAAGGTTTTCTGTTTTGAGAAAGTATGGTTTGTCTGTTTTTTCTTTGGTTGTTTGTGCTTTTACGTTGTCATATCTAAGAAGAAATTTCCTAATCCAAGGCCAGAAAAGATTTCCTCCTATGTTGTCTCCCAAGATTTTTATAGCTTTATATTTCTGTTCTTTTCACAGTGGTCATTGTATTCTGCTTTTTAATATCTTGTTCAGCAGAAGTATTGGAGCCTGTGCTGTGGTGTGGTAGGTTAAGCTTCTTTTCTGCAGCACCGGCATCCCATATGGGTGCCAGTTCTAGTCCCAGCTGCTCCTCTTGTGATCCAGCTCCTTGCTAATGAGCCTGGGAAAACAGTGGAAGAAGCCCAAGTGCGTGGGCCCCTGCTTCCACATGGAAGTTGCAGAAGAAGCTTCTGGTTCTTACCCTTGAGTCAGCTCAGCTCTGGCCATTGCAGCCATTTGGGTAGCAAAGCAGCAAATGGAAGATTTCTGTCTCTGTGTCTCCCTTTCTCTTCCTGTCTCTCAAATAAATAAATATTTTTTTAAAAAAACATACAACACAAGTAGTTACTTGCTTTTATTTGCTAATTCTAAAAATTTCTCATACCTTTTTGTGAAATCTACTTTTAATGATATTTCAGTAGAAGAAATTTTCAAATTATTTGTGTCAGAAACAAAATAATAAATGTTTCCATGTCACTAACTTGAACACTGGTGGTAAAACCCCTAGACTGTAGTCAGCAGGGTGAAATTTCGTGTAGAGCTTCATTAGTTCTGGGCCCAGGTTTAGAATCACTTGTCTCCTGGGTAAGACACTTGACTGGGCATCAGGAGAACAACACAGCTGCTTTGACCCAGACAGTTCTTCGGGATTTCGCTGCTTGTATGAATTAAAAGTTCTTTGTAATTATTTTATGTAAATATGCCATAAATACAGAAAACATTCATGTATGCAAAATTTGCCCTTTGATTCTCAAGAAGAAAATAATTTGTTAATTACGTTATTCTTGTGATTAGTCTGGCTTTTTAGTGTGGCTATGGATGAAAGTAGCAAAGATATTTTAAAGCTATTATATATAATGATACTTCAACAGTGATTCTTTTGGTATGTTTTGAATTTTTCTGAGAGGAGTCTTCGAAGAAGTAGCATACTTATTAGTAAAAACATCAGTCCTTACATTTTTGTACGAAGCTTCTTTTGGCTAGTGTTCTGATTATTTCATGTGAAAAATTGGAAAGCAAAACAAACTTATTCTGTAAATGAAATGAAACAGCATCAAATTGATCCCATTTGTAAGGTGGTGATATAGAGCTTCCCTGTATCACGTTTTATTCACTGAAACAATATGAGGAGGACACAACTGTTGCCTGTATTTGAAAGAAATTGCCAAAACTGTTTATGTGACACATTGTACATGGCATTGTCTAGACAGAATTATAATGAATATAATAATTTAAATAAGACAAAACATAAACTTCAAACCAGATGTGTGGATATAATTCTGATGGGTACTTTCGTTTAATCATAGTCTCAATTAAGACTGTGCTGCTTTGGGGATTAAGTGTCCCTGTCTATAATAATGACAGCTTTTCAAATGTTAATTATTATTTTTTAGTCTTGTCAGGAATATTAAAAGTGGGCTTCAGACTCTCGTAGCATAACTACAGAAAGTGCTTATTTTCCAGTCTCCTGTTTTCCTACATAAAGGAGAAGTCTGATTAAGTGGTGTAGATGCCCACCCACTCCTCTCCCACTTCCCCCACTCCTTACCACCAAAAGACTGTTTACCATGATAGTCTAAAAGCATTTTAAATGGTATTCTTTTATTTAATGAGTGTGTGTATTCTTAAGCTAATTTCAATATGAGCCTTCTTTTGAAAGCATGTGATGCAAAATTTGACATGCATGAATATTTCTTAAGCCAGATATGCATGTGACAGTTTGCAGCAAAGTCGCGTGTCATTGTTGGTAAAGTCTGGCAGCATATCCTGTGTAAACCCCTGTTTTCTTTTTCTTTGTGCCACAAAATATTCATTCTAATTAACAGCACCTAAAAGGAAACTGAATTTTTCATTCTCTGTGTAATTGGTTCTATAGCAAGTGAACTGTTACCTTTCTTCCATATAACAGTTGTTTAAAAGAGGAACCTAACGAACTAATCCCCTGTGTATCTCTTCTCATTTAGCTATTACAGCAATCAAAGATACAAAGTTTCCCTGTTTCTCAGCTTGATCTGCAGAGTCCCCAGAGTTTAACTAATGTGCCTTTAGTTCCTCAGTGAGCACTCTTCGGGGTGGAGGTTGCAACCAAGCTTTCTTCATGCCACTGCATTTGACATTCTCATCTCTATTTGCTGTGATCCTTAGCACACCTTTCTCTCTCTCTTTTTTAGAGGTTTACTTATTTATTTGAAAGAGTTACACAGAGAGGGAAAGAGAGGCAGAGAGAGACAGAGAGGTCTTTCTATCCACTAGTTCACTACCCAGATGGCCACCATGGCCGGAGCTGTGCCGATCTGAAGCCAGGAGCTTCCTCCGGGTCTCCCACCTGGGTGCAAGGGCCCAAGGATGTGGATCATCCTCCACTGCTCTCCCAGGCCATAGCAGTGAGCTGGATTGGAAGTGGAGCAGCCGGTACCTGAACCAGCGTCCATATGGGATGCTAGCACTGCAGGCGGCAGCTTTACCCACTACGGCACTGCGCCAACCCTAGCCCACCTTTCTCTTCATTACTTTCTCCCAGGCATCGTTATACTCAAGCAGCCGTCTGAATGCCAAAATGTCTGCATCTCTTTCTCATAAAAAAAAAAAAAAAATTGGCTATTTCAAATTGAAAGCATGATGACCTTCTTAATTCTCTCATTTGAAATTCCTTATGCTTTCAATATTTTACAATACTTTACCACGGTTAGCATAGTTTACTTTGTTACCTACTGGTATACCTTCCATTCTTTGAAACTAAATTTATGTAACCAGTATGGCTTTTGTTTGTTACTGCTTTTACTCTTGCTGCCAAAAAGTCTGGGATTAAGTTGTGTGCTCAATTTTTCTCCCATAACACTTTATACCTATTTCTGTTATAAATTAAGCATTGTATTCCACTCATTTATGTGCATTATTCCACTAGTATAGTGATGCTCAAGAAAGTGCATAGTAAATGTTTAATGAATGAACAACTCTGAGCTAATTCATTCCTGCCCTCTGATCAGTAGTCAGAGATCCTGGACGTGGGTACTATTGTACTATGAATGTAATTCTATTCAGGTTACATATCTAGTTTTTGTTGCTGTTACACTGTTCTTTTGTTATAAATAATCTCAAAGCTTTCTTTTTAAAAAATAGGAAATACAATAGTCTCCATTTCAATTTGTTTATATTCATATCATTGTAGTGTCTGTTAACACTGTTAATAGAATAGTAGCAACTACATTGTTCTCTCAAATTATGTATTATTTTTTTTTAAAGATTTTTATTTATTTATTTATTTATTTATTTGAAAGGCAGAGCTACAGAGAGGAGAGGAGAGGCGGGGGGGGAGAGGTCTCTTCCTTTTTTTTTTTTTTTTTTTTTTTTTTTTGACAGGCAGAGTGGACAGTGAGAGAGAGAGAGAGACAGAGAGAAAGGTCTTCCTTTTGCCGTTGGTTCACCCCCCAATGGGCGCTGCGGCCAGCGCACTGCAGCCTGCGCATCGCGCTGATCTGAAGCCAGGAGCCAGGTACTTCTCCTGGTCTCCCATGGGGTGCAGGGCTCAAGCACTTGGGCCATCCTCCACTGCAATCCCTGGCCACAGCAGAGAGCTGGCCTGGAAGAGGGACAACCGGGACAGAATCCGGCGCCCCGACCGGGACTAGAACCCGGTGTGCCGGCGCCACAAGGCGGAGGATTAGCCTAGTGAGCCGCGGCGCCGGCCTGTTCTCTCAAATTATGTATTATGTTGTGGTT